>NC_053450.1:119148015-119777182 GCF_015227805.2 Hirundo rustica
GTTTGAAGGTTTAGGTTTCCTGTCTGATTTTCCCCCAGCCTGGGGACACTCCATTTTCCAATGTTTTCTATCTGGCTGGATGCACAAGGGGATATCTCCTCTGAAATACCATGCCTGCTAGGTACAGAAAAGCTCCTGTTTGTATACTATATTTTACATGCATATTCATAGGCTTTTCCAAACGCATTAACATAGGTTTCCTGCCCTCTGTGCATGTGTTCTTCTGTCCTGGGGGTCTCTTTGGTGGTTCCTGGTGGTTGGTGACCCCAAAGTCATACCTGACTGCCTGATGAAGTGATAAAAGCTGGCATAACTGGGCTGGTTGCTTTCCAGTTCTTCCTGGAGAATGAGTACAGTGTGGCTCCATAGGCCAGTGGTTTTTGAAGAATAAGTATTGATTGTATTAACCCACCAGGTGCAAATGATTTTTCTTCTGGTAATAGTTGGGGAGTGGAAAAAAAAAAAAAAATGCTCATAGAGGGAAGCTTAAAATGATGGGTTGGATATCACTTATGTATCAGCAGTCTGAAAGCAGATTGCTCCCCCTCAACCCTGTAATATCACAAGAGTGTTTCCTAAACCAGTGTAGTGAATTTAGGTGAATTAATCTCAATCCTTGAGCAGCTGGATTTATAATGTGATCTTGAAGGGGAATACATAGTCTAGTTTAATAATACAGAGCTGTCTAAAAACACTACATGGCTTCTAAAATGAAAGAAAGCTTAAGAAATGGGAGGGAGAAACAACTGTGCAAGAGACTACTGGGAGAGAAATTCCTCCCCAAGAAATTACTGGGCAGGAAACTAGTCCCCAGGAAACCACTGGGCAAGAAACTGCTCCCCAGAGAGCTCTTCCCCAAGAAGCTGCTCCCCAAGAAATTACTGGTCAAGAAGCTACTCCCCAAGAAATTACTGGTCAAGGAACTGCTCCCCAAGAAAGTTTGAGTGAGGTGCTACCTCTATAACACCAAGGAAATGTTTTTAATTACCTTTTAGATAAAAGCTAAGGATCTTGATGTCTTTTTTTTTCACAGGCATCTTTTTAGCCAGTGTGGCATGTGTGGGAAGGCTTTGGCTCGTAACAATCAATGTGTATTTGTTGCAAAACCGTCATGTCAAACAAATCTAATTTCTTCCTGTGATGAGTTAACTGTTTTTTGCATAAAAAAAGGAAAGAGATGTTGGATATTTTTAGAAAAGCTTTCTTGTTGATATGCACTGTATTGCCACAAGAAAACTAGATTAATACATTTAATTGTAACTAGTAAAAAAGAATTTCAGTAGTCTTGGGACAAAAAGATTGACTGGATGAGTAGACAATGTAGCATGCTTCAGGGGTCCATCCTGTCTGAAATAAAATTCAATCTTTTTATCAGTTTACTATGATGACAAAATTGAGGATTCTCCCTTGATTTTTACTATACAAGTAGTTCTTCTGAAAAATCTGGATGATAGTGTGAATCAGAACCTAAACAGAAGCTGACAGTGAAGCACAACTATAAGGAGGAAAAAGATAAATGAAATGGAAAAGTTAGAAAAAATGTGAGATTCTCAACATTGGTAAAAACATAGTTGGAATGTGGCAGCAAGTTTTGGTTTAGAAGAGAATCACATGCCTGGTACACGGCAATCATATGCGTGTGACAATCACGTGGCACTCGTGCTTGGTTAATGAGGATAATAAATACTACACTGAATTTCACTCAGCACAATGTAATATAGAGATGGATAGTCCAGAGCGGGAACCCTAGGAATGCACTGATTTCTTATCCTGCTTTTACAAAACTGAGGTCACTGGTGGCTAGAACTGACATTTTCCACTCACTCTTCACAGCTGTAAAGTAAGAAAAATTACTTGAAATCACAGCAGCCTACAAAATAGTGCAGTTAGGCTAAATAACACAGTAATTCAAAATAAATAGAACAATAACTCAAAATAGTACAAACAATCAAGAATGTTCACTATCTAATGTCCACTTAGGATTCAGCAGCTCCAGAATTCTGGATTCTGCTCTTTTACTGAATGTTCAGGATAGAGAGTGTAAATAACTCCACATTTATCTCTGTTCAATATAGGCAAGTTTTAAAGTATTCTAATGATTTTAATTCTGATACCTGTTAAGTAATAAGTACTGAAGGACTTAGTTTCCCCTTTACCTGCTGTTCCTAGTTTCCCCTTTACCTGCTGTTCCTCCTTTCCTTAGGGCTACTTCTTGCCATGAAAACATCCACGCTTTTAACTGTGTCACCAAAAAAATGTGACTCGCCTTTAAAACTTGGACTTTAAACATCAGGTGTTTAGCACACAGGGGAACTTGGGAAATGGCAAAATAACCCAAAACAGTGGAAAATAATAAGAGTTATTTGTGGTAACAGCCACTAGGTAATTCAGTGTTTAGGTCATCAGAAGCCCAGCAGATGGATCTGTCTGTCACATGATGAAGAAAGTAAATGAACTTCAAATTCCCAGTGCTCTGTGCTTTTGCCTCCTCATTCCAGTAGCCTGGCTAACTCTCAGAGCTGCTTCTGATGTGGAATTGGAGGATTGGGCAGTCTACCAGCTGGATCAGGGAACCACTTTCACCAGGAACTACGACTTTCATTTATTGCCAAAGTTCTTCTTTCCTAATGAGTGCCAGCAGCACTTGAGCCTGCAATGGGTAGCAAGTCCACAGGAGTGGATGTGCCAGGATTTTGCTGCTGCTCAGAAAGATGTGAATCATTAATTTTTTATTTTTTATTTTTTTCCCAGTGAGCAGCTTGCTTTCTTGTTTAGTAAACACCAAGCTAGCCAGGCTGTGCAGTACCACAGTTTAATTGCAGAGAAAACACTGTGGGTGTGCTGTACCTGCATTAAGGGACAGCAGCAACTAGCAAAGAACAGTTGAGACAGAGAGGAAAAAAAAAAAAGCTGGTAAAACAGAATAAGGAAAAGAGAGCATAATGGATGAAATTAAACTCAGGAATAAGCAAGATGTACTCAGTGTTTTTCACCAGAGATTCTATGCCCAAGGTTTGGGTCTTACATTAACTCCAGATAGAACAGCATGAGATTCCTGCTTGATGGAGGGAAATTAAGTTGCTTTGCAATTTGGAGTATGTGAAATCTCTCAGCATCTTTTGATACTTCTGAGAGTGGAGAATAGTGAAAAGTGAAGAAGAATCTCGAGTTCTCATCTCACCCCCTGAAGAGGGGAGCTTGGGCGACCTTGCTCATGCTGATCTTACATGAATGCCTATGAATGCCCTGTTGCTAGGCACACAGAGCAGCATAACCTGTCTCCCCACCTGTCAAAGATCCAGTAAGCTGCACTCAGCTGTCCAGGTGCCAGGCACAGACTGTGTGCTAAAATTTATGAGCTAAAATGTGAGCTAAAATCTTGCTTTCCCTTGAAGCAGCAGCAAACACTGGAGAGAGACACATGTTTTCATACCATTTGAACGCACATTGTGAGGATGATTTTGCTAGCTCTTTCAGCTCTCATTGCTGGAAGAGCATTATGAAGGAAGAGCATTATCTCATTCACATTAGTGCAATCCATGCTGTCATTGCATTTACATTCTGTCAGGGCTTGAAGTCTGAATAGTAAGCTGGGTTTTTCAAGACGTCGGATGTATCTGCATCAAAAATGAGTTGCTTGCCTCTGTGTCTTCCTCTTCCTTAGCAAATTAAGAGAGAAAGTAAACAGGAAAAAGCAAAATATTTTACATGTAGAAACTTTATCATATGAATCTAAATTGTTACGGGATTTGGGCACAACTTCATGTGTTTCCTTTCCACCACATACACTCCCCCTTAATTTGAGTCTTTGAAGAATTATGTGTCTGTATGTTTTAAACAGTTTTCAGCACCTGGGATCCCATTTGGCTAAATTATGTGCTGTGTTGCTGTTGAAGCTGTCACAGGGTTTTGTGGACTAAGTATAAGTTCAGCCTGTAACTTTTACAATAGTGTCTGCCTTCTAGGATTTGTGAATAATTATATGCTTGTTAATTTTTTTCCTTTGTTCTTGGTAATGAGGAAAGTTTTATGAAGGCAATTATTCTTCCATCTGTGGTTATGTCATTCAACTTTATTTTTTCTGTCCTGTGTTATTCCACCTACTAGACTCAGCATCCTTGCTCCTGCTGGTACAAGCTGTTGTCCCAGTCTGCTTCAAAGTTTTAATCTGTGAATCTTGGTGCTTCTTCTAAGTCCTTCTTTGCTACAGTGTCCCTGTGAGTGAGCTGCTATTGGCCTTCCTGCCCTGTCAATCCTCCAAATTAATTCCTTTCACTACCAATTTTCTACTTTCTGCTGCTGGAAAATAGATTGTGTTCCTGATACTATGATTTTTGTGAGTAACTTTATGCTGTTTATCAGTGAACCCCAGCATGGTTCCTGCTGCTTGATTGGATGCCTGTGCTGACCTAGCATGCAGCAGCAATTTCTTTCTCCCTCCTGCAATGTTATTTTTGTTTCTTGCCCTCTTGATCATTGCTAAGTTTTGGGCTTTTTTTTTTTGAATCTGCTAATGCTCATTCATATAATTTTCTCCACCTCATCCTTATCCAATAAACCTACAACGTTTGATTTGCTCTGCCATTTATTTGACTCCTTTGGCTTTAAGTGCATGTGGAACATGTTTTCACTTTATTCAAATGGCTTTTGCAAATATGGCCAGTTTCAGCCATACTTTAGAAAGTAAATCTATCCAGGAAAATTAAGCTTGTACCTTTTCTGTGAAAACTAGAGCACTGGAATGGCCTCCCCAGGGAAGTGGTCACAGCATCAGCCTGACAATGCATTTGAACAACACTCTCTGGTGCCTGGAGTGATTCTTGGGAATGGTCCTCTGCAGCGAGAGGAGTTGGATCCAATGATCCTGGCAGGTCCCTTCCAACTTAGCAACTTCTGTGATTCTATTGCTGCAGCAGAAGGCACATTTTAAAGAGGTTTTGCTAATGTACACCTTTCTCTGTTACCAGTAGATATGGAATTTATGTACAATTGCTGTGAAAAATGAATCAAGTTTAATTCTGCATAGCTGTTTAAAAATTTACATCCTACGTTCTTTACCATAGTAAACAAATTACTTTTTTTTTCTTTCTGAAGGCTTGTTTAATTGATAGACTGGTGTTTCTGGGGTTTTTGTATGTACCCGAAAGCTGCTTTTTCCTTTTTGGGCTTCACAGGTTGCTCTTGAACAGTTTTCTGCTACCCTGCTCTAAATAAGTCACTCCAACACTTAAGTATTGTGTATGACCTTTTTTTTTTTTTTTTTTTAACTGCATTTATCATAAGAAATTTTTTTTAGCCCTTTTATTTTTTTCCTTCTGTAAGAAATTGCTGGTTGAATGGAATCTCTCTTCTTTGGCTCTATCTTGCTAGAGGTTATTCTGTCGAGACTGACAATGGAAATGCATGAAACTGAAAAGTCTGCAGCAGCAAAGAGGAGCTGTAGTCCTTCAGTGTCATTCTAGAGGCAATGATGTTTTTCAGGGGTAAAATGAGTTCACAGTTCAGGCTATAGCTATATCTTGTCTCATGCCTGGGATAAATTAAAAAATGACTTCTGTTTCAGTCCAGATTTCCTGACATGGAGAATAGTTTTGGCATGGGTGACAGCATCTGTTTGGATGACTGTATTACCAATTTCCGGAGCTCTTCAGAAAAGCTCTGTTGCTCTTGAGAGTTTCTGCTATGGTAATTCTTATTTTGTTTTGCCCCATCCAAAGGTAATTTTCTTTATCATCTGTTAATTTCAGTAGCAATTTTCTATATGGAAGTGGTAAGATCTGCAGGGGGGCTGTTTTAATTGAATACAGTTGATTGAAATAAAACAAGAGGCATCAGGGTAAGGCTGTGCAAGGAGAAAGGACACAGGGTTCCTGCACAGGGAGGTGAGGATGGTTGGCACAAGCTATAATGCTTATGAAGGGCAAACCTTATCTCTAATGGATTTTTCCATTTTCAAATTGTCTATCACATTCATCTTCCTTCTCCTTGTCTGTGTTAACCTCAAATGTAAATAATTTTCACCCAAAATTTCCCATCTGACGTTTCAGTCAAGAGTGAGCAGTTCAACATCTTACCTGTGGGGACATGTTTAATTTCATTCCCTGCCTAAGTTCTGTCAGGTACTTTCCTCAGCAGTGCCTTTTTGGTGAAAGGTTATGCTTCAGTGCTGAAGGTGGGGCTGTTCCAGATGTCATGAAACAAAAGTATTTTCTGTTGTCTGTATTTTCATTTGAATCATTAAGATTCTTTCCATCTGATGTTAGGATTCTTTCTGAATCCAGAGATTCACTAAATATGTTGTTCAAAATTATCAAGCTTGAGAGAAAGATATAAATTTCATTGAGTGACACTTGCATAGCTCATCTTTGCTATCTTTTATCAGTGAGGGAGCTACTCATCCCCCTGCCCAGGCTTGAAACCAAATATAACTGAAGTTAAGCTCTCTCTCTTTAGAAGAATGAATAAATAAAATAATGGAAATTTATAGTTTCTGGCAGTGTGACTTCAGAATCTCTGAGAAGGATGTTGAAACACTTCCTTGCATGATGATAATAATTTTTATCACAGTTGACTACTGTGTTTCTTAAATTACCTCTAAATATATCTACAGCAGTGCAAAATTATGCACATCTTTGCAGAGCATTTCGTACACAACCCAAAGGAGAATGGAGGAACTGATTCAGGTCCAGGTTATCTAAGGAAGGAGGAGGAGATCTTTTAGTGCAATACCCAAGAAAAGGAGAATAAAATTTGGTGTGAGAAAATTTTAAAGATTTACATTGAACCCAGCTGCAATTTTAAGATCCTGTTTTACCCAGACAAGCAGAGTCATATTGGCAGAGTGCTATAGAGAGAAAAGATGGGTGGGGGGGAAGGGAAAAAAATTAATAACATGGGTGAGACTCATGCTTCTGAAAGCTCTGTTCCTGTACCCCGTCAAAATAAAATTTCCATGCTAAGTTGTCAGAGATACATTCATGTACAATATAAATTTGAGATGAAGAGTGTAGTAAACATGGTACAGGTTGAGCTTCTGTAGAGAGAAGTTCTTCAATCTGTAATGCAAATCTGAAAAGCTGTATAATGAACATAAAAAGCAGTATAAGAAAATCATGTAACTTAAAATTGCTGTAGAGGAAATTATTTTTAGAATGGTGCAAGTAGGAACAATTTAAAATTACTGCATAGTGAAAAGGGTTCTTTTCCATAAGAGTGAAAATTTTGAAATGCTTACATCACAGTTTCTGAGAGGAGAAATAAAACAGAAACAATTTTGAGAAACAAAATCTGCATAGTGAATCTCTGGAACACAGGTCTTGCCTTTCAGCAACCCTCTTGACCTCCATGGCAGAGATCTGAAGGGACTGATTATTTCAGGGATGCCCTACAACACCTAACTCAGTCTCAGACAACTAACAAGAAACACACAATTTTCCATTAACAGCATATAGAATGAGTCAGTCTGTTTTATAGCATGGTCTCTTTAATTAGCCTGTGAAAGATTTCCTAAGATAGCATAAGTAAAAGTAACTTTTTTTTTACGGTGATCAACTATAGTGTGCATTGTTTTTCCATGCAGAATAGAAAATTTTATTTACAGCAACTTATCACAATAATAATAATATTTCATTCAGTATTCCACATTCCTCCACCTGGTTACAGGGTGGGGATCTAACTGATACCTTGATCACAATATGTCACTTTTACCTAAAATCGTAATCTAGCTGCATCTAAGTTTTTGCTGTTACAACAGACAGCTTCCACTGCTGATCCATTGTCATCCCCAGCAAATGATTTTGGACACAGAGCTCCAAAAGCTCCACTGGTGGAGGTGCTGGGAAGGGCAGGAACTCTGAGCCAAGCCAGCAGGCTCATAGGACACTTCCCTGTGACTGACCACAGGCATGGGTTCCACCAGAGCTCCTGCCTGGCTGTACCATAAGGATGAGCTCTTTTATGTTGGGAATCACAGAGGGAAGAGTGCTTGGAGCATTAAGCAGCAATAAAGACAGGAGGATCTATTGGAGGAGACCAACTGTCTGCCACAAGCACCCTAAACAAATTCCTGGTTCCGAGGGAATGATTTTTGTCCTATGCTGTAATAAGTAAGCTTTCGGTTTAGACCCTGACAAAAAATTATGCTGAGAGTAAAATCAGCAGCATTGACCTAGCTCAGCTGCAGATAGATTTTTTTTTTCTTTTTTTTTTTCTTTTTTCTTTCCTGGCTCAGTGGAAGAAAGCCGGACTGCTGACTAGGATGCTGAGATACGGCAAATTTCTCCACGCCCTCCCATCGAGTGCATTAGAAGTGTTGTGAAGTGCTTAGGCGTTGCCACTAGGTGTTACTCTCTCAAAAAGGAGCAGACTGACTGTGTCTTTGGGAAAACAAAAAGAACGTGTGTCAATCTAAGTTGACAAATCATTGCTGGAAACTTTCAGATTAAAAAAAATAAAATAAACTGTAGCTTAATATGTATAATTTGAAAATTAGTAATTTTCAGGATTTTCCCTTCATTGTGATCTCAGAGACATCCAGACTGATAGTTGAGGGAGAGATACCATGTAGTTGCAAGGATGAAGATAGGAAGTAGATTTGACTGAGGGGAAACAGCTCATTGGGCATGGAAGTACCCCTGCAGCGTGCAGCTGTCAGCCCTTTTGACCTATGATGGACAGATTTTGTGGCTGATACAAAAGGAATTTAATGGTCTACTGGAGTTTTTAAGTGGTAAATAAAACTCAAGTGAAATCTAAAGACTGTGATACCTGAAGAAAATATATATTGGTGGTTCAGCAAAAAATTATGGATATGGGACAACTCTTTTGGCAAATGCAAGGTTGTCTAGAGTCAATTTTTTCTCATTGCTCTGATGAATAAGTAGGGAAGAACAGGTGCATGGATAACTGGTTTGATGTGGCTGATATACTGCAGCTAATTTTTATTGTAGTGTCTAAACCCTAACAGTCTAATTCTAATATTTCACTTGCATATGTGTATTAAAAGAATTTTAAGCAAGTGCGTTAAATTATTTTAGGGGGTTGATATTAGTAGTTTGCAATGTCTTTCCAACAGTTTTGGTTTTAGCAAATTAATATTTTCTAATACTTTGCCCTCATCTGTACCCAAAATAAAAATAACCCAGACCTAAAATATTTTGTCAAAAAGATCATGAACAAACCAGTCTGACACTGTTTGTGTTCAGGAACTGATATGTATAAACATTGATTCCATGTCACTGATCTGTTTGAAAGCTGGCTCAACATCTGTTACTGTTTGGCAGAGGGGCACAGAATGTACAGATTTTCAAGGCCTTGTAAAATGCTCTCATATTTATATAATGATTGATATTTCATTGCAATTAATAACCTGATAAATTTCTTCACCAGAGGCAGGAGGATGAGAGAAGTTAACAGACAAGCACATCTGCTAGTCTTGTGGAGATCCAACAAACTTTTAAATGAGATTCAGACTTGGAACTCCTTCCGAGTTTATTTTCATCCTGAAATCCAGAGAGGATAGTAAAGGGCTGAAAGGAAGCACACTGTATTACCATGAAATGTGTCCCAGAGGAGCCTTTACAATTGGTCTATCACCAGTTTCATTAGTCAGATGTTTTCACTGGAGAAATAATGGGAGGCTGGCTGTTTTCCTAGCAAGTGCATACCGCTCTCTATGACACTTCTATGCTTTAAAATAATCCATCTCACAAATGATAGTAATCATGTAGTTATAATCAGTGTGGAGAAAGACTTCTGAAAATACTGTTTAGAAATTCTGTGAGCAAGAAAGACATTAAAAAATATATAATTCATCAAATGGCAGAAAAGTGAAATTTTGAAATGAAGAAAGTAGTTGCCATCTTAAATGTTCAAGTGTTCTATTCAAGATATTTTTGTTTACATTTGAGGTACATTTTCTTTAAATCAGATATTTAAACTTTAATGTAAGTAGATGTTATCCTCAATAATATTCATACTATTAAAATGTTCTGTAAAACGATAAGTAGATATCCTCAAGCTGATGCTAAAAGAACTTGAACCAGAGCGGTATGGTCACTCCACTAGAGTCTCATCCAGCTTGTTGCTTAGCCTGGCAGCAGCTGGTGGAGCTGAGATTGGATCTGGAATCATTAGCAGCATTTTGCAGTGTTCCATGGATGACCGCCCGCTTTGCCTGGGGGCAGGATGAGATCGCCTGCAAGAAACACACAGCCCAGAGCTCCTAGACTTCCCTATGGAGCCTGCAGCAAAGTTGCTTTGTCTTCTCCAAGGCTAGCTGGCTAAACATGGCTAGATGTTGGCTGAACATCAGGTTCATAACTTTGAATGGGGCACTTCACTGGGACACACAGCTGTGTTCTCAGGCAACTGAAATTACAAAACTAGGAATATAAACTTTGTTCCTCATTTAACTTAGCTAGAACTATAGCAGACGATGTTGACAAAAAAAATAAAAAAAAAGGTGAAAGGATAGACAGCTGGCAAATCTTGAAAAGTACAACTGTGGGTAAAAAGAAGCTGTTTTTATGATCAAGTTTAAGGAAAAAAAACCCCTTCACTGTAAAATAATAGTGTGCAATTTAAGTTGATAAAAAGCAGTGAAAATTGGAAAAGGCCAATATTTTGGTTGCATGTATGCTCTCATGTGTATGCATCATGGCACAGTATTTGCTCTCTATGAGTTCTCTCAGTCTCTATTACTCCCAATATATTCTGTAGAGGTTTTGACCTTGAATCATTGAGCAAGCAGAGAGACTGGGTACTTCTGGTTTTGATTTCTTTCACAGAACCAATGCAGGGGAAACTGTAAAAGTCTGCACTAGAACAAGTCGAGTGTAAAGAGAATGTATTGAGAACACAAATATACAACAGCATCTGTTGATCATGTTTGAAGTTATTTTTCTGGAATGCTTATAGTTGTGCATGTTTGAATCTGTTTAACTGTTATGTGCATTGTCTCTGCTTTAAAGAATAGAAGTTTTTATTCAGTTACGATACCCAAGCTTTGCAATCTGAGAAAGCCATAGGAACATGGCTTCCCAGTCTTGTTCTGGAAAAGTGCAGAGCTTGTTTCATTGTATTATTTTAACAAATACATTTTGAAACACAAGCAAGGCTTTGAAAATTTTGGCACCACTGACACACATTTTTATTAGATCAGTGAAGGAATATAGAGTTGGATCCTACTACCAAATGATTGAATGGAACACTTTTTGTAACGATATTCCCACCATTTCAACCCTCGAGTAAATTTGCTAGTAGAAAAGCTATTTAATCTGTCATTCCCTTCCACAATAAAATTCTTTAGTAGAAGAAAAATGAATGTTTACTAGATATTTGCAGTCTATAATGAAAGGAAAAAATAAAATTAAATTGGAATATTTTGATTTCAGAAGCACAAACACTTGATGCTAAAAAGTAAAAATCATCTTGTCCAAACATGGCACACATCAATTTAAGTTTAATTAAAAGTAACAACATCGATGCCATCTTGATGCTTGTCAGAATTTTGAAGAGTTGTTGTCAGATGCTGGCAATAGAGCAGTAAATATAAATCTTTCCCTGTTGTATCACTTATTTTTTTAGTGAAATCACACCACTTATAGACTCTTCAGGTACGTTCAGGCCCACAGGGTATTGTGTACACGTGGCACAGCATAAGACAGCCTGTTTTCTTTGGTGAAATCTATGCAAGTCTAAAAATAACTCTATGAACATATGTGCTACAGTATTTTGAGGTAACCTTTGTTTTCGCACAACTTAATGTAATAAATCAAAACTGTAGAGCCAAGCACGTGCTGTTTCAGCTCTTCTTGCATAGCCATACATCACTTCTCAGTGCAAGAATGAAACTTCTGATTTGTATAGAATATAAAATCTGTAGAAAGTACTTATGGTAGGGTTTTAAAAAAGAAATAGTAGCATTTGTAAAGAACTTGCCTCTTTAAAAAGCTCATATTTTGCTACCAAAAGGGATGGCTGATAGGAGAGTTACTTTTTATTGACCTTTTTTTTTACCACTTCAAGGGCTCTATACTTAGAGATCACCTGCTGGGTGGTTACCAGCTGTTCATTATCTTGTGGTTTGTGTTAAATGAGACCAAGGTCTGTTCACCACAAGTCTGTCTAGGAGTAACTTGAATAATACATGGGCCTTTCATGTCCTTGTGGGTTTCCTTCATGGTCCACTACTTAGCGACTGGAGCTGCTTTCATCATCTGAGGAGTAAGGCAAATTAGTATTTAAGCTGAAGAAACATTGCTTTATTTTGGTAAGTCTAACATGTGTACTCTCTTCAGTGGGAAAAAGTTTGTCAGGTTATCACTCATGAATACTAAATTGGCTCAAACATTTAAAATGTGAAAGCAAATATCTTGAGGAAAACAAACTAAGCTTGTGACTCTGAAAAAACAAACAGCTGCTGTGCTTGACAATGAAGGGCTGTGGATGCCAAAGAGAAGCTCTTTCTGATCAGACTGACAGAAGGACTGAAGGGAAGGAGGAAGATACAAGGAAGCTGATACTAATGTCAGCAGTAAAGAGAAACATGAAGGAAGAAAAAGGAAGAGTTGTGTAGGGAAGTGTAATACATATCCAAAGTTGATAAAGGCATCACCCATGCCTTCAAAGAGCTGCATCATACCTAATTAATGAGTATTAATATATCTTAGAACAATAACAAAAAATACTGCAGGAAGGGTGTTATTGGTTTTCTGGTTTGTGTGACCTGGATCTTGTGTGACATGGTATAACTAAGTAGCAGGGTGGAGTTCAGGTGTTTAGTTGTTTCAGCAGGGTTTTGTCTTTTTGTTTGGAACTGCTGTAGACTCATGCAATGTTCTTTCTTATGACTACATGCCTTTGTCAATTAAAAAATCTAAATCTGCAATCTAATATTTGTCTACAGGTGAGTGAAAGAGCAGTCATGTAATTAAGAGTTATACCTTCTAACTGGTTTTCCTCAAACCAGCTGAATGAGATACTACAAATCCTCTTAAATTTCTTGAATACTGTTCTCAGTCTTTAACGGTATTTTTATATTACCATTACTGGTGTTAGAAACATGGCTTATACAGATAAACTACATGTAGCTAAAAATGTATCGAATTCAGTTTTGGATAAAATAACTGCTAACAGTCTGTAATAAATTTCAATAAAGGCATGACTTGCATTCTTTGTAAAATTATCTGCCTTTAAGTTAAAAGTTTGGATTATGATGCACAGATGGAAACAATGATATGGAGTCTTTGGTATAAGACTGATTCAACAGCTCGTTGTGTGGGACTGACATTGTACAGGTATTTTTGGCTTGTCTTCTGGTTAAGTACTTACTTCTTTTCAGTTTTTGTCCACATTTGGCCTTCAAATATTCCTAATATCAGTGAAATGTGGTCTTTCTTATGGTAGCAGCCTCAACCGGCCCCTATGCATAGGTTTTCTCTTCCTAAGGGTAGATTCTGAACTTAATGTGTTCTCTGCAGTTGGAGTTTACTGCTAGTCTCAGTGATAAGGACAGTACCATGAGGCTAGGCCAGAACAAAACATACCCATTTACTTCTGGTTTAATGGGTGCACATAAAAAAGACATATTATTGTGTGAGGCTGGCTTTTTATCTGTCTTTAACAGCAACTGAAGAGTGTCAGATCAGTCTCTTGCCTCACCAAGAACTCTGACTGAAGGCTTCAGCTTCATCAACCAAAGTAAAACACTCCACCTCATCATGGGATAATTTTTTTACTAAATCCTGGTCAGTAAGAAAATATTGAAGTTCCTGGTATAATAAGGAAGGGGTGAATGGGGGATTCTTAGCTTTGTTGCTCACCTGTTGGAAAAGAAGAGTTACTTGAAGGGAAATAAGAGCGAGGAACCCTTGTGCAACCTCTTGGACAGCACCAGTGCTGGTCGCAGATGAGGAAGACAGGCCACCCCTGTGGGGGGTTCTAAAGCTGGCAGGTTTTTTGTCTCCTATCAGAAGGTCACGACGTAGTGGGGTGATGTATTACATACAAATGCCATATGGCACCTCTTGACAATACTGCTGTAGTTAAAAATAACACCTGAACACCATAAGACTACTGTGAATTTTAAGAATGTGGGGTTTTTTCAATCTGTCCTATTAGCAAATTTTCCATTGCATTTAATCTGACTACATTCATTGAAAGGAGACCAGCTATGCTTTTTAAAACATGTTTTCTACAGTAAGCCACTAGAAATTCTTGAATACGGAAGGTAAATAAACACATCTGTTTTAAGACAGTAATCACTTTATTGTAAGTGATGTCAAGCGTAGAAAGAGACAAGATATTCCACTCTGAGTATTTAATCCCTTTCAAGATAACTTTCTTAGGTTAGGCTTAAATGCAGTGTGTAAAATATTAATGCAAGTAATTCTGCTGTTGTTGCCCATGAATTATTCAGATCTGCTTTGTGTAGTCTTCAAGTTCATAGAAGACTTATCTAACTACTCTGATAGTCAGTGATTAGAAGTTTTAAGAAAGTATAATGTGCTCAAGTACTCTAACTCAGCTGATTGCACTGAGTTCAAATAGATATATTTGTACTATAAAGATTATTAAGAAAAAGGTAGTTAAGCATTATGAAGGCAGGTGTTTTCAAACCTCAGTTACATCCAGTAAGAAATTGTCATGCAAAGTCTTCTCTAAGTTATAGTTGTCTTTGCCTCTGATGAAACGTGTCTCTTCTGAATGTTTGGCATGTTTTGCAGCTATAAAAACAACTCATCAATAAACAGCACCTTTAACAATTATATAAAAATATGTAAATGCAGCTCAAATTGATTGAAAAAGTGTAATGATCCAAGACTTGGCTTGGTATATGAAGAAATAGTTGAGTGGAATCAGTGGTGAGGTGGTAGGGGGTTGACCTCTACTACTCTTGTAGGCAGTGTTTTTCACCTTTTCTGTCTTGTTCTCCTTTTGTCTTCTTGCCATTTTCTTCATGGCAGAGACGACCTACAACTGCATGCGTGCCGTGACGTTGCGCACTGGGTCATGATACAGGGGAAGTGTTAAATCACATCCCTGCAATCTGAAAGCATAGACCACAACAGAGATAATAAGGGAGCTCAGAGGAGATGAGTGTCATCATGGTTTTCTGGCTTTTTTCTCTTATCTCTTGTAACAGTAATTTGTGTAATGTGATGACAGAAAAAATTTAGCATGTGGAGTGCACATGGGTGGATGGGTTTCTAGGAGAAGGCTGTAAAGGGGAAAGAAAACATATATGGAGGGAAATGTAGAAAGTTATAAAAAAGGAGAATGGACACAAAGTCTGTATTTCCCATGGAAGAAAAAATGATCCTGAAGTTTTTGAGGAAATTGACTTCAAAATTTTTCATGTCTTTGCTCTGTATTGAAGATGGGAGAGTTTTCAGGGACAGCAAGTTTGGCACAGAATTCAAAAGGCAACAAATGTTTTGATTCACTTTGATGGCTAGCATCCTAAGCTTTATTTTGAATGTTTCATTGCACATGGCACATTTATGAATGAGTGGGGCCATAATTATTTTCCTCAGAATAGGGAAGAAGATTTTTGGGCAATTTCCAGACATTGAGAGGTCTTGTGTTCAAGGTGGCCCAGAAGTCTGGTTTGGTACTCCCTTGATCCCACTCTGCATTCCAGCCTGCCTAAGTAAGCTCCACTACAGCAGAGTTCACCTTAATGTAAAGGCAAAATGCATTTATTTTTCAGAACAAATGGAAGCCTCGGTCTTTTCAAAAGGTATCAAACAATGCAAACAACCTCATGGCCTGCAACCAAGCCTGCCCCTTGTTCTTGGAAACGTTTTCTTGTTTGCTGTATCTAAATACTGGGTTCAGCCAACTGATTTCTATGTCTCAGGTGTCACCATAAAAAAAACATCTTTATGTATGTAGGCCCCGGTTGTTTACCTGGTTCTGTTTTCTCTGTATCTGCATTTCTCTGAATGATTTCATGAGGAAGCAAAAGGGTAAGAGGGCATCACAGCTCAGCTTCTAGGCTTTTTTTTTTTTTTTTTTTAAATCCACATTTTAGCCTGGATATGTTTTCTGGACATTCCTTGTTATCACAGAATCAGCTAGGTTGGAAAAGACCTTTGAGTTCATCAAGTCAAAATGACCAAACACCACCCTGTCAACTATAACACGACACTAAGTGCCGCATCCAGTCTTTCCTTAAACACTTCCAAGCACAGTGATTCCATCAACTCCTGGGCTGGGCAGCCCATTCCAAAGCCCAGCCTCTCTTTCTGTGAAGAAAAAGCCTTGGTACTCTTTCTACTGTGTCTTTATGGTTCATGTAGTGATTTTATGTGGTCTTTCTCTTGATAACTGGAATAGATTTTCAGGAGCAGATTAAAGATAAGTAAAATTGTCAGAGGCAATATGCAGTAAGTGCTTTGTTCTTCTGAGAGCTTAAGAGAAGTGGCTGACACTCAAATGAGAATTTTCTTATCCAGGATTTTCCGTGAAAGTGAGAGATGATAAATAGCTGTGTTCCTTTTGAAGATCACTCAAAAATGTTTCAGTACACAGTATTATTACAAACCACTATTACAAGTCATTTGATAGTGATGCATGAGTGAGTTATAAGTGGCTTTGGACATGAATTATTCCTCTTGGTAACATCAACTATTCAAATAAATATTAAACAGCATTTTGGCTTAAAAAAATTGGGGAAGAAAACAAAGGAAATGTGAAAGAAATATAGAAATATAACTATATAATAAAACTGTAGGAAGGGTGTGGCAAGAGAGAGGATACCAAAGAGAGGAAAAGTCACAGAGAAGATGGTTATTATTTTTGTTCATTTGTTGAAGTTTATGTGCCTCTCAAGGGACATGACAGAAATGCGCTACTTCTTTGAACCTCAGCATTATCCCTCTAGTACAAAATGTTCATCTTGTGAAAATGAAAGTTCAGTTGTGTAAATAAAAGCCACAATAATGTGGATGAGATTCAGATGGCAAATGACTCCAGTAATACAGTGCACGATGGCCTTCAGAGATCAGCAGTCTGGAGGCTGTGAAGAGGGCACAATGTTCACATGTTCAGCCAGTAGAGGAGCAGAGGCTGGAGACTTGCGTTAGGAGTAGTAAACTCTTATCCTAAGCTATATGTGTGCAAGTTGTCTTCTGCAGTGTTAAAGAGAGTCTGTAAAGTGTTACCTGAATTTAACACTCTGTTCATGTCAGGCTGAAACAGAATTTTCAGTGATGGCTTTATAACTTTAATTAACTTGGTCTTCATTTACAAACCCCAAAGATGTTTGAAGTTACACTACAAATGTGATGGTGCCTTGGGAAGGCTGACCTGGAACAGAGACGAGAGAGTGCTAAGAGAATAAAGGCAGGTATTTATTAGAAGGCCTTAAAGGATAGAGTACAAGAGCCTGGCCAGGGCTACACCCAAGGTGGACCCTAAAATGGACACAAAATGGCTAACCAGTCATGAGGTCGCACACTTTTATAAGTTCTGGTCCATTTGCATATTGTGGTTAATTGTCCAATTACAACTTCAGATTATGAAGTCCCATCCTTCTTGTTTTCTCTCTTCTGTCCACTGCTGTTTATGCTTTTGGGCCTGAAACTTGTGGCAGCTGTCCTTGGTCGTCAGCAGGAAAAGGATTTGTTTTATCTACGTACTCTGTGAAGAGACCTTACTAACACTTAATATGAGGCTCTGAACTACACCCTTAGGCAGCACAGAATCTGAAAAATATGAAAGCTAAACCTTGAGGCATCAGTGATATCACCTGTCTTTGCACTGCATATACTCATCTAAGTTTCTGGGTATGCTTTTGATCTACGTATATCAGAACCATACACCTTGTGAAGCAGGGTGCTGCCATATTATGAATTATGTGGTATTAAAAAGAAATCTGAATATCTAGATATATTTGATCCTGTTAAATAACCTTATTTTATTTCAGGGTTTCTTATCCCTCTGTAGGTCTCTATCATTTCTTCCTGTTATCCATATATTGACAGAGACACTCATAATATTTTTGTCCTTCTAGGTACATACTTTGTATTTTGACTGTTTTTGCCTTTTTAAATTTTATCTGCTGCTTTCTGTGTGACAGGGATTGGGTGATACTAGCATTCAGAATTACATTCAGGAAATGTGCAAATTTCTTGGAGAGCAGTAGAAAGATGCTGCAACCGTTTCTTACTGTAATTGAGTAAGATAATGAGGCCACAGTTTTCACCTTGAGTGTCACCAGGAACTCAGGGATGGGGACTGGTACAATTTTCATATGGATCACGCAATTCTTGAACATTTGAATATCTTGTGCAAGCTGTCAGGGAACTGGACTGTTGGTGTTGGTGGCCAGCTTGTTGCTGAACAAATGCAGGATGTGCACTGGTACCCAGGTGGGTTGAGTGTAAATTGGCATGTGGAGTGCTTAGCAATATTTGGGAGATGGCTGTTTGGAGGGGATCTGTCCTCTGAATCCAGAGAGCTCATGCCTCCTTCTGCTTTTCTTGCCAGACTGCTGGGTATCTCTCACTGGCAAGTTGCTTTTCCTGTCTATGATGCTGCTGCTTTGGCAGTTTATGTATCTTCTTTATTTAAAAGGAAGCTTTTGGAGGTGCGGATTGTCACAGACTATGCATTGTCACAGAGTATGCACTGTATTTCTGCCTTGCTGTCTGTCACAAGGCACTGCTGTGAGCTGTACAAAATCCCAGAGAATTTTCAACTGTCAAAACCTTTTGTAATTTTCCCGGCAGAATATTTTACTGCGGCCATTCTGTCCATTCCTGTTTTGGGACTTTTTGCCTGCTTCTTGCAATTCCTTGCAATTACCAGATCCACTGCCATTATTTTTTAACACACATACAGATATACACACACATGCACACACACCCTCCTCTCAATTTTTTCCTTACTACTTCTCACAGGGTTTTCTTTGTTCCTCTCCTCTTTGCAGTAGAAGTGCCTCCCTCCCAGGAATCTTACTGCTGGTGCTTCTTACCTACTGCTTTGACTTTGCTTTGAAGGATTATCACAATTCACTAAAAATCTTTTGGGTAGGAAGTAAATTAAAATGGCAGCCAAAGAATGCTCAGGTCCTTTACATCCTGGACACTGGAGTTCTCAGATCTGAATGATGAGACTTGCTCTGTGGGCAAAGGAGCCATTGAGTCTGAGTCAACTTGATAGAGGCTGATCCAGTGGTTAATGGGCTTCCTTAAGTAAGCTTAATTTGGGGGGCTGTTTGTTTCCTTCTTGTGAAATGCAGTGTGAAGAGAAATGAAGATGAGGGAAGGTAGGTAGGAAGATTAAGAAAGTAGGAAGAAATTTCAGCTCCAGGTAGGCTGCCTGTTTTGACTTTGCATCGAATTTTGTCTTATTTTTTTCTAGGTTGGCTTGTGCAAATCCAGATACAGAATTTAGTCTAAATCTGAATTATTTGTAATTTAAATGTATTTTAGTTATAATCATGTGCAGAATTACATAGAAGACAATGCTCCCCCCCCCAAAAAAAAAAAAAAAAAAAACCAACCAAAACAAAAACAAACAAATAAAAAAAAAACAAACATGCTTTTAGTTCACTGATAATGTAAATGGTGGGTTGGGGACTATCTCACTTCAACAAGAACAAATTAGTTTTGAAATTTTTACTGAACTGGAAGTTTGAAAATAGTTGACTTTAAAGTAGATGTGCAGTGTTCTGCTTTCAGGCTTTACATTTAGTTTTATAATGAGTGGAAAGAAATTGTTGAAACAGAAAGAAACTTGTCTTAACAGCACAGCTATATATTTGATATAGCACTGGAATCTTAGCAATCCTGTTTCTCTTGCTGGAAGTTGTAACTTAGTGATTTTACCTGAAGTGGAGTGTACCTCAGACAATTTTAGTTTTCAGTTATAATGACATTTATTAGCTATTCAAGTTTTCTCCAAGTGATGCTTACTGCTTCCTTAGAGAGTTCAGTGACAGAGGTGAGAGAGGTGAAGTTTTTTATTGTTATTGTATGGGTCTGGCCAGGGTGGGATCTGATTCTTTCCTTGGCTGATCAAATACTCTGCTGTGACAGTTCAGGCTTCTCTGAGAAATGCACCTGATAACAAAAGCATTGTATAAACAAACAGAAAACTACCTGCAGCTTGGAAATTTTTGTTCCCGTCCCTACAGCACATCACTTTAGAAGTGAAAGGCAAAGAATTATCAAAGGAAAGGAAATTGTTAATAACACACAAAGTATTAGAAATTTATCTAAAAACGGTTTTAGAGAATTGTGCAAAAAAGCTCTTTCTGGCAGCATGCTGATTGTATATGTAGAGGAGAGAGAGATTGAATACATATTATAAAGCCTTAATGGGCTGCCATCTGAGTGAAGTATTCTCTTCGGATCTAAGGGCTATAAAACTGTCCCTCCCTAGACAATGGGTTAATATAATTTTTTCAGGTGTCCACAAAAAGTTGTTGCTTAGAGAGTGAGCTGCTTCTGACTCCTGTAATAGGTGAGAAATGCATGCTCCTGCTTGGACCAGAAGGTAATAGGAAAGTGGTATCTGTGGTTTGCAGACTGGCTCTGCCTGCAGAGAGAATGCATCTGTCCTTGACCTTCACACCCAGCCAGCTGAAAGCACTGGCAGAAAGAAATGGTCTCTTCACAATAGATCAAGAAAGGATGGCAGGGGCTTTTCAGTATTCTGTAGTAGTTACTAATGGAAAAATAACAGCTCAAAATAATTCTCTGAAATGTTCAGGTAGAATGAGCATAGCAAACAACCTATTTATTGAGGCAGCGTCAGTAAAGTACACCTTAGATGTGGTGTATACCTGAAATGTGGTGGTCCAAAGCTGGAATTTCTGTTCAATGAGAAATATCAGTAGCTAGTGTTTTAGCCATATCTGAAGCAAACAGGAGATTTTCAAAAAAGCTTTTCAAAACATTTTCTTATGTAGTTATTTGAAATGGAATTATTTACTAGTGTGCATATGATGTAGTTTCTGAAACTTCAAAGCTGAGTTCTCAAAGTCCTTGAGATTAGAAATTAGGGTTTAGGGTTCTTTGGTATATATGATCTAAATTTCTGGTGCATCCACGGTTTGTTATCACACAGGTGAAAACCTATGGTGTTGTGTATAGCAGGGGCTGCCCTGGAAAAGCAGACTTAGAAAGCCCAAAGACTCAGGTTAATTGGGACCTGTCTTGGTTTTGTTAAACATCAGTGGCAATTTAGATATTTTTAGAAAGCATTTCAGGCTTAGCGATTCTAAATTTTCCAGTTAAATTTGTTTCACCCGAAAATTCCCAGTGCAGCAAGTGTGTTTGACAGACCCTCATCCTTTATGAGTACGTGAAATACATTGCTGTATATATATTTAAGTTATTAGTCCACAGCTTTTGGCCCACTAGTTTGAGTGGACATCTAATTCTAGTGGTTTTGAATGTTGCATATAATTGCTGTTGAGTCACATCAATGCCGACACTAGTTCAGCCTTGGACCCTAAAGAGTAACAAGTAGAAAGCAGAATGAAGACATCAATAGTTCTCATTATCTGAAGCAGAGACTAAGCTAGTTTTAATATGGAAACCATAAAGCCTGTTGATGGATAAGGATGTCCCATCTGTGGTTAGCTGGAGAATATACAATCCAAAAAAAAAAATAAAAAAATCTTTCTTATGGGTAACAACCAGGATGAAAGGGAAATACGCCCTGAAGGTGAAAAAATGGAATAACCAAACATATAGAGAAAAAATAGAAAACCCACAGAAATGCTTTCATGAAAACACAAGCTAGCAAACTGGAAAGTAAATTAAGAACTTGTGTGGAAAATAAACATGGACCCAAGATTAAGAAAATGGTGTCTAGTGGGAAAAGGTCTTTCTGAGTAGTTGAAGTCTGATGCACCATAAACAACCAGAGAACTCAAGGCAGGTCCTGGGTTTCTGTTAATGCCTTCCTGTGGGTCATTATCTGAAAAAAAGGGTGTCAGAATTTTTGTCTTATTTTTGTTATTGACGCTAACAAGAGAAGACGTCAGCACTAAAAACTTGAGTCCTGAGGTTCCTCATTTATTTCAGACAGCTCCTGTATCCATCCCAACTTCAGGATAATGCCACAGATTGCTGGTGAACCTCACATTTATGGGCTTTTGTAATCCCCTTCCTGTGTGTTGGTGATTCTTTCCTCTCCCTTGCAGCTAGTCTGTCTTTGGTTGTTGTTTTACAGGTTTTCCTTGTTAAATGTTTTCCAGCTGGCAGTGAATCATTATGTGCTACTTAATCTGCTTTCCACTGCTCTGGGGGTCTCTTTATTTATTAATAAGAAAAATAGCAATCCAAAACACATGTCCTTTTATAGTCATTATTTGCAAAGCACATTGTTCCAGGCCACCTTGCACCTCTGTCATAAATAAAGCCTGTAACAGCCGCTTAACATACATACAATGAATATTAGAACCAGCGTTCATTTGGCACTGATTTAAAAGTAATACATTTACACTCTGTGTGGATCAGCACTTTTAATATTTGGCTGAATCTGAATAGGACAATGAATTCTTTTTATCTTACAATTAAGCCATTTATTTTATACCAATGTTGCTCACAGGACAGAGTTTACACAAGACAAAGCAAAACAAGCTCAGGAGCTCTCCCTGTGGAGAGGAAAAAGGTTATTTCTAAGTCACCACATTCTGGTTTAAACCAAACAATAGCGGTAAAGTAGAAAGTGAGAACAGATTCACATCAATATTAAGAATTAGGAGTTCACTCAGGAAAGCTCAGGCTATATGAAAGCCATAGCCTGGCTGAAGAAATACAATAAAGTTGTAGTTAAGAGGGGAAAAAAAAAAAAGAAAAAAAAAAAAAAAAAAAGAAAAAAAAAAAAAAGAAAAAAAAAAAGATTAATTTCTGCCACTGGAATTTATAACTGAAAAAACCCTTAAATGTTCTTCTACACTGCAGAACTGAGCTTAGAGCTGGCAAGGGACCCTAGAAATATTAGGAATTTGTCATAAATTCTCTAGGCTAGACTTGGATGTGTCTGGAAAGTTCAGTGCTGTTATTTGTGAAAAAGAACTGGGAACTGTTTCACTGTTGGAAACTTTCACTTCTCAAATATAGTTTGGAGAACAAATGCCACTAACAGTGGTAGGCAAAAAATGTGTTGGAGAGACGACAGCTTGCAAATTTAATCACCAAATGGTCACTGAAAAAAAACAAGAGGAAGGTCCTGTACCTAGGTCTATTTTGGACTTCTAACCAGGGTATTGCAGAAGGTAACCTTGGACCAACTGACCACATGTAGAGAGTTTAAATTAAATGGAAAATAAAAGTCTGAAATGATATGCATATGACAATCTGAAGTTGGTTGAACCTAATTGCTGAAGAATATGAATGGTGAGGAGGCTTTGCTTTTCTTCAAAGAGACAATAAAATATCAAAACTCCCTATTCCTAGAAAAAGAATGTTTTTAGAGGCAGGTTCCAGTTTTAGCATCTTCATCCACACAAGAATTTGTGTCTCCATCAGCCTATTCAGCATCACCTGGCAAATTAGTTAAACATTGTATTATCTAACTCTGTTGGAATAATAATGTGAAATTTACTCAAATTTTAAACTTGAAGTTTGGCTGTAAACAACTGTAAAGGAGCTAATTGTTGCTGATGTGGGGAGAGCCTGTTCCCATTCCCAAAGCTGCCGGCTTTTTCCTTACCTTGTTGAGCGTCTCAGTGCATATGAAGTGCATACAAAGGCTATGCTGAGAGGCAACATGAAACATATTTTTCCTTTGCTTCCCCAGTTTATTAATTTTTATTACAGTGTTTCCCAAGTTATAGTTTATTTCTGGTATCAGATAGGACCTAGGGTTGGAAGACTGCTTGCACAGTGATTGGGGGAAAAGGTGTAGAAGTGAAAGTTCAGTGTAAAATACCTCTCAAGGACTTGACTGTCTGTGGTTGCAAGGTTGACTGTAGCAGCAGTGTGGCTTGCACAGCTGTGCGTGCAGAGTCAGCAGATGTGCTGCATATGGCTGGAACACACTGTCTGCCTTCTTGCCCCTGAAAATGTTTGACTGAGGCAAACTTTATCCTCACGAGTAGGTACTTTTCAGATGTGATTTTTATGTCTGATGGCAGGTTAAGGAAAAGGGCTGCTGTGCCGCTCTTGCTAACCTGGGATTGCAGGTGTGATAAGCCTTATGCAAGGCCTTCAGAGACTTCCTTTTTTTCTACTTTGCACACACAAAGAGGGTAATTAATTATCAAACCGGCTGGCATAATTCAAGCACCTGCTCTCAGAAACTTAATAAGTTCAGTTACAGAAACTGCTGGGCTATACAGCCCTCACCACTGTCAACCCTCCCACATGTCTTGTTTGTAGGTACTCTGTTTTTTACAGAGCCTAGTCCTGGGAATCCTTTAGCATTTATGCTTGGAAACATTCTGCTCTCCTAGGGCTCTGTTTCCAGGTGCAGCTCACACTGCTCCTCCACTGCTGGGCAGTGGGGCAGGCAGGGAGTCCACCCCTGCCTGCTGCCTCCAGGCTGGGCAGAGGGACCCATGCTCAGGCAGCCAGCCGTTCTGCTCCTGCCTCCCTGCAAGCCATTGTGGGACCTTGGATAAATTTTTCATGCTTCTTTTTCTCTTTGTGCTACTCCTTTTTTTGTTAGGTTGAAAGCTCTCTGAACTCTGTATTATCTCTATATACTGTGGTTAATACAACAGACCCCTGAACTCTTTTAGGTGCTCCAGTTTCTACTGCAATGTGAATAATTGCTAAACTAAGCTCCATATGATGCCATTTATTTTCAAATACAATTTTCTTATTGAAGCAAAGGGCGACCAATGCTTCAAAAGGCTGTGCTGTACTATGGCTCTGGTGAGGATATTGTCAAATGTCACTGAGGGTTTTTACGATTCTCCTATTTCATTTTTCTGCTAGTAAGCAGATATATAGATATCAGCTTTTCATAAGAACTGGTTGCTCAAAAACTCTGTTCTAGCCACCATTTGAAAGAGCACTACATTTGCATATTGGTATGCATCAGGAATAGGCAGCTTATTACCTTAGTTGTCTTATACTTGCTACTGCAGAGAATTCAGTCCTGAAGGGGAGAATTAGGGATTGCATTGGGTCTGGCTGAGGCAGAGTTAATTTTACCTCTCCCAATAAACATCCTTTTCTCAAAACCCTGATGATCCCAGGTTTCAGCCCCAAAAAGTCTAGTGGGGTGACCCTCTATGCCAAACATCCTCCAAAGCTTCTCTATTTCTTCCTTCTGCATCTGGACAGGGGAGAGAAAGTATAATGAAGGGCTCATGGATTGAGATAAAGTCTGAGATCACTCAGCAAGTACTGTCACAGGCAAAAAGGACTCAATTTTGGGATATTATATGAATTTCTTACTATAAAAATCAGAACAGGATAGAAGTAAAAACAGACCTTAAAACATCTTTCTGACTCCCCCTGCTCGTTTCCAGCTTTATCTCCTTCCCTTCAGCAGTGCAGGGAAGCAGGGTTGTGGTCAGTTCTCTGCATGTTCCTGCTGCTGCTCAGGGAGAGAAGACTCTCCCCTGCTTCTGTGTTCTTTCCTTATGGGAGGCAGTTCTCCATGAACTTCTCCAAACTGAGCCCATCTCGCAGGCAACAATTCCCCATGAACTGCTACAATGTGGGTCATTTTTCCACAGAGTGCAGTCCCTCGGGCACAGCTGGGTCCAACCTGGGTCTCCCACAGGGTCACAAATCCTACCAGGAAACCTGTTCCAGTGTGGGTTCCTCTGCCCTTGGGTCTGCAGGTCCCTGCCAGGAGCCTGTGCCAGTGTGGTTCTTCCCAATAGCTGCAGGTGGATCTCTGCATTGCTGTTGACCTCCATGAGCTGCAGCTTCACCTCCATGTACCTCCATGAGGAACAGCTGGTTCACCATGGTCTTTACCACAGGCTTCAGGGGAACTTCAGCTACGGTGCCTGGAGCATCTCCACTGACCTTGGTGTCTGCAGAGTTGTTCCTCTCACATATCCTCCCCCTGCTTTTCTTTGGCTGCAATTACATCTCTACAAGAATTTTTTAAATCTGTTACCACGGAGGTATTCCCACCACTTCTGGTCAGCCCAGCCTTGGCCATTGGCACGTCCCTCCTGGAGCTGGCTGGCATTGGCTCAGCTGGACATGGAGGTAGCTTTTGGCAGCTTCTCACAGAAGAACCCCTGTAGCCCTTGTTACCAAAGCCTGGCCGTGGAAACCCAGTATAAGTATAATGTTTTACAAAAGACCAAGCAGCAATTTTCTTCTTTTAAAAAAGCTTTTCATGTCGTTGGAGATGTGGGGAATAAGGAATTTTTGCTTCCTCTGTGATGGTGGTACAACTGGTAGTCGCTATTTTTATACTCTCTATATACATTCGTGAGAGATTCTGTGGCACAATCGCTAGGGAAAAATAAGCAGGTGATTGCATGTCTTTGAACGCACTTGATCTGCTTGACAATCATGACTCAGTAACATTTTTAAAATGATGTTATGAGCTAGTGTAGCATTCAGAGAACGTGTGTGTCGGTGGTGTTGTTCCTGTCTGCCCTGTGTCATGTCCTTGCCTCCCACAATTTCGTTGCAAGCAAAGGCACAGAAGAGACTTCCACTACTTACTTTTGGAAAATAATTTCAAACTACAGCATGTGAGATGAAAAATATTTTTTATGTGGTTATCATTTTCCTTTCCTATAAACAACTATAATACAAGAAACCCATTCATTTTTTTGCATACTACAGGCTTTAAAATTCTGCTAAGAAACTATTTGCATGGTTACTGAAATAATATTGGCAGTTTTTTAGTAAAAATATGAGCTGTATTTCTGTGGATCAGTGCTGTGTAGGGGTGGGAAAATGAAATCCAGCAGCCCTAGATATATGTGTTAAGTTAAAAAATCACGTAAGGAAGCTCAGGAAGTAAATGATTGACAATGCTGGCCTTTAAAAAGGCATAATTAGTCTGTAACATTACCGCCTATTGAGGCTTGTGCTTCCAATTTGTCTCAGATGCTGCTGTTTTTGTCCTGTGTCTGACTGCAGAGTCAAAAAGGAACTGGCGCGTGGGATTTGATTGTTTGCACATAGGAAGGTTAACGTTGCGTGGGGTTTTTTAAATCTCCTTCTTCTTGAAGGAAGCTTTGATTTTTTGAACGAAGCAAAATCTTTAAAGTGCCTCATGAAGGCAAAACTCTTCCAAATATGTGGATTTTTAGTCACTACTACACTAGTTATATTATATTAGGGTGAGCAGAAGAAGAACATAGCCTGTTTAATTTCACAAAGAAGTCAAAGGGAGACTACATTAAAAATAAAGAATCAGAACAGTTACTATGTAGGCCAGGACAGGGTGAATACATACATTTAACATTATCCACTACATTTGAAATGTGAATTTTAAGTGCAGATAAAGTGCACTTTTTTGGAAATTTGCATTGGCTGTCCTAAAAATCCTGATATGTGGATGGTAAATGTGAAGGCCCATGAGTCTTTAATTAAAAAAAGAAAAATTTCTTCTTTATATTTGCACATTTCCCTGAGAAGTCTTCTATTTCTTTTTGATTTACTTAAAATTTTCACCATTGTTTTCTAAGACCCTATGATTCTTCAGGATCAAAGGATCCTGAAGCATCACAAGGGTTACAAAGAAAATGTTCTTCAACAGGCAATATTGCAAGTCTATGCAGCCGTTCCTACAGCTGTCATTTATGACAGTGTTAATTCTTGCACCACTTGAGAGAAATCAATGTGATAGATCAAAGGCATTTAAAAAAGAGAATGAATTCAAATAGTTGTCTGAATAGTTGTAGCTCTTTTAGGGACCCTATCAGAGAACATTGAGTATGTGAAGTAGATAACAAAACATCTAGGATAATAAAATTTGAAAACACAGGAAATATTTCTTAGAAAGCTGTTGGTGGAAGCATTTATTGTATGTCATGTTAATTCTGTTGATATTTTATTCTATTGTTAAATACATACTAGCCATTTACAATTGTAATGCATAATTTGTAAAATTCGGTGTCATTGAAGATAAAGATCTTCACTATTTTTTCCCCCTACTTTTCCACTTCTTGGTCACGTATAAGATCTTTGGATTTACTACAACAACAAAAAATCAATGGGTTCCAGAAGATCCATGAAGAGAGAATAAATACAAGTGTTAACTCTTGGAAATAAATGCATGGAATTAAAACGTACCATCAAGGCACAAATGAAAGGATCCATACTAAATCTTAAGATTTAAAATAATTTGAAAGAGGAAGGTACTGCTTTTCCTCTTGCATAACTTTTGTGGTTCCAAGTTTTGATTGACATGAATCTTTCAACTCTTAAACATCATTAAGTTGCTTCTTTGAGAGATTTCCAGAGATTTGGAAAATTCCAGTATCAAGGTATATAGACATAATTTTCTTTTCATCATGCGGTTTCTCTAAATGAAAGGATCAGATCTGTGGCATTTCTTTGTCATTTTTAAGCCAGAAATTGATACTTCTTGTCATTTTTGTTGCTACTGACAATGTATGATACAAGAAATGAAGAGACCCTGGGAAGAGAATTTTATAAAATACACAGGAGATCAGTGGTTGGTCTGGGGAAGATGATGTGATTTTTATGTTCATCTTGGATGGACTAAAACCAATTTTGCATGTGGCATTGTCTAAAAAACTTGCAACTGTGAATTATTTTTTACTAGTATCTAACTGTTTTGAAAATTTACAATGAAATGAGCTTAGATTTCTTGTGATAAGCTACTTGATTTTCTGAGTGAAACAAAGACTCCGTATCATGTAGGCTGCTTGAATCTGCTGGGCAAATTCCTGTTACTGAGATAGGGGAGTGATCCAGGGAATCAAGCACCAGCCCTTTTCCTTTTCTTATTTCTTACTCCACTGCTGTCTATATTACCAGCTATAGCCTCATTCTTTTAAGGCTGAGGTAAATTGTTAGAAGTGTTTTTCTAGAACATGGAAATGTGACTGTGCACTTTTTGTGATAGTCCCAGCAGCAGAAAATATCTAAAGTGAATCCCACTTAGAGGCATGTGAGGACTGTGTGCTTTTAAGTTAAGGAAAGAAGATGCAGAAAATGTTGAGAACCGTTTTGTTTCATCCCAAGACTTCATTTGTGAAACACAGGATTTTTTACAAGCTACCAGGTAGGTTATTGACAAAATTGCCTCACAGAGGAAAATGTATTGAAATTTCATGTGTGGTTAGCAGATGGGCTGTTTAAAGTTATTTGTGATAGATAACCAGCCAATGATCAAAGCAAAGTTGTCACAAGAGCTGGTTATGATTTTTTTTCAAAAATGGTAAGTATTTGCAGAATTTGTGATAAGCTGTGTTTCTTAAATTGAATCTAGTAGGTACCATGGGAACAAGAGAAAAAAGTATCTTTAATAATGTATCTGAAGCATAAGACAAATTTCCTACTTTTTGTTTGTTTTCCAGTTCATCTTTTTCATGTTTTCCATTCTTTTTCCCATTCTCAGTGAAAGTAACTGCAGCATTGTGAGAATATAACAGTGCAGGAGATTTTGGTTAGAGTCCAGTGGTTTACTGCTTGAGTCTTGACAGAGACCAAATATGATGTCCTATTGCATGACTGAGTTCAGTAACCATTTAGTTTATTAGTGGCAGACTTAGGATGATTCTTAATAGAAAAATTACCAGGAAGTCAAAGCCATGGTTGAGTTTGATGAAGTTAGAGAGAGGATATAAAACTGAAAAAGTGAGAAAAAAAGATGGGTAAATAAATAGGGAAGAAATAGTTACTGTACAGAAGAAGAAACTGACTGATGGTAAATGCGAGAAAGGATGAAAATGTAGCAAATTTATGAAGTAAACTGATGTAGAACTAGATGAGGAAAAGAATCCTTAATAAAACCCAAATTTTAATTTATTTTTGTAAAGCTCACTGTAAAAAAGAATAAATTCAATTTTCTGAACTGTGTGGTTAGATGTTAGGGTGTGGGATGCTTGTATTGATTTTCATACTGAGGGTCTTTTGAAGGTAACATGTAAATATTACAGTGGATGTTGCTTTAATCCCAGATATCTTCAATGACCACTCTGTGTGTAGAATTATTATGTCCATGGTAATCTTGCCTGGATACTGTTCCATTCCAAAAGTATGTGCCTTCACCTTTGTCCCTGTGAATTGTCATTTCACCTTCAAAACTGAATTTTTTGCACTGGTTGCAGATACTTTCCAACAAAAGCTGCTTAGGGAATGCTTTTCCTGGGACTTTCATGTTATGATGGTGTTAGGGAGTTTGAAATAGTGCAACCCTTCAAGACCTTCCTCTTTCCTTACTTGATTTTGGCCAGGTGTGCTGACCTTGGCTGCGGTTTTTAATTTGCTTCACACAGCTCTTCACAGCAGCTGGTATTGGGCTATGGTTTGAATTTCTGCTGAAACAGGGTGATGAAAGAGTTTTTGTTACTGTTGAGCAGGGCAAGGGCGTACAGGGAGCCAAGGCCATTTCTATTCCTCCCCCCACCCACCAGTGAGGGGGCTGGGGGTGCTCCGGAAGTTGGAGGGGACACAGCCAGGACAGCTGACCCCAACTTACCAAGGGACAATCCATACCATATGGTGCCATCCTGAGCATATTAAAGCAGGAGGAAGAAGAAGGCAGGGAGGGACATTTGGAGTGATGGCGTTTGTCTTCCCCAGTCAGAGTTACGCATGACTGAGTCCTGCTCTCCTGGAGATGGCTGAACACCTGCTGCCCGCGGGAAGCAGTGAATTCATTCCTTGCTTTGCTTTGCTTGCATACACAGCTTTTGCTTTCCCTGTTAAACTGTCTTTATCTCAACCCATGAGTTTCCTGGCTTTTACTTTTCCAGTTTTGTTGCTTATTCTGATTGGAAGGAAATGAGTGAGTGGCTGCTTGGGGCTGGGTGCTGGCTGGGGTTAAACCTGGAACGAGCTCTTGCCTTGTCTGAAGTTCCTTGAGCTTTTCCCTGGAAGGCAGAACACTCACCTATGTGGTGCCCATCTAACAGAATCTCTAAAATTTGAGTGTGTTCCTTGAAACTCTGGCCAGTACAAATGGTATAGTGTTTGCCAGCTTTGTCTGGGCTGTTTGACAACTGCAGAAACAAGGAGCTACGGAGGACAGATGTCCTAGTGCTATTTCATCATAATTACTGCACATGCCTTTTTTTCTTTTTTTGAGAATTAAATGTAGAACAGTAAAGCTAAGGCTGTGTATGCAAAGAAATTGTGTTTCCACTGACCTTTTTGAAGTTTCATACAAAACTGACACAAAAACTCCAGGACAAAACATCTGGTTTTAATCTCATGACACCAAGAGTTTATTCTGGAAAATAAATTAAAAAAAAATTTAAAAAACCCCAAAATTTTAATGTATATATATAATGATTTATTTGTCATAAAATGAGAAAGCAAATGCTTCTCTCAATTTATATGTATAATGGAAATTGTTAAATGATATTGGGAATTAGGCATGATGTGCATTCTCAGTCAATATCTGGAATACAGTAGGCTGAGAAATCAGGATTTGTGGACAGCCCTGCGGCGTGTGCCCGTGCATGCCAGGGAACTGGCACCTGTGCCCTGTGGTGAGGACAGGAAAAGACTGTGGCTGTGTTGGGTGCTGAGGTGAGGTGAGGCTCCTGCCCTGGGAGTAGGGAACAGGCAGCCTCCTCCAGCCTTCTGCCCAGCGCTGAGGCAGGTTGGGAGACAGCAGATGGCTGAAGGTGAACCAGGATTGTTTGCAGAAATATCATAGACCTGTACTTGCTACTGCATTTGCTACTATTGTTACTTTTTTTTTTTTTTTTTTTTTTTTTAATTTCTGGGATATTCTTTATTTAATCAGCGCTTCTCTATTTAACCTTAAACTAAGTAAAAACTGGAATAGAGGGTAAGAAATAAACACTCACACTGGGGTGTAGACACAATGGCAAAATTCAGGCAAAATGGGAGATGACACTTTATCCCTAATTTGTACCAGTAGCAAAATCGCTGGAAAGGATGTAAGCTGGGCAGTACCAGCTGGGGTTTGTGTCCCACACAGAGCCAAATGTTAAAATATGTTCCGTATTTGAAGTTTTCATTAAAAAAATCACAAAAACAACCTCTTAAGGAAGTTAAATCTAAATATGTGCTCTGTAAAAAATTTTCATTTGATAACCACCAGTTTGCATTAATTATTAAATGTAGCTTAGTTTACTTATCCATTTTAGGACATTTATTCTGGCTTGTAAGCTTTTTTTTTTTTTTTTAAATAAATAAATCTTGCTAAAGGATCTGTAAGTATGATGCCTACTGCACATCCTTATATATAAAAATCAAAATTCCAATGCAAGTGTGTGGCTTTGGTTGCATTGTAGCAATATGTTTCTGCTATATTAAATACCAGAAAAAAAAAATCAAGGGGGGGACACGCAGGGGTGGGGTGTTGCATTGAGTCAGATTCTGGATTAAATAATATGCCAAGCCTATAGTGTCTCTTTTTAAAAAATTTCTGACTAAAAATAAAAGCTAGCTTTTAGAGATGAAACAAAAATGTCAATTAATAAATAATTATTTTATTCTTTTTTTCTTTGATTCAGACTTACTAAAATTGTATTTTTTTCCTTTAATATTCCTCAATTAGCTAATTGATTTCTGTCCCTTTTAATTTTCTTAACGAGATATAAAGCCCCTAAACAGGAATATGTTTTAAAATGTTGACTTGGTTTTACAAATGACAATTGCAATACTATGACACAAACCAAGAGTACTTAATGTTATCAGTATAACGACTCACTTTTTAAGTAGTGATACCTTATTATAGGATACAACATTCCAGCTCTTTTATTTTTTAATTAAAATAATACCTTAATTTATTTGTATTCCACCAGAATGAGTACATTCATTGCAAATTGCATGCACATAAAAGGGAAGCCATTTGTAAACTACATGAGGTCTTAATAATAAATAGTATTTGATCTAATACATGATGGTAGTGCATTTCTTGTTAAAATTGCAAGCTTTTACCAAAATGAAACCAAACTCTTATTCTCTTTATAAATATTTTAAATAATTTTTAGGTACATGTTTCATACCAAGTATATAAAAATAGTATTTTTAGGTAAATTAAGAGGTTTCATTTACATGACAAATAACGTGCAACAACTAAGCACTCTCTAGCAGCTCTATTTGGTTGATTGTCTAGATGACATGCAGCGAATATTGTCCCTTTGCCTTCACAGAACTGACAAAAAGACCAGCAGGACCCACGATCACCTGAAGCAAACAGTGCCATAGATATTGTTTGGGAACAACAGTCAGACACTCAGGGAAAACCTTTGCTTCGATGAACAAAAGCCACCCACAACAGTTCTTTGTGCTAGACTTCCAGCTGCTCTGACCCTCAGGGTCTTTGGACTATCACAAAAGTCTGCCAAACAGACAAGTTATATCTGTATTCAAAATGTTTTTTTCAACATGCATCTAGAATCTAGAAATTTATTGTTTTTCCTATAGTATGAACCAACATTACCTTTTCTTACTTTCTATAAGTCTGAATTTTCATGTTTGTAAGTCTCCATGATCACCAGAACAGAGATCAAATAAAGCAGTCGTGCCATACTTTCTAAATTTAAAACTGGCAGCTGTGGAACATGCTTTGAGTACCACTTTTCTGTTTCTCATACATCTATGGCTTGGCAATCTTTACCTTGAACATCCCTTGTGCTTGTCACAATGTCTGTGGGGAAATCCGGAGTCTGTGCAGAAGTTACTCCGGCTGTTCCTTCCAGGTCCCAAGATCCTGGCAGGTTCTCAAGGCTTAGTGAGCTGATTGCTCCTTGGCTAAAGCTCCCTTCCTCTGACCTGCTGGGCAGCACTAGGTGTAGTGATGTCTCTGATGAAGAGCATACTGAAGGAGAAATGGTTGCTGAAATAGACTGAAGAGGAGTCAGGGTGGTGTCTGAATGGGGAGAGGTGCATCTTAAAAATTGCAGATTGTCCTTCTGAATTACCTGATACTGGGAAGGGGAATTTTGAAGGCCTGTTGTATAATGAAGTTCAGCATTCATAGAATTTTGCAGGCTGGGTTCAGTCCTTTGGGGACTGCTGCCTACAGAAGACAGATCTGTATTCCAAATGTCACATAACGTGTTTCCACGACAAACTTGTGCTTTGGTGCAAGTGAAGTTCCCAGCTTGCATGTGCGAGCAAGGTTGATGTGTAGTCCAGGCCACTTGAGACTGCAGACTATCCAGTGTGGGACTTCGAGATAAGCTGTGCACAGCACAGAATCCTGGAGGCTTCTGGGACGTGAGCAGGTTTTCCAGAAGGTGCACCACATTTTTCATATCCTTACGTAATTGTGAGACTTCTTGACTTAAAGTTGTCATCTGTTATGAAAGGGCAAAATATCACGGTATTTATGCATTATGCCTAAAATATGCACATACATCCCTTTTTTCTTTCTAGCAGTAGCAAATTTGATCTTTGGCACAGTGTCTCTACACTAAAGAAATACACTCTGCTGCTGTATCTGTGGGAAATAGCCCTTCCAACTACTTTAAGCCATCTGATTTCAAATGATTCTCTGTATATAAAAAATGGTCATAGGGTCAGAACTGAGACGATTTCTATATGCAGTATGACATCAATATTTTCTAGATCAATTGTTAAGTGTTTTAAACCATAAAATTTTCTTATTAAACAATTTCATACTGTTGAATTACATAAAAATGAGGTCTTGTGAAATCTTGTTTAGAAATATGTGTGAAGTATACTACTGTCTTCATAGTAAAATAAAAGAAATCCATACTCTAAGTTGTTGGATGCAAATAGTAACATGAAAATCTTGCGGACTACTACTAAAAACAAACAAACAAAAAATAAAGGGGGAAAACCTGGAAGCTCTAAAACCCACTTGCTACATTTAATTATTTAAAAAATATTAAAGATTGTGAAACAGTTTGATTCCATGCACTTTTGTGGATGCTTAGAAGGTACTATATATAACAGATAGTAATCCATTGCATGGATTTCTCTGGTGCGTGTGCTAAAGAAAGAATTAGATTTTTTATTAGATAGTTTCTCTTATCTGTTGAAACTACTGATAGCATCCATTTGGTTTCATAAAGTACATGAAGTTTTTCCTCAACACTGTTGTTTTGGGTGGGGATCAGACTTGCAAATTCTGAATATGTGTTTTAAATTGACTGGCATTTTAACATTAACGTGGACTTTTTTAGACCTTCATGAAGTTATTCTGGATAACGAAAAGTCTAGCTCAAACATACTAGTAACACACTCATCATTTTAAAAGGTAGAAATCTCCAATCTATTTTAGGCCAAAGGACTATCATTATTATTAAAAAAAGAGTTTCTCATACTGATGCTACTCTGTTGAAAAAAAGACATGACTACACATTCATCTTCAAGTCACATCAAAAACAAATAAAGGTAATTCAGGGAGCCTTTCTTTCACCTCATGTAAAGACACCACTGATTAGATGACCGACACAGATTAATTTTCATTGTTCTGGTAGGATAGTTTTGAAGAAATCTGCTGGAAATACTTTTCAGGCTGAGTTTGTATTACTACTGGCACAATAATTATAAATAAATTCAGAGAAGAAAGCAGGAAGCTCCAATACAGCTACTATAGATCTATTTGTTTTTCTCTGAGCTTAGAGGTCAAGCCCAACATATTGTCTAATAGTTTTGCAACAATCAGACTGCCTCTGGAGAGCAAATCCTTAAAGGGAGGAGACTCTTGGGTGGCAGGTGACAGGATCTCTCTGTCTCTACACTTCTCTTTCTTTCTGCCTTGTTGTCTAATTGAGTCACTGGAGATAGAAAATGCCACAAAATCCCCTTCTACTGGCAGAAATTAAGCTTTGAATGCCCAGTAACTTAAGTTATTGTGAGAAATTAAAATATGTTGCCAAAGCGTTTTGTGAACTGGTTTCCTGTGGGGTCAGAGCAGCTGGTGAAGGTTCTTGGTACCATCTGATTGTAAGAAATCAGTGAGATTTCTGGACAAATTAACTTCACAACTCTTGTGTTCTCTTGGACCCTAGGAGACGATATTGCAAAACCTCCAAAAGACTTTTTTGTGAAGAGTGGAGGAAGACAAACAATCAAACTCATGGCTATCTATATTCAGTGGTCATCAGTTCTTTTTAGGATCATCACTGGCCCCTACACCTAGTGGATACAGCAACGATTTTCTGCATATAATTTCCCAGCTTGCATAATTTTGGGGGGCTTTCTACAGGATTGCAAATAGAAATATTGACACTATGTTATGAGTATGTACTTTACCTGAACTATGGATGCTGTGTGAAAACATCCACAATTTTAAAATGTCTTGTGTTTGATTCCTTGTTTTGTTTTCCATTTCTCATCACTTATGAGCTTTTTAGAAGTTTAATCATCATTTAGCATGCTCTTTTTCCAATTCATTAAGAAAATAGAGCAAAAATTAATCCCAGCATCAGCACTTGTTACAGCCTTGAATTTCTGTTCATTACAACTTGCTCTAGTGCCCAGATACACTATTTTTTATATATCACCTAGTTTATAGAGGGATGTCTTCTCATAAACTTGTTTTTGCACCAACACAGGAATTTACCTGATAAACCCCTATAAAGTAGGTTTTGATAGTTTCCAGGAGTATGATAGTTAGAGTAGTTATGCCAAACTTCATTCACCCCTTCCAGTTGGTAAGATCTGTTTGGACCTAGTCTGGATGTCACATACACAAAAAATATGTAGCTTTTAGGATTTTACAATTACAGGATTACAAGATTAAAACTCCAGTATCTATAGCACAATTAATTATCATCTGTCTCTGTATTATTATAGCTCTATACATACCTAGCATACTATTAGTGTTCCTACCAATCTTATACTCTTTATGCTATTATTTTTATACCCTGCAGAGATCCCTGAGGAGATGCAAATAAAAAGGTGTAAGGGGAAAAAATATATTATCAGTATTATTAACAATTTCACAGTGTTTGATAAAGTGCAAAAGAACTGGGATTAAAAACCAAAGGAATTTTAAGTTTATGAAAGATGATTTGAAAGCAGTAGAGTTTCCTCCTGAGGAAAAAGGGCTGATTCCTGGCATGCTGGTAAGGCTGCAACCTTTTCAGGAGCTCACTGATTATTGTTAGGCAAAACAGCTACTGGTACAAATGGTTTGTGCTGTGTTAAGCAGACAGCTTTAAAATTATCTCTGAGATCCCAAATATACTTGAAAACTGCCTTAACAATTCCTAGGATTTGAAAAAGATACTGCAATGTTTCTGGATGTAGAAACTGGGTTTTATACAGATTTTGCTTCAAGTAGCAGGAGGTGCTTCTCAAACTGATTGAAAGCAATGTGCCGGTGCCTTTTTTGTAGACTATGTTATCAGGAAAGTATATATTCAAAATAGAGGTTAAAATAAAATTTTAGTAGATGCATTTTGTATTTTCAGATTACTTTGGCAGTTTCAGAAGAAAGTGTATTTTTCTTTATTGCCAGTATTAAACTGTTGAGCAGTTTGAGTATTTTGTTCTATGTAGGTAAGTAGGAATGGTGTGATGTAAGAGGATGATGATGTTTATTGCCTTGTTTAAATGGCAAAACAGATTTCTTTGTTTTTCCATTATATATTCCAATTATAATTTTTTAAACAAAAATTTTCAACCAGAATGCCTAGCTCTCATCACTGTCCCTGGATAAATCTGGAATAAAACTTTTTTTCTGATTAGAAGCTGATTCTGATTTGTACTATATTTATACTTTATTTGTACTAATAGTTTTCTCTCTGTGTGTTTAATTACTTTTGAAATTCAAACTTCAGACCCAGACCTATGACTCTTTCTGAACCCCCAAAGAAGTGAAGATGAATATTGGCTTTTTGAGAAATGGAAGCTGCATTTCGGCAAAGAGGAGGAGCTGCCAGGCTTGCACTGTATATGGCAGCTTCTTTATTCCCTTGCTTGGTCTTTCATTGCTTCGTCTGTTCTGGTTTTTCATTAAATCAGGGACATTTTCAGCTAGAATGAGTTACCTTTGAAGGCTCATATTGACTAACTTCTGATATTTGGTTTCTTACTGACTGTGTTGTTCAATGAATGAAATGAGAATTGAGCAGAGATGGACTCTTCACTGATCACCTATCAGCGACTCTGTGGCCATTGCTATTATTTTTGGTTTAATGGCTTTAGAAACAAAGCTAGTTGCAGAAGGGGGAAAAAATCCAGTGCTGCTAATCTGAGTTCAGATAAAATCTATAGGATTTTTGCAATTATATGATAATTCAGTTTCAATGAAATAAATCCAGGAATCTGGAAGGTTGTGCAATTTGTTTTACTGTGTAGGACTAGGAAATTTGGTCGTTTGTCTGCTGACTCTAGCCAGCTATTTGATAGTTCCAGTGACCAGTTTGCCTGGGTAAATAGGACACCAAGATCATTGTTATTAAACGCATAAGGATAAACGAGAGAAGTATAAAGGACTTGATTAGTTAAATATATTCAAGTTAACAGGGGTCCCATGAAATTTAGTCTGGAAAAGTGTAGTTCTAATAATAATTTGTGGTTCTTGATTGAGAGTGAGTCTTCAATGAGAGGGAAGGAGACTGGAGGCAGAGGGGTAGGAGAGGAAAGTTGACTAGACGTTTGGAGCGCCTATCCTACAAGGAAAGGCTAAGAGAATTGGGAATTTTCACCCTGGAAAAAAGAAAGCTTTGAAATAACCTAATTGAAGCCTTCCAGTAGCAGAAGGGAGGCTACAAGAAAGATGGAGGGGGTCATTTAGAAGAGCATGTAGTGACAGGACAAGGGGCGATGGCTTCAAACTGAAAGACAGTATGTTTAGTTTAAATATTAGAAAGAATTTTTTTACAGTGAGTGTAGTGAGGCACTGGAACAGATGGCACAGGGAAGCTGTGGATGCCCCATCCCTCGAGGTGTTCAAGGCCAGATTGGATGGAGTTCTGAGCAACCCGGTCTAGTGGCAGGTGTCCCTGCCCATGGCAGTGGGGTTGGAACCAGATGATCTTTAAGGGCCCCTACAAGGCAAGCCATTTCATGATTCTATGATTGTTGGATGTGGACTCTGCCTTCAGGATGGCAAGGAATCCGGATGCTGTCAGCATAATGGTGGCAATAAGAAAATCAGGTTTGAAAATTACTGCTTCAAGGAATTCAAAAACTACCAGGAACAAACTGACTGACTAGCTATTGATTAAGAGAAAATGGAGGATTGTAGGTTGCTGGGAGAGGAGAATCTGGCAATAGGTAATGATGAAAGAAGCCTGAGGTTGTATATATGATATAGGGCAAAAATATTAAGCAGAAAATTTCAATAAGCATCTAAAGGAATAGTTAAAAGAGAACAGGCAACATTACACTTCTTAAGACTAAACCATGCAAAACTATAATTTTCTTCTTCAACTGAAAAGCTGTTTTAATATATAAGAAATTTTAGGTGTAATATACCTCTTGTTAGAAGACTTCTAAGATGTTACTGTCTGCCCGACATTCTTCTAGAGCTACAAGAAAATGTGAGTGGAACATAACCACTGTAAGTTGGATTCTTACATGATTGGAGTGATTTATAAACAATAGTTTGCTCTCATCCATGGACATTTTAAGATATTCTTTTTACTACCTTATCCTGATATGTTTTTATTCAATATTTATTTTCAATGTCTAAATGGAATTTATGTTCACTTTAAAATATCAGTGATATGAAATTCAGGAAAGATTAATGTTAAACATTACCTCTGAAAAGAAAATGTCAGAGGCATGAATATAATATTCTGCCTATGCAGATTATTATAGAAAAATGTCTATGGAGTTCTGCTGGATGACACTTTGTGGGCATTAATCATACTCCCAGGATATAAAAAGGGTGCATTTTCTTTAATTGAACTCTGGAAGGGGGTTCTTTTCGCAAGGAATTACTAAGGCTTCTTGAGATTGTGTACTTTGTCAGTGACTTCAAAGATGTAACCAAAGACAATTCAAAAGAAAATTATACCAATGATGAGTTTTTTAGCAAATATAATGGGCAAAGAAAGTCAAAAGGAATTTTGTTGCTGAGATTTGCTGGAATAGCATGTTTCCAGAATAAATTGACTTTAGAAGGAGAACACCAATCAACTTTTCCTTATGATCATCTAGGCAAAATGAAAAAGCAGTGAGCTTATGAACTTGCATGCCCACAGGTATTGAATTTAGATATTGGGAAAATAGATCTTAGGAGTACAGGATCATTTCAAAATGCCTATCAGAGATTAACAGGACAATTGTCATATCGGACTTCTGCCGTGTATGCGCAGTGTGTTCTGCTTAAAAAAATATAATTTAAGCTTTAGAGTATCAACTATTTTTGTTACCTTTATCAGCCAATGCCTATTAAACTAACATTAAAAGAAGAAAAACAGCTAGTTGGAAAGGCTTCTCTAGAGCTACCAAAGTATGAGTGTAGAGAGACAAAACAAGTTAGAAGTTCTTTGGAAACTTGAATGTCAGTGCTAAAAGAGAATATATATTTTAAAAAAATCAGTAGGCAAAGTGCATTTACTCTGCATGTGTTGTTTAGAAAGCTTTTTTCTTACAAAAGGTACTAGGTTTTATGTGACATTTACATGGGTAAAATCTAAAATGGATAGATTTGTTTTAATAGTTTTAATTCATCTATAAATGTCATTTAGTTCCCTTTTTGCCAAATTTTTCTTGATTGAAAGATGTTTTACAAACCAAATCAGTGGGATTGCCTTGCTGCAAAGTAATTTCTCTCATGTGATAATATAGTTATGAACTTATTAAGAAGAACATGTATTTAATTACTCTAAGTCAAGTGAGTTCATTATATGAACTCTCAAGTTGCAAATTGAACTTTAGCTGTATATCCCCTATGTAAAACTGGAAGCCTGATTAGCTTCACTAGATTTTCTTTAGTGGCCTTGATTATCATTTGCATATATTTTTAATATTAGAAATTATTTTTTCTGTACTGAGAGGAGAATGGGACTGATTTTTGGAAGCTGGATTTGAAATACATTTTAAAATAATATATGTATAAATTTTATGATTTGTAAAATAAACATATTTGTTTAGGATTTTTCCTTTTGTTAGATGAAAGTTAAATATCCCTGTGAATATATTTTCTCTGTTCTGCATAAATGCCAGATGCTTAGAGTATTTTAAGTACTTGCATTTAAAAACCTAAAATTAAAAATAGCTGAATTTCCACTAAGTGCTCCAATGCGGAACTAAATAGAAGGCAATTATCTAGCTCAAACCCTGACCCTATTCATATTTCCTCATGTTTGTTTGTTTTTCAGTTGAATGGGAGAAATGTGAGTACTGTGTTCATTACACCATTTTAGTACTGTAATTGTGGGATCTACTAATGTGATAAAGCATGGAATCAGCCCCCAGATTTCTGAAGCTGAGGGAGGTTGCAGTGAAGCTGAGTTGCATATGAGGAAACCAGGAGATATGACAAAGCAATCTGAGTTTGTCTTCATGCACTGCATGAGATGGCCTTTTGATCTGAGTTCAAAATCATATACCCATGTTTTTCAATGGAGAATGTGTACATGTAATCAGGGGGAAAAATAAGGCTAAATATTGGGGTTTTTTTCTTATTTTAACTGGCCTGTTTTAAATAATTAATGTTTGAGTTTTTTCAAACTGAATCAATGTAAAAGTATTTCTCTGCTCTTTTCATACAGGGGCATTCAAATGATAGAGTTAAAAGCCTAACAGGATACAGGCAATTGACAGCGATAAGGCAGGTGCTTTAATCTAGACATCTTGGCCGTCTGTATACCTCAGAAAATTTGCTTAGTGGTTTCATATTTTTACTTTGTGGGCTCCTTAGTAGTTATCTATGATTGCATCAGGTAAATGGTGCCTCTGAAAATGTGCTCAGTGTTCAGATACATTCATTTGCTCAGCCTTCGCAGACAAATGCATTGGAAAGACCAGGTCAGATCTCTGCACAGGAGGGACACAGACTTCTGTGGCAGAATACTCTTCTTGAATTCATGCTCTGTCTAGTTTGGAGGAGGACTTTGAATCAAGCTTTCTTTGGCTCAGCAAATGGACAATGCTGATAGATATCCAGTAACCTAATCTTGAAAATATTGCTCAAATAACTGTGTTTTCACCAGAACAAGAACCTGAACCTTAGCTCTCACCTGCCACATACTGAAGTTACTGAACTATGGTGAATGTCATGCCTGCTTTATTCAGTGATTATTTGTTCTAAGTGGAAGGGACAAACATGGTAGGAGATACAGTAGTCCTATTCCACTCTACCTTGCAACACTGAACTGAAAGCAAATTCCTTTATCAGCTTGAAGCTCACGTAGACTCAAGGAGCAGTGAAGCTGTGTGAGGAAGTGGAAAGGTGGTTAACTGGCTGAGCAGCCAAGCTGTGGAGCGGTACAATGGCAATGAGGGGTGTGTTCAAGTTTGTCTCTCATCGACTGTGTTGACTCTGGAGTCTACTCACCACAGAGGAAGTCTGTGCACCATTACTACTAAAGTTAACAAATCTGAGAAGTGAAACCGAGGCACTGACTTGTGTTACTCTCTTGGGTAAATGAAATGGCCTTTTAAATACCATACACCTAAAATACTGCCAAGAGCTCATCTGTATTTCTAAACTAGATATAGCTCATAGTGTAGATTTTTCTCTGAGGTAACTTTTTGCTTTGTTTTGCTAACAAGAGACTGTATTGAATGTCTGAATTGAAAGACACATGTCTTTTTTCCCTCCATGAACAGCTGAAATGTTTCCAAGCTAACTAGTGAACTGTTGTAATACAATTACCTTTCATGAAAGCAGTTATTTTTGCATTTGTTGATTGATTTCTGATCTCCACTGGAAAATGTATTAATGACAGTGTTTACTGCTGCTGGCTACTTGTGACCTATTTTCCCATATTTTCTTTACCAGGAAGAGACTGCATGTCTTTAATAGAGAACTTTGTTTCTGACTCTGCTGGTATTTTAACAACTGATAGTAGTCTGCTACAGAATCAGTGATAAATTCCCATTACTGGTTATCATCAAATGATGGAATGATGAAAGCACTGGGTCTACAACTATTTTATACTTAATACAAAACCAGAAAACTCCAAGCAGTAACTCCTGTGGATCAGCAAGGCTACCCAGAGGCCTGTTTGGGTAAGCACCAACTCCTTACGATCACTTCTGAAACTCCAGCTGGGGCATGTTTGAGTTCATGTAGAACATGCAATTAAGCAGCCTTTCAGTCATGCAGTTTTTCCAATGTAAATTTTAATCCATGGGAGGACTTGGAGGATACCCATCCATATCTGGGATTTGAGCCCAGAATATCACCTGTGAAATCTAAATTTAATACTACTGCCTTTGTTATGTAAATGTGAACAAACAAGTGGCATAACATTTTGTTCAGATAGTATTATTAGGGCAAAATTAAAATTCAGTGTGGAGAGAAATGACCTTGAATAGGTAGAGGTTTTTTCTTTTTTTGATTTACATATCCTGCTCCAAGATTTATTTATTTATCACTTTTCACCAGAAAAGCATGAGAAACCCAGAACTGTTCCTGTTGAAATGTTTATTTAATCCACAAGACGCCTGCCTTGGAACATCTGTCACCATGATGTATTTTCCAATTGCCTCTTGCGGATAGCCACATAATACATCCTTCTATTTTAAAAATTACTGTCCTCAAAAGGGATGAATCAATATTACTTGTGTATTTCAAAGTCATTACATAGGAAATATAATTTTCTATCATGATGTTGGTGTCAATGAATATCTTGAAGCTTTTCTTGAGTTCTTTGACCTAATTCTATAAAAACCCAGAGTTTTTCATGACTCAGAGTCAACAGGTCATGAGACTTTTGTCTGAACACTACAATTTGACATACAAATGAAATGATGCATTTATGGTAACTAACTAACCATGCATGCAGTCTAAGCTTAGGATATTTATATCATCTAACCAAGTTAAGCTGACTCAAGATGAAAGAGGTTTTCAAGCCCAATACTTTGTAAGTGGGAAATAATAACTAGATTAAATGTACATATTAAAGAAAGAAAAAGAAAAATTAACATTTCTGGTAACCAAAGAACTTGGGGAAGAGGTGAAACTGTGTAGTGGAACTTATTTAAATATTTCCTCATGTAGAAGCATAGGGAATTTCAATTTTTCACACTGAAAAACAGAGTAAGCTGGGAACAGATTTTAGTTTTGCAGTACAATTGTGAAGTTACTCTGATGCTTTAGTCTTGTCAGCTAAAGTACTGCCAGGGCTGCGTAAATGAAACAGTTTAGTCATAGACCATCTCCTTTGTGTTGGATTGATAGTTGATTACAGGTCTGAAGTTATTAAAAGGGGGAAATAGAAAGTGCCACTGAACACTATTGACCCTGCATCTTGACTGTCATATTGCTTCAGCAGGAAGGGATGAAGTTCTCTTTCATTCTAGAGCAGAACACAGGTAAAGTGATTTGAATAATTTTATGTAAATTTGGACATTAATGGATTTGCATTCCTTTCAAGGAAGTTCTCTAAAAGCTCAACATGCATCAAGACAAGAAAATTTCTGAGAAGGAACTTATGGAAGTAAATGAGAGGAATGAGACAAGTAGAGGCACGCTCAGAAGAGACTAAATCCTAAATCCTCACTTCGGTTTTAGCCCTGGTATGTGACACAAAATTTTATGTAGTTTTCATATAGAAAATTAATCTGAGAATGAGTTAAAAGCCCTAAGATGCCCTACATGTAGGAACCTCATCCTGTTTTGTAAACTCATTTGTAACACATTTATCACATTCCTGAGTTTTCTCCATCATTCCTTGAATCATTGTTAATATCCTTCAACCCCCCAAAAATCTTGTTACCTCGTTATTAAGCCTGCTGATCTGCTGTTTGGTCTCTTCTGCTTTGATAACAAGCACAGCAGCACCAATTTCAGCCTCTGAAAATAATTCAAATCCATGTAAATGAGTATAATCACGTGAAAACAGTAGTACAATTCTTGCACTTAACCAATGCTTTAAATTTAAACCTGTTTTGCAGTTGGCTAGAATGAAAATTAAAATGACCATGTGTTTAATGGTAATTTTATAATGTTTGAGAAAAGTGCAATTAATAAAGTCCATATTGCTCTCTTCACTCTGGACCTGAAGGGAATGAAAATAATAACCCTGGTGCCATCCACATGACAGCTCAACACTTTTTAAATAGTCATAAATATGACTGAACTTTAATTATTATTTCCCTGCTTGGCTTTAAGAGAAGGAATATATGTCCTAATTGCCCCCATGATAAAGGTACTTAACTACATGGGGACTGTTTATTCCTGGAAGAGGGGATGGTGGAAACAGTCCCTCTGTCTCTTTCTTTAATCTTTTTTTTCCCCCCATCTTGACAAGTTCCATTGTTTCATGGTGCTACTTCACCAACCTTTTCAGGTTGTAGGCCGTTTAAGGCTTCCTAAAGCCCCTTGTTATTCAAGGTTTTAACTCTTAAAAATCTACATACTCCCATACCCCTCCACTTCTCTAAATATCTTTAAAAATGTTTAGAGCCAGGTTTACGTATGCCACTTAATGAACTGGGTGTTTGTTGGGTTTTTTTAGTTGGGTCTTTTTTTTTTTTTTTTTTCCCTTATTTATCGCTTGTATTTTTTCAGTTTGGTATTAGAATGTTTTTATGTTCAACTTTCTCCTTGTGTTTGGTACCTTCCATGACCAAAGGTTTGGGAGCTTGAGGCAGTTTCTACAATTCTTCTGGTAAAGCATAATGCATGAAAACCAGTTCCCTCCACAAATGATTCTGTCATGACTGTCTGTTAGCAAGAAAACAACAAATGGTTTTTGGGACCTTGTTGAATTTTTTTACAATTAACAATTTTTTACCATTTTTTTACAATTGACAAATTTTATAATTTACCACTGAAATGGTACTGAGAGTACAAATATATGTTTAATCTATTTATGCCACTAGTGAGGATCAGAGAAAAAAAGGGGAACAAAAAGCAGTTATGAAAACTCCTTTCTCTACAAAGTGATTTTCCCAGGCAATGCTCACCTCCAGTTGTAGGAGATAACCTGGATTCCTGCCTGAGCTGATCAGAGCTAAAGTCAAAGGTTTGGCTTTCTTCGTTATGGTTTCCATCCTCAATCCCATCGACAATTCTGTTGAGAAAAGTTGGAGTAATGGAGCAGTTTCATAAACATCTTGTTCCTAATTATGTTGTAAAAATTACTCCTAAAGGGCACGTTTTTAAACAATGGTAAAATTTTCACAACATTAAGTTTAGAGGAAAGCAGAACCTATTATATTACAATAACTTCTTGTGAGTCACTAAAAATTAAAATTACTGATAATGGAAGTAATGTGAGGCCAAGTATAATTAACTGAAGTTTCAAAATTTTCATGTCTTTTGCAGCATAATCTGGGTCTGATCCAGCTACATGGACTATAGTTTGCTTTTCATATCTACAGTAATCTGTTGTTATTTTTCCTTCTGCACAACCTAAAGAAGTTTCACTATGCTTTTGTGAAGCTAAAATCTCCCTGCACATAATCAGGCCCTTATATTATGTTTACTCAGGCAGAGCCAAAAACTGAACATAGTATGTTTTGAAAACATCTCTGTAAACTTCAATCAAAATCATAATTTCCATGCAAGTAGTTATTCTAAATTTATTTAAAATTAACTAGATTAGAGAGGGCAATCTTGTTTGAAAATTTCATATAGGAAGATGTGCAGGCCAGCCTGCAGTGTCCCAGTTATAATGGTCTTGATCTGACTACTAGAAAAGGTATTTTTTTCCAGGTTTTTCTACCCATGCATAGCAGCTATCTGTAATTTGCAGTGTCAATAAATTCAAAGGAGAAAAAAAAAACAAAACAAAACAAAACCAAAAAAGCAGTTTTTATACAATAATCAAGTTCTACATGCAAAGAATAGAGAAGTGGTACTGGAGAAATCAGTACACAATATTAAAAATATATAATTATGAATATTTTCTAATCTTTCTAATCTCAGTTAAAATAAATTATGCTGTAAAGAGAACAATTTTGAAGTCAGTGAAAGAGAATCATACAACTGCCATTTGACTGATATGAAGCATCAATTTCTTGTTTTGTCCAGGGGCAAGCTTCATATTCTGTCTTACAGTAGACAGATGAGTTAAATACTAATCTGGAAGGGCTAAGATAGAAAGTTCTTAGCCTCTCAGTCATTTGGGATAAATTTGTGATGATGGAAATTAGACTTTCCGTCCAATAAAAATATTTTCAGAAAAACTTCTTGACTGAAAATGCCTGGAGAGAGGAAGAACAGACAACACAAAGACATCTGTGATGTACTTGACTTGAAAGACCCATGTAACTCAGACCTCTGTCATTTTGCCTCACTGCTTCAAAAGGCAAATTTTAAACACCAATATCACTTTTGAAGAGGTTTCTAATTATATAAAATGCTAACATTTTAACTGCCTTTAAAGCACACAGGAGAAAGCTTACTCAGATGTGACTTAGAATTTATGGATGCTACATTCTTTATAGTGTTTAAGATTCAGACTAAAAGGAAAATATATTAGCAAAAAAACGTAATTGTGGGGTCCCAGGCTTCTATGTGGGAAATATGCTTATCATATACAGGGAGCTACATAACCTAGTAATGTGAAAACATGAGGGGACAAAAGCAATTGGTATGCCTCACTGCTCTCTGAATCAGCTATTGTACAGCCCTGAATTTTTTCCTGAAGACAGAAAATTCCACTCCTAGAAGCCAAAAAAGTCAGAAAAGATTAAAATGTGACCTCTTCTATCCAGTTGCCTTAGGGCTAGAGTGCACTCCTCCGTGTGGGTCTGAGGAGATTCAATTAAATAAATGCCTCCTCCTAGGGCTGCCTTTTTTATCACTTACATTTTCTTCCTTTTGGTGCTCTTCCACTTCATAGGCAGTACTCAAAAATCAATTGGGAATCATTGGGGCTCTATTCTATAAATTACAATTCTAGCTTCTGTTCCTTGCACCAAGAACTCTTTAAAAATTTGACCCAGTCTCTGGGCTTTGTTGCTTTCACTGTGGGGTACAAAGAAAGAAATACCTGTTAAGAATTCTAGTTAGTTTCCTTTAGGAAATATCCACAGCAGAAGTTTCTTAAGAAAATGTGCCTATGCATCTCAGAACAGCACTGACTGGATATTTCAACCAGTCTTGTCTTTTCCTTGCCTTCCTTTACCAACACCAAATATAAATGAGGATTTTAATTAAGGTCTTATTTTCTCCTTAATGCTTACAAATGAAACACTTAAGGCTATTTTTTAAAGTGGTATTAACTTGTCAGTTTAAATATTCTAATAATATACACCCATTCTAGGAGATAACATGAAAATGTTCTGCCTGGAAAAAAAAAAAAAAAAAAAGGCTGAAAGACATACATCTTGGGCCAATTTTCCAGCCTATTAACAAGATTAGTCTGCAGTTATAAAATTATGAATGGAAACAGGAAATTATATATTAAAACATACTTTTTCATATTTCTTTTTGCAGCCTTGGGTGCCAATGTCTGGCTGCATAAGTTCAGAGCAATAATGAGCAAGACTACATTTCACCAGAAAACATAAAAATTATTTTTTCCCTGAATTATATGAATGATAATGACCTTTACTCATAGCTGACTGAACCACATTCATATGTGGTCTAGGAAACAAATGAGAAAATATCACATAGTGCTATAGTTTAGTTGGCATAGCGGTGTTTCGTCAAAGGTTCTTGGAGGATCTTGGAGGTATTTTTCCAACCTAAATGATTATGTGATTTCTATGATTTTATGACAAAATGAAAATTGTTTTGGATCTTGCAAGTGTACCCACATTTGAAAGATGTCTGTACTGATAAAATGTATTATGAGGGGGGAAGGGTTCTATATAATCCTTTTTACAATTGTATCTTTAGGGACTGGTGTTTTGACAGAGTTAAACAAATATTGCTCAAGCTGTGGTTATTTCACATTTGAAATGGCAAGCTACTGAAACTTCCACTGTGCCTTTAAAGAATAAAGTGAGTGCTTGGACGTGAAAACCACTTCTACTTATAGAAGACAAAACTCAAACTGTAACATGAACTACTGCATCTCTTTGCATGTATGTATGTGATTTCTCTAAAGAACTAGTCCTAAAACTAGGATTGCATTGCAGCAATGTAGAGACAAGTTACATAAATCACTTGTAAGTAGTGTACAAATAAAAATCTGAGCTATTTTAAATTGTACACTAATAATACCTCCATAAACTGTTATACCATGCTTGTTTGTGTCAAAACACACAGCAAAACAGGTTTGCTAAACTCAGTATTTAATGTCTGTATAGCTTCCATTATCAGAATTCCTGTCTCTAATGAAAAAAAACCCTCTAAATGTTTTCCAAAATTGCTAGGTAATTGTTTTCTATTATAGTTCTCTACTCCAGTAATTTTTTGTAATTTCATGGCTATGCTACAATTTCATCTACTTACTTCCTAAATTTTTTGTTATCTCTGATGGACTCAGAATGTTTCATAGTGCTATTGTGGGAATGAATATTATAGACAAAATATTACCATGAGGCTAGACTATTTAAATAGCCATTTTTGCAGTAGCTCTTTTTTTTTTTTTTTTTTTTTTTTTTTAGCTGTCCTTTTTGTGGGTAAAAATACTTTAGTTTGCAATAAAGTTCTAAAGTCATAACATTCTGCATAGTATGCAACAGTTCCTACGATAATGTGGGATGAACAGAAATACAAACTATTCTTTAACAGTTTATAATAACTCTTATAGTGTCAAAATTATGATGTTTTTAATTGGAGTTATGTGATAGAGAAGAAAATGACCATTCATGACTATTACCTTGGGCTCAGATCTGGTGGGGCACTGGTTGTCAGTGCCGACAGGTACAATTTAAGGTTTTTTTCCTTCCTTCTGGAGTAGTAATGGAGCTCTGTTTCATGTTTGGCTCTTGAAGGGTTTGAACTGCAAGCACGGATGGGGGAATGAAAGGGTACAGTTCCTGAGGCCAACTGCTTCAAGTTTCTCCCTAGGTGGCTTTTACTGCTTGCAGTCTTCTTCTGCTGAGAGCTATTTGTGCTTCGTGTATCAATTGTTGAAAGGGTGCTGCTTTCTTCTTCTCCCTCCTCTTCCTCATCTTCATCTTCCACAATTGAAGGGAGTCTCTTCTTTATATTCCCATTTCCCTTGAGTTCTGTCTAAAATAACAAATATATACTGGCATAAAATTCAGAGCCTGATGTTGCAGAAACACATTTTTTCTGGTGTTCATTCTGGAACAAATCCAGACCTAATACAGCTTTCATTTCTCATTAGAGAGAACTCTTTTGGAACTTATCCATAGCCTCAGCTATGGCTATATGTGCAGACACAAGAAAAATACAAACAAATTATAAAAGGTCACTCGTGACATGGTCAGCAAACTCACTGCAATATGTTTTGTTACTAAGAAAGGGTACACGACTAGCTCTTACAAGCCATTTGCTGTATGTACACTTGAGAAGATTAATTTTGTTTAGCTGAGGCATTATTTCTTGAATGTTATGCTGCCAGAATCTTGGTGCTCCACAGAAAAGGTCTGAGGCTGGTAATTCAAATAATACCACTTTTTAAATATGGAACCTTTTATAATATATAAAGTGCATTTACACCAGTGCAGCTCAAGCTCAATGGTCTCTAATATTTATAACTGAAGTCGTTGCTGGGATGGTAGACAGAGTTTCCAGTTCACCCAAAGTCCCATTAATACACCGATAGTGTGACCGTTCTGGCTTCAGAACTGAGTCACCAGAAAGCAGAGCTACATCTAGGTTTATTGAAACAAAACAAAACAAAACAAAACAATTTAGATGCATGATGTTGGAACCATGGAAATTCAGAGGCAACATAGAGCTGGGTTCTGCAGTTTATGTACTAATCAAAGCACAATGTAGGAAATCAATGTCATTTTTTCATGGTAACAAAGTATACTGATCATGAGTGCCAACACGTCAACGTAGACAGGATCAGACCTTAATTTAGAAATAGTTCCATTTATTCCCATGATACAGCTTACTGTATTGGTAGTAGGTGAATGACCTAAGGCGGACTTGGGTTCCAGGTCAAACTAACAAACCAAATGCAACTTCACAGTTTCAAATGGAGTTGTTACTTTTAATTTTTTTTTTTTTTTTCAGGCTATTCCTCTTAATCAATCTTGATTAAGGTGCTGTTAGCTTTAGATAGAAAACCTCAGATAACCCTGCATAGTCAGATTTCCCACATTCAGGCCAAGTCAGATTGGCTGGGTGGAAATACAGATTTGGTGAATTTATCATAATATTCTAAGCCCCTATTAGCATCTGTCTTAATCTTTTGCAGCATTGGTTTAATTTTGCTGTGTGTTACTTTCATTGAATGTATGCTTTTCTCCTGGTGTATGTTGACAAATTTAGCGAACTGGGTATTTTTCATTCGAGGTGTACACAAAGAAGTAAGAATTCTAAGTTGTGACAGAAGGCATGTCTTTATAAAATAGAAAAACCTTGTTGTCAACTGTAGTAGTCATACAAAGACTGTCATGATCAAATTGTACAGGACCTGGCACTGATACTGCCTATACTCTATAGAGAATGAGTATTGCCCACATTCAAAACTTTGGCTTGGGTAGCTGTGTATTTAAATGCAGTTGCTATAAGAGGGTATTCAAATTTAATACCTGGGAAAAAAAAGATGATAAGCTGTTACTCAAAAAATGGGCAGTGGCAGAACTATCTGCAGGATGCTCTTTAAATTCCCATTCTGAAAAAACTGAAGTCTGTTTTTAAGGAGGAGAGGAAGGAGTTCTGAAGCTTTGTTCTGGTTATAATTATATGAATGTTCAAAGTGAAGCTTTGCATAGTTAAAATGTGATCAACATACCTGGGATAGTGTAGGCTTGTTGGATAATTTTGATATTACCTGAAAAAAACAAACCAAAAAGGTAGGAAATATGTATATCTGCACAGTTTGGCTTCCAACAGGATACAAAGATCTAAACAAAACATTTATGTCAACACAAGAAAAGACACTCATGGTAAAATGGCTGTATTAAATAAAATTGTGACATAACACTGAACTAAGGATAATCCTTGCAAGCAGGTGCTGTGAGAGAAAAAAAAAAAAAAAAAAAAAGGTTGTTTCATCTTAAATAAAAAACGAGTTAATGAAAAAGTAATATTTTACTTTAATAAAAAAAGCAGATCAAGGCTCAAACCTGTGAATAAATGTGGATGTGTGAAAGCATGCCTGATAGGTTTCAGTGCTGGTTTGATGGAAATGCAGGAAAAAGTGCTCTACTTTGGCACTGCTTAGCTTTAGCTCCTGTGCCAGCCTAGTCTGTGAAGATGAACTAGGTATCTCCAGCATCTTTGAGGAATTTTCCAAAACAGTGGTGGGGCTGAAGGAAGTAGGAGCAAGTAGGACCTCCTGAGAGAGAGGTGTCTAACCTATTCAAGACCATAATGCTTTCCTGTCTTGAATTACACAGAAAGTAAAACAAAAGGAAGAAGATAACAAATTATACAACTTTCAAGTGTAACTACTTCTAATAAAGTCCACTAGAACAGCTGAGTAATATCTGTTGTGAAAATTCTGCTGTTTACTTGAATGTTTGCATCTTGACCATGGGTAAGTCTCTGACAGCCTATGCACTGTATTTATATGAATATTTTAAATAATAAAATTATGAGAAAGTATTTTCAGCTTTCCTAAACCCACATATCAAGGCAAAAAGTGCTTAAACCATCAGTCAATTTGTTTTTCTCCAAACATAGGTACAAGTTATGCATTTCTGAAAGTCATTTGTATTTCTCAGTTTGTTTATCAAAAGTCTTCAGAACTCCTAGATGTTCAAATTTTAGGCATAGATTTGAAAATAATAATGATATGTAGTTTTTAAATTTCTTTTCAAGTGTTTTTTTAAATTATTTTTCCAAGTCTTTCAGGTTAACTTAAAAACTGTTTTGTAGTGAGGGTACTAGTAGTGGTATAATATACAAATACAGAATATTTAAGTTTTCATAAGAAGAAATCCTACTGCACAACAGCCAAGCCAGTAGCAGGTGTATCATTAAATGTAGCAATAACACTCTAATAACTGCCAAACAGAGCAACTGTAATAATTAGGCTGTGTAAAGAAAATAACTGCTGTGCTCTTACTGAGTTAGAAAAAGTACTAGATGATATTAGCAGAGGATGAGATGTCAGATACTGAAATCTCACAAGTTCCATTGTAAACTATGCCAGCTGAAGAATCAGTATCTTCTTCAAGATTCAGGATGAGAGGAAACTAGAAATGTGTTAAAATATTAAAGTCAGAATTAGGAAATACTACTGGGCTGCTTTGTATGTAGTTTTAAAATATTAGTTTAAAATTGTGTCCAGAATTTTGGGGCATCAGTTTACTTGGCTTCTAGGCACAAGTACAGTAGGAACATCAAATAGCAGCCTTAATTAAAATTCCAGGCATATCCCAAATATTAGAAGCTTCACAAAAAAATCTCAAAAAGAATTTTCCTGCTGAAGGCTTTAGAATTGACTTGTCATTTGTAATTTGTAATGTGGGTGAAGATTTCCCTCACTTTTTGTCTTGATGTTGTTTTTTTCTCCACCTGAATACGTGTTAATCCTGACTGTATAACCTGAAAACACAGGCAATGAAATTTTATATGGGTTTTAAGTTGCATGACCGGTTGCTGGTACTGTGTCCTTGCTTCTGGACCTCCCCACCGCTCCTCAGCACAGGAGCCACAGCCAACCATTGATCCCTCTCTCCTCCGTGCTGCCCTGGTGTGCTCACTGCAGCGGGGGGAAACTGTCTGCGCAGCAAATGGGGTCAGTGGCAGCACTTTGTTGCCTTGTCACCTTCCCAAGAGAAAGATAAAGGAATTTTTGAAGGCAGGTTGCTTTTTGCAAGGAGGGGAGGGAGTGTTCTCTGGAGGCCATGTAACAGAAGAGAAGGGTGAGTACGAACACTGAGCACGTGATGTGAGAAGCTGCTTATCAGACTTCTCCTGTTTCCCAAAACTAGCAACTTTAACCTGCTGGGGACAATTTCAGTCGGAAAATATTGATATTTTAAAATAAACTATGGACATGTAAAGGTTTTGACTTCTTTTCTTCTCTGCCAAGGTCAGGATGAATAATACTCAGGAAACACCAAGCTCGAGTTCAGACTTGGAATGTTCATCATATCTTATCTATTTACAGTATTTACAGCTCACACACAGTGAGCTCTTAGAAAATGAAGGTAAAATGGAGTCCTTCTAACTCTTTCCAAGGTTATTGAAGTGCTATTCCCCCAATAACGAGATGACACCTACATTATTTATACTTTTGACCCAATGCCTGCAATGTAGATCTTTTTCACCCAGTTACAGAAAACCACCCAAACCCAAGAAGAAGGAAAAAGAAGGTGAAGAAGAAGGACTTAGACAACACCCAAAATCTTCCATCTTGACTCATATGTATTACTATACACTAAAACCCCAAATTCTAAGTTTCTGGGATTCCAACTTGGACCTATAACCTATCTTTTCCATAGCACAAAATCCACAGTAAAGAGTGTTGTAATTGCTTCTGTATAAATACTCTGCAGGCATACTTAGTGCTTGTAACTTTGCATGGCCTGTCCTGCACACACAACTGGGGCCTGAGCTTTACGGCCTAGCAGTTGAAAGATGGCAAAAGAAACTAATCTGTTACCAGAGAGAATTCTCAAGGATTTTGCTTCTAAGCTTGTTCCAGCACATCCTCTCTTTCTCTCCCCCCAGTCTCAAAGAGAAAAGATGAACAAGAACTTGGACAAAGCCAGTCAAAGTGCAGTAAATTAAAAGTCCTCATTATGCACATAACTTTATCTTTGTAAAAATGTAGTATCAGAGTAAATAATTAGGAGGTGTTGCCCTAGTTTCTAGGACACTAAAACCTTTTATTTAGGGCAACATACTAATGCAGCCCTCTATAAAATGCTCTACTTTTTCCTTATGAAAAGAGTGTGCTGAATACCTCATGTGCTTGACTTTTAAAAGAAGTACAGCTTTTAAAAGATAAGGACTGCTGGAAAAAACCCCACAGATATTTAACTTACTATGCATGGAGAAAAAACCAAAGATTGACGTTAGCTTGAGTTAGCCCTGTGGTCTCTTTATGTCTTGTCAAACCAGCTATTAAATTTGATTTTACATGAGAAAACAATAATAGATTATGTACCAAAATGAGACTAATATAAAATTCTTCCATGTATGGAATCACAAATCTATACTCTTCCAATTTTTTTAATATCTTAATTCAGAGATTTAAAAAATTCAATAATCCTTAACATTGTTTATTAGAAGCACAAAAAGACTATTTCTCCACCAGAAAACACTAGGGGTTTGTAAGCCAGTGATCTGAAATTTTTATCAGTGTCAAGAGGCAAGAGTAATAAAGAATCTCTACCAGGAATTGTGGCCAACACAGGTAGTTATCTGTGCAATAATTCAAGATGAATGGCAATGATAAAACCCTGAAAAGAAAAATATAGAGACACAGCTAAATTGGAGGTTAATACATTATATGCCCAGTCAGTAAGTTTGCATGCTGGGGCTCGATAGAATGCTACCAGTGTTTGCTGGTCTGATTCTTGTTGCCCTACACAAAAAGTAGGAATAAAAAATTCGAAACATAACTTCACTTATTTTCTTGTAATCCTTGGTACTAAAATGCATGAATAATACTTTATGTTGAGGAGTCAAAAGGATAAAATGCATTTTCAGGAAAGGATTTGAAATAAAACTGGAATATTAATGTTCTTAGTCAGCATTTGGAAATGGAAAAAGCCCATTTAGGAGCACTGGTAATGTGGGAAAAAAAACCCAAGAATGCACACCAGATGTCCTATTCTTTGCAAATTTACTGTATGTTAACAGAAAAAATACAAGTACATAACAAGAGATTATTGTACTACTGCAAAACTTAATGCTTTACATGTTTTCATGCCTCTGTTTTCTGTAATCAGGAAATTTTTAATGAAATATCACATCCTCTAAATCACAAAGTATTCAGTCACTCACCAAGAGCTTGTAAGATATAATTGCTTTATGCTGAGAAATTTGCCATCCAAACCCCCTTTGTGTTTTATTCTTGTTTTGTTTTCTTTTTAAAACTTCCTGTTGTTCATTGGCTTGTTACTATCTTTTCTCAGGCTTATTCTTATCTCTCCTCCTTGCTTAATGAACAGATAAAGAAAGAGTATTTTGTGGAAGCAGATGTTATCTGCATTTTCTGATCCTTCTTACAGTACAGAGTACATTGAGTTAGACGCAAAAGTTGAACAGCAGATCTGTTACTGGAATTTTGCCCTAGGGAGACAGTAATCATGAATTGCTGTGAGATCTGCAATCTCCTGTTCTGAATGTTTTGTTTCTTTGTGATTAACTTGTGAAGTTGGTACAAATGTTCTATAACTGGCTGCTCGTGGCTAACTTTGGACAGGGTTTGCTTTTTTTTTTTTTTTTTTAATGAATACTTTCTCAGATGCAAAATTTGAGTTTTTGTATTTGGTGTTAAAAGTTTACTTTTCATATATTTCTTTAAAACCTCAATGTTAACCTCACTGCATGCATTTTTTTTAAAAAATTATACTTTAATTTCATTAGCAATGCAGGATGTATTGCATTTCTTGTTAAAAAGATACTACAGAAACAAAAAACTAACATCTCTGTCACTTGTGCCATATTAAGAAAAAATTAATGGGAAATGTGGATGGTATAATTAGTAATTTTTACTTCTATATGCTTACATATCTCTACCCCACCCCAAAGAAGGAAAAGAAATTAAGGTCTCAACTACTCTGAAAATGCATCTTTCATAGTAAATCTGTACCAGAAAGAATTAAACAACATCCCCCCACAAAAAACCAAAAAACAAACCAAAAAATAAACCAAACCAAAGCAAAAAACCCAACCTCACTCCACCACTGTATCAATAAGATGAAAAGAAGACAAAAGGAGGAATTGTTAATAGGGACACAATAGACTTGGCACTGACTGTACTGTCTGGCAGGTCGTATTTTTGAAAAATCTTTCAGATTACTGCAGAAAAAAGATACAGTGGAAAAAGCTTTTTAATACTCCTACAGTTTGATTACAGTCAAGTAAAAGCTTACATAATAGTAACTACAATAAAGGCTAACACCTTTCAAAGCAATAAAACTTATATGCTTAATTTTAAGCAAATGTAAGGTTTTGAACAGGCTCTTAATATTTGCATGTTTGGCTCTGGATTCATAGTCCGTTACACTCCTCAGTTGGAGGCTGTCGATACAGTGAAGGTGTTGTGTTTGGATTGTTAGTTTTATCTTTAAATGAAACTTTACACGAGTATTTATGTAAATATGCGTATCTAACTTCTGAGAAATTCTTGAAAAGAAAAGCAGGGGACAATGGAATGGATACTGAAGAATATTATCCAGTTTATTACTGGATTACCAGTAATATAATCCAATTTATTACTGCCAATTGCCTATTTCTAGGTATTCCCAATGTTGGCCAGGTGTTTTGTTAGCACTCACAGGACAAATGAGTGGGGTGAGTGTTAGTAAGTGCCTCCCTGAGGACAGCAATATATCCTTGGAGAACTTTTAAGAAAATTTGAATTAGCATGATATGAAACCAAACACGGTCATAGAAATCCAATATTGATTTTGGACAATGATGGAATGAACACTGAACGTAGTGTGATTAGCAATGGAATTTGTCTCTGAACACTTACTATCTATGCAGTACTGGACTGCATATACAGTATGTATGTAGAAAAAGCATGCATATATTTATTATTACAATCATGTTATTAATTGCCACATCATTGAAAATTTTCACTGGTGTGGTAAATAATAACGATTACAATCATATAGTGTAATATATATCTTGGGTATCAAATCTATTTTCAGCATAACTGTATTTGCACTTAGGCAGGTTTTGTAGCTCTGGATTAACTGGTTGAAAGTATACATGATTAAAAAGAAAAATATGCAGATACATTATTTTTGATATCAATAAAAACTTTGCCTTTGTGCATAAATAATATTTGGTTTTACATGTTTTCATATCTTTGAGCAGAGTGGTGGGTGTAATGACCTTCAGAGGTCCTTTCTAAGCTCTACTATTCTACTGCGATATGCTGTTTGAAGAATTAAAAGCATGACCAGCTCAATAAAATTGAGAACACCCACTTGTTGTATAATGTAAAATGCCAGCTTAACACAAAACTTGCACAGATTATAGACATTTTTCTCACAGACTACACTACATTTAGTTTCACAAAATTCAGCATATATCCTGAGGTTATAATGACTCTGCACATCTTGTAGGAACTTCACCACATGAGCCACTCTGACATGAACATTATATATCAAGGGAGTCTATGCCCTCAGAAGTAATGTTTTTATAGAAGACATTGTGGTGCTATCATTTCCTTCAGTAATTAGTCCTACATTACCCAGAATAATTAAAGGACAAGTTATTGTAAAAGTGCTTCTAAATTTAAGGTCCCCAACAAATCAGGGCTATATCAATACAAAATAAAAGGAATAATGAAAAATAAATCTGAAAAATCAATCCACTCTCCAAACTGACAAAATTTAAAAGTTTAGCTATATTAGGAATAATTCTATTTTTCCATTTTTTACAGTGTAGAGACAAAGATAATTTTAATACTGTAAAAGTTATATTATCATGTTCCCTAAGGCACATTGAGACATATTGGAAAAAAGTTATCCTTTAGCATGCCTGTCTAATTAAAATAGAAATATGGTTAGATTCTAAGGCAATACTCTGAAAGCCAGGAGCTTTTCCTGTCTAAAATTCTGTTTGACAGTGTTTTATACCCTCCTCATAGAACAGCCTAAAAACATCAATAAGCTGCTTTGCTAGCCTGGATTTTTTTCAATGTGTTACCCTCGGGTTAAGCTTCATAATCTGATGCAGAATGTAATAATCCCAGAAACTGAAATTAATGGGAATGGAGACTGTTCAAAAAGACCCAAAGCTAAAATTAGAAGTAAAATTTTATCACTTATTTAAACATGTAAATTCTAGTTACAATAAAAAATTTCTTTGTATTTGTCAAGAAAGTGCTAAGGTCTAATTGTGAAAATCTTTTAATAAGTACTGTAAAGCTCATAATTCCTGTCTCTTAATCAATTCACAAAAGTAAAAGAATCTGAATTTGGGGATGGGTCACATGTACAGTCCCAGACTAATGTAAATAGGTTAATTTTCTCTCCTCTTCTTTGTCACTTTCCATATCTTGTGATTCATCCTTACAGTGAATTGTCCATTTGTTTTAGCTGTAAAATGGAAAAGATTTATACAAAAATGAATGAAAAAATATTAATGGAAAAGATTACATAATTGCTCAAATAAGTTGTAGTGGAATGGAAAATTACCACAAATCAGAAGAAAAATATCATAGAGACAAAACCAGACCGTGTAGGTGTCTCTGTTCTTATTTTCAAAAATATTAGAATAACTGAAACAGGAGATTATTAGCAAAAAAAAAAAAAAATTCTTCTGGTAAAGGTACTAGGAAAGAAAATAAAAAGGCCAACCAGTCTATCTTTTTTGAATTACATGTTTTCTTGTTGCATTATTTCTCAGCAGTGGACCATATTGAAGAATATATTAGAAACATGACAATGAGGTGATTATCTTGAGAGGCACTGGGGGGAAGAGATGGCTCAGAGGCACCACACATCAGGCTCACCAGTAACTGCTAGTAAACAAAATTTATGAGCTACCAGACTACAAAAAAAGGCATCAGACCTGGCCTACACTATAGCTCCAGGTCAGCCTTGCTCCCAGAGTAAGTGAAGCAGATAATTGTCAGGCTGAGGGCCTGCAGGAAGGACTGACTCCCTCCTGCACAGGGAGGAGGCTATTGCAGCAGATTACCTTGCTTGAAACGAACCGCCGACTTAATAGCCAAAGATCCACCAAAACATGCTTACTGTCACAAATACAGGTAGGAGACCTGTGAAATATCCAGCAGAGGATTGTTGGATAAAGCTCATTTCCAAAATCCATCTCATCCATTTAATATCAAAAATGAAGTGTAAGACAGGAGAATTAACTGCTCTGATTTTGTTTGTTTTTGCCAGTGCTCATGCCCATGTACAGCTGCATGACTTGTTCCATAGGAATAAAGTTGATCTGTGTAAATGACATTGTGTGAGTGCTGTTTTGTTCAGCAATAGGGTAACTTTTTTTGTCAAGAGGGAGACAGAGAGGGAAGAAGGAAAAAATATTCCCAGAAGTATAAATGAAAACTCTGAGTAGCTTGTAAGGTGTGAGAGCCCTGGGTTATATTTGACAACAACCCTAACTGGAGAGTAGACCACGCACAGAGGCAGGTAAGAGACCTACTGCAATGAACATATCAGGAATCAAATCAGTTTTAAAATTAGTCTAGTTTTTGACAGTATGAGGAGCACCTTCATTACTACACTATAACCACTGAGAACTTGAGAAGTTTATGGACTCCACTTCGTATGAAAAGGTATAAAAATAAAATTAATATCTAGGGTCTTTTGGGCAGAAGTAGTGGCTGTTCAACCATCAGTCTCTTAGGGCTTCTCCCAGAACAACTACAGCAAAGGCAACCATGGGCACATGGAGTAAAGAGAAAGATCACAAATTGTTGGTTCACAGTTTAAAAATTATTTTAGTATTTTGTTGGGGTTTTGTTTTGAATAATCATACAGATAAAATACTAGATTTTTTTTGCTTTAGGTGATTCATTCAATTCTATATTCTATCTGTTGGAATTATTCTTGTATAAAACCACAAAAATGGCCATTGATCGGTCTTTTATTCTGCAAGGATTTTACTTACTGACAACGAACCCCAGCGAGTTACACTTGTAATAGTAATACACGATCCTCTGTCAGACAAGCTACTGACAAAGATGGGTGCTTAATATGCTCCAAGCATATTTAAAAATTACAAGTTTTCCTCAAAGTTATCCAGCTCTATTGTTAAAGTAGGATTGATTGACTTTTTTAAGGTAAACCACTTCCATTTTCACAGCTGCTGGGTGGTGTAACAAAACCATCTGCTCTATTAAAAAGCTGATTGGAATTATCTGGGAAAGGTTCTATGAAAAGTACTTATTATTAAAAACATTTTGCAACCACCTGTGATTTTTCTACAGTGTGCAGGTTGAACTATGATGTAGGCTGGAGTAGAGGATCAGTGACTAAGTATGGCAGTGAAGTAAGAGCTGATGTGGAAATTCATTTTTTTGATGCATGACTTTTATTATAAATGCATTGGTATCCATCCATGAAATAAGTGGTGGTTTTTTTTTTTTTCCTTTGGAAGTTAAACTCATCAATAAGTAATTATGTGACTGAAGTTTCTGTCAGGTTTTCCTATCTTACAAAACTTGCCGATATTAAAAGCAACTCTAAAAAAAGAAACCCATCCTCATTTTTTTCCTTACTATTTATAGAGTAGGAAATAAGTTATTTGTTTTTTTAAAGTGAAATAATATTTATTATGCAGACAATCAACACATTAAAACATCAGAAATCTCACACTATTTTCATTGCTGATTCATAATAGATAATCAAGTGTGTAATAGAATGGGTTATTGTTATACTGGAAAGCAACATTCATGAATTCAGGATGACCTATAGTAGAAATCTAGATCTAGAGAAAGCGCGACTAAAGAAGCAAGAATGAATGTATGTCAAATATGTCATCTACTAGCTGAAAACCAAGTAGTAGCAAGGCAAGATTTAATCAGAATTTTGTGCTTGCATTCAAAATATTTTTTGCTATTCATTTTCTGATTACAAGGGCAATGCCAACAGTTAGAACAAAGAAAGGTAAAAGTCTTCAAATAAGCAGTTAAAATGGCACAAAGAGGAATTACTTATATGCTTTTAAAATACTTAAGGCTTAGCTGGAATGAGCCAGAAAGCTCAGTATATTTTGGATTAGAACTTATAGACATTTTACTTCCCAAGCTGTGCCCTCTATTGTATGCTCCAGAGCTTAGAGCTATTTTCACCTCTACAAACAATTGATTTGGTCTGTTGTCGGATTTTCCAATAGAAAATGAGGAGCATTCCTTGTAATTTCTTAGATATTGTTAATAACATCCTGAGCTTTATTATATTAAAATTTCCCCACAACTCAGTCATTAAAATTTAATAAATTCTAAACACCAGCCTCTCCAAAGGACAAGAATTAATCCCTATTTTATCAGATAATGACTTTCAGAGGGAAGATTGGGGCGGGGGGGGGGGGGAGATCCTTTGGTTTTATTGCTTCTTGGTTGCTAGATTGCCTTTTAAAATGTATTTGTCTATTTATTTATTTTATTAGCAAGGAGCATGGCTAAGGTGCAGTAAGATTCGATGTTCCCCACTGGAGAAGGAATCTACCACATTTTCATGAAACTTTGTCATTTTGTTTCATTTACACTGCAGTGCACTGACAGAATCAATCCTTCCTTTTGTTTCACAAAATGAGTGATTTTATTTTAGAGAATAGCTTCTTTTTTAGAGAGAAGGGAAAAAAAGCTTTTGTAGGAGCCAGAACACTACTTTTAAGTCCACAAAAGGAAAAGTAGATTCTTTTTAGTTGCAAGTCCTATCTACAAACAAAGATTTTTTTTTTTTTTCAGGAATATAACCTCTTCTTTTTGAAAATGACTCACATTGATAGAGCTTTAGTGAGACAAAGATTGTGCCTGCATGTGCCTTGTCTTCCTTTGGGACTTAATTATAGCTTGACAGCATAGATGTCAAGGAGGCTTCTTGTTCTTTTTATCAGGGTGACTCTAACCAGACTGTGGTTTGATTTTTGGATGGTTTTTGTGGTCTGTTTCTTTTTTTGTTTGTTTGGGGGTTTTTGTTGTTGGTTGTTTTTGTTTTTTTTTTTTTTTTTTTTTGGAAGGGGTTTTCTTTTGTAGGGGGTTATTGTTTGCTTTTTATCTGAATAATGTTGGCTACACTGTAATTTTTTCTGCCTGGACATAAGAAATAATCAGAAACAATAAAATCTCACAAAGCCTACAAAGATATTGTCCAAACATTTACCTGAGTTCTTCATAGGATAATTCAGAGTTAGGAACAGCTGCTACTGCATTTACCCTCTAAATGCATCAAATAACACATTTTCCAGGGCTGGTGGATAACAAAATAATTTCCAGTTTCTTTCATGTATAGGTGTAGCCACGTATGTTTTAAGAACCTTCTTCGGAGTGCTTAGTTTTATCAAATCAGATATGTGACACTCTCACTGCCTAATACATATGCAATCTGCAATTCATGGTGAAAAATTATACAGATAGGGTGAGGCACACGTCAAAATCTGTGTCACTCAGCAAACTATTTCCCAACTATGACAACACAGTCACAGACCTAGAAAAATTGGTTGAAATGGCTGAACTGTTTTATATGTCACAACCCCACGTACCAGAAAAAAATTTAGTATTTTCTAACTGTCCTCAAATATTTGAATACATTTATTAATCAAAAGGGAACAAAGAAAGTGTGGGGCAGAAGATGCAGAATCAACAAAAAGTCTCTTCTCCTAATTCCTATCTTGCCCTGATGAAAATGCATGAAAAGATGGCAAAGTAGCACTGCCAGTGTGACTGAACACACATTAATGTTTTTAATAATAAATCACTTAGCAATCCCTGTCTTAAGAGCCATCATGAAGAATCATTGAAACTCTATCTCTCTGACTTTGTGTCTGTTTCTCTACCTTTTGCTCATTAGAGTCTGAAATAATTGTCTGCCTATACTTAAAACCTGGACTTTTCTTTCAAGTTTGCTAAACAATGCTTTCAATCAGTCTGTAACCAGACAGCTACTGTTTCTACTAGTTACATCTCCTTGCTTCACTGAAAAGAGACACAACTATGGAAGTCCTTGAGCCTTTTCCACAGTTATACCTTACTTGGAGTTTAGTGCAGATGAAGCACATCATTGTACGTCTTCTTAGACTTGTAAATGAACCAAGAAAGCAAATTTAAAATGTTTTCTTTTTGTGTGTGTGTAAGTAGGGAAGAAATGTAATCTAGGGCCGAGTATCCAATTTTGACACTTCAGGAGAAGGACATTACAGATGATTTCTGACCTCTTTTTTGTCCACACGCTTCTAATTAAGTTCAAATCTCTGATTCAATTTTGATCAGTGCAACGAAGGTGGAAAAGGGGTAATGAAGCACCATGACTAAATTCTCATTCATTCTCTAAAAAGCTCCTTTCTCAGCTTTTTAATGCTGGCTTAAAATTTTAATAGATCTTCAACCTACAGTAGATTTCATGGACTTTGCCTGAAAATACAATGAAATTTTAGGTTAAGACTGAAGGACTGTTCACAAGTCATAGTGGGGAAATTCATGTTATTTCACCCTGCAGTTCACCTGACCTTACATACTGCTGGTGATTTATTTTAAGAAGTATTAAATTCACATTCAGCTACAGATTTACAATAATTTAAAACATCCAAGAAAAAGAGAGTGAGAAACAGCCTTATTCAAAGGAATAGATCTATTGTTTAACTATGGAAATATTCTCCAAACCCAAAAATTCCATAGAGCTACTGAAGTCACAGATACTCTTTAAAGTAAAATCTCCCTATATTAGGGAGAGAGAATCCAGATGCAGTGGATAGCTGACAAACTCACCTATAACGCCATTACAAAGTGCTGTATTAAAAAAAAACCAAAAAAGAACCCACCCCCCCCAAACAAAACAAAACAAAAACCCAACAAAAACGAAGTCATATTAACATACCCACAAACTGTACATCTGTAAACTTTCTTCTTTTCTCTGAGAGTAACTGTCAGATAACTCCAATTATTTCTGTTTGCAATAATTTCCCAGCTGAAGTAAAGACAGGGTATTTTTCTGCTGAAGCAAAGCAAGTGGTTGACCAAGCACACTCGCTGTGACATTTGTCAAACCCTGTTTTTGTGGTGGCACAATTTTTGGCTGCCTTATTTATGCTTTTTATCCTTATTGATAAGTAAAATGGTTTGAAAAGAAATGAGATGTTCTACTGCAAGAGAAGTAGTAGTGGAGGACATGGTTAAGCAGAGGATGTAGACAAAAGTAACACTCATAATCTGTCTTGGATCCTGTTTACGCCCTGTGATACTGGAGGCTGCTCCATGCCAGGATATTTTTTCCTTTAATTTTAAGGTAACAGATTATACCATGAAAATATGGCATGTATTCAAAAATGCCCTAAATATTTTCTACTTTAAAGCGAAAAGTTACTTCGATGTGTCCCACATTACTTTAAATCCCATTCTCCTCAGAGAGCCTGAGAAACACTCACCTTCAAGGCTGCTGTAGGCTTGCTCTCAGCAGAGAACCTGTACGTCACCCAGCTGACTTTAATTGGGAAGAGCTGTCCCTGAATTTATAAAAACTGGATGCATCTGAGAGGGTAATCCTCAGATTTGTCACCATACAGAAAAGCATGAAACAACACATTGTGGGGATTCATCAAGTTCCATGACAAAACTGTAGTGGGGAATCCAATCATCTTCAAACCCTATCTTTACGTGGAGTTTTACTCTTTTTCTTATCAAACATTCCTCCCCAAGGGAAATGTGTTATACAAACTAATCACCAGGCTCTCAGAACAGCTGTGTACTCTCAGCTGCTGTTTTCATCAGCAGGAAGTCTGGAGACATTTCAAGAGACAAACAAATGAGATGTCCTGGTTATTTTCCTCTCCAGAAGTGCACACTTATATACGGGCTCCTTTCTGCTGCAATGGTTTAACAGAGTGTTGCTGTGGAAACACTGGCACCAAAGTACACCTAATAGGAAGCTATGCAGAAAAATCAGCCCATATATCAAACTCATTGGGCTTTTGCACTGAAAAGTACTTTGGTGCCCTCTTCCTTGACATTATATTTGTCCCCTGTCTCAAGAGTATCCTATTCATGTTTTTAGAATATTAGGAGAAGCACAAAACAAATAACTGAACAGGTAAACACCAACTTGAAAGTTTGGCTATGACTGTCTTTGAGCATTCACATGATAAAGTCAGAAAAAGAGAGATGTCATAAAAGCTTTTCACTATTAAAATCTGAATATACATATTTTCTGTATAATATCAGTGAAAGTACTTTGGTGAATCAGTACTGAAGCCTTTCAGGAGTGCTTGATCTGGAATTTTTTTTTTTTTTTTTTTTTTTTTTCCTTCCCAAAAATAAAGTACTCATTTAAGTGGAAAAAAAAATTTAATTGTACTGTATGAGAAACAACTCTTTTTCATTTTCAGTGTGTGTGATGACATTCTTAACTAAAAGTGATAGCCAACGACGTGTGAAATTAATATTCATTAGGCTGGCACATGAGCTTCTAGAAAAGGTATGGCTAAACCCCTTTATTTGGGCATATGGTTTATATAATTACGAATTATTTTTAGACATGAAAAAATTAAAAAAAAATAAAGAACTTTCTCTCATGGATGATGTTTTTCATGGAAAATGAGAAGCAGAAAAGTTGTTGGATATTTATGATCTGAACAAATGATAAAAAAATTTATGTAGGTAATATCTGAATTATCAAACAAATGGAATCCGCAGTTCCTTTAACATAATTTGTGTATTCTTTATTTATTGTGACAAAATTATAAGAAATGACTAAGGTATGAGAAACACCTGAAAGATTATAATAACTGCTGAGACCTTTAAAGATACTTACATCACTTTCATGGCCTTCTCTTAAATTGTAAGTGAGATCATGCTGGATGTCTTCAACAAATTTGTGAGCATACTCTGGGTAAAGGTCAAGCACCTCAAAGAGACCTTTGAGTATAATACATTGGAGGTCACAGTATGTTAGAGCTTTAACATCTGCGTTTGTTTTAATAACTTGATCCCTAATTGATAGGTTTGCTCCAATTAAATCTCCTTTACCTAGAAGAGAATACAAAAATAATTATCTTCTAAGCATAAATTCTTTGCTTCTTTTTTTGAATCATAAAGTTATTTAATATAATTTCTACCCCCTGAACCTGAAATCTCATTATTATGAATGCCTTTTTAAATTAATAACATGCTAAAGGATCATAGACTAATTTTTCTTTTCCCTTTTTTGCAGGTGCAAACTTACACACGATTAATTAGAGGTAGAAAAACTAATTTCCAGATGGGTAACTGGCTGATTTAAGGGAGCAATGAAGTAAATATGTATAAAATGAAGATTTACACTAGTAACTAATAGAAGGTGCAATTATTTTTCATAAAGCTGTTTTCAGGTGTTCTTGTGTGTCTTAAAACATGCAGGTGTTAAGGTAGCATTTTAGCATTTCTTTTGAGAAGAAAAAATGTCTTTAAGAAAAATTCTTATGCTTTTTTTTTTTTTTTTTCATTTGTGGTCAAGACTGCCTTAGAACACTGTTTGTATTAAAACCTTCAATTTGCCATGTACAGAGGAGCACAAAAATTTTGCAATTAAAAGCTTCCATAAACATCTGATCTGAGGTATAAATTCCAAAGTGGAGTCATTGAACCAGAGGTTTTCCCCAAAAGTTAAAGCAAATGGTCTTTAACAGACCTGGACAGCGTGATGGAAGTGTGTTCTCAGCAAGTCATGGGCAATACCAAACTGGGGCAATTGATTGATACGATGAAGGACAAAACTTCTAATTAGGGGCACCTCAATGGAAGACAAAACAGCTGTTAGGAATGTCATGAAGATCAACAAAACTAAACACCAAGTCCTGTACCTGGGATGAAACCCCTCCTTACAGCATTATGGATTGGGAACTGACCAGCTGGACAGGGGCTCTGCGGGAAAGGTCCTGGAGGTCCTTGTGGACAAGATAAACATGAGCCAACAACGTGTCCTTGCAGCAAAGTTGTTCAAGGACCTCCTGTGCAGTATTAGCAAGAGTGGAGCCAGCAAGTCCCAGGAAATTACTCTTTCCCTCTATATTTGTCATGCGTCATCTGGAGCATTGTGTCCAGCTTTGAGCTTCCCAGGACAAGACATAATATTGATGTATTAGAGTGAGTCCAAAAGACGCTACTAGGAATCAGGGACTAAAGAATATAATTTATGGGAAAAGGCTGAGAAAATGGGGTATTGCTCCATTGTACGAAGAGAAGGCAAAGGAAGGTTATTATTACTGTCTTCAACAGCCTGGCAGAAAATTGTAGAGCAAACAGAGTTAAGCTTCTCTTCAGAGTGCACATGGCAACAAGATGTACTGGCCACAGGGTGTAACAAATAAAATTCTCATTATAAATCAGGAAATGAAAGTCAAGGAACAGGGGAACAACCTGCGCAAAGAGGCTGTGGAAATGTGAGCATCCTTGGAGATGTTCAAAAGTTGTTTGGACATAGCCTTGAGGAATCTGAGATGAATTTGTCCTGTTTTAAGCTGGTTTAAGCTGGGTAGCTTCTGAAGGTCTGAAGGTCCGTTCAATCTTACAGTATTCAGTGATTAATAAATAATAAGACTATCACATTGGAAAATCCACTTAGCATGTGATTAAAACTGTATATTACGCAGGAAATAGTCAGCTTGTAGGGTAAGTTAAACCAGTCCCTGAACCTTCTTAAATGGGATAGTTTTACATTTTAAAATATCATTTTTAGTAACTTAATTTTTTTTCCCCTTATTTATGTGGATCTTGAACAGCTTTCTCAAAAGTTCTTATCACAAACTCAGGGTAGGGAGGGATTTTCTCTTATGGGAGAATAGGAATATACATATATTAATGCTTACTTGGGATCTCAAAAATCTCAGTTAGTATAAATGAGAACTGGTGTGAGCTTAAGTCAATTGGGGAAAGAGAAATTTGATAGGCAATAATAACATCTGTCATTTCTCATCACAACATGTATTGCTACATAATAAAATATTGAAAAAAGCTAAGCAGCAACAACTTTTACATTTTACTATAAATTTACTATAAATATCAACTATTCCTTAGATTTATTCCATTGTATTAAGCAAAGGGCTGGAAGTGTTAATTTATTGCTGGTTGTTAATGTGGACAAGGGAAAGAATATTTCAAATACACCAAAACTGATCCTTAAACATCTCAATTAGAAACTTTTGAGATACATGAACAGTATTAGTATCAATACTGCATAAACATTTTGGAAAAAATGTTAGATTTTTATTTGATTGTAGTTAAGATTTTGGAGTAATTTCAGGTTTAAAGATACTTTGATTGCTCTGGTAGTGCTAATATATGTTTCTTTTTCAAATTAAAATCATGCAACAAAGGCTGTAGGAAGTAACCTGAAGTTTCATGTAGAATTAATGAAGTGATTAAATGGTTTTACCTTGAATGTCAACATTCATTATGTAACAGAATAATTTAAGCTATTCTTAGTTGCTCTTTTCTTTTTTCTTGAATTGGATAACGAGCTTATATATGCATGTTTCTCACAGACACATCTGTTTTTCTATATATCAGGGACATGCAGTCAAAGTTGTAAATGTTCTCATTACGGATATTTTTAAAATAATGTATGGCTAATATTTTTGATAAATCAAAGATATATGCTCAAACAGTACGTAACTCATATTAAAACATACTTTCCCATAAAATATATTCTAACGATCATTATTAGAGATAAAGTTATGGTCTCTAGAGGAAGCAAAGTTGTATTTAATGAGAGCATTTTACTGAGATGTTGCTGCACTTCTTGTTAGTGAGAACGGTTCAGTAAACAAAAACTAATCCACTAGAATTAGAATCAGGACAGAATTATAAAATATTCTGGGCACTGCAAGTAACTCAGCACTGTCAGGGATTTACATGACATCAGTAACACAATTTCTCATAGGGACCTACATGTCTGATGCATTCACCTTCTGCTGGTGTTAATTAGGTTTAAATGATGAAGCTCCCATTCACTGTAACAAAACATTATTTCATTGTGTTAAGTTTATGTTTTTTGCATTATGATTTCATTAACTTCACTCCGAAATCCACTAATCTCTTTATTATTGTTTTGATTGTCACCATTACACAGTCATGTTTTAATTAACATTTTCAGAAGTTCCTGAAGATGGGATCATTAATGAAATCTTAGTTCCAATGGAAGTGCCTCTTGAACTTCTGCTGGCTTTTAGCTTATGTTTTATCATAAGTCATATTTTATATCTTCGATCTATGTGATCCAATGAAATAAATTCTTAAACCTCCTAGAAGCCAACAAGTTATGAAGTGATGTGGACAGTAAATCTAATAGAATTAAAGAGTTCTGAAACAAATAGGACCTGTACCACATTTATATTTTAAAAAAAGACCAATCAAATGCATTCTAGTAAAATAAAGGAAATTCAATTACAGAAGACCAGAAGCTTCCATTATCAAAAACCCAGTGTAACCCCACAAAACAGGAAAGAAAGCAAAAAAGGAAATGTTCTTTTTAACTCTGTTTTATAAGAATATTAAAAGTTATTAGAAAGAAGAATACATTTAAGTCTAAAGAGATATTGAAATCATAATAAAAGAATTCTCTGCATTTAAAGTAACATTTTATATTTTATTTGGGAAAAGAAACCCCTGTATAAACATTAACTGAGGAAGGTCTAATCATCCTTTAGCTGAAGATAAAAAGAATTTCTTTAGTAAGTCTTAGCTTGAAGCAAATCACAGAAATTTATAGGTAGAGATGTTCAAACCTCCATGAGTAAAACCATTCACCTTGCAAACAAAACCTAAAAATTTATTAAAACAGAATTTCTGGCCTTTCTCAGTTCCAATATACTCAGATGACTGCAGACAGCGCTAGTTAGCATGAAGTAGCTTGAGGAAGCAGAGCCAACAATGCTTGCTCTTCAGCACATGGCTTTTCTGCAAGCGGTGTTCGTAGGCAAATGCCAAAGAGTGAAAGTAGAGTCGTATTTCTTTCTTTCATTTGGGAACATTACTGTGAGCATTGCTCGGCCACTAATTTCCATGAAAGATTTAGGAATTATGACCAATGTTCTTTGAGCTGTCAATGCCACCAATATAGCAGAAAACAGCAATTTGTGTCAAAAGCTTGAAAGTACCTCATTACATGAAAAGAAGAGAAAATAAACATAGAGAAAACAGAAGTGAAATATTGCACAGCTAACAATCTGGCAATTGAAAGCTTCTTAGGTCAAAATATAAAGAGGTTTAAACTAAAAAATAATTAAAAAAAAAATAGGAGTGTACATAAAATAGGTACTGCACGTTAAAACTAAACAAATTCTTTCTCATCAGACAATCAGGACCAGTTAGCCGTGAAGGCTCTCCTACAGTGGAGAACCATTCTGGGTCTATGATTGTGAACATACCAAGGATTGCCAGCACAGTGCTGTCCTTCAGGACTTCCATGGAACCTGAGCAGACAAAGTAGATCGCTTGCAAGGCATCTCCCTGCCGGAGGAGGTATTCCCCAGGAGCACAGAAGGAGGTTTTGATGTGCAGAGACAATGACCTGAGGCAACCACGACTGGCACACTCGAAAAGGGAGAGCTGCAAAATCTCCTTGTTCAAGTGCATGGTGATGTCTGAACGCAGCTCGTCTGGAAAGTCTTTTAAAAGCTGTCCAAAAGAAGGAAAAAAATTATGAGAAGGAGAAAAATTGTAAAATTATTTGTTTCCACTTTTTCAGAAGTGGCCTAATTTAGTGGTGCTGCACATGCCAAACTGTTGCAAATACTTCCCTTTGGTCTTTCTTATCACCTTGATGAGACATGTTATTTTAATAAATTTTAACACCAATAAATTCCAGGAAAAACATGAATAAGTATATGCTTTTTTACTACCAGAAAACCCCCTACAAAGTATCACAAAAAAAACCCCAAAAACAAACCCTGAGGAAAAAAAGGTCAACAACATTGTATGAATTCCCTCTAATGCACAATTTAAGTTCATCCAAGTTCTTCTCTGTGATAAAACAGAGTAGTCTGCTCAGGTATACCATTGTATACAGCGACATATACAATCAAAACAGAGAATTCTATAAAATTCATCAATATGTAATATTACTTCTTCTGTAGTTAAACCAGTGAAAGAGGCATATTTTAAAAAAAACCCAAAAACTGCCTTAAATGTGGTTTTGTTCTTGTTATTTTCATTTTTTAATAATGTAACTGGACACTGAAGGAGGGCTGAGATAGGAATGGAGACAAGGTGATGTTCAATGGAAGAACCTATGGAAACTAAAAGACCATGAGGTTTCACTTTTTCCTTTCAATCTGCAAGCCCACAAATATAGTTTTGTTTGTAGTTTGAGGGGATGTAGCATCTGAACAATGCAATCAGCCAACGCTTGACCAGGTGGGCTTAGACAAGGTGTTTTATCCATAGGAGGGAAATAATGGAAGACTGATGGTCTCTCCAGGAGTTGTGGCTGTAGTACAGCAGTCACTCACTTTCAGTGTGACTAAAGGTACAGAAGGTACAAAAGCTGAAGGTTGGCATTTATCACATCTAGGAAAGCTCTGACATCTAAGTAATTTTTGTACCTTTGTAAATCTTACTACACTCCTATTGCTAAAATGCTGTTGAAAATCCCATTCTTTGTTCTGCGCACAACACAAAAAAGAATTTATCAGGAAAAGAATGTTCCAAACCCCAAATCTTTCTGCTTATTTCCACATTATTTTAGGGACCACTGAGTTTTATAACACAGATAACAAGAAACCTGAAGGGAGTGCTCCATTCAAACAACACTCCAGCTGAGAGAAGCCATTATTTCTCCTGCAGGACAGTAACGCATTACACGGATAAGTAATTTAAAACAAGCAAGAGCAGACACCACCAGAAATCTGTCTTTCGATTTCATTGTCAAGTTACACTCTGCAGTATTTAGAAATGTAGCGATATAAATAACATAAAAATTCAGGCTAAATCACTTGTTTGCAGTATTGCAGTAAATAAGATGAAGGAGGAAGGAAAGGGCAACATAGTCCCTCCTTTAAAAAGGATCTAAAACCCCCACATAGATATTTGGTTTAGTGAAAAACAGAACTGCTCATTATAGCATTTCTGCCGGCATCCTCTAAAAGGTTTCTGATGAATGCCTCTTCAGCATTTGAGAATCACGGAGGACTGAATTTTACTACGTTATTTGATGTTTTAAACCTGCTTTTTCAACAGTGTACCCTGTTCCTGGGATAATCCAGGTTTATTTTTGGGCATGTTTTTCTTTGGTACATAACTTCCCACAAAACACAGCATCGCAAAAGAAAAATTACCCCCCCTCCTTGACTCATAGTCATAGTTCATGGTCAAAAGAATCAAACACGATTCCCCATCATTTGGTTACCTCATTGGAATCAATTCCATTATTGACAGACCACGTGGTTTGGAAATATTCAAGCATCCTTTGCTTTAGCTGCTGTGGCAGGTGATGGACCCGTATAAAGTCCTTCAAATCCTTGGTTCTTGTGTGATAAAGGGACCATCTGGAATACATCCTCTGAATTATGGCAGTCACATTACCAAACACCAAGGCGTGCATCAGAGCTAGGAAGTATAGAAATTATATGCAATGTGGAGTGATATGTTGATCAATAAAGCTCAACATAGAAAATGAACTGCATCTTCACACAGCAAAAATTTCCTGATTGAGAGATATAAGAATGCTATTAAATATAAGTTTCCTTCAGTAATGGTATATTAATACTGTGGTATTAATAACGATTATGCATTTCTGGTGTTTGAGACACTACGAGCCACTATCATGGGACAGGGTAGGACAACTTAATCTATCTAGTCAGGGTACCTAACAAAAGGATTAAGTCAAATTAAGTCCATAGTCTAAGAGAGAAGGAAAACAGAACATAGAATCATAGAATCATTGAAAGGTTTGGGTTGGAAGGAACCTTAAGGATCACTTAGTTCCAATTACCCTGCCATGGGCAGGGATACCTTTCACTTGACCAGCTAGCTCAAAGCCTCATGCAACCTGGCCTTGAACACTGCCAGGGATGGGGCATCCACAACTTTCCTGAGCATCTTCCTGTGCTTCACCAAGCTCATAGTAAAGAATTTCTCCCAAAATCTAATCTAAACCTACTCTCTTTCAGTTTGAACCATTCCTACTTGTCCTGTCACCACAGGCCTTTGTAAAAAGTATATGCATGTACTTTAAAAGGAATGCATGTATGCAGATATGCTCAGAAAATAATGAGATACAGCATTATACATACTGGTAATAAATCACTATGAAATTTAGACTCAAATGGTCAGTTGGAAACAATGTTGTTGGAAACAACACCACAATGCAATAGATTTCAGAGAACTCACATTAAAAAAAAACCAATTACTAATGGAGACCATGTGTAGCAGAATGATGTTTTAAATGACATTTTAAAATGTATCGTATTCTGGGGGAGATATTTTTTTAAAAGTCAGAAAAAAACCCATTGTAAAGCAGGAATTCAGGTTAAAATAAACATTCAAAGAGACAATCTGATTTCTTATGTTGCTTGACAGGGTCATATATGGTTAAAAATCGTTCTGAAATCCTGGAGTTTGTCTGCAATTAGTTATTGGATTGGTAATAAAAAGACCAGAAGCAAAATTGAAGAAATATTTGCAGATACAGGTCATCTGGGTTTGCCTGTGCAGAAATGTGTTTACTTATTTGAATTGGAAAAGTCACTACTAAATTGTCTGTCATGTATTGATCTAGTGCATAGAATATACACATCTACAATTTGTTTATTTTAAAAAATGACTAAAATATTTATTATTTCTCTAAAGGGACATCTGTCTTTATATTTCTTGAAAGAAATCAGATGGATTTCTCAGGGTGAGAAAGGCATTGGTTTACAAACAAGACAAACGAGTTGTTGACCTTGTATGTCACTTTACAGAAGTCCAGTGTGAGTGAGAAGAGATAAAGAGGGGAAAGGAGGAGGAAAGGATGCATTTTCAAAAAATTCTGTAGTTTGGAGAGTTAGAAAACTTTTACATGTTGAGAAAAATGCAAAGGAGCAAGCAACAATATCTATGTCCTTATTATGGAGGGAGTGCAGAGAAACTGCAGTGTAGAAACAGTAGAAAGAAAAGGGTTATGGATGTAGTAAGAACAGTAAGCCTAACTGGAAATTTATTTCTAAAAATAATCAGGTATTTCAACTAGGTGTTGCTCATGATGGTGCAGAGATTTGCTAAGTCATTCATGCCAGAAGCTAGAGCAGCAAAATGTGAGGGACCGGTGGAATACTAGATACATGATATTATATTAGAAATATGACAGCTAGGTCTGAAAATATTCAGCCAGATGCAGATAAATAGGTTAAAGAAATAGTGTAACCTCTTTAAGGATGCAATAATTGGTTTAAACGGGGGGAGGGGAGGGATAAAGCATTTGGTGGTGTATGGATGCAAATAGACTCCCATGTGATGTAAGGCCCTCATCAGACTCCAAGGTTAGGAGCTGGACAGTGTAGAGATCTCGGTAATGTTATTATAGGCACAAATATCAACTAGGATTTTATTATTATGGTAGAATCTGTCATTGCCTGTATACATTGGAAGGCAACTGCTTCTCATAACGACAAGCTATTCTTGGCTGTGACAGGCATTAGAATTCTTTATCAAATAATCATACACTTACCCTACTTTCTGTAGGAAACCTATTCTGCCTCTGTGTAAACTCAAGTAGGACAAGTTCAAAACTTCTAGGAACTGTATTTCATAAAGTGGCACTTATTTTAATAGATATTTTAAATCACATTTTATTTGCTTAGGGAACAGAGGAACACCTCTGATCCCAGACAGGAGTGGAGCTACTAGAGTGGGCTTCCAATCTCTTAAATACAAAAATACACATTGTTCGCTGAAAGTGCATGGAGAGTACAAGACAGAACATGGTATGATCACCAGCTGCAGGGCAGATGTGATTAATACTTTACAGATGCTGGGTATCCTAGGAATCCTGGTTACATTTTAATAAGTGAATTTTCTTTCCAACTTTAAGAAGACATACTGTATTGAACAAGATCTTTTATCTCCAGAACATGACTTTTTAAAAATTTAAATTTCAAATGTATGCAAAATAAAAATTAATGCTAAGAAGACAGTAAATATTAAAAATGTATTCTATATGTTATTTGTTTGTTTACACTTTTTTTTTTTCTGTCTTCAACTTTTTCAAGGTTTAAGTAAATTTATTCAATTTTTTCAGTTTGTAGTGTCATACATTAAAGAGATACAGAAAAACTACAGATAACCTAACTCACCCTATCCATTACAACTGAAATTTCATTAACTAATGTCTTGGTCAAAAGTCTGAAATACTTACGTCAATTTTTCTCAGAACTTCACTTTCCATTAGGGAATTTTAAAATTAAATATCAGCCAAAAAGATATACTGAAATGGGTTTTAAGAAATGAAGAGGTATAATGTCCCTAAGAATACAGATTAGCACTTTATTCCTAGAACAGTGTTCTAAGGCATGCTTACCAATCTTCGCAGTATCATTCTAACTCCTTCAAGTTTTCTTGATTTTCCTCACTAGTATCTAAAATATAATTCCTCAAGAAAATACCTCCAATTATCCTGCTCTGCTTTTTTTACCTGGATGTATCTTGTTCACTGGATCCTTGCAGATATAAATCCAAACTCCTACCTGCTTGCCTATAAACAACTTCACCTTTCAGTCATCAATTCCCTCTTACTCCTCTCAGCTGACTATTTGAATGAGTAGTTCTTGACAATTTATTCAATGTACAAGCATATTACAGGAAATAAAAGTGAAATTGTTATAGCTGGACTAAATAAATGTATAGGATACTTCTATATTCTACTCTGTTACATTTATGAAAGCTCTGCCATATTAAAGTGAATTAAATATTCATCACTGCCTTACAAAGGAGATCTCTTGATGTCTTGATAGAAATGAAAACTCCTTCCTTTATTCCAACAGATTTTATGTAGTGAAAACCCCAAAGAACAGAGATCACAGTAATTTTATGCAACCACAGAAGGAAATTAATGAACTGCTCGTGGTTTTGTGACATTGTCCGAAAAAAAATTATGTCATTCTTGGATGACTTTTTATATTACTGCCTCTCATTTTCAGGACCAAGGAAAATGAAAATTATTCATTGAGCAATTCTTTTAACACTTGATGCTGCGAGTATATAGTTTAGAGGTAATTCATCACATTCCCTGGCTCTCAAGTGTCAAATTTCCAATTCATTGTTGCCCAGGAGAATTTATCCAGCAAAGCTGACACCCAGGGCTTTGCTGACTAGCCCTGGAGAAATACCAGCTAGTATTTCAAGAACAACTAAGCCAGTAGAAAGAAAAAGGGAGGACAGAGTACTCTAGCAGTGACTTGCTTTTATCTTTCTTGGCCAGTGTGACATCTTTGAGCTGTATTACGTACACATCGTGAAAAGGCACAGCTGAATTTTTGTGGGAGGAAGACGAACGTAGACAGAGCTTGCAGTACTTTCTCTAAAGGTTCTGGCTTACAAATCTCTGCTTGTTGTACTCAGGTGCCTCAGCAGAAGGAAGGGGACCATGAATGAGAACATGGCTTACTCTGACAGTACAACTAGGTAATCAGCATAAGTACTGAGAGCTTTTTTTTTATGGTAAGGTTCACCAAACACAAAGGCTCTCCTGGTTCTGTCCTGTGTCTCTTTATCTCTGGTCTGGTCCTTCAGATGAGGATACACACCAGCTCAGAGACACGTTGTCCTAGGGGCTGCCCACCTCCCCTCATCACCATTCCCAGGGCTGCTGGGGGGATGGAAATGCAGCTGATGTGCACATCACACCTGGCTGTCTGGAAAAGTGTCTGCCACAAGTGGCTGAAATCCCCAACACATGGCTGGGCCACTTCCACTGTTAATAATTTGAACTTGCATTTCAGTGGGCAACACTGTCTTTCATCACCATTAGTGAACAAAAGGTTAGAAATATGTCTGCCTAAGAGAGTTTATCTGGTGTAAGCCAAACAAAGCACATTTTTCTTCTTTTGCCATTTTAAATTAAATTTATTAAGCTTCCTGCTGTGTTTGTTTGGAGTTTCTTTTAAGAAACTTAGCAAAATTTCAGCTTTTTCTGGACTTTTTCCTACTCCTTGAAAAGGTTTTAAACAACATGTGATTGTACCTACCCCCGATCAGCATTGTGCAAATGGAGAAGATCTTTTCAGCATCGGTATTGGCTGAAACATTTCCAAAGCCAACACTGGTGAGGCTGCTGAGAGTGAAATACAGGGCAGCTATATAGGCACTTCTGATTGATGGGCCTCCTAGTGTATTATTCTCGTAATAAGGAGATTCAATTCGTTTTCCTAGCTCATGAAGCCAACCTGCAAAACAAAGCATAAAAAGAGTTACTTTTAAGTAATAATGACACCACCATGAAAACTATACATTATACTAGAAAAACAGTTCTAGAAACCCCCAAAAAATCTACTTAAAAGACATTATATTCTTCGCACAATTCCAAGAATAAAAAGAGGATTAAACCATGGGAATTTATGCAGCACATTAAGTGTTGTGTCTCTGAGATATTTATTTTTATGTACGAGTTTTTATTATAAGAATTGCATCTCTGCATTGAAATCGAGTGGTTTTGAATTGCATATTACAGGTCTAATTAGATAATTTATAAAATCCATTAAGTCACTAAAAAGAAAAAAATCTTTACCTAATAGCACTGCAGCAACAATGCAACATCATTTGATTCTTTCAATTAATTAATGCTTGGAAAGCTTTTTGACATTCGAAGACTAAATCATTATAATAGTAATTACATATTCAGAGCTTTTCACATGTTTCTTTTTACAGTAGAAAAGATTAGAAGAACTAAACATAACTTACAAACTAAAATTAATTTTCAAAACATGCCTCAGTAAGAATTTTCTAAATTGTTCATTTAATCTTTCCTTTCATTTTGATAAACGAGTCTATGCGTGCCAGAGAAAGCAGAATTAGCTGCTGTCTCAGATGTTTGGGAAAAAAAAATTAAAAAAAAAAAAAAAAAAAAAAAAAAAAAAAAAAAAAAAAAAAAAAAAACCAACCCCAAAGCAACAATGCAGGAAAAAAAAATATGCAGCTGGAAAACACAACCTGAAAAAATTACGTAAACACAATGCTTCACAAAAATCAAGATTGGGGGGAAAAAAGGATAAGAATCTATTTGTGTGCCCAGATTTTCTGTTAAACAGCTTGCTAGGGAGATTGGGAATCTTTCTTGGGTACACAAGGAGAACTGCCAAAAGAAAATAATCCTGACAGACAGGGTTTTATTTTTAGAAAAACTGTTGGGGGGGTCCCCTTTTTGTAAGCTGGGACCTGGCAGACTGAATCACCTCTTGAAGATTATTCTCCCTCCTGATGACTTCAGTCAGCATTCATTTTGATGAATCTAAATATGAACTGGGGGAAATCTCATTGCACAGAATGTCTGAAAAAGTAGGTGTTAGATTTAAAATATCTGTACCAGCACTTTAATTAAGTTGGAAAAAACTGTAGGAATTTAGCACCCAGAGTAGACCTGTTGAACTATGGTTGCTACCATGCTCAGGTCCATGCTTTCTGGCATGCTGTCCTGCAGAGAAAGTTCAGCCAGAAGGGCTGGGTAATGGCAGAGCAAGGTCTGACCATGACCCTCTTGATCCGCTCTGTGCAGGGCAGGGAATTTGATCAAAAGCATAAATAAGAGCAATCTGCATTGTCACACAATGGCGGTACTGAGTAGGATGTTTTATCTTGCCAACTGACAAGAAAGCATATGAAAATGTCCTTGATTTTATTAATCAGGTGGGGCTATTCTATATTCGTGGGTCCCAATTATTTAAAAAGAAAGCAGAGCAAAAAGGTGGAAAAACAAAAACAAAACAACAACAACAACAAAACCCCAACCAACCAATCAAAAGCCCCCAAACAAACAAACAAATACCCAAAATAAACAACCAAACCCCAAAACAAAAAAAAAAAACAAAACCAAATAATCCCGAAAGAAAGAAAGAAAGAAAGAAAGAAAGAAAGAAAGAAAGAAAGAAAGAAAGAAAGAAAGAAAGAAAGAAAGAAAGAAAGAAAGAAAGAAAGTTAAAAAAAAAAAAAAAGAAAAAGACTAGCTGAGTCAATGCCAGTCCTCTGTGGACTATTGTTTTCCTGAGATTACACTACATTTCCCCATAAGTAGCATTGTATTGCAGATTTAATTCCTAAATTTCTAGAGTAGGGAATGCAATCACAAACATTAAAGAACATAGAATAAAAACCCAAGAAAATCTCTGGCAGACAGGATAAAAAGTTAAAAAATTCTATCTAAACCTAATATAAAGTAATAAAACCATAAGGTTCAAGATCAGCTTAAGATTGTTTCAGTTGCAAAACTGAACAAAATAAGTTTTTTTAAAGAACTGTAACTGATATGCCTTTTAGGAGAAATTCTCCTGCCTCTGAGTATTCCAAAAGCCTCTGGTTCTCAGCCTGTGTATTTCCATTTTTTTCTCATATTTCATGCATTTCTAGTGCTATCCAGGAAAGGTGGATGACTGCATTCTTTAACTGAGAGATATTTGTGAATTTGTTTCTCCTTTACAACTCACTTTATGTTAAAGGTTTTCATCCAACCTTACTGAAACATGATTGTTCTCAAATTGTTCATACAGCCGGTAAAAGTAAGGTACAAAAATAAGTGTCTACATTGTGTCAATCAGTAGAAGTCTCTATAACATTTCTACAAAAATTCTACTACCAAAATACAAATATAATCATTTTATGATTTGTAGCGAATACTTCTGGCCAAGATACCAGTATTTGAGATGGGTTCAGTGTTCAGTGTCTAGTTCTGTGGTATAACTGAAGGTCAGACAAATCATCCCCTCAGTAGTATATATGGCTTATCACTGAGCTGAAACAGTAGCAGTGAGCAATGATTAGCAATCCTTAACAATTGCTAAAATAATGCCCACAATGTAAAGAAAAGCTATGAAGAAAATTTATTTAGAGATTTATACTCCGAAGAGAAAATATTTGTCTGAAAGGGAAAATCCCAAAAATAAATTTCTCTGACTTGTAGATAAGACCATGTTTACAGCTTCTCATTTCTATTTTGGCTGGCAGAGATTATCCTAATCAGGAACTTTTGAAAAAAATTATATAAAGTGGTGTTTCAGCCTGAGTATATAAAATGCTGCAATATCTTCCAGATCAACTGTACTTCTCATATTTGTTGATAGCACTGCATTTTACTTCTTTTCTCAGTTTCAGGGTGGAGGCAAGATACAGTTGGGTGTAAACTCTTTCATCAGCCAATGGAAATAGTCATGAGATAGCATCACGGACTACTGCCTTTTCCTTTTCAGTTCCTGCAGGTAACAACTCTCAGCAGATTCTCTGACAAGCTTGAGTAATTAATTTATGCCCTCAGGGAAGAAGAGAAAAATAAATATACCTTGTAGTCAGAAGGAGCTTCCTAGAATTTAGCATTATGAATCTTGTCTGGTTCAGATTAGCATTGTCTTGGTACAACTCTCTGACTTTGAAACCATTTTAAAGCGCCAATTAGCATAATTAAGAGGAAGGCCTTTCAAAGGGAAAAAGAGCACTTAAGTAATCAAGTCCCATTGGAAAAGTCAATAGGAATTGGATATCTAGCTCCATTAGGCTACTTCGAAAATTGCTGTAAGAATTTGTATTGAGTTTCATTTACTTATATCTGGGAAGTGCTCAAGTATCAGCAGAAGCCTAAAAAAGCATTTAAACCTCCATAGATGACATACTTTTTAACTGGATGTAAACCACATTATTTCATTTACCAAACATCCAGAAAATCAGTCCTTCCCCTGGCTTGGTTCTTTCTCTGCATTGAGTATATGCAATACTCCCTACAAATTGCAGCTTCATTCTATGCTAACGCTTAGATTTTCCTATTATGCCAGACACTTAACATACCAAAATACAGTCTGGTAATTCAAAAGCTTAGAAATTGGTTGCATTTTCTAATGAACTAATTGACTATAACAATTATTTTAAAAATAAGAGAAACACTTTCATTTCCAGTTAAAAAAAAATAGACCAAAAGTCTCTGGTTTATTCTGTTCTACAGTGTCAGGAAGAATAAAGTGGTGTGGATAAGGAGTGCCTCTTAGAGCATCCCTAAATGTCTGACAGCAAGAGTGATGATGTTAAAAGAAAAAAGTATGAGACAAAGCCCGAGTTTCTCTCAGCTATGAATCCACATCAAATCTGGGGACTTCAAGTATTTCTAGGGAAATGTGAAGGTACAAAAGCCTATCTGCTCTCACATAATCACTTTTTTTTTTTTTTTTTTTTTTTTTTTTTTTTTTTTTTTTTTTTTTTTTTTTTTAATGTTTAAACAGTATTTAAACCTCATTCAGGACCAGACCGTACTTGGCCCTTTCATGCTAGTGAGGAGAAAGGGTAAGCAGTACTATGCTAATAGTAGAGAAATAGAATGTGTGGTGAGAAATGCTGGAGCTAACTAAAGGACACTGTGAATTGTCTTTAGTGAGGATTATCGTTGAGAAGTATGCCTGAGGTTTTGTTTTTCTGACTCCGCTGAAAAGAAATGATTGAAAAACGTCCTGAACTGGAGCACATGCAGCCGTCTGCTATAAATAGATTATAAGTTTCAGCACAGAAGTCACTATCTTATGACTACTAATGTGCGTTGCAGGGAACAGTTTAGGGTCATTAAGGAGAAGATAAAAACTATACAAGAGAAATTAGATCCTTCATCAATGGAATGAATTTTTAGATTAAAATCACCGTGTAGCCTGAGAGCTGTGTTGGTTCCCACTGCAGTAATCCCTGATCACTGCTGATAGCTCCTAATTTTAGTTCTAGAGACAGGCAGCCAGGAGGTGTAGGTTTGCACAGCAAAGCACACTACCCTTTCATCACCCAGCAGCATGCTCTGATCTGCAAATAAACCACTCATATTTCCATTTTAAATGGGGAAAAATGTTCCAAGTTTCTATTGATCTCAGTGAACCAAGATTTTCAGTTTTACCTCTATGCTGTCTTGTATTAACCACCATAAAATAAACCCTAAGCAGAACATTTCTGAGAGAGAGCAAGTAGGTGAATTTCCTTCTTTTTAGTTAAAAGCACCTGTGATTACAGTTTCTGTGATTTGAGATGTCCAAATCACTTCCCTCAACTGTCTGTATGGCTTCTTCAGAATGTATCATAGTTGAAGTTCATTTGAGGAGGGGAAGCCAGAGCCAGTATTGTATTTGAGATTTTTTTATAACAGCACAATGAATACATTTTACTACATCAAACCCTGCCATTCATTAGACATTAAAACATTAGCTTTGCTTTTAAGATTGCTTCCAAAGAATTTTACACAGTTACTCTCTAGGTGTTGCTGACTGATATAATACATTCAGAATCTAAAGGTGTATAAGAAGATTAAATCATTTTACTTCTGGTATGTGTGACTGCATTATTGAATAATCATTGCCTCTGTTCTCATGGTGATTACTCAGGTTCTTCACAAGAGCTTCAAAGTCCTTTTTTATCCCTGTCCAGCCAAAATGTTTTTGACATGTGGAGCTTTTCTCTGCTAAAACATTTGTAGTTTTTCCCCAGACCATTAAGAGACCAAACAGCACCATTCCTACTATATCGCCCTATGGAATATTGCTGTTACTCTTTCATCGTCACAAAACATGATCATTTGTTTACAGGTTTGATTTATAGTGGAGCTTTGCCTGTCATGTTAGGGGAGGCTCACAGGTACCAGAGCAGATGGTTTTAGGATTAAAGTACCCCAGAGATGAGAACAGCAATCGTATCTTTAACCATTGCTTCTGGAGGAGAGTAAATGTGCCATGCCAGATCTTATTGGACTGGGTCAATAAGCAGAACAGGAATCAGGGTTTTTTCCACACAAATTAGGGAAAAAAATAGGTACTAAACACCCCCAAGCCCTCTCCCCCACCAAAAAAAAAACAAAAAAAAAAAACCCCAACCCCCACCAAACCCCCTCCCCCACAAAAAAGCCCCAAAAAACCCAACAAAGACACAAAATCAAAAAAAAAAACCAACAAAAAATAAACAAGCAAAAAACCCCAAACAATCCCACAAAACACAGTGCTGAACATGTGACACAGCTCCAGGTTCTGAGAGTGTGAAAACACAGCTCAAGCACAGGCGCTCGCATGGCAGAACTGCACACTAGTAAAATACAGGACAGGAATTTATGCTCTCTTCAAAATGAAGACAATAAATAAGCGTTATCTGTGCAAGAGGAAACCAGAGGTGTGTCTGTATATGTCAACAAGTACAGCGTACAAAGGAACAGCTCTGGCCAAGAGGCTTGTATTTGAAGAAAATTAGCTGGTATTCAAGATAAATAAAAGTTAATTAACAATGCATGAAATTTAAACTAGAATGATTTCAATATTAGTAAAATAGACATAAACATAATGACCGCTGGACAATCAGGAACAATTAGCATTAATCTAGTTCCCTTGATTTTTATTCTGCTAACACAGTTTTCTGCAAAGAGTAGACATGTGAAATGAGAAAAAAATTATGATAAAGACAATAACAAATTTCTTAAGTACTGAGACTGCTGAAAAATGTTAAAGTAAGTATCAAAATAATTTATTCAAAGTACCTCTTATTTTTACCTTTGTAAAATATGGTCCTTATCAGAGTATATTCTTTATTATGATGAATTTAATTTTTTCCCCTTAAATTAGAAAGACATAATATGGGTATGAATGAGACTAGTAGTGTTACAGGAGTAAAGGAACATCTACTGTAGTATTCAAATTTTGTGGAGGGAAATTTTTGCCATGGCATAGAAAAGACACAGGTTTAACTTGGACTATATGAAACATGGCTTTATCTCAAGTGCCTGTGAATGAAATCCTTATGGTAGAGGCACTCTCAAGGGTGCCCTGTGTGACCCTGGGAGCAGAGCCCAGACACCAGCTGTGCTGACTTGGAACTGCCATGCATGCAGCGAGGATGGGGATTAGTGTTTTGGATCAGTGCAAGGCAGGGATGTCTGCCCCCCACAGATCATAGCATTGCACCTCTCTTACCTTTGAAACCCATTATCAGTATACTTTTAAATCTAGTTTACGTCCATTTTAGTATTTTCCCCCATTTTCTATGTTAAGGTCATAATCCCTGGCAACTTTCTGGTGTATTGGTTGCATCAACTAACCCAGGCAATGAAATATAACATTAACCTATGTTAAATTTATACAAGCAGATTATACTTAACCTCTTGTTGGGTAGATTTTTAAGCACCAAAATATGAGTTATGTGTACATTACTTCAATGAAAACTACACAAAATTTTCTACAGACATATATAAAAGTTTATATAAATTTACTTGATGAATGTGCTCATTACAGACAATAAGAAAAAAAAGAAAACACCTCAAAACCCCCTTTAATATGTAATCAAAGAGGAGGAAAATAGCCCCTTTTGCATCAAGAGCTCTATGCCTCTTTCTATTCAGCAGACAAAACCTTCAGAGTGGAGAGGACAAATTTTATAAGAATATTTCATGCTTCAGATCTCAGAGGTACACCTCTTTCTAATCCATAAACAAAAATAGGGTCTTCTGTCATGTATGTGATATATATATGTCATTTATGCATCCCTGTGAAAATGTTAATAACATACATTTGGGGAAATTGCAAACAATGGAAATTACAAGAATGAAAATTTTGACAATTACAATTAAAATAGTTGAGAATTTCGGAGCCACATCATTCTCAGAAACAAACCATGATGAGACACCTCTCCAAAACTGTAGCTGAGGACCCACCAGTAGCAATTCTGAGGATCATTGTAATACAAGAGTTCAGGTGAACACTAGGAATGGATAGATTCAATAACTACACCATTTGATTTTTGTTGCAGAGAAACTGAGCAGAATTTTTATTATATTTCTTCCCAAATTAGCACATGAAGTGAGAGATGGTCATGAGCCAAAATCCAAGGCACAAACACACTCCTAATAAAGCTGAAAATTCAGACCCTTGCATCTGCTTTTTATTATTATTATGGATCAAATTTAAAAAATCATGGTTTGAACATATATCAGATGAAATTATAATCTTCTGTCAGACTTTGGAAATTTTACCACTGATTTTTGAGCATCTGTAATATCACCCAGAGAAAGTTTGAGCTTGGACATAGTGCAGTCAGAAGAGAAAAACAAAGATAAAAATTAAAGCTTCCCGTATTGCTCATGAGGCTTGGACATTCAAGATGCACAAACCTCTGTAGTCAAAGGCAAGTAGGTGACATGAATGTCTTCATATCTGTTTTCTTTTGAATGCCTGCCTTATCCTTTGCAGGTACAATAATCTGGAGGAAACTGTATCTTCCCCAAGATCCTTAGGGAAAGTTTTTGACTACCTAGAGACATATGTTGAAACAGATGTTTTTTAAATAGTTTCAAACCCATAGAGTTTTCCAAAGTAAATGTGTACTCCTTGTTGGGTTAGAGCATTTTTAGATACAACTTAATCTCTGTCAAGTCTACCAAAAGTTAATTTCATTTGAAAGGTGAATTCTTTTATAAGGCTAATTAATACTTCTTGTAAATAAATTGGCTACTATATTTCTAATTAAATGTATACTTAGAAGGTAGTATAAAAAAATTACATTTTGCAGACATTTAACTCATCTAACTCGACAAAGTCCTAACAAGATATTGACCCACTGTTCTCACTGAAAATGGAGATTTCATGGTGAAATACTCAATAAACTTAGTAGTTTCAGTAGGAAGAGGAGCTCAATCAAGGAATTAAAAAAGGAAAAAAAAAAAATCTAAGATCTAATTGCAATGTTCCTTATAACAAGAAAAACACAGCTGAACCCACAGAAGCACTGAAAACCTGAAAATTTGGCCTTAATTACCTGATAAAACTCAACTATAAATTGCAAGTATCACTACTTTGAATAAAAAAAGTATAATTTCTCTTTTCTCATGGTGAAATTGATGCCACCTTTGAGATATGGAGAAAACTTCCTTGTAGGAAGTAATTTCTTGCCATCACCAAGGTGTGGTTTGTTAAATAATTTACATTTTCATTTTGGGAAGCCATAAGTGCAAGGAGATACTTTTTATGGGAATCTTGAAATCCACTCCAGTGAAGGGACGACAAGAATTATGATACAATTTCCAAAGCCTCTGGTTGATCACTCCTGGGCACTTTCTTGGCTTAAAAATAGTAGAGCAAAAGGCCTGATGTTAAATATTTGCAATGACAACATTTTATTAGAAAACAATGTTGGAAAGTTATATTTTAAAATATTTAGTTAGCAACAAGTTAGAAAAGTCTGGAGCTGGGCATATCTTCTACCTAATGCAAAATGCTACATAAACACGCTAAAAAACACAGGGTACCTGAATCACCAACAGCTTCAGGCATTTCAAGCCCTGCACATTTCTAGCTGGAATCTAACTATAGTTGATGCATTAAATCTTAAAATTTTTAGAATATGTCCTATCTTCTATTGCCTGCAAAACAAAGTTTTGCGCTTTTACTTTTTCTCCTGCTGTGAGAAATCCATGAGGAACAGCCCAGATAAAGTTTCACGGTCAGAGCCCTAGATGCTTCTTAAAGTTGGTGGATAATTCATGTGAATTATCTATTTACATTTCTTCTCCACCATGGGGCAAAATATTGTCTTTCCAGAGAAGTTACTTCATGCCTACAGGTAGAAAGAAGAAAGGAGTGGTGGGAGGAGATATCCTGGGGGGAGATATCCCTTTGGGCAGAGTTCCAAGACAGTCTCCAAAAAACCAGCTAATGCTCTGCAGGAACGCAGAGGTCATCACCTCCGTAAGGCTCTGGGTGAGTTGTCCCTCTCACCCCTGTGCTGCCTTGCTGCCTCATAAGGCTGCAGATTGCACCTCTGGGACATGCAGCTGGTGTTCTATGGATGGCTAAACAAATCAGATCTGTTCCTCATATTTATGAGGAAGACTCCAATACATCTCTGTACCAGTCTGACAGTATAATGTGATAAAGATTCCCTTTACAGTAGAGATACATTAATTCCAAAGTAGAGACCTGTCTATATTGCATGTAAGAGCTATGTATAAGGATTTTAAGAGCTGACTCAACAGACCTGAGAGACTCATTCCCCTTGATATTTTATGATAGTTCTCTAAACATTTAGACTTGTTGCAAAGAAACTCCAATGTATATGGTCAGTGCACCTGCATTCCTGCAGAACTAGGTCATAACGTCTTTCAGCCTCATTTATCAAAGGGACAGTAAATTTAGAAAAGGAATGTTCTTGAAACTCTTCTCTGTGATAAGCTAGTACTGCTCTTCTCAACAGTAATTTGTCAGATGGCTGTATTTGAATATGTGTGAGATTTAAATTCCTCTTGGTTTTGCAAGTTACCAGTTTATTGCCTCTTCCCCACACCATTGAATCACAGAATCAACTGGATTGGAAAAGACATTGGAGATCATCAGGTCCAAAGAAAGGAGAAGATGAGGAAATTTTCAATATCAACTTTCTGTGACAGTAGTAGAGAGTACATGCAAAGCACCTAATACAGTTAACTATTTTTGTCAAAATTTTTATTTTTACCAGGAACAGTTTACAAACAGCTCTAATGCCATTAATATATTTGGAGTGAAGAAAAGCACCTTTCCATTCTAAAAAAAAATCTTGCTTTGTTCTCCCCAGTATATTTTCCTAGGGTTCTTACACTAAAAAAAAAAATCAGTAGTGTAAATAAATTAACTACTTTTTTGGTATTATAGTATAATGTTAATTTAATTTTAGATTAAAGGCAAAACATACACATCTAAATGTATAGGTAATTTGAGAATTAAAATTGTAAGGCCATAATTGGAAGTATATAAATCATGTGACTATCATCTTTAAGGAAATGCTCCCAGTGTCATTGCAGTTTCAGTATTTAACATTACTGCTCCTTAGGCAAACTGGCTGCTACTGTCCTTTTCCAGGCTATGAAATGCCTTGCAGCTAAGTTTGGAATTAGACACATTTGTGCTGGTTGTCCATTCAGAGCAAAGAGCATGTCCATCTATGCCCTCTTTGCTTCCCTGTGCTCCATCAGTCTGTACCCATCTGTTAGAGCTTTCCTTATCTTATATTTAGACTGTAATATCCTCTTGGGCAAGAGCTGCCTTTTTATCCTGTGTTAATTCAGCAATGGAGACAAGAGGGCCTTGACCCATCCCAGGTGTTCCTGCAATAAATTTATGGTAATGAGTGAGGTTTTTATGGTGTCAGCTAAAGAGTTAGAAACCTGTTTTGCAGCTTTATGTGTCTGAAGTCCGAGTCATGCCAAAAAGGTTTTGAGCTACTACAGGCAAGCTATTCATGTCTTTTTAAAGAAATAAGCACTCTCTTCCATAAGCATTACAGTTGACTTTAAAATGAAACATTTATTATCAAAATAGGCTAAAATTTCACACAACAAAGCCTTGCAGAATGTAAGTTTTAAAGTTGCTAGCAAAACTTTGCGTCTGATTGTGCGCAGCATAGCATAGTTGGCAAATTAATCTCACCTCTACCCTGCTGGTCTAACTTGCTCAGGTTTCACCATCAGAGAAATACAGAATAAAGTCTTTCAATTCTTACGATAATTTCTCAGTCCTAAGAGCTATTATATTGAAGTTCTGACACAGAATCTGAAAATAAATTCACACAGAGGCAATGACAGTGGTAATCAATACCTTAAAATCTTTGTAAAAAAATGTATTGTTTATTTGCAAGAGCAAGATATCAAGAGGACTATACTTTTTAGAAAAGCAGTGCAATATGCGACACATATTTTATATTTTCATTTTGCCTAACTGCCAGTAATCTGCAAGAGTAGAGCTGTTTACTTCCAGACTCTGTTTTTTAAATCTGAGAAATGCAAGAAGTGGTCCCTGACAGGTGGTACCTTCCCCTCTCCTGCCATCTTCCCCACTACAGAAATTGAGCCAACTTTCAGCAGCTACTACCTGTTCAAATACAGACTCCCAAGCTGGCAAAATGGGCAGAAGCCTCAGCACAGAAACTGTTTCCTTCTGTAGCTCTATCTGCAAATGAAATGTTAATTGCAGAATTGCAATAAAACTGTGCTAATTTCCATCTGACCGGCCTGCATAATCCCACAGGAGATGATAATGACAGTATGGAGTTCAGCTTGGGTCAGTATAGACTGCTGCAGCCTACATGACGTCCATTTCTCCTTGTTTCTATATTAATAACATCCATGCTGGTTAGATAACAGCTGAGTGTGTTAACCCTCGCTACAACATTCTCCTTGTTTGCTCCATCGATTTTACGGCATTCTCTAAATATTCCACTCTGTGTTCTTATCTAAGGAGCCGCTGTGTTGTACAGGGACCTGCCTCTGACAGGCAGCTCTATGATAAATGGTATTAGCATTTTATTTGTTCTTGATTTGTCTTAGTTTTTAAATTATTTGATTCTACAAAATAAGTAACATTTTTCAATTCTATTTTTTTTATTATGTGCCACTAGAATCAATGAAGTTTCGATTCAAACATATTTGTCTTTTGTGGGGGGGGAGATCAACAACAGGGGATATTTTACTCTAGATTATATCTAAAGATAATTAAAAAACCCCAAAGAATTTGCAGTGTAATAAGGATTTAATGTAAAGAGTAAAAAGTATAGAAGAAAGCTGGCATCTTAATGGAAAAGCCCACGACATTTTTAAAGTTGATGCAGTTCTGAAATAATAAATCTGTATCTGCAGAGATGACAGGTATTTTTGAAGTGTGTGACATAAGGGAATCCTAAGCATTAGCATTTTTATCTGCAGCTCTCTTAAACCTGAAAATGAAAAACAATTTAAAATAATTAGGTATAATTACTTTTACAGAATGTGGCTTGTGTAAAACTTTACATGCTGCAAAATTCATTGACATACTCTCACAGCTTCACATTGACTTCTCTGGCTGAAGGTACTTAGTAGGTAACTTTAAGCACTGTCACCTAAAAGTACAAAAGGAACAGAAATATTTTCCAGGGTATAGGTAAATGGAAGAGAGACTGGAAAGAAAAGAGACACTTCAATAATTTTTTCATTTTTGTACAGAAATGATTTTCTATTCTGGCTGCAGAACCCTTCTTTTATCAAGCACCTGCTCTAGTAAAGGGCAGAGAAAAAAAGGATAAATAAATAGAAAATGGGAATATATGCAAAGGACATTTCTAGATCAAAAATTTAAGGCATGCTTGTGAAGGAAAAGAAAAGAAAAGAGAAGAGAAGAGAAGAAAAGAGAAGAGAAGAGAAGAGAAGAGAAGAGAAGAGAAGAGAAGAGAAGAGAAGAGAAGAGAAGAGAAGAGAAGAGAGAGACGAGAAAGAAGAGAAGAAAAAAGAAAAGAACAAGAAAAGAAAAGAAAAGAAAAGAAAAGAAAGAAAAGAAAAGAAAAGAAAAGAAAAGAAAAGAAAAGAAAAGAAAAGAAAAGAAAAGAAAAGAAAAGAAAAGAAAAGAAGAGCTATTTTAGTCATTATGGAATGCCTTTGGTAGGCAACATAACATTCTAGCCTATATGATGGGGCTGAGAGGCAGTCCAATCACCTATTGAAGCAGCTGCTGGAAAGATTTCAAAACACATAGCAAAGGTTTTATGGGCTTAAACTGAATTAAAAAGTTACAGTTTTTCAAAGCCAAGAGCTTTAAAACAGAAGTAGAAATTTCTAAGTACTAACAAAATTTCTGATTATAGCATCATGTAAGAGACACTAATGTTATAGCAAACTGCACAAGGCTTTCAGAGGAGGGTAGTGTAACCCTAGAACATGCTACTCAGCCAAGGTTTTCAGGACTTGGATGGAGCAAACTGTCTATGACCTGATTTATTACATGTGATAGTCCTGGTTTAAACTATCTGACTGGTTTAAATAAACCCCAGAGACTCTCTGCAGCCAAGAGTTCTACAGTTCCAAGCACAGCAGTTAAGGGTTAAAGACTCTGATGTAACTTCAGATTGAACAGAGCTTCAACACACAATATCTTCAACTTGCAACAAGTTATACTCTCTTGTCTTCCAACTACAGAAGCCATGTGGAAAGATGCTGGCATTATTTTACGGCTTAGGACTGTCCTCTCTTCTGGAGTGTTTACTAGGCAGATTTTTCCCCTATGTGTGGCACGGAGAATTTCCATCACGGTTGCAAAACCGGTCCAGGTGCAGCTTTTCCACTGAGATAAAAACTGCTTTGTAGAACTAATAAATGATTCCTAGGTAATCCATGGTTCAATGCAGCAGGACACTGTCACATCTCAGGGGCTTTGTCAGCATGCCGGATTTTTACCTTTGACTTAAAAACAGTCCAAAAAATTTTTTACTAGTTACAAAGTCTTGGAAATGTGAAATGTATCAATAATGAGCTAAAAATTTCACACTCCATTTAATAAGATACTTTCATGCCTGTTTTGCTGGTTTTTGGATTGGTTTTTTTTTTGTGGGTTTTTTTTTTTTTTTTTTTTTTTGGGGGGGGGGGGGGAGGGGCTTCAAATCCAGTAGGGTATCTCAGTCCTGGGGTATTTGGTGATTGCTTAAAATGGCTCAATCAGAAGGCAATGTACGGTGTATAAAGGAAAATACAGTTTAATCAAGGAACTGAGCCTGTAGGAAAGAACAGCAGGGAAATCATACCAAGGCCCGGATCAGCTAAAATACAAATTGATGTTAATATGAATGCAAAGGGAATGTTTCAGTTCAGCTCAATAAATTCTATTTTAGTTTCACACACTTGCACCTCAAAAACCCTATTTTGGGTTTACAAATAGAAAATGGAATCATTTTCACACACTGAATTTCTATGAATATTTTAAAATATAAATTTATATTTTAAATCCTGACAAGGTCTTGTATGAACTGGTCTGAAATAAGGGATTTTAATAAAGAAAACCTGTTGGAAAGTACAATGATATATGGTCTGTGTTTATTTATATAATATTTATTTAACATACAAAACAGCCAAAAAACCAGGGCCAGGGTTTCAGATAAGCTTTTTCAAGACCTTAATTTGTAAGTGTAGGTGTTTACCACGTGCAGACAGATTTCTACACATACACAAATATGTTCTGGTGATTACAGTTTTGCACATGAAACTCCCTTGCAGCAGTTAAATTTCTCTGTGCCCAATCTAACAGACTGACAGACACAGAAAATACTATGTTCCTCTGCTTTTATTGTACTAAAAATAATGAATAGTTATGTTTATCTGAAAATAGGATTTCTTCAAAAGCCAGATGAACTTTCTCTCATTTCTACCTTATTCAAAAGTCTAACTCTATTACAGGAAAAAAAAAGTTATCTTTCATTAATATTTCACACCACAAACTTCTCCAAGTTTGGCCTCACATATAGTATTTTATGTCAGAATTATTTTCAACATTCAGGTAAGATATCCAGAAGACTCTAAATAAAGATTTTTTGGTTGTTTTGAAATACATAGTATAATATGTATTTCATATAATCATGATTTTAATGATTTTATGTATATTTGTTCTAACAATATTGTGAACCTCAAACAATTAATGGAAAATTTACACATTGCATATACAATATAAACATTACTTTCACAGAGGAGTAAAACTCTTAAGGATCAAAAAAGGCAATAAAATTATTTAAAAGCATTCCAACATTAGATATTCTCCTGTGATTAAAATTTTCTGTTTGAACTGCTTTAGAGTGTTTCATCACTATGTAATGCTTCAGAATTTTGGTATATCCTTGTCTTTTTCAAAGTGTGTGCAATGTAATAAGTACTGTTTGTAGTAATTCATAAGATGAATACTTTGAAAAGTTTCATAGCTTCAAAGTGATCATCTTGTTTTGGTTGTCTAGTTTATTCCTGTTTATTATTTCTGTATGACACTCCAGGGGCTAATTAGTTTATAGAGTGCTGCAAGAAACCACTCAAGCTAGTTGGCTGAGTCTCTCAGATATTGATACCCCAAAATTCTTCACAAGAGTGGTAACCATTAACCATTTCCTTCAAGTATTAATTAGAAGTGAATTTTCAGCACAGTGGTAACCATCAACCATTTCCTTCAAATACTATAGAAATGAATTTTCAGCCCTGCTCCCCCCCAAAAAAACCCCACCAAATTGTTTTTTTAAAACACTTATACTCACCTGTCTTGATTTTTACAAGACTAGACAGGTGAGTGTACCGATATTTTTATTCTACACAACAATGGACTTTCAATAGAGGTACTCCATGTCAACGAAGCATTAAAATTTATTTTACTAATTTGAAGATACTGGCACTCATGCATGACATAAGTACATTTTTAAAATTCCTTTTCTTAAAGATGCCTCTTTAAAACCAGAAAAGACCATTGTTCCAGAGGAACCGGTTCTGTTATTACTAATGACAAAAAAATGAAGAAAACTGATAATTGAGGACATAATGAAGCAGACTGGAAGAGAATTAAAATCAAACATTTAGGTAGAGAGGTGGCAGACTGAAGTGAACAACTGATCACTGCTAGGGAATGATGTGTTGTGCAGTGTAGTCAGCATGATGTTCTTTCTTGTTCTGCACAAGGATTCATAAATCTACACGTGTCAGTTCTAACCTGATGGATGGGTGTTTGGAGCAGTGAAACCAGACTAATATTTTACAGTAGAACACAATTCTCTTGGCTGAGATCCTTGGAAATTTACCAGTACTCTTTCTGGCAGTGAGGAGGATTCACTTAGTTCTTGCAGTGCCACAAAACAAACTGAACTGCTGTTCCCACTAAAGCAGACCAGGGTGTGCTGGGCACCTGTGGCGAACCTTGCCATCTGCCAGACAGCACGAGCGCAGGTGCCAGCTGCAGCCTTTCCCAAGGCTCCAGTTGTAGTTCATTAGTGCTAGCTCTTCATACGCTGAACATTTGTTGAAATTACTGGAAGCTGTTTTGACGTAGGTCCCGGCTCAGACTCCAGAAAGCAGGTCTGGAATATAGAAGTAGGTACACGTACCTACATGCACCAAACATTTCCATCATCTGGGTCCAAAACCTGATCATTCTTTAGCATTATAGTTTTACCATGTGTCTTCTGTTAGCTGATCTTCTTGGCAGCCCCTCTACCTGGAGATTTGTGATCACACAAAATCTCTCTTTTCACATTTGTTTTTGAAACTAAGTTCCTGATTGTCAGTGTTGCTAAGAATATATTGCAAAAATGAGTCTCAGAGGGTTCAAAAGCAGACTGATAATCACACATTTTAATTTTTTTTCCCAAAATTTTAAAATGTATTTTGAATTCTTAGATTTAGTAAAAAGGGCTCAATGCACATTCAAACCCAAGTTTTTAATTCTTTAGTAGAAGGAAATTTTGTACAGGGACAAAGCTGGAATGATCTAAGATCATTATTAGTGAAGATGATTCATATATTAAAAAAAAAAAAGAAAAAGAAAAAGAAACACCAAGCCTCTATCTCGACTTTCATACCAAGTCTTCTGTCATGTCTGTCCACTTATGTAATTTTGCTTTGCAAAAATACATCCAAATTTACCTGCTTCTACAGTGCATTCTGAGAATTAGTATAATATGAAAACACTAGGAGTCAAAAAATTATTGCTTTGACAAATTATGTATAGTATTGATCAAGAATGGAAGTAATGGCACTGATTTTCCTGATATGATTTCTACTGTTATTTACCCAATGGTTATGATGGGTCTAAGAACACTAGAGACTTGTTAGTTCACAAATACGCAGTATTTGTGGAAAAACTAGCAGATGCACACATACCTAAAAATAGTCTTACTTCTGAAAAGAGGATAGCCTGAGTTTTAACCTGAATAAAAATACCAATGCCACAAGTATCTATTGTCAAGGATATGCTTAAATCTGTACCTTCAGAATTCCTGGCAAAAGTGCTCAGGACCTTATAAAACCTAAAATGAGCTATTTCTGGTTTCTTAGCATGAACTAGGAAAAAGATTCCTGGCTCTAAAACTTCCCAGCACTAAAACTTCCCAGGCTGCTGAAACTCAAGAGAATTACAGGTAAATGTCTCTCTTAATGGATATTCCAGGTGGATGCTGACTTACAAAATTCTGACAAGAGTGAAGCTACCTGGGGACCACGAAGGACTTGGGCAGAATTTAAAGAGCTCAGCTCAAGATTTTAACCTAAAATTTGCATGTAAGATGTACGACACGTGCATTTTGGAAAACCCATTTCAACCAACTTCTTCATTGGGCTAGAAGCACCACAATCTTTACATTATTAAGACAGTTGGAGATTCTCTCCTATCTGCACCATGTGGGGATCTTCCCGTCACCTTGTCTCTGCATCTAAATTTACTGAAGAACTCAGTGGGGAAGTAGTTTTGTGCATTCAGGCTGTTCACTTCAGTCCAACATGGGACATATAATACTTAACTGAAAGGCCCTGAAGGCACAGTCTTATTTTCAGCATTTCCTACTGGCACCACTCAGGAGCTGAGCACCTTTTTCTGTACCTAACTCTGCCACTGACAGCTAATTGTGGGTATTCACTGGGAGTCAGCATCCAAGTCCTTTTTTAAAAAGGCTGCAAGGGTGTAATAAACAAAGCGTGTGGGGGAAGTTTTATATTGCAGAATATGTGGTTCAGTCACAATTGACTTATTGTTTTTAAAGGTGCTGTACATCAAAAAACTAGTAGAAAATGAGTAAAAACTTGAAACTTGAGGTATTCAACTGAAATAAAGATTTAAATAGCTAAAGAGCAATACCTTTTACAGGACCAATTTTGAAGCTTATTCCAAAGAAAACTTTTATTAATTATAAAAACACAGGGGTTTTAATTTGTTTGTTTGTTTCTTTGTTTGTTTGTTTTTAACTGTATTTCGCATTGATAACAATCCCTCCATAGCCAGAATGTTGTGTTACTGTAGGACTAACAAAAAGCTGCAGATAAATTTCTGGTGGACAGGAAGGAATGGGGTTTTTTTTGAGACAGTAGCACTAATTATACCTGACAATTTTGATTATCTGAGAGAGCCAGTATCCTGACTCTTGGCCCTCTCCTAATCTCCTTGCTACACTCAAGACAGCTGGGTTTCAACAGCTCACATGGCTCTCACAGAATGAATGCCTTCAGCAACAGAAAGTATTTTCAATGTTATCTGTTTCCTGTAGAGACAGGTAGAAAAATAATTTTCTCATATTTAATAAGATCTTTAAGGGGATTAGCTCAGTATATATTAATACAAAACAGCAATCAGCAAATAAAGAGCCCATGCCTAAATCTGATGCCAGTTAAACTACAGAAATGGGAGCCAATTGAATTGTGTTAGGATCAGCCAGGAACCTAAACACAGTCTAGTCTCTACTCCATGTCAGCTAACAGAAAATTAATCTTATTTTTACTGGTGAAGATCAAGCCATGTATCGGGGAGACATCTGTCTCACCAAAGAAAACAAATGAGGGGAACAAGGTGAAATGGAACAGAGAGGGACCTGAAAATGCTAGAAGGGAAAAGAAGGACAAGAACTGTACCACAGTCTCCAGTGGTTGGGAATGATGTGTCCAGGAGTCATGGTTTCATCAGACATTACAGTCAAAATGCTGCACATGGAACAACTTTTTCCTAAGACTGGAGAACTTGCTGAGGTAAAAGTTTCCAGCATTTAAAAGCAGTGCCCATGCTGTGTACCTTTCAAATAATGTAATCAGTTAAATCTAGCAGTAATAGGGCTAAGGAAGAGATCCAGTTTTTAACATTATGTCCCAATGCCCCCACATCATGACAGTTCATCATTAATAGACCCAGACACTTCACCTTTTTCACTGTGCAACCACGTGGCTAAATTTATAAATGTAACCATGTTTTTAAATTATTGTGATGGGAATGTTGCCTGAATAAGGACAAAAAAGTGAAACGAAGCCTTACTATTAGGTCCAGTAAGAACAAAGCAAATGCCATTTTCTGTTCTGGGTATCTTCATAGGAACAATGTTATCACTCCCATTGCCCCGATTCAAATGCAAATTAAGCACCAAATTTGTTTAAATTAGCTAGAGAAATAGATACACAGAAGCAAATGTTGCTAGATCTGGGCTATGGTGCATATCTGATGGCACAGCAAGGTTCAAAGTATTGTGTTAAGAGTATTGCAGCTTTAAAATGTTTGCTTTAAGTGTTAGCAAACCTCAGTCTTGAAATCTGTGCTACAGCCTTTCTGAGGAAGCACTAAATGGAGTAAGAAAAAGCTAATAGCTTTTTTCTCCCTCTGCCACTCCCCCACAAAATAGCAACAAACATAAAAAGCAAATTAATATTCTTTTCATTCCAGACATAATTTTCCTTTTTTAAAACAAACCCATTCCTATATTTCAGCTATTCCATGCATTGCAGCTTTCATACTCATGGTGCCATAGTCAGTTTTCAAGCGGACATCACCTGAGACATCCCAGTGAAGAATAAAATGTAGAATTTTCAAGGAAGAGACACATTTTCTTTAATTAAAAGAAGTATAGGAATTATAATTTTTGCATGGTATTTTTTAATGTTTTCCATTAGAAAGTCCCTTAATGGCTGAAATAAACTTTGTGTATGATGCATTGATGGAAACTTAAGTCTCCAGTTCTGGTATTAATATATCAAAATTAGTAAGGATCATGTTCTACTGCTTTGCCTGCAGTAAGAAATCTCTTTTACATGCTTTCCAAAACAGCACAAAATTTTCAGCTGAGGTCTTCCTTTAGGAGTACAGAATATCCTCAGTGTCTTACAGCAATACTACCTTAATTATACTCCAAGCAAGATTTCTCCTGTGTGCATTATTTGCTTATGATTTATTATGATTTCCAGTCCTCATTTTACTTTGCCTAATCACTCATACTCTAAATTACACCTACCATTCTCCACTCAAAATATCCCCAGTGTGGATACTATGAGGTGTATTGAACTTGTCACTTGAAGTTTTCTTAAATGACAAAGAAAGGCTGACTACATATAATCACCAAAATAGCAAAAGATACACAGAGGACCAAGACTTAATTTCATTGTGTTTCATCAGCAAGCAGTTTGCATGTGGAGAGCAGTAGAATTTGTACTGATGGAAAAAGTTACATAATCTAAATTTTTGTGCTCATATATGTGACACATAAGCTTAACCAGAAATTTTGTCAGTGCTGGAGTGGTCCTTGCAAAACAACAGCTTCATGACAGATATCTCGAATTTTCTGAACTCTTTTCTTTAAACCAGTATCTAATACTTTAACATTTTAAAACCATTTCACTTAAAAAGAAAACAACCCAAACAAACAAAAAACCCCAAACAAATCCCTAAAGCTATAAATTATTTAACTTAGCTGTAGAACTAATGTCTGTAGGAGCATTACAGCAGTCATTGCAGTATAATATTTATTATAAATTTATGGCATCTAAATATTTTAGAGACCATCCACGAAGGTGGTGGAACAGCTTCCAGGCAAAAATGCAAACTCACACCTTTAGGAAAGAAAAACCCTAAAAAATGCCTGTCTGTAAGCCCAACAGAAAAGCCCTTTTCCCCGGTAGAAGGGGAAAGTCCAAGAGTGCACACCACTAAGTGTTTTGGCCCATCCAATGTGGAAATGCACTACCTACAGCTGTCCTGGGAATGTCCCTGATTGTCACAGGTTGAGGTAAGTTAGTGAGTGGTGAGGGGCTGTTAAGGAAAAGTTCTGGCCTGGGAAGCCCACTGGAAGATGGTCAGTGTGTGATAACCCAGATACAACCCTCTTCACTGGGACACAAATGGGACTTCGGGGAAACGTCCCCATTCCGGTCAAACTGAGATTGGTTCTAAAGAGGTTGCTGGGACATTTTGTCATTACTGCTGTTGCCCAAGAAAAGACAAAACGGATGGGTGAAGGTTAATGTTTTCATAGCAATTAATGCCAAGAGCCCCAGGGTATATGTGGAGAGTTTTCTGAATGTGGCCTTGCCGCAGGGAAAGGGAGCATGGGGAGAATGGCCAACAGCCCTACCCAGGGAGCAAGGATGCAGCCCATCATCGCCATTTGGACTGCAATGAATGCTTTGAAAACAGCTATTGTTTGTGGCCTACATAAGATGACAAAGTGCCTTTAGAGCTACTTGCCACCTGAGAGACATTATTATCGTTATTATTATTATCTGGATTTGTTTCTCTGTTAGTGGTAGTTGACCAATTTTTGCACAGTGGGCTTTCTTTGTATATTCTCTCCTAGAGGTGCAGTCTTTTCTGTCAGAAGTTTGCTCTCTATGAGGAGTTCAGCAGCAAGTCACAGACCTGGTTTACAAGTGAAAAGACAAATCAACAATCAACTTAGAAGAATAAGAAGATTCTACAAATCTTTAAGTAACCTACTGAAAAACTAGAAACACATAGTTTTTGGACTTTCTTGTTTTTCTCTTTCTGACCCAGCATCCTCACTTCTCTGAGGCTGAGCACCACTATATGGTTGTCATTTTCCCTCAGATTTATCATAATTAGGTGATATTTAGACAGACAATAACAGGGGTAAGAGAAAACAAAGAAATTAAGGGAGATAAGATGCAGTTTGAATGCATATCACTGAGGCTTTTGACCAAAGGTTTGGATTATTTCCCCCACACCAAATTTTTTTTCTCTTGGGAAACTTGTTCACCTTTAGATAAACTATGTTTATGGAAGATGTTTCATTAAAAACTGAAAAGCTTAAAATTTGAAAGCTTAATGTGGAACACTCAGATCTGAATGAAGGCTGGGGTAGAAACTGAAGGCTGGGTTAGAAACTGAAGACTGGACCAAAAGTGAGCATTCCATTGATAAACACCTCATCTGCTCTGCAAAAATCAAAGCCTACAGATTCTCTAAACAATAATTCCAAAGGGAGTTTTTAACTTGAAGACATTTCAGACCCTATCTGTTTCAATATATAGGAAGAAATAATCAGCACACTTGAGGGAATGTTTTTGTTGATGAGTTTTCCTAATTTGCAAAACCAGGGTAACTTGTCTAATCTATTCTACTACGCAGTCTGTCTAGCCATTTCCTATACAGATCCTGAAGCTTCCAAACTTTGAATTACTCTTAACAATCTAAAATTATTTCCTATTTTTTTCCAACTGATTTTCATTTTAACCCTCTTTTTCAGGTTGACCTGAAATTCGGAGAGTGCCAGTCTCTTCCTTTTCTCTACAAACAGTCCGACATAATGGTGTAAGATTGAATACAGCCTAAAACACTGAGTGACTTATACATGCACTTTTACATATTTACATTCATTTATGGATATCTATACATGGGTGTATATGTACATGTGGATAGGAAGGACTTACCTATGTCCCAAGTGAGGGGGTTATTCTGTTCCATCTCCCTTTTCCCTATGACATACCAGATGCAGGCCATCCAGTGAGCAAGCAAGGCAAACATGGACATGAGAAGTGTGAGAACGATTGTGCTGTGCTGGGAGTAGCGATCCAGCTTCTGAAGGAGACGTAGGAGGCGCAGGAGCCGCACTGTTTTCAGAAGGTGGACGAGGGAAACCTGGTAGAAGAGGGAGAGAAAACCACTTGTCAGCACCCACGCAGCTTGTCAGGAGCTTACTTCTATCACAAAGTTCTCTTGTTTCAAGAAAGGAAGGTCTAAAAATCTGTGAAATGTTGCCCACTCTTCATTCAGCTGCAAAGCTGACTAGACTAAATCTTAAGACAGCAGTGAACAGCAAAGAAAATGCTTAAAAAAAGAGTGTGAAATTTTGTTGTGTAAATACATAATTACCATTTCTGATATAAACCAGACAAACTTGAAATACTAGGAGATCTTTCATGCTGTCTTTTTTTCATGCAGTCTCCTTTCATATTTATCTTAAAAATTTGTGTCTGTGAAAAATGGATTCTTCCCAGCTCTAGACAAGAATCACAATTGCCAAAGATAGTTTGATTGCAATATGAAACCACAAAATAAATATCTCTGAGCACACAATGATTTTCATCTTCAGCTAGAGCAGACCTAATTTAACTGTGTATGAGATGAAACCAGCCTATATTTTAGCATGGAAGAGGCAATAACAAATAGCAGATATTTTGTAGAACATTAAAGCAGAAAAGCTAGAGAAGGCTCAGATTTGTTCTTGATATTTAACCCTGTGTTCAGGAACCTGGGCATATTTTACTGCTCTGCACTAAGTAATAGTCCAAAGAAGCTTTCATTAAAACTTTTATTACTGCTTCTTAAATTCCAAAACTAAAATATTATTGCCTTTCAAGTTTATGTGGCAAAAGCAGCACCTAATCTGCTCAGCACCCTAAGTATACATCAGTTTATGAAGCATATGTCTCTGGCCTTAGAGGAGTTCCAGCATAAGGTGAGCAGTCTCTGGATGACCCCAATCCTTCCAGAGCATCCTGCAACATACATCCATACCATATCGTTCACAGCCCACAGTTTTGCAGGGAATGTACTTGGTTTGTGTTTCAGCTGTTAGGCAGAGTTAGTTAACAATATAGAGATTAGGATCCAAATAGTTTAATGTATTTGTCTAAGATTAAATAGCCATAATTTTCATTAACAATATTTTTTTTTTCCTTCCTCCATTAATGAGGCAGTAGGATTAAGGCCTGGTTAATACAGGATACCCACATCAGCCGGAAAAGTAACATCAGGGGTGACGTGTCATGCTACAGCACTCCCAGAGCACAGTAAAGAGCTCTCTCAAAACCAAGTCTAAAATATCCTCTTGGTTTTGCTAATCCAGAATATCCTGAATCTCAATCTTTCTGTTATTAAAGCTAAAGATCTGAAATCTAAATTTTATAGGTGTGCATTCACCAACAGCTAGATCTCATGTGACTGATATATTCTGTAACATCAAGTGGTTTTGATTTTTTCAAAGACTTAACAACTCATTGATTATATTCCACACTCAGGAATTAAGTATGTGGGAAACTCGTAAAGAAGAAAATAAGAAATCTTCAAGGTTTTTTGTTTTGTTTGTTTGTTTGTTTTGTCACTACAGTTTTGTTAGTGCATAAGTAATTCTTCCATGAGCCTCTTCATAGGACAGTATTTGCAGCCCATTATTTAATGTGGAGTTTTTTTCCTCAAGAACCTTTACATTTTTTCTCATGTATATAGTAAGAGAAAAGAAAATCAACAAAAATATGACATTTTTTCAAAATACATTGTTACAATAAGATCTTAGATTTGAGCACACAAACATTTACAAGGTTGTTTCTTGCATTTCATTTCCTCATCTTATGTCATTCTCCCTCTCCAGTGCCAGAGAATTATGTCTGTGGCCTTAAGCCCAAGAATATCTGCAAACCTAGGGCAGAAAGCTGCAAAGTATTTGAAGTAATTGCCATATTTATATTACTACAATCATATAACTTTATTTTCTAGTTATTCTTTAACTGCCATGAAACTGTACCAACTGCCTCTATTTCAGGGGTAAATAATTTCCTGAAGTCTCCTTTTCTTCTCTCTCATCAGCTTGTTTGAACCAAATATGGCTCTGTTGCACCTATAACATAAATGGGTCCCTATTCATTACTGACTCTTCAAGGTTTAGCAGTAACATACAAATATTTGGATAATGATTTTGTATATAATGATTGTATATGTGCTATGGCATACACATTGGAGCCTTCATCTTCCCATGGAGCTTATGTTCTAAAACATCACAACTAAATAATGACAGCTTTTGTGAAATTAATATTTTTCTTTTTTTAGATTCCTACAAATAAGAAATTGCAAAAGGACTGTTACAAATATATGTGTACCCTGCTAGTTATCAGTCTTGCCTAAATTCTGACCATTTTTTGTTAAGCTACAAAGACAGTGAATCATATACTGTAATATTCTTTTTTTGTGTGAAGCAGGTTTCATTTTAAGGCTCAAGGACTGCCCCATTTCAAAATAATTTCTTCATAAAATTGAACACAGATGTAATTAATCATGTATTATTGCACTGAATTTTCTCATTAGTCATGCCAAATGCTCTTCTGGTATCATGCCCAATATGTCATTGGAAGATCTAAAATGCCATCAGGCATCTTCTTTTTCTATGTCACAAATTTTGAAAGACAAAACAAGGAGTCAGCATTCACACTTGTGCCTGCACAGATCATTAATCACAAATCATCAAAATTCTCCATTTTGTTAATCTTTTTAGACTAGCTGGGTTAACCTTTTTTGTGTCAAAAGGACAGAGACAGAATTTTATCTGTGACAAACACAAACTCAGTCAGCATAGTCCTGAGAAGTACTGACAAAAAATAAACTTACTACAAACCAGTGATGAAATTCTTGGCTTGGAAGAATCATCTCCTACATTAAAAATGCATTAATGAAGAAACAGGATATAAATTCAGAAATGACTAGTGGAAGAGATTTTTAATCATTTTGCTTCTACCTGGTTAGCTGCTTTTCCTCAAAAAATTATACAACCATCGATAGCTACTCAAAAAGGAGCAATTCAGTCATTATAACTAGTGCTTAATGGCTTGGTTTACATGGCAACATTTAAAACCATATTTCCCCAAATTAAGGGATCCTTTATGTCAGATGAACACAAGGATTGAAGGAGAGGGGGTCTTGGCATGCGCTGAGGATAGGTAGGAACGTGCCTGCGGTCCCAGATCTCCAAAGAGTCCCTGATTTTAACTGTAGGGCAGAATCCAGGTAAGGTGTAAAGGCAGTAGAGCCAACTCATACAATTTAACTTCTGTTTCTTTTGAAATATATACAAAGAAAGCAAAGGGCTCTACAGCATTTACATGCGCACTGGCTCCATCAATCTCCAGCTGGAGTATGACATATATGTGCCATACATACATAGGTATGTATGGCACTATACCTATAGCTTGCAGAATTTAGAGCATCCCTAAAGGTTTGGCCTTTGTGCCAGGGCCTGAGCAGCAAAGAGTGAGATGCTCCCTGATGCTCCTTCTCACAGTTCTGTTGAGGCAACATCTGAAAGTCAATGAAGTGAAAATCTGAGAACAGACATGAGGAAATGGCTTCTTAAATCATGAAGTCTGAAAACAGTGTAATGTGATTAGCACCTCCCCCCATCCCCGAAGCAGTTGATAAGTCATTGTTATCTTGAGATTTATATTAACAGTTGCCAAGTCTTGTCACGACAGGAGATACGATACAGTAAGGCACAGTGTTCCCATCAAGGAATCATACGGGCATCTTATTAAGGGAAAAAGGCTTAAAAGTACGATAGGAGATGTGTATTAATCATATCATGGCAGCATTTTTAATATTGTGATGTTTTAACTGTGAAAGCGATCATTGGATAGTACTTCCTTTTCCAGATTTAAGTATGGAAAGCTTATGCGTCCTTCCAGTGGGGGTAAAAAAACTTGCTTTTGGGTTTTTAAATTTTCTCTTTGACAGAAAAAGTAAACACCGTTAATTTAATGAAAATTTTTAACTGAAATTGACCAACAGCATTATGCTGGCTGTTTGGTTTAAGTGCAAGAGATAAATTGATGTAATAATGTATTTAAATAGATTACCCACCTTTTAACAGAAACAGTGAACAATGTGAAACTAATAACTATCAGGTTTTAAAAAGCATTTATACCAGCATCAGACTGATGGTTCTTTATGTAATAAATTACATGAAAAGGGAGTTCATTGAAGGAAATGGAATTAAATGATAAAGTCAAACATGATACCTTAAATGAGACCCTTCCTGACTGGTGTTTTTCTATTTTTTGTTGGTTTTTTAAAAAATTTATTTATTTATTTATTATTATTTTTTTTTTCCTAATATGTGTTTATTCTACCATCTCTGTACTTGTTTGTAACTCACTTTTAATGAAATTGATATGGAGTGCATATGTTTATGAAAGATCAAAATTCTGGGAATTGGAAAGTGGACATCTGAAAACCTTAGTATTTTATGGCAAAAATCCACAAAAATTAAGAAACCTCTGCTAACTTTTTTTTTTTTTTTTTTTTTTTCTTCCCCAAAAACTAAACCTTCTGATTCAGAAATGCAGGAGGTGTTGGCTTTTTTTTTTTGGGGGGGGGAAGGGTGTCGTTTGTTTGTTTGTTTATTGCAATTTTGCTTATTAGAGCCTTACTATACAAAGTCCAATAGGGTTAGGAGAATAAAAACCTTTGTCTTAGCATAAGTAATCCAATGCAAATGCAAGCCATCATGATTTTGACATCACCTAATTTTAGAACAAACATTTTCAAAACAGATTAAGTTTTCAGTCATTACATTCCTAAAAAAAAAAAAAAAAATTGAAACCAAAGTCGAAGTAAATGACAATTGTAAGAAATATATGTTAGAACACACAAAAATTGAATAGTCATGCTGTAATTTTTTTCACTAAAATGTCCAGAAGTAAAGAGAAAGAGTATTCCTGGCTAAATAAATATGTTGACCATAACAATGATTTACTTTGCCACAGTAAAAATCTATGAGTCTTGAAAAATTAAGTACTGAATTTATGCACCATAAGAGAGCAAAAACCATAGCAAGTGTATTTGAGTACAGTAATTAGACATGAAGCTAACATAGATGTAACTGTTTACAAAGCAAAGATAATTGAATTAAAAAATTGGTAGACCACAAAGTTGTAAAAGATATCTAGGTATTTTAGTTAGTTCAGTTTTAGTCTCCAGATCTGGGGAATGAAACATCATATCAACAACTCCCTCCTGAAAAAAAAGAACATTTAAGAAGACAGGTTAGTACTTACCACAGTGACGTTGAAAGCATAAAGGAGATCAAAAGGAAGTGCAGCAATTAAGTCAATGATAAACCATGTAGTCACATAGTGGATACAAATAGATCTTGCTTCAAATATCACTTGGCCAGACTTGCTGACATATGTTGTTCGGAAATTTAAAATAATATCTGCTTGACAGAGAATGAACAGAATCAGAGATGGTGATTTCTTAATTCCTGGGCACAACACCAGGAATCCAGCATAATGCTGACTGTTTTTCTTCTGCATCATAAATATCAGATGAATAATCTAATAGAAACAAAAACCCCATAGTGGTAAGAGATGCACATGCATGGAGTTAAACCAATGAAGACATTATTCTTTTCAAGGAATAAACAGAATGTCTAAAACATCATTCACTGATTTAAAAAGGGGTTTAAATTAAGAAACAACATCCACATGCACTGATCTTTAAACTGTAAAAATATTGGTATTTTTCTAAATGAAAAAAAAAATAAGGGCATTATTTTTGTCCATATAATTTATTTACATTTCTTTTGTAATAAAATATCATTAATTATTGTATTAAAAAGACGTGATTTAAGCTCTTTTAGTGATAACTACTCAGCACAGATGACAAATGTCATCCTCAAGGATAACCACTTTTTTATCAACTGAAAAATGCTGAACACACTTGAACAAAAGGCTTTTTGGGCTATGGTGGAGATCACAAAAGTGATATGAATTGCTTGGTGACTTGTGTATTTTTTATGTTCCCATCTAACATTCCAGGATGCGTGTCTTTCAGTATGAGATATATTTTTGACGTGTCTTGCCAAAATACATTAACACTAGAAGAAAAACTGACTGCCTTGACAACAGAGTCTCAATTATTTTCATGTCCTACAAGACAAAGACTGTAATCTGTCCTCAAGCTATGCACCCTGGTTCCACTAACATTAGTGAGAACTACTCGTGTAACTTTTACAGTGGCAGAAAAGAGTGTAGCCAACCATTAAGGCTGGTGTTTTACAGCAAGATAGCTTTAGAGGGAAAAAAGTGATTGATTTGCATTTCTCCCTAGAAGTTCTTTAGGTAGGCTACTTGAAGACTGCATAAAGTATGACCTTTTCTTCAAGCCTGCTACCAATAATATGCAAGAATTAGCCAGGGGAAACAATCTTTCCCCCTGCACTGTGGGCAAAGAGAAAAAGAGGGAAGTTCACTACACGGAGAAAATCTTGTTGGATCATTCTTTTGGGGTATCAGAAAAGATTCCTTTAGGATAAATTTTGATCAGATCCCAAGTTCTAATGTTCCAGGTCTGAAAAATAATAATTTGCCACGTTTTACTACCAGAAAACTCTAATGCTGTCTCCTGCAGCTTGAAGCTGGACATCCTGTTATGATTATTTGTCATACTAGTTAACCTGTACTTTGCAAGTAATAAATCCATGGTATTTCTAACAATCCCTCCCCTTGCCACAGTAGAGTCAAGTCTCCTAAATTCATGAAATCTTTGGGGAAATTCTCAGTTTTTTGGCACAGTGTTGATCCTGCAAATTATTTAGGATTTAGTGCAAAACCATAACACAAAGTGACCTAGACACATACTGGAGGGTATCTGGTTCCACAGACTGAGGTCATACAAGTTATGATTGGTTCATGGTTTAGGAACCAGGTTTCATTCAACTAGGTCCTCAGGCTGAATAGAACACATAAATAAAATCAGATATATAATAATTCTAGATTACCTCTTGAAGTACTCTCAGCTGTCCCTGCATTCTTAAAGCTACAAAAATCCCACAAAAATTTCAGTAAAGTGGGAATATAGCATAATTTCACGAGGTTCATAATGAGCAAAGGGGCAAGTTTAACTCTACATGTGCTTTGTAGAGACAGTTGGTTACTAGCCACATTTCCAGATCAGTATGGTGGTAGTAGTCACATACAGAACATCTTCATGGAGATTTGTTTCATAGGGATAAGAAAGATGAAGATATTTGCATCACTAGTATTTTGAAACTTCTCATTCTCATTTGTTTCACAAACTCCAAAGTGTAGTTATCAAAGTCAGAAAAAGTATTTGCTTATTTATTGCCCATTAGCATCTGTGAAATGACTAAAGTTTTAACAGAAAAGGAGATAAATCCTTGCTTTAAGTGTAAGTACATCCAATACACCAAAGGCTTATCAATGTGCATACGCAATTCACTGTTCAAGATTGGAGAGATTAGAGGTTTTTCTACACTGCACCCTTTTCTGTCTTCGTATCAAAGCAAGTTAGGGAAACAGCCCCAGATAATAGCTACATACAGAAAAAAAAAAAAAAAAAAAAAAAAGGAAATGTTAAGGGCTTTTTTTCTGCATCCAGCTTATTAGATAAAAGTCCAGAGAGCGGGAAGTAAGTGTGATCCATTTTGTATTTCTTGACAACTTTCTGAGCTATACTTGGGTGTATACATTTTTTTCATCTGGGCAAACTTAACTGCAGTGCTAAAGTACTTACTGAGAAACCTGTAAGGGAAAAAAAACCACACAAAAAAAAAAAAAAAAAAAAAAAAAATCCTGAGGCAAAAACTTCTAAGAGCACAACAAAATCTTTAACACAAGTTTAGAAATGACCATTTCTTCTGAGAGATTGTATCATTTCTAGGAATTATATATTACACAGGTTTTTTGGGATATCTGTTAAAAAAAGGTAGAAGATTTACTTTTTTCCTTTTTTTAAATTTTATAAATGTCTTCTTATCACTAGTAATATCTTCTGAAAATACTAATGCATTATTTAATATTTTAGAAATTTTTTGTTAATCTTATTGTGCAGTAGCTTCTACAAACTGATGACAATTGAAAGAATAATCTGAAATTTAACACAAGCATCAATAATGTAAAACTTCGGAGATTCCAGATAACTCGAGAGCTTCAAAATTAATGGTTTTCTCTAATGCTGAGTTTGTTCCAAACATTCTGAGATGAGGTGAATTTTAATCATTTCTTACAATATGAAGGGCAACAATTGTAAGTTTACACCTGTAAACCAGGCAAGAGGTATGTTTAACCTCTGAGCTGATTCTTAAATCATATGTGAAGTGACTCCAATATATTTGGAAAATTAGTTGGTTAAAATTTTTCTACAAGAGTTATATTTGAATATACTGCTTTAAGTATGCTCTAACTAAAACATCAGCCTGTGTAAACTTCATCTTTAAAGCTGTGTTTGATATGTTTCTTTCAGGCTAGGACAAAGATTGTAATCTCTCTTCTGTTTTAGCACCTCTCATAACACAAAACCCAAACATTAATAACAAAGATGATTACTAAAGAAAATTCTGAATTTACTCTTTGCATTTTTTTTTCTTTTTTAATATGAGATAGGAAAGCATCACTTTAACTGGTCTTGTGAGCTGCAAGTCATGTGCTCAGGAAAGCAGAATAGAACATTTAAATAATATCTCTGACACAAGAGATGTCATTACAAAGTTACCTAAAACTAAAGGAGGAGCAGAAAATATCAAACTGCTTAACTCATTACACCTGTCTTGAGACACAGCGCACACATATCTAAAATACCATATTTTTCTTGGTGTAGAGGGGGAAAAAAGAGTGAAACTTCTCTCTTCTTGTATTCATTAAGATAAATTTGGCTTCTTATTTTGTCAAATAATTCAATTTCAGTTCAAATTAGACAGAAAAAAGTCAGCATTCAAGCAAATTAAAGCTCAATATAAAGTCTAGACTATTGTATTGACTTAAAAAAATGTCCTTAAATAATGTTTAACTACATGGCCTTTTCCACAAGAAAAGGAAACTGTGTTTCTGAGGTGTTATTGTGTTTAACACAGATCGACATTGTGTTGACAAACACCAAAGTGTCTTAAGCCAGTCATGATCTCCTCCTTCCCCACTCATTTCTGTACACACTGCTGTATGTGAACTTTGAGCAAAGAGCGTCAGTCTTCCAAGCAGTGATATATATTTTTTTTTTTTTTTTTTCCTGCTGAACACAAAGATAAAGTTGACCTGAATGCACCCAACAGGGAGAACCCAAGATCTCTAATTTCAAGAGGCTTGGAACTAGGAATCCCGTCACCCTTGCACACTGTGTAGGAAAATGGGCTTCTGTTCCACACACCCTCTGATCACAGCTCCCTGCTGATGCAATTACTTTCTGCTTTTTGAATCCTGTTCCTCTGGGTCCCCCTTCTCTCTACCCTGCAGACTGATCACCTTTCCCTACCGACCCAACACAACACGGACCAAAAGTCCCTTTGGGCACTAAGTCATTAAGATGCACACAGAGATAATAAACAGTGAAACCATTATTGTGATTTTTCTCATGGTTAGATCCCATGGCTAATTAGCTCCATCTGCATGGATTCTCTCAGTCTCTTGTTTACACTACTGGTAAGGTATGGGCACACATTCCTTACCAAAAAAAAAAAAAAACCAACCCCCAAAAAACTTGTAATAAATGTGATATCTCTAAAACTCATGCAAAGATACACTGAAATATTACAGGAAATGCAGTTTTATAAAAACAAATCCCATTTTTTTTCAGCCATGAAATAAATTTAAAATTGTTATCTATATACAGTTGCAGTTCCTAATTTATTTATATATTTTGCTCCCCTTAAGCTCTCACACAGTACTCACAGCAGTAAACACCAGAACACTGGGACCATTATTACCTGAAAGCCTTCCATGTTTGTAATTATCATAGCTGCATTGGTGTGTGATACTGTCATTCCAGACACCTCTAGCCAATAACATGGTGTAACTGGAAAGCTCTAAACAATTACTTTCCTTATTTGAGTATTCTAATGGCTTTTACTCACCTATTGGTGACTATTTTCTTTTTCCCAAGCTTCCAGTGCGAAATCAGCACCCTAGAAATGCTCAGTTCTTAAGAAAAGGCAACTTATTTGATAGCTGGGTGTAAAAGAGCTGTGAAATCTAAGCAAGCTCATAAGGTCTTGAAACTGGTGATTTCTATTGGATTAAAGCTCTGTATGACATGCTACATCCTTGACCAAGTTGCCTCTTTCTAGATTTGTATTAGGTGACACATTCACGCAGTGAAGGTATGAAAACACCGATTCAAAGTGGTGCTCAACAAAGGGAAAAAAAGTTATGTTGAAAAATGTATTTGGTCTCCTAAAATATATGAAAGGAATAAAAGACAGAAATTGATAGTCATCAAGCTAACCTATTAATGATTAAAATGTTTTCCAATATAATATCCCTTTTAAAATGTTAAAAGCACAATACATGTTTTGTATAATCTCAATTTCTAATTCCTGTTTAAAAAATAGATATGGAGGCCAGCTGAGCCACTTTACCCCTAAACAGGATTATTTTACCTGAAGCAGCTGATTTCCCTGTGAAACATAATTTTCACTCTTTAGCCTTGATTTTTTTTAAAAAAATAAATCCTGCTGGGATTAAACATATGATCAAGTTATAACAGAATAACAATTCAGGATTAGGCAGGGGATTCAATAACTGCCCGTGTCATAGCCTTAAATTTCAGAAAATGCAATGCAATATACCTCAGTTTAACTGTCTTTCACTGGGAACTAAATGAAATTCAAAAATCGTGTGCCTTTAAGACCAGTGACATACATATAAGCAGTGATGTTTTCTTAGACTGCAATCTCTCAAACCTGTGCTTGAGAACTAGATGATTTAGCTATGTTAACCCCATTGATTTTCAGAGAAGACAGTTTTCTACATTGTCTCCCTCTTGTAGATGGTATGACTGACTCATCTCTAGTTTCTTAATTTTTTTTTTCACTTTCCTTTATGTGATTTTACATTGGTTGTTGTTAGCTAGTAATTCTTTCCCCATAGTCCAGGCTTTTTCATGTATCTGATTTGTTTTAGCAAATTTTATTTAATCATACAAGGATAATGATATTAGAATCTGGCTACAGAGCTTTTAGGAGAGTTTTCAGGAAATATTAGGCCGTATTGTTTGAAGAACAATTTATCTGTCCCTATATAAACTATTATTTTTTCTATTCTACCACTGAGATAAACATAGATGTTCCTGGTAAATTCCCTAGGAACAATTTATTCAAATGGAAGTGTGATTTTTCAGTTCAGCATCTTCCTTCCAGACATCTATAACCACAATTAGCTTGATGATTTTCTTTCAGAGGCTGACATAATCAGGTGAGGGACATTGAATTGGATTCATGTAGGAATAGAAAGCAATTCTCATCTTATACCATTGTGTAAGAACTTGAGCCTTTATTAAACCAAATAAAGCTTACAAGAAAAAAAGCACAGCAAAAGTTAAGTACCAATAACTACATAAATGTAGGAATTTTATGTAATAAATATATACAATATAATAAAATATATTCTATATAAATAATATAATCAAAATTATGTCTTAATAAAAGCCTATTGCAGCTGCTGGAGAAACAGTACTTTTTTCTTATGTTTTAGAAAGTTATATCGAATTGTGAACAGATATTAAGTAACAACTGATATAAGCTATAGAAAAATTGTATGAAAACCTAGACCTGTTTGAGAAAGAAATCACTGCTGTCCATGATGAAGGAAAATTACCATTTTAGGAAAGAAACACTAATAGGAAACTTTAGTCCTCTTGTAGTAAATAGTGTCATGTCATTATGAGAGAAACTAACAATAATCTCGTAGAAAATCCAGATGTATTCAATACATACTTCTTATCTAATTTGGGAAGGAAGCAGCAAAGCAAGGTTGTGTCATATCAGATGTTAAATTGCAATCCAGTGTGCTCAAAATAAGTCAGGAGGTAGTAACACTTTAAAAACCAAACACTTAACAAGATTTCACTTCTGCAGGTTGATTAAAAAATCTCCAAAATGAAAATATGTAGTTTATAAGCCAGAAGTAGAGTTGTGGAATCTTTAAGGTCTTTGAAGAAGAGTTGATGTCCTTTAGGAAAACATGCTTTATCCAAATATACTTTCTTTAATACATGTGTATTAAATATGACATCTTCTATTTAAAACTCAACTAGATGGTAAAAGTTTCTAGTTCTTGTCAGGATCTTTGAGAGCTGAAAGATCATGCAAAACCACATGTAACTGAAGTTTCAGGTGTATTGTGTTGATGTAGGTAACAGTGAGAAGGAAGTTGGACCAAATTATATACCGCTAGAAGTTAAAAAAATTAGGTATCTCAAGATATGTTGTCTAGAACCTAATGAATTTGATATTTAAAATGGAATATCAAGACCCATCATTGTACAACCAGGATAGTGTTTTGTTAAGTAGGAAAATTTGTTCTCTTCCACTACTTAAACAGAAAAAAAACACCAAATAATCTCATTGAGGAGCATATAATTTAAGAAAATTACGGAAAATTATTAGAATTAGCCCATAAGAAATTGTACATTTAAAAATTTAAAATATGGCTATCAAGTATACCCATCCCTCCTATTTTCCCTTAGGTGCAACCCCAAATATAATTTTCTCCTGCTCAGTAGCACTTCAGAATATTGTACAAACAACCCCATTTAGTTTGTGTGGGTAGTCACAGTCTGGAAAACACATTTTAGAGCCACATTACACCCCCAGTGAAAGAAGTTCTTTAGAAGTCTTGTGGTTTTATCTGCATGACTAAAATTCAGATAAACAACAGGAACATGGTTAAAAGCTACAAATTCTTAAAACCTTTGCACAGTTCACATGACTGACTTCTGAATAAGATTTCTGCTAGCATGGAGTAATTTTAATTCAGAGTCTCTTTGTTGTTAAAGTCACAACGGAATATACTGAGCTGTTGTACCAGTCAAACTTCTCCAGCAGGAAGAGATAGTTTGACACAAAGTTGCTTAGCACTGCACAGCGCATGAGGAGTGGCACAGTCCCTGTCCAAAGGCAGTGTTATGATGTATGTTCTCAGCCTTGATTCATTCAAGTTTGTCAAATAAACAACATTTCCAGTGATTTTAATGGAAGAAAATCCATTTTGGGGTGTGATGGATCATAACAGAACTGACTCCCCAAATCCATCTATAACTGACAGTGATTTGCTTTTCCTTACTATTTGTTCTTACAGTGAAAAGTAATGAGATATTGAAGTTATGTCCAAATGGAAACACTGTTTTACTTGGGTAAATTATCCATTAATATATTAAAAAAAAAAAGGAAACCTGAAGGTTTCCATCTTTTGAATGGGTGTTTTTATAACAAAAGTCACTCCCTCCAGAAGGGCATGGTCAGCAATTATGCACTAACATGATAAGTTCTATCAAACAAATATTCTATCATTCTTTGGCTGCTGTAGACATGAATGGCCAGTGCCCCAATGTCAAGACAGGGGGGTTATTTCTTTTACCCGCTTATTTGATTTTTAGCCTTTGAAGTTTGCCCTTTTTAGTTGCTTTGTTTTTGACTATGAGGGTGTTAAACTGTGATTAGCTAATTTAAGTCCTGTAGTAGCTGACATACCAGAAAAGCATCACATATCATGACCATTATAATAACACACTAAACTGGAAAGACTTTCTTTTTTATAAACTGTGCTGTATCTTTTGAAAACAGACTCAATCCTTGAACATATTGAATATCTAAAATATGTTTTATTGGCTTTTCAACAAAGGAAGATATAGACTTTGGAGTCTTCAGAGTAAAGCAAAGAACTTGAAACATTTCTGAAAAATGAACTGTTAGCTCTGCTTTGAAAAGAAGCTAGTATTTGTCACTGCAGAAGTGTGAAAATTTCTACATGGGTAATTTTCTTAATAGAAGTTGCAGAAATATGGCAGAAAGAAGTAAGTCCAAAGAGTGAAGAAACATCAGTCAAATGATGTAACTTTTCACTAAATTCAAGCTGCGTGAAGCAGACATAGTGTTGGGTATTTCATGAGCAGCTTTTACTTCCCAGAAATGTTGCAGAAAACAAAGCAAAAATAAAATCAGTAAAATATTCAGTGGGCAGTGCTGAATTCATTCTGCTTCATTCATGTTCAGGTTTTGACCAGTTTCAAGGGAAAACCTGGAATATTTTTCTCAGAGTATGAGAAAAATGTAGTTTGTACTCCCCATGTAGTTTGAAAGCAATTCACATAGAAAATAGTCATAAATCATACAAAGACAAAAACAAACAAACAAACAAAAAAAAAAAAAAGAAAAAAAGACCACATGCTGATTCACAAAAAGTGTGGTAAACTATTCAGTTTATATATTAAAAAAATCACCTTGGAAATTATCTAGATTGCTAATTAAAAGACTTTAATCTTATTGAAAAATACAACATAAGATTACCACTGTATTATAGGATAGTAAATGAAAAATACAACTTTTGTCTGATTTCAGCTCTAATGATGAGGAGTTAGTAGAGGTAATACAAGCAAAATTTTCAGGGTGCCTCCATTGCCATAACACTTATCTGCATCTACCTGGAGATACAGAAATACTTCTATGAAATAAGCACTTTTCTGCTTTTGGTCAAGGTTGATGTTTTTGTGCTTGGAAACAGCGTCTTGTGTGCAGACAAACATCTCTTCTTACAATTATGCAAGGAAGGTTATTGGAAAAATTTTTAGCGTTATGGTGGTCTTGCCCACCTGAGTTTGATGTTTGAGGGAGAATCTTTAGGAAACTTACTATGGCTTTTCAGCATAAGTATTTTGCACTGTTTTTTCACATCACTAGGAAATCCATAGACCATGAACATATTTTAATGATCTCTTTCAAATATTAGGTGTATCAACAATGTGACTGTATTTACATGCTCTGTTCATATGCATTCACAGATGACATAATTTGTTGCTTAGAAATAAATTTCCAGAGATCATTTCAAACCACTCCCTTGATCTTTCCCTGAATTTTAGAATATTACAGCCTGAAAACACACTTTCAAAAATAAAAAAACCTGCAATTTCATTTAAAAATGCAGAAGTTTTCTTAGATGCGAGGTCTCCCAGACACAGAAATTATTTTAAATGACCTTCTGTGCACTTGAAAAGATAGGAAATGATAATCAATATAATAATGAATAAGAAGATGAAAGGAAAAAGAAAACAAGCTTTCCATTTTAAAGCAATCTAATAAAATTTATAGCATTTAATACTTCTCATCTTATTCCAACAAATTTAATTCAACATATATTATTATCGGTACAATATGTATCCTTGAATTACTGTGTAAGTCATGAATGATTATATTAATTTCTACAAGGTTTATACCATAGTTTTAAGTCTCTGCATATTAAATGTGTGAGACTCAAGGACTTCATATGATTTAAAAGTTTCTGAAAGATTTTGAGTCATTTACATTTGTGATCGATACTAATGGTCACACAAGTCCCCTTAGTCTACAGTGTCACGCTACAAAAATCAGAGCTTTAGCACTTCTAAACATCCTGGTTTAGAAACAGAAATTGCTGATAAAACACTTTATTAAATTATATTTAATGTGAAAGAGAGAAATATACATACAAAGACAGGAAATCTTAGTGTAAATCAAGATCAATTTTCTCTTCCTCTCTTGAAAGTGTAAGGCACAGATCAAGTCCTCAGATGCCAGTGTGTGTGTGTGGACAGTGGAGGAAGGGATGGGTATGTTTTTTTCCTCCACAAATGGTAAACTAGTATACTGCAGGAAATCACTTTAGATAACTCCCCAGTTTGTTTTTAAAAAGTATAACTTCATAGCCATAATTAGTATCCAGTGTTTGTCTTCCACTAAAAACTAGATGATCCGCAGGTAGAAAATTGAGCTCTTCTCTCTATAGTTGTTCCTGGACACCTTAGATACAAAACACTCAGATCCTTTTGATCTTATTCAGCCAACAATGCATTACCGTTACCCAGAAAATCTGTGCATATTTTCACTGAACCATTGCATTGATCTCAATTCTTATTGAAGGCCTCCTATTCAAATAGTCCTGTGAGTAAACAATAAATCACTGATAATTTCTCAGATATTATTGCTTTTGTTAATCAAGATGTTCAGTAATTTTTTTTAAAAGCCAAATCAGATAAAGAAAGGCAATATCTGAAAATGGGAATGAAACTGTTACAGAAATAAAAATACTTCACTGGATAGTTATGGAAGAGTAAAAGTTAAGCAGTTGGAATGTTATTACTAATTAAATTGAATGAACTTGGTGAGATGTTCTCCTGTCTTTTTTTCTCCAGAAGACAGAAAATTTTATTATTGAAAGGTAACCAAGATCAATTATGCTTAGAATTATTGATATTCAGGCTCCCTGATGTAGCTATCCAAGAAATGAAGGACCCAGCTACTGTCTATGCAAATACAGAGGCATAAACTTTGAAGCAAATAGTGCAATAAAGCAGGTAATAGCCCTCACCAGATCAAACACTTCTTAGGATATTTTTAATGAATTTTTAAAAATACATTAAGGCTAACAAGCTTTTTTCTGCACCTCTTTATGGTTTTTGAGTACATAAGACAATCAAAAAATTCTAAACTAATTCTACTCTATCATTCATCAGAGGAAGCAAAAGATTTATTTATGGGGGGAAGTTAGAGAAGATTTGCACACATAACAAAGGGAAACAGATCATGGGAGTACACTCAAAGACAACATCACACAAGTTATCACAGGTAGCGTCAAGTGAAAAATTTAGTTTCATATGAGAAGACCTAATTATGTTCTCCCTTCATCCCCTTCCCTGTAGATGTCACAAAATGGGCTGTTATTATTGTTTATCTCCTGACTGTATTTTAGAGAACTTTAAAGGCTAAAGTAGTTAAACCTCTAGCTAGATGCTTTTCTCATAAATAATTTAATTCATATCAATGCTCTTACTTGTAAACACCCCAAGTCAGAACACTTCCATAGGTATTTTTATCATGCTTAAGCATAGGTTGACACATGTCACAGAATCACAGAATAAGCTGAGCTGGAAGGGACCTGCAAGGATCATCAGGTCCAGTTCCTGGCCATCCATAGAACCATCCCCAAGAGTCACACCATATACCCAACAATATAGTCAGTCTTGGATAACAGAGCTAAAAACAAAGACCTTGTCAAGTCCAAATGAGTATTTATGCAAGTTATGCTCATGAAAGGAATATTACTCCATGTTCTCAGAAATATGAATAAAATCAAAGTAGATAGACTCTATTCTCTAATCCGTGACTACTTTTGTGATGGCTCAATCTGTGACTACAAAGCTGTAAAAGAACTGAAGATCCTATATCAGACGGATCTCCTCTCTGTATTTCTGAGGCAGCAGCATCATAAGAAGAATATTTATCAACATCTCTCATTGACTTTTCTTAGAGCACAAAGATCATTCATCAAAGATGTTCTTGTCAGAGCCATAGTGCAACAAGTGCCCAGAAACTTGTGCTTAAATATAAGTATTTAAGTTGTCAATCTTACTAGTTTCTATATAGTTATATATGTTCTGAGACATATTAATTCAACATTTTAACAGACAAGGGACCATAGAGAGATGATCATAAACACACATTTTCCTTTAAATTCACTGCCGGGATTTAAATGCAGTATGACAATGTCCTGAAAATACTCCATAAACCTTTCCTCAGAGCCAGAGATATTAACTCTAGAAAAAAAATTCTGGGGAAAATTGAGCCATTATTCAAACTCTGGGGGAGGAATGTTGGTATTCTAAAGTACAATGTTCACAGTTATCAGTAACATGATTTGTCAAAGTCTCTTCTAGTGCTCCATGAACATTTCTTTGAATGCATTCACTTACAGCCATAGTTTGATTTCCTGAACTACAGACCAAAAAATATAACTAGAAAATATGAAGTCAAATTTACAGAAAATCTTCTTTGTTTTTTTTTTTCTTACTCAGCTATTCTGTTGATCATAGAGATGTCTTTGCTTTTGACTTACTGATATAAAGACTCCATATTTCCAGCAATATATATATATATATAACCAGAAAAATAACATTGAGCAGTTCACCATCTGTCTTGTTTTAAATTAATACTACAGCACATAAATCAGTTGGAGACAGACTATACTTTCTTGTGCTTATATTCAAATAAACACATTTATAGCACAAACCAATTATTTACACCATTATCAAAATATTGTAAGCTTGAGTCTACTCTTTATAAAGTCACCCATGTATATCAAGTGGGATTATTTGATTTAGTACTCTTAATGTAACATTAATTTATGACAGACTAGAGTCATAACCTCACTCTTTCTATGCAAGACAAAGGATGATCCTTGATGATCTGTGTTGCAGAATACAAGTTTCTTACTGCAGTGCTGAAGAATCTTTGAATGTGAATTGTTTGCATTAATGTGAAAGAGTCCACCAAGACCTAATAGTGAGCATAAAATGGAAATTTAGACCTTAAGTCTAATGACTAAACAATGACAAAGGAGGAAGTAAATATTTATTCATCATAATATCTGATTCTTCCATCATCTATATAACCTACCAGCCTTACTGTCTACAATAAATATGACAGAGAAATGGAATAAACTGTTCAAAACCTTTATAAGAAAATATTCTGAGTTATTGCTTAGTGTTTATGGTGTTAATTTTTTTTTAGTTATCCTAGAGAAGATTCTAATGTTACTCTTAATGTTTGAACTAAGCTATATTTTCCCATGAAAAAATAGGGGAGATTAAAGTGGAAATTTCAAACATAAACATGATTTTATTGTTTATTTGTTCTCTTTCTCTCTCAGAACACATCCAAAGCCTTTCATTTTCAAGAAAGACATACCCAACTTGGCTTATTTCTTAAAAATAATAGCTTGTTCACCTGCAAGTAGCAACAGATGTGAGTTCTAGTTTATCGGTGTGACAGCATTGAGTGGTATTATAACAGTAAAATTTTGGAAAACAATCTTTTTGACTCTATCCAGGGATTCTTTTCAATATTCAGAAATAAATAATAATAAAAAAAGATACTACAAAAAATATAAATGGCTTTGATACAAAGGCATTTTTAGATATGACTCTTTTTTTTTTCTTTTTGATTCTTAAGAGATACAACAATTAAATGAATCATGGAAATAAAAAGTTTAGAGAATGGATCAGATGACAAACTCAAATCTCTCAAATTCTATCCCTGTCGTCAGTATAGGATACTGATATTGTACTGTGTTACTTCAGTATAAGTTTTCATCTTACATCAAAATTTTAAAAAAATCTATTCAACTTGTGGCCCATAGCTCTTCTAAGTATGAAATAAAACAAACAAACAAACAAAAAACCAAAAAAACCCCACAAACAACCCAACCAAAACAAAAACAACAATAACAAAAAAACCACCACCCCCAAACAAACAAACAAACAAAAAAATAAACCCCATAGACTGTGAACAAAAATGTAGCAATTCCTGGGCACATCCCTATACTGGGAAGGTTTTAGGCATCTCCAGGATGAAACAATTGGTTTCAATCCTCCTTGATAACAAAAGTCCCTTTAGAGTAACAGCAGAACTATCCAAATCGATTTAAAGGGTAAAAAAAAAAAAAAAAAAAAAAAAGTGATTTAAAGTTTAGCTAAAATATCCAAACCATACAGCTAAAATTGATTTTCTTTGAAGTTATGAAAGGGATGATTATTTCATTTTCTAAAATATTATTAATTCTGTGAAAATCCTAAATGTCAGAAAAGAGATCCCAAACAACCCCCAAACATATCTTACCGATGATAAAGAGGATTTCCACTGCAATGTCACTGACAGTTGTGCTTCGAGTTGTAGACAGCTCGTCATGGCCAATAAAGGAAACATTGTAAGGTACAGTCACAGCAACATAAAACGTTGCCAGTAAAATAAGCCAGTCCCAGCCGGCTTTAAAAGTGCTAAAATGCAGCAATATGAATTTGGATTTTTTTGCATCTGAAACTTTGTATTCTGGAAATGCTGGTTTATCTACAAAAACATTCTGAAAAAGAGAGAAAAAAAATTAAATGAGACAAAACAATAATTTGGTTACACAGAAGAATTTTTTGCAATGCAGTCCTTAGGTGTTTGATGTTTTTTGTAAAAAAAAAAATCATAATAACATATGATATACTCATATGCAGGCAAGAAGAAACATTATTCTTTTTTTCCTAACCTAGACCTCACATTTATTTATAAAGATAGATCTGTTCATGGAATAACTTTTGTGAATGTTCAGGCAGGAAAAAGGCTAAGTTACAGATTTATTGGTGTAAGAGGGGGCTGCATTTGGCAAAATATTTCCTCCTCTGTTGAACCAATTCTCACTGCAGAGCAAAGTTTTTCTTCTGGACAGATAGGTGAGAGCTTTGGATACACAAAGACGTAGTACTGTAAATAAGAACATAGAGAGGAAGCTGCTATTGAAGAAAAACATCCTATACACAGAGCTCTGAGAAGGTTGTTTCAGACTATCTCTAGCCTGGTCCTATGAACTGAACAGCTCCAGTACCTGGAGCACCTCTGCTGGTTTAGTTTCATCTGCAGGAATCCAGTTCATGGGGATGAAAGCACAATTAGTAGGAATAATTTTTTGATTTTCTTTAAAATTGCACTCCTGATCCAGATCAAACTATTAATCTACCATAATATGGTTTCAGAACTACCTTTGTCACTAGGCCAGACTTTGTCTTGAGTCTGTGTTTTACCACTGTTTTATGCATCCAAGATTTCAGCTGTGGAAATTCTGTTTTCACTTTTCAGAAGTTTAACAAACACCTAGCCTCCTAAAAAGAAGCACGTGGGACATGACCTGTCTTGTATTATTTGCTAACAAAACTTTTGCTCACTGTTGCTGTGCTCCTGGTTAATGCTGTTCCAGTAACAGCCTCCCAAAACAATGCTATGTATTCAGCAAGCTAAGATTACTTCTGTTCTTGAAGTTATTCACTATGAAATTAAAAAGAAACCTGCATAACCGTAGACTTAACTATATTTGCCTTGTCTATCACAGCCTTTCTCTTTGTGTTTCCTTTGAAATACTGATGTCATTGCCTTCTCTATTCTTGGTTCTTATTGAGGAATTTAAGGAGCTGAATTCTCACTGTTCTTAGAGTCAGCCCATTTTTCAATCATGGAAAAGAAAGCACTCATATTATTTCAAATCCATAACTCCAAAAATGCATGTAAAGGCACTTAAAAGATAGTAACTTAGTCTCAGAATAAATGTTTTAATATGGTAAAAAAAATCTGCACTAGCATTTTGACAGTACAGGTAAGTCATCAAAAACTATTTTAGAGTCATGGTCCCAAAAAAATATGATCATATGACTAGAGAATGAAAAGATCCCTGGAAGACCTGGTCATATTTTGCAGTTGTTTGATGATGATGATGATGATGATGCTTGTTCGACATGAAACATTTGTAACTTAAAAAAAAAAATTCAACATTTAATCTTTTTTAAACATTTAATATTAAATTCAATGGAAGTGATTGTATGCCCGATGACATATATGCCAATTGTGTATTTTCATGTCCTTAATCTGTACCAAATTTTTTTTTTACTTTTAATTTGTACTGCACAAAGCAGGACAGTTGTTTTTTTCTCATTAACCTTTTTTTAGCAGTCATTCTGTTGCTATATTGTTGGCTTGTCTATGGTTTGATTTAGTGTTAGCAATATCCACAGCATTTTTTGTGAACTTACTCATTAGCTATAGTTACTAGTGGAATACAGAATTAATTTGAAGATAGAAACATTACAACTTCAATTAGGAAATGAAAAGATAAATATCACAACAAAAGTTGGAGAAATTCACATGAAGACTTGCCTAAGTGAAGTGTCACCTTTTAGACCTTAATAGCATTAAGAGTTTCACCTAGAGTAACACCTTGAGTCTCGTAGTTTTTGATTGTTTTGGCAAATAAGTGAGATGACAAGATAAATTAGAACTTAAAATTCTAGAACCTGTGGAATCTAAAGGGAATTTTATAATGTGGCTTTCATGGCATTAAATATTTGTTTACAGTATGAGTAAATGCACTATCATGTTATACTGTAACAAACACCACAGTAGGTAGAAATTTACTTCATTGAGAAGCATTCTTACCTTTGTTACTGTAAAATTATGACCAGGATATTTCTCCACAACTCACTAACCTTTTACAGCAATTTCAAAAATTTTTTTTAAAGATAGTGCAAAGTTTTTTTTTTTTTTTTTTTTTTTTTTTTTTTTTTTTTTTGTGGGGGGGGGGGTAGGTGAGATGGGACGAAAATAATTTCACCTACATTATTAATTTTTAATTTGTTCTTCTCTCTTCTTTGTAGATGTCCAGAGATATGATAAAGGACAGCTCTACTCCGTCTGCGTGCTGACTCAAAATGAGATCCTGCTCTTCCTCTTCCTTTCCATTTTTCTGCAGAACAGAAGTGAGAGTCCATTAAAGATCAGAAAATAACACTTTAACCTTTGGGACCTCAACTACTGACTTTTCAGACATTGGTAGAAATGCAAATATTATGCACACCTTTTCTCTTGCTTAATCTTTTGCAACAAAGAAACAAACCCCCCCTCCTCGGAAGGGCAAATAAAAACCGCTGTAGAATTTTAATTGTCAAATGCCTTCACACAATTCAGAAACAAGTAATTGCAACATATGATTTGATAGATAAGAAAAATGTACTCTCTACAGTTTCAAAAAGTAGATATTACTAACCAGAGGGAAGAATATCTAGAAATAACCACTAAAAATATACTTGAGGTGATCCTACCCTTTCTCTCATTTCACAGAAAGAAAAAAATATCCCTTGTGATGTACTTTTTAAAAACAGAGAGTCTGACTTTTACTAGGATTCCATTATATCAGACTATGTTTATTTCTAAGCTTGCTCATTAGTAATAACCAATTCATGCATTCAGATTTTTTGTTCCCACCACATGGTCACTGGCAAAATCTCTTGACATATTCCTTAGTGACATGAAACCCATTAAGAGTAAAGAATGAACATTATTTTGGAAGGGTTTTTGGTTTTTACCTCCATTCAGATGTCTGTAATTGTCAATCATGGGAACAAATTTTGTTCTTGCTTATAGAGCAGTAAATTCAAAGCAATTCCAGTCACTCTGATAGAACTCCAGTGAATTGATGCCAGAGTAAATGAAAGCAGACTTTTTGTGATGTGTCAGGATTAAGAAAAAAGAAATTACGGGACTAAAGGAAGAAGCTGTCTGTCAAGGAGATTTAATTAAAGTCAATTGAATGCATACAAATTAAGGGGGAAAAATTAACAAAACACAAAACTAATTAGCAGAGCCAGAATTTAAAATCAAGCAAAATAACTACGTCTTGAAACCTGCCTAGAAAAGTGAGAAAGATTTGTATTATAGGAGGCTGATGTATTTTTGGCTTAACAGCACAAAACCATACATAACAAAATGTGTAGGAGGAAAAATTTTCCAAACTTTCAGTAAAGAAGTTTTTGTGTAATTCATGCAAGAGAACTTGCAAGTTGTGGATTTTTTTTAAACTTGACAGTAAAGAAAAAAGGGGGGGGGGGGGGGGGGGGGGGGAAAGGGGGGGGGGGAACCTTTGTACTGTAAGCCAAATAGCTACACAAAAGTTGAAGGAGGCAGATGGAGAAGCTGCATACATTCCCATCTCCAACACATATTGGTGTCAGCTACAATGAAGAAAAATAGAACGAAAAGCATTATTTCAGAAAAGACCCAACTAAATTAATGTTGTTTTTTAAAAAATAATTATCTCTGTATCATCAAACCACTTAAAACTCAAACTAAATTTTAAGTCATCTTAAATTCTGGGTAAGAGCAAAGTGCTTATCTCTTTCTCCGAGGAAAAATGAATTTAAGTCAATTGAATTGGGTCTCCACTGTAGAATTGTTCAGCTATAGTAGTCAAGTTTTGTCATATGACTTTGAAATTCTCTTTAATACTATTTACTCTTTAATTACTCTATTTCTATTAGTAATATTTACTAATTCTATTTAATATTATTTACTTTTTTCCTTTCTCAGCCTAAACTGCCATGTTGTATGAGGCCACTCAGTTTACTGTGTCCAAAAGCAGTCAATAAAATAGGCTTCAGATCTGCTATGAGGAAGGCTGGGAAAACAGTATTTTGATCTTCTGGCCAGCAAAGCTTTTGAGATGCTTTAGCTTAAGGCTTCATCCTCATGCTGTACTATATCTAATACCTGTCCTACGTCCTTAGCCTGTAGAGCCCAACGTAGTCCGTGCTGGCAGATGGCAGATAAAACAGCCTTGGTGATGTGATATGCTGCAAGACCCACTCTGAACTGCATTCAGAAGGCAGGCTTGGTACCTTCAGGTAGAGTTTCCTTGAGTAATTTCAATATCCCCAGCAATATGAAGCCCTTCTACCTATGCTCAACCTTGGAAGTCTTCTCTTTACCTCGGCTAGGTCACCCATGCCGTCATAAATATATCCTTTAAATGTATCCTTTCAGTAGCTATTTGCAGAATAACATGGAGCTTTCAAGCAACATGATTACCCGACACAATGGTGTAATACTGCTTTCAGGTTTTTTTCTTTATAACTCCTAAGCTCAGATATGCCTTTCTCTCATATGCTGAGCATTGAGCAGAAAGCTGTCCATGATTTCATCTCTTTCCAGAATGCCATGAGACTATGGAATATGATATACACATATTCACATATACACATATTCTTCCTCCCCATATATTTACTGACACGGAGTTTCACTGTCTATCCACCCTTTAAATGAGGGCAGGTTCCTTATAAGATTTTAAATTTTATGTGTCAGCAGCCTGATAATTTTTGGCTTTACACAGATTCCATCTCTCCTACCTGGGTTCAGCATTTCAGTCACTAAGGTACTCACTAACCTGCTCAGGCTGTGGGACTTGCTATGGCCCTTAGAATCACACCAACTGCATATTTTCACAGCAAGTGAAAACTTTCATCACATGTTGATTACACTATTTGCAAAGGATTAATGCTACCTCTATTAATATTGGGAGTCACTCAACTCCTAGAGACAGAAAAGTATGCATCAATAATGAAAGCATTACATTAATTGTGAAGTAATAATTTTCTTACTAACCGGAAATGGCAAAAAAGTTTTTATGATTGTGATTAGAAATTAAAGAAAATTAGATTATTGTGAAGATAAGATGCCATCAGAGCACATGTCAGTAGCTTATAACATTAGTAAGTAAATGACATTTGTGAATTCCCCTGCTTTCTGGTCTCCTATATGCCTTCAGGAAAGGAAGAAATCCTGAGCCTTAGCAAAACACATTGTTCAGCAGGTGTGCCTCTACACGTGCGTGATTGTTTTCTGTAACCTTCCCTTTTTTCTTGTCATGCTCAGTTCACAGCTCACTATTCTGAAACAGACAGCTCATTCTTTTATAAACTCCCATCTGTTTCTCTCTGGTTCTTCAAAAATTTAGGTACCTGACAGACTTGATTTTTTTATTTTTTCCCATGGCCGATCTTAGAAAAAAAAGATTCAAGAACAAAATCAAGCATAAGCAGAAAGTCACTTTAATGCAACTGGATTATTTTTGCCCTGTGCTTAAAATCAAAAGGATTTCTCATCTTCCCAAATAAAGTGAGAAACCCTGTTCTAGAAAAATACCAGATTTAGGGGTCTGTTCCCTGGTGCTTCTACACACCCTTTCCTGTGTAATGGTAATCCCCTCCCCTAGGCAGCTCTTTAAAAGGATGCTTGCAATTTGGTCTTATTTTCCCTATATCAGAAAAGTGATAATACAATTTTTAACTCTTACTGCTGTCCTTCTGGTTGCTTTCCTTTCAAATGAAGGCAAGTATAGTAACACAACTGTCAGACATGACAATTACAAAATATTTTCTAAGAAAAAAAAAATAATACAACACCTCTTTGCTAAGCTTAATATTAGCTTCCTAACTTTACACTTCTTAGACTCTTGTGAGGGAAGATTGCAGTAAAAAAAAGCACAATCAGACACAAAAGTCTTCGTAACTCTTGTCTTTTCTGTTGTGTTTTTGTAAGAACATAAGGCTTCAATCATCCACTTAAGGTTAATAGAAAGTGGAGGCATAACTCTTTTCATGTCTCGTTGGGGAAAAAATAAGATCTACTTCTTAGGTATAAATCAGAAATATAAACCCTGACAACTTCTGACAAACTTTCATAGGCATGTGCTGCCCTAGCAATGCAGAACTGGAAAGTCAGCTTTACTGACTAAATTGACACCAAAGGTAAGTCTGTTCTCCTTCAAAGCAGTTCATCGAATCCTAGAATAATTTAGGTTGGAAAAGACCCTTAAGATCATCAGTTCACAATCTTTAATTGCGAACTCCACCACTAAACCCTGTCCCCAGGTGCAACTCTGACATATCTTTCAAATACTTTCAGAGGTGGTGACTCAGCCACTTCCCCGGGCAGCCTGTCCCAGGCTTGATAACACTTGGTGAAGAATTATTTCCTAAAAAGGGAATAGTCATAGCATAGCATTAGACAGACTCCAGAATATTTCATGGCTTATAATTATCTCATTCTCCTGGTAAAGTCTGACACATCTATAGAATCATAGAATCATGGAATGGTTTGGGTTGGAAGAGACCTTAGAGATCCTCTAGTTCCAACCTTTCTGCCATGGGCAGTGATACCTTCTACTAGGCCTGGTTGCTCAAAGCCCCATCAAACCTGGCCTTGGACTCTTCCAGGGATGGAACATTTACCACCATCTGTTCCAATTCTCAGCTGTTCCAGTAACTCCCTACTCTCTTACTGAAGGCTGAGAAACCCTGATATGACCCAGAAAAACTGTGCTCATTCCATAGCACACAACTTGTGGAGAGAGAGACCATGAAATGCCTTTTTTTTCCAAATACCAGAACGAACTAACCTGCTTTGGCCAGAAAGTTTGCATTTTATTTACAAAAATTGTCTCAGCCTTGGTAGTTATTACTCATTATTCATAGCATTAATTTGCATCCCTTCAAGAGAACTGCTTTCACTTTTCTCATTTATGTATTAATTAAAACCACTACCTAAAATTCCCTCTGATGTGATACCTACCCAACATATTAGTGTATGAAAATATCTCCAGTCTGATCATGGGTCATTACCATTGAAAATTTTCAATACAAATGTACACGGACACAAACCAGAAAATTAAGATCTACTACTTCATTCATATGACACAGGAGAATCCAAGAGATTTGCCTGTGCTTACCTAAAACATAGAGAATGAATAAAAGTGACCTACACCTCTCAAATTTAAGCCAGAACACAATATACTGGCAGTACGTGAATGAAATAGAGAGGGATAAACTAGCCTGGGAGTTTAGTTATGCAAACACATGCACAACTGAGTAACTTTTTTCAGAGATGGTAGTTCTACCAGCAACCAACGTGAAAGAATTATCCTAAAGGCTGTGAGGCTGCAGACCTGCATCTCTAAGCAGGATTTTTGCAGTACAGGAGCCAAGGAAAGACAGGTTCACCACTAGGGATGAGACCATGAGCCTTCACTGCTTTTTTATATTCTCACAAGAATTTTAGCTCCATGCTCAGAACTATATTCCAACCCCAACTATTTGATTGCCGCTGTCCTGTTCGCTTGGCAGGTAGGGTTGTTAGGCTTTGGGTAAGATTGATTCAGGCACATTGGCTATCCTCTTCAAAGAGTGTAAACTTGACCATCTCAAGTCATGATGTGCAATAATGCTGACTGGGCAAAAATAGGAAAGGTGATATAGGTTGTCATGGGTTAGTACAGTTTGGATTTTTAGTTATAGAAGAATGTAGAATAATTCTCCAGGTCAGGACCTGGGAATTGCTTTAGAAGAGACAGGGACCTATCAGAGGGTTAGTTGGAATATTGGCATCTGTTCTGACCACTGAAAATTGTTGGCTGCGACTTTGGGAAGTACCATATAAAACCCCGTGAATTTCCTGTAGGTGGGTCCTTTTTCTTCTTCCTTTGGCCTGAGAGGGACAGGTAACATCGAGCTGGGCCTGCTGCTCCCCCTTTTTGGGGGGGAGCTGGCCTGAGGCCTGGCCGGATTCCATCGGCTCCCGGGTGAGGGGGGGGAAGGAGAGTTGCTGTTTTATAACAGCTACTTTCTTCAGACTTCTTTAGAGCAGAGAGAAATCTTTGCGAGGCCCTGATAAGAGCTATGGGCACCATTTGGGCCGAGGCCACCCCGATTTACACCGAGGGGGGTGGGCTGAGAAAGCATTTATGATCCTGCCTGATTTTTTTGTGATTCTGGACTGCCTGAGTGCTTCGATCTCTGATGTTTCTGTGTGACTTCTTCCTCCCTCACCAGCGCGGCCTTGAACATCTAACACCACAAGCTACAGAGAAAGAGACAAAGACTCTGAGCAGATTTAACTCTTTCTTAGCAACAGGAAGCTTCCAGAGCTTGACCCTTCTCTGAGAGAGTAAGAAAGGACAGAGTGAACATAAAGAACAACAGGATGAAGTCAGTAGAGCAAGAGTGAAAAGACTATTGGGACAGAGGGTTGAAGAGTTGGTTATTCCATTCTTACTTGAGCCATGGAAATGAATTTTATATTTAGATAATTCCTTTAAATCATGGGAAAGATATGCATTTGGGGAGATGATTGTTTTGATTTGTGTGTGGATTTGCACAAAGGTGTTTGTGATGAACTAAGTAATATCCTATAAGATGCTTGAACAGAGATAAAGATGAGAAGCCCTCTGCACCAGTGAAGAAGTGAGAAGATATCTCTGTACCTTGAGGTGAAGAATCCTTTGCTTTGGAGTTATTCATCTTTAAAAGGTGACACCCCAGTATGCAAAAGTCCAAGACCCATGACCCATAAGCAGCTTGGGAACCTGCTAATGGGAGGGGTCACAAAGGCAGGTTTCTCTGGGCGGTTGTTTTTGTGACAGTTTAAAACCCACAGGAGAACTGTTCTAAGTTGTCAGTGGGATCCATGACTCTGAAAGATACTCTTCCCCTAATGAATTTATAAAAGACTGTTGTCAGATAGTGAAACTGACTGAAAATTACTAATTTTGTCTCTTTATGTTGTTTTGTAAGAAAGTGAACAGTTTGTAAGGGGAGGGAAGAGTGTTTTTGAAGTTTCATTCTGTTTTTTGTTTTTTTCTCCAACTTTCTTTTTTTCTATTCTTTTAGTGTATGTTAATAAAACCATTTATTAATTTTAAGGTTGAGCCTGCTTTGTTTTTCTCCTAGTCTCTCTCCCACAGAAAGAGTAAGTACCAAGACCAAAATTTAGTGAACGTTAAACCACTACATAGCTATAGATCTCTTTAAACACTTTGCAAAGAAAAGTCCTGAAGAAAAACAGTGAGTTCCAGATTTACATGGACCCTATAGTGGGTGTTCTCTGTGAAAATTCTAAATTTTAGGTTTATTTAACTGTGTACTGTACACTTTTATAAATATATTTCATAAAGTAGTGAGATTACTTGATCTTAGCTATTTTGAGAGTTAAGCCAAGGGCAATATGAGGAATAAAAAGATACTTTTTTTATTCTACTAGCATTTTACTCAAAGGACTAGATAAATTGGCAGAGTAGATAAGAACTTTTCATTTATTTCATTGTTTACAAAATTAAAATCAACCATGTGATGAAATAGCAAGTAAAGCCAACTCCCATCTAAGAAAATTTATCATAGAAATAACATAATTTTGAATGTGTAAACTAGATTTCCTTTTGAACAATAACACCAACAACAGAGTAGAATAGGACAGATGGATTCCATTGCTAAAAGTTTTCTGGATATGGACAGACTTGAAGAAATCCATGATGCTGCTCCATGCAGCAGTGGAAGAAACACTGAAAATGCATAGTAACCAGGTTAGGACTGTGGTTATTAATTCTGGTGGAACCCTTCCCTGCTCAAAACAGAGTCGTACCTGTGTGATCTCTCCTACTGCTCTATTCTGAAATCAGGCAGGGAAATAAACCTCTCTAATTGTCTTTCCTGTGTTTATCTTTGTGCTTTCACAACCACACAGCCCAATAACACTAAGAGATGTTTTTACCCAGAATATATTACAAGTACTGAATTGCTCCTTTTTGAACCTGGGTTCAGTGGATGATTTGTTGAAGAATTTGTCCGTCATTTATTCATCTTACAACTCTACTTGTAAAAGACTTCCTGTAAGAAGTGCAATAAAGTTGGGGGTTTTTTTGTCCTTTTAGTACATGTCTTGGGAAACCCTCCTCTCTTGCATCATAAGGTAAGGAGTACCACAACAGAAAGTGTGATCTTTGAATAGGCCCCCATGAATAACCCATGTGCAATAAAATTAATACAATTATGTCTACATGAAACACGATGGTTTTAAATCATATCCAGCACTGACACGAAACACATTTCATAGGCAGTCCTCAAGAAAAACAAACCACCAAGAAAATTCTGGAGAAAACTGGAATAAAGCAAACCCCTGAACAAACACAAAAAAACCCCCTCTAAAACCAGATTATATGGAAAATTGGTGTAATTTTATTCTAGGCTTTTAGAAATCTAGCAAATTTTCAGTTATTATTCAGGGGACAGCACACCAGCAGTTTCCAATAAAAAGAAAATTGATAAAAATCTTCTTTGGCATTAATGACAGAATAAAAGCACTACCATGGGCAAGAGGCTGCAGGAGTTCTGCTGGTTGGATGACACATTCTTTCTGTCAACAGCAGCCAACAATTCACAAAAGCGTTTGCTGAATGGTGGATCCAGGCTAGCCTCTAGCTACTTTTTAAATCCTGTTAACTGATTAATTGATTCAATAAGAAGATGTACCTAACACACATAGAAATTATACACTGTAAACGTTATTACAGAACATTCTTTAAAGGGGCAAATTTTACACAGAATCAATGGTATGATTATCATAATTTTAGTATTATGCCTTCGAGAAAATCCAGCTTTGAACAGAAAGAGAAAAAAGCAATATTATATATATTAATGTTTTTATGAATTAGAAAGACCTTTAAACAGCTTATGAGATAAAAATCCTTAACCACATTTTGGCCTGCTGATTCTTCCACTATGAAGAAGAAAAAAAAAGGTGTGAAGAACAAACACACAAAGTCAAAAGAAGGGTTCTTTCTCCTCTTCCATCTTGGTGGTTGATGGGAGTACACCCCTACATAAATAAATAAATTTTCCTCTTTAGATGCCTGTATCTAGGTGTATCTCATAAAACTCAGAATTGGGAGGGAAAAAAATAATTCCAGAAAACAGAACTTTCAACTGTTTTTAATAGGCTGGGTTTTGGCAGAAGAACTCTGAAAATGAATTATTTTAAATTATTTTCTCATTTATTAACACTACTACCAAAAGTTACAGAACTCTTAAAATGAAGTAAAATATTCCAAAAGTTATTTCATAATTGTGCAAAATATTTTATTTGCTAGCTTTCTTCTGCTCTACTCTAGAATAATACCACAAATGGGAAAACTTATTTTCATTATATCATCAAATTTGAGATATGTCTATTGATTCAACTGGAGTGATCATATGTTGTTCTTACAGAATAAAATGTAGCATTGAATTTACAGCTGGGTCATCACTCAGTTCTGGCTGTTTTTAAAGTGACTTTTTTTTTCCTGGAGTAGTTTGCATTTCCCACAGCAAATTCCCACAAGGCTCTTAGACAGTCGTATGCTCATATATCATTATGAACAAAAACATAACTGTAATAATATGGAGAATATTTGAAATATTTTTCAAGAACCCCTAGAACTTAAATAATGCCAGCCTTGTAAGTCACTGAGAAACTTTTCATTCTCTTTGGCAAGTGTTAATATCTCTTCCTCTGCAAGTGTGTAGTATTTAAGGATGCAATATCTCAGAACCTGAGAATTTTATTTTTTCCTTTAATTCTTTGAATTTAATTATGTATTTTATATTTTGATAATTTTTCTTCCTTTTTAATATTCAGAAAGAACATGATCATAATTTCAAAGTCATTAATTGCAAAAATAATTTTTTAAAAAATTTGCAAAGATGATGGTGTTAAAATGCACCTTGCTCACTCAAGTGTACCTGAATAATTGCTGTCTTCCAATGAAAGCATGTCTTTCGAGAATGAAGACTTGTTTTCTTAATTGATTTATGCACAATACAGAACTAGATAAGTCACCTATAAAAATGTTTTGTGGTCAATGTAACTCACCCTGAGTTAAAACAGGGGGAAAGGGAATAGATTTTTAAAAAAATAGTTTTTAAACTTAAGAAATATATAAGTTCAAAATCCTATGATGTCTGTGTATATGTTCCATGTGGTCAGAAAATACCTCTGATTATCTCTCAAAGAATGAGATTCTCAGACTCTGAGAGTGACTGGTCCTAAACTCAATCAGTTGTACAATTTTAAGTATACAATTTAGGACAGAGTGTTGTAAACCCATCTCTTCCACAGCTGTGCAAAAGTCACTTGTAGTAGATCTTAATTGCTGCATCTTTACAGGACCTCAGAATTGCTCTGAGGATCGACAGCGTGAACTACATGTCTTGTAACTGCAAACACAGTTAAGTTCTGCAAATGGCCCAAGGCCTCCTAGATGTGTTTCTGAACACAAAGTACACTTGAAAGTCCTCATGGTCTCTTTAATAAAATGTAAGATACCAGGGTGTGTCTAGGTCAGTAAAAGTCTTTAAAGATATTTCTCCCTTTTCAGTTTGTTTTCCCATAGAAAAAAGAGAGGTTGTAAATTATATAAGGAGGTTGTAAACGGTCTGACTCATTAAAAAAATCACCTACCACACACACAAAGCACTCTGAAAAGTTCTTCAGCAACATATGTACTGAACATATTCCCTGTTTCTTTCATGCTTTCTCTTGTCTGTCTTGCATGGCTGAGTTTTCAGACTTTAAAAGGAGTGTCTGAAGATACTTTCCAAAAATCTGTCAGCAAAATTAAAAACAAAACAAACCAGAAACCCAAACAAACCACTTCTCTCTTTTCCCCGCACCTTGATAACTTTGTTTTCTAAAGAAGATATGGAAGCAATGGCATAAATTTATCTAGGAACTAGTGAGTATGAACTTCTTTTGGTTGCTAATGTATATACTCTCTCAGCCTCCCAAGATATACCAGAATACAGTCCACTGCTCTGCATTTGCTTAAGAATCAGACTTTGCTTTTCTTTTTTCTTGTTTTCATTCTAAATATATACCACAAAGGGCACTTTTCCCTCAGCTCTAGGACATGCCCTGTGCCTCTCTGAGAGCTGCTGGAATGGAACTGCCACATGCATTTAACATTCAGGGCAAGGCTAAGGCAAGAGTGACAAAGATTGATAAGTCTCTAAAGATTCAAGGCTCAAATACAACTTATTTGCTTGGATAAGAAGGTGAAAAGGTGACATCTACATGCTCACAAATGCAAGAAAGAACAGAGAGAGAAAGACAGCTTTTTTTGTCCCCTAATTATTTAAATTACTGTCCACAGAGCAGGAGAAAAGGAGTTTCTTTGTAGTGGTGCAAGAATTGTTTTATTGAGTTATTAAGTTATTTTTGTAAAATTTATAAGTTATTTTTGTAATGGTTCTGTCCACTGTACCCTCCTGTGTTCTGTAATAGTTTTCCCCCTTATGAGTTAGTTATATAACCAGATGTTTTATGCCAGTCATTCCTCCCCTGCACCCGTCCCTCTCAATCCCCCCTCTCTCCACTTGGTCGCCCTATCTGTCAATTTGAGACCCTTCCCTGGATTCTGGAAAGATCCAGGAGAGGTGTCGAGTGATAGTCTGGTGCCCTGGGAATCCCCTCCTCCCCTCTTGTGATTTGTTAATGGTTCAGATGTTGACACCCCTGTTACCACCCCCGTGTTCCCTGGTTGGCTGACCCGTTGTCACCACCCCTGGATCCTCCCGCGTTTATAAGTGGCCGTCAGGCTTTGATCTCTGCTCTCTCTGGGCAGCAGTGGTCTGAGGTGGAGCTCCTTGCTGGACTCCCCTTAATTAACTACCTTCCACCCTGCTCAAGAGAGACGACCCTTTTTCCATCACTGCAGTCGTTACGCCATCAGGTCCACTCGCCTTTGTGGGGAACCAAGAGCCCACCAGGAGGAGGTTACTCGCCCTGCCTGTAACCCCGACCGATCCACGCTGTCGCAGCGCAGAACTGGGCTAGCCTGCGCGCCTGCCAGGCCTGAGGGACACAGCGACATTTCTTTTTAATGACGGCAGAAGTTTCAGATCCTTCTTACTTTGATGATGATCCAGGAGCAAAGTCATCCTAGGGAGGAAGTAACTGAGCCATTGCAGAATAAAGGCTTCCTCAATATGTTCTTCCTTTGGGCGATGGGAATATTGAGGTAAAACTCTGCTTCTATCCCACCTCCTCCATTGATAGAACTGCAGGGTGCCTGTGCATCCTGAAACAATTTCAACTGCTTTGGTTTTTGTAAGCCTAGGTGGCTGTATGGTTATGATCCCCATCCCAACATATTGCCTCCTGACAGGTATAAGAAGCTTTAAAATGAAAAATTGTCTCCTGAATATTCACTGCAGTAGCTTGAACAATCATGAATTAGCTGAGACAGTAATTAAGCAGAATAAATCAAAATGCATATTGCAGAATTTCTTACAAGAGACCAGTGTTGCTCCAAATAGACATTTTCAGCATAAAAAATCTGGAATGTAAAATGTTTGGCACACAGTATTTCACTTCTGGCACACTGAAAAGAACAACTCCTCCCTCCAACAAATGATGTATAATCAAAATAAATCTGTTTCCTCAGAAATTCACATGGACCTAAGGATTAGTAAGAAGCCAGAAAAAGCCAGACAGTTGAACCGTAACTTGCATCTTAGTTTAATCTGTTGTGGCAGAAGGTGTAGTCCTACTTTTAATTCACATTATTTCGAGAGTGAAGACATCTTTACCAACAGGCAGACATACCTGAAATTCTGTTTAAGGTGTTGTTTTGGGGTTTTTTTTTGGTTTTTTTTTTGTTTTTTTTTTGTTTGTTTGTTTTTTTTGTTTGTTTGTTTGTTTGTTTGTTTTGTTTGTTTTGTTTGGGGTTTTTTTGTGAGGCGTCAAACACTGGAACAGACTGCCCAGATAAGTTGAGGAGTCTCCATCCTTCATGACATTGAGCACATGTGTTCCTGGGCAATTCATTCAATCTGACCCTGCTTTGAGAAGGGGACATTGGACCAGGTAATCTCCAGAGATTTCCATCTCAAATATTGTGTGATTCTGTGGTTACTATATATTGCACATAATAATAGTTCTGGAATAAGGTTGAGAAAAGCTGTCCTAAAATAATTGCCTTCAAACAAAGAGTTCAAATTTTTCACAATAAAATAAACCAAAGTGAAAACAAATATATTACCAATAAAGACTAAAGGAAGACCCGTGGAATGAGTCAAATTAATCAGGGGAATTTTAGCAACGACTATAGCAGAACTCTACATCTATGCAACCTAAATTATTCCACATTAGCATGCAGATTAGAGGTCCCAAAGTAGTCACTAAATAATTTAATTTCTTATTTTCCTACCTGGATTCCTGTATTGCCACTAAATTCCAACATATGTTCTAGTGTCATAGGCAGAAATGAAAAAGCACTAACTCAGCCATGCCCCACTGGAGTCCAGATTTGGAGAACGGAAATTCCAGTTTAATCACTTTTCCTCCAAAAGGACAATGGGACTTTGAACTAGTTTACCAAAAAGTAGCTCATTGTAAGTTAGGATGCTAGGATAAAACTCCAGTAAAAATACTTATGAAACAGTTTATTTAAAGTATAACAAAACAAACCTTTTCTTGTATACTGGAAAGACCATCAATTTGCTTAAGTGCACAGTTTTGGGAAGAAAAGGTGGTGAGCTGCTTTTCACAATAGCAAATGATTACAGATATTATTAAGCAGACAGAAAGCAGAGTGTATTTCTACAGTAAACTTACAGGTAGGGCAAACACGTATGGTTGAAAGTCAACTGGCAATACTGAAAAACTGAAGCCATTAACCATATTGTCAAATTGACTTAAAAACCAAACCAAAACCAAACCCAAGAAGTGTCAAAGTTACTGACTGTCATAGCAGTTCTTAAAGACTTATCAAACTTCTCAGGCATGTGTTTTTCCATTTTTCTTATATGAAGGAATTAGAAAAAAGTCTGCTTCTCCCATCAGTTAATAAGGCTCTTTTCACTGGAAACTTTTATACAGAAGAAAAGCAGAAAAAATCCCCTGTTAAATTTGTATTTAGAATGACACATTCAAAAGGAAAGGTCACAGATGACATCTGACATTTGTGCTGGGTAAAGGAAAATACGGTAAAAAAGTGGACTTTTGCAAGGCACACTGGCACCAAGGACCAACTGAAGTTGTGCGAACAGATGAGATAAAATAGATAAGAAAACGTCTGCAGAAAATCAAAGACAGTATTGGCTCCTGAGATTTGCAAATGTAAATATACAATGCACAAGAAGAAAAAGGCCAGAAAATCAGAGGATAAAGTTCAGGAAAGTGTCTTTGTAAAAGTACAAGAAGAACAAGATTTTACAGAAGAAACCAGTGATATCAAAAGTAGGAAAGACCTGAGGAAGTAGGAGTCTGGAGAAGGTTTTTGGAGGCACAACTGGTAACAGTGTGCTACCATAAAGTGCTGGTGGAATGTGAAAGGGGCACACTTAGGAGAAAAAGAACATGTTAGATAAGTTTTCTAAGGAGTTTAGAAATTAAAGTCAGATGGAATATAACTATTAATGACCCATACAAATTATAGAAGTCAGTTCTGGGCAGAAAACAGAAGAGAGAGACTGGAACAAAAACATTGATAAAGGGGCCTTGCACGGGCAGACTAGCTTCATCTGGGAATGTTTGGATGTAGGTTCTCCTTCCATGCACAGTCTAACCTCAAGAGATATGCTAAAAAGGCAATAGAAAACTGTGCATAATGGCAATTACCTTGTAGCAATAGCTCAGTTTCAACAATAAGTTTAAAAATTATTTGATTTTTGAAAGGAAAAATTCAGTAATCCTTGAAAAAGTGAATCAATCTCTGAACATTAAAGTTTTTCATACATTCAAACTCAAGTTTTTGTTAATACAAGGTGCATTGTATATTCCTTGTAGTAGTTGTGGTCTAAGTGAAGAAGAACCAATTACTTCTAGAAGTTAAACTTGCTGAAATTTCAGATACTGAATGAGTTGCACAGATTGTACTGGGAATTCCTTTTTGAAAATAACAAAATTATATTCATCACTGCAGGATTAGTAAATCATTCTGCATAGGAAGAATTTTCATGCTATTAATAAGGAGATGATATACTCCTAGATTGATTTTTATACAATCAAGTGGATAGACACAAAATTAAAATACTGAATTAAAAAAATATATTTTGAATAAATGGTAAAATCCTGTTTGTTATCTCACTCTATTCTATAAAACACTATAATTGTCAAAGCCCCATACTAAGTGCTACTTTCTGCTTCCCTGATGCTAACAACACAAAATGATTGTCATGGTTTTAAAATTAGTATGAAGGGACAGAACAACCAAGTTTCAGGATGGTGCTCCAAAGAATACATCATGGATGAAAGCCAAGTGTCAATATTCATTGCTTGAAGCAACTGAATGGGCATTTGCTGGTGTGGTGTAGCCCTGCGTAAGCGTATTCCTATGTCAGCACACAGCAGAGATAAAAATCTGCTTAGATTTATAATTTGACATGAAACCACGTCAAAAGACCGTCTCAATCCATCCTAAAATAACCATGCAGCTACAAAACGTTTATCAGATAAACAATAGCTGACATTTTGCAAGTAATCAGCAACATACCTATTTCAAGTCATCACTGGCATACTGAACGTGATTTCTCACTGGGTCTAACCTGAAAAATTGCATCACTTGTAAGTAGATCATTAGCCTTTAGAGAACAGATGTTCTGACAATCTCTGTCCTACATGGTTCCACATATTAAGTTTTAATAAATTGCTTTCCTAAAACTTTTATAAGAGTAAGGTTTTCTGTGGCTTAAGGAGAAGCAAGGTAAAATATTTTTCATACATTTATTTTTTTTTATTTCAAGAAGTAACATTTGATTGAAATTAAATGTAAGGAAAAGCAGCAAAATGTACTTGTGTGCTACTTGAAAATCATTTTTCAGTCTGCCACCTTAGAAATTTTCAAATATATTCAGTGCAAAAAGTGAAGGATGCGAAATTTCCCACCCCCCCCCCCCCCCCCCCAAAACCTTCTAATATTCAGGACTTGAAAATTAAGTAAAAGGTGAAATTATTTGTCCAAATGTACACAAGAGGCAGACATTTTAAGTGTAAGTGTTGATTTATAAATATTAATCAGCACCAGAGAGCATAATATTCTACAGTTTAAAGTACTAACATTTCATAAAAGAATACTGAATTACACACCTCTGTAACTGAAATATAACTCTTTTTTTTGTCTAAAAATGAACATTTAAACCCAGAAAAAGTTGAATGTTAATTGTTCCCCTACTTTAGAAACCTACGAGGAGTAAATGTGTTCTAAAGGCCATAATTATGTAGTTTTTGAGATATTCAGAGATCAAAGGCTATCACGGGGTGAAAAATTTAAATAGATCGCAGAATAGTACCAGGTTGGAAAATTCAACACCAACGACATTTTAAAGAATTCTGAGAGCTACTCTTGGTGTCTACAGACAAACTCTAAAAAGTTCCTTTGAGACTGGAAAATGATAAAGTTTTATAAATAAATATAGTCGGTTCACTATACCTTTACAAAATGCAGATCTGGAATAAGTACACTGCCTTTGATGCACAAGTCAATGCTCACTGCATAGTCTTCATCCCCCTACACTGATGTTGATTTGTGTTAGCAAAATTTAGCAAATCTTGATTACACTATACAGTCAAAATTATTTTATGGCAGTTGTGAGCCATTAGCATAAGACAATTTTCCAAATTTATAGAAAAGAATCTTTGCATTCCTTTCCGAAGCAAATAAAAGTGAGAATGCATTTCTTATACTATTGGATAATTCTGATGACATAATAAGTCTTATGACTGATGATATAATAAGTCTTACGTCTGAGGACATAATAAGTCTATAACTTAAAGTGTAATGAAAATGAGATGACACTAGAAAATATATTTTTATCAATAGACAAAATAATTTTTAAAGCTTCTTTAAACAAATGGGAAAATATGAAAAAATGCATTCATTTACTCTTAGCCATGCTGAAATCAGATGCATAGATGGAACTTTTGAAAAGGGCTAGCTTTTCCAAAATACCAAATAATACCTCTGTAGATCCTGAAAGTAAATAAATTAAATCATTAAATTAAATTAAATTAAATCATGGTACATTAAAAAAAAATTGGATAAAATACTCTATCTCCTAAATTCCACATTTACAGAACCTGCAGCAATATGTAAATGATAAATAACCCAAACAAATTATTTATGATTCTATGTCATATATTAATTTCTTCTTTGGAAAACTAGGTCTCTATATTGAATAGTGTACATGCAAGAGAATGCTCATGCAGGTGCAATTCTTAAAAACATGTAACTGTTGGTTCTTATTAATGTTTTTGCAATTCACACAAACCTTCTTTTTTGTCTTCTGCAGCAATCTTCACTTTTGTGTCTGTTATATCTTTGAAAGAGGCCAGAAAGAGTACTACATCTCCTTTTTCATTCTTTATAGGAACAATATCCAGTAAGCACCAGAATGAAGACCCTGCAAGGATAAAGAATGAATTTAATTCAAACATCTGTCTTTTAGCAGAGAGGGGGGAAAACATGTGAACTGCATATTTAGGAGGTCAGTAGTCAGAGAATCACAGATGTTAAGCTCATGTAAATCACTTTGCATCATTGGTTGAAGCTCTGTAATACTGCTTTCTCCAGACACATGACACTAATTTAAATGCAAAATTTATCTACAGGGATCATTAATAGAGTTTAATGAAGCTGCTTACTTCTCTGAAACCATGCTTTCCTTTGAACTCTCAACTGATGTTGCTTATTTCCTGGAATAGCTTTCACTTTGTTAACTTGGCATCTGAAGCATTCATGTCTGCTATGGAATCATTCTACCTTAATCATCTGACTTGATATTCATTAAAACCTCTTGACAGAAGACCTGATAGTCAGAGCATCATCCTACTAATTCAAAGATATTTAACTAATCAGATATCAGACTTAGAATAGAAATAAACTCATTGCACAGATGCGAGATATATAATATCATCTCTAAAATTAATATCAGCTATCTTCTTTAATTTCTTTAATGTTCACCATTTTAAGACTGAAGCTGGACAAAACTGAGTTTGACAATATCAATCCAACCTTTCTCTGTCCACACCTGCTACATAATGATGCAGTTTATAATAAATTCTTACTGTTTACATCACATGCCCTGTTTGCAAGATATGTTCAATTCCAATGACATAATTTGTAAGTTTCCCATCAACACCACTTGGAAGAAGAAAATATTTAATGCCTAGATGCAAACATCCTAGATTCCACTCCTATCCATTCTGGGGTAACAGCCCAGCACCAGACTTCTGTCTCTTTCAGGTTTTAGGTATCCATGCTAACTACTTCCCTCCACCATCAGCCTACAAATATTATTTATGAGAGATATAAGTACCACTAGAGAGTTTAAAATTTATTTTTATACATGTCTTTACACTTCCAGAGTCTGCTGCTTTACAACATACTATTTTTAACATTCATTTACAAACAAAAGTCTACTTAAATTCATAAAAAGAAAAGGACTAGCTCCCTGGATTACTGCTGCCCCAGCTGACTACTGCCAAATGATCAGCTGAGTTTTGGAGGGCTCCTTAGGCACAGCAAGCATATTAGCCACTTCCTGCTGCACTGTCTTCTGAAGATTCCAGTTTTGAAAAAGAACTGGGCACAGGAAGGTCACAGTTAAGTTTTATAATTTGGATTTTCAAGTGGAAGTTTCCTGGTTGCCTTTTGAACACTGTAGATGAGCATGATAGGTGAAAGAGCAGCTTTTCTTTTGAAGGACCAAGACAGTTAAAGGTAAAAAAATTTGCTTCAGAGGAAATTCAGCTGGCCCTCTCTGTCCCGATCAAACTTTCCGAGAGTCACTCAGGCAGCTTTGAGACTAACATTACTAGTTCAGCAATATGACAGCACTTCCACTTAAGCTATTTGAAGAAGGGACAGGGAGAAATTGGAACAGGAGGAAAGAAAAGTGGAGTACAGAAAAACCTGTGGAAAGAAGCAGACTGGCTTTGTATTGAGTTTAAATAGTCTTATTTTGAGGTTTGAAGACAAAGCAAGAAAATATGCCCTTTTAAAAGAAAGTAAAACTTATGTCAGAATCAGAAGCAAAAGCATTTCTATTTCTCTTTCTACCATTTTGATTCTCCAGATTTTTTTTTTTTTTTTTTTTTCCCCCCAGATTTGACTGTATTAAAAGTTCTGGAAAAAACTGCTCAGTAGCATTACTGTCAGAAATGTTTTAGAGAGTCATCACCTTCCTGAAGTGTTCCATTCAAAGAGAAAAAGCAATAAGAATCTTTACTGCTTAAAATTAGAAACATAGGTCTTTACACAATACCATCATAACTTCTAAACTGGTCAAACTCCTACTGGCAAAATTACTTTCTACCTGGCAGCATTCCAGCAGTAGTTTCAGTGGGCAAGAAGTCTCTCTCAACTCCTTCTTCTAAACACCATCGAGAGGGCAAATGGTCTTTTAAGAAAATATTTCTGTCCCCTCCAGAATTGAATGCATATCTTAACTCTTTTCAGTTGTTTTGTGTCTTTTTTACACACATTAGCCATTAAGGCCTGAAAAAAATTTGCAGACATCAGCCATTTCAAACAAACCTGACTCAGTTATAGTAATATTGTCTGAAATGATAGATTTGTAGGTTTAGGGGAGTTATTACAGCATGGTTAATCATTAGAGACAAATCAATTTGATATTTAATGGATTCATGCATTTGCTCTTTTGTGTAATCAAAGTAAGTGCATTTGAATTTTTTACAGGTGAATATTTGTAACTGAACACTGGACACTGAAATTGTTCCACATCCTGTCATCATTTAGTTTCTCTCAATCATATTTTCTTTAATTTTCTTTTCTCATTCTCCTTCTCTGTAAACACATCTGAAAAGATTTTGACTAAGCAAAACAAACATGCATAAAATGGGGTGTGTGCTACTAAAGAAAACACACATCCAATGCATGCACAGGCTACTTCTCTCCTGAAGAGTTCCAGACTAATGCCCTATGTGGTGGGCTGTAAGTCCTGGCTGTATTTATACATATTTATGAAACTTGAGAAGTCCTAAATCTGAGCTGGTTGATTTGGCTGGGATGTTTGTTTTTATTTAGTTTGTTTTTTCTGCTTTTTCTCTGAAAGGAGCAAATTCATATGAAGTTGTTTTTAGATTAGGTGAGATGATCTGTTTTAGGTCAGGACTAGGTAAATATAAGGTTGCATTCTGTCAAGAATAGAAGACCTCTCTCACTATTGAGGAGCATCCTCGGAAAAATAAACTGCAAAGAAATCTGTTACATTGCTTTTACAGAAAGACAGCATCACATAATTCTATAAACCAAAAGCAGAACTTTCTCCTCATCAAAAAAAGTAGTGCCCTATTTTGTTACAATTCTTTTGAATGCAGTCATCTGTGAGACAGAAATTCCTTCCCTGCTTCAGATGGTGCATACAAAGGTTTTCTGTATTGTCGAGTCGTCTATCAAAGAAATTTCCTTTGGAAGGTTATTTATATACAGATTCTTTTTATTGCTTCAAGCCACCACTTTTGGAGAAAGAGTCTAATCTTTCTCTTGCATTATGAAGTGAAGGGTCAAAATATATTTTAATATCCTCAAGGCTTATATAAGCACATCACAAGAAAGGAGAAAAGAAAACAAATGAAGCATAATCTTATCACAAGGCAATTTGGCTATAGACCACTTCTATATATACAAAAAAAGGAGTGTTTTATGGTCGCTCTCTCAACCACCCTTTCTACCTTTCCTCGTTTCGACAGCTAGAAGTCTGTCCTCAGACTGAAATCAAAACAAGGGTCAACAGACCACAGCATTTAAAATGGAGATTTTATACAAAACCCTGCCATTAGAATGTCAGTAGCCTTCAAAACCAAACACTCTTTTCACTATAAAATAAGGCCTGCTTAAACCGTGGGACAGACTGAGACCATTAGCTCTGTTGATGAGCTGTGTGCACCCACCGTACACTAATAAGTAATCTGTCATCATGCCCACCCCATGCAGATGCCAATGAAATACTAAGAATGGAAATATCTTTGGTGGGTACTTGGGTATTGCAGAGGTTTCATAATATAGATATGATGTGGGATGATGGTCTGCAAAGTTTATGCAATTCTTTAATAAAATAAATAAATTTTGCACCCGTCTTGTTAAAATTTTACTTAATACTTCTTTAGTCATACATATATCTAAGATATATGTATATGTATATGTATAAGATATGCATGTGAGATATATAAATATTATCTAAGATAACACTTGGAATGAATGCTACTCATGCCAAGCTATGGCTTCCTTTTGCTCTTGAGAGTCTGGGAGTAGTTTTGTGCAGGAAGAAAAGCTTAAGGTTTGCTTTTACTTTTTGACTTGTGTGGTTATATCTACTTTCAGACCTTCAATTCCTCAGGATTTTTCCTGCCACACTGCTCTCCAGAGGGACAGTGATCCAGTTTATACTGTCCCTTCCATCATTCAGGAGCCAGAAATAGCAAACACACAAATTTCTGTGATCTATCTCCACTTCTCTGTGGTGCAAGGAAGAGAGATCAAGCTCTTTCGTGAAGAACTGAATCTGCACATAACATATCAAATTAACCAAATGTAATGGTTCCTAGACTAAAAACCCAAGTATCTAAAGAAAGAATGGAAGGTAAATTGTTTGCATACTAGATACAAAAGTCTTGTGGCACAAAGCAATAGCTCTTCAAAGAATAATTACATATATAATTTAATAAGAGGGCAGAATTAGGCGTAACAAGCCATCATAAATCTGCAATATTGTTTTTGTTTTAAAAAAATATAGGTTACTTAATAAATTATCTTGTAGGGAGATGCAAATCAAGCTTTAAAGAAAACTATTAAAACACATCACCCTATTTCCAGGGATTTATGTAGAAGACAAAGATAATACTATTTTCATGTAGATAACTGCAATAACTTGTCAACAAGATTGAGGCTAAATCCTCAGCATTAAAACGGTGTCTCATTGGTGGCTACTAATTATTAGCAAAATAAACCTGCTGCTGGAGGCATCATGACACCAGAGATATTTGAGCCTGAGCATTCCCACTTCTTCATCACAGAAAGTGCGCTCTTCAAGACAGACCAGGATGCCAAAGACCTTTTCTAAGGAAACCAAATTCTCTCTTTCATCAGCTTGCCCAAAAATTCCCAGCCTCACTGATAACACATGACTTTGAAAGTTATGTGGGTTTGACAAGATGTCAACATATTGTTGAGGAGAACAAAGTGCAAAGAAAACAATGCTTAAAAAATTGCAACTGGACTGAACAGAGAAGGACAGGAGCTGCAAGCACTATAGCTAAATTCAAATACCTTTTCTTTTGTAATTATCATAACTTTGACAATGATAAATTAATACAGCTAATGCAAAGTTCTGCTGCTTTAAGCAAATTATCACCTCATACTTCTCCATCATTTCTGCAACAATCAAATTTATAAATTAACAAAATCTGTAAGTCCTTTTTTTCTTGAATTCTGCTATTGCAGGTGTCAGCTTATCTGCTACACCTAGTGACATCCTTTGGTCAGAAAAAATTGCAAAACTAAGAACTCATATGGACTATGATAAAAATTATTTATATGGGAACAGGTGGTTGTGTTAACATTTTCATACAAGTAGTAAAGAAGACTCAAGAACTTGTTTCCCCTGCTTCCATGTGACCACCAGATCATGCTTGTATCCTGGAAGTAAGTCTCCTTGCAGATTTTAACAGTCAATGTAAATCTATTCCAAAATGGCTTTGTAATCCATTAATGCATCCAAAATGGATCCACTCCAAAATTTATTTGCATCTCAAAGCAGAATACAGTCACGTCCCAAGAATTTGGTAGATGAAAGATGATAATAAGACACTTTATCAACAAAACAAAAATTGTATTTAAGTATGAATAAGTAGGGAATTATTAATCTTGTGGAGTTGATTTAAAATTTGTTAAAAATAGCTCTCCAATCCTCTATATACCCTACGGAGTACCGTGTGCAATTATTCAAATCTATTACATCTCATCAGAGGTACACAAATCCATCCCTCCATGTCTTTCCAGCCTTTTCTGTGCCCAACTCCTCTGCTCTGTTCCTTCTGCTTCCAGGTAATCCAATGCCTCATGCGTCATATGCCTTGTATTGCCCAGCATGTCTAATTTCTCTGCCATCACTGCCACGATGGAGAGATGAACAGAGGGAAAGGATGCCCTAAGAGAAGACCCTTTTCAACACAGCAATCTCCTATCCTTGCCTCTCCTGCAAACTGCCAGTGTTAAGCAGAGAGAAGCTTAATTCACAGCCCTGAAGTTTCTGTTTGTCACTTTTCAGACACAGACTGTCGGTGTTATGGCAGCTCCTAGTTTGTGTGCATGTCTTTTCCAGCCTTCCAGTTCCACTGTGGAACAGTGTCTGTATGCAATAGCTAGTACATCTGCAGTGGATGTTTTATACAAACTAATTTATGAGCTCCAGCACATCTACATTTTGGCTTTGTTTACTCAGCTTTCTGGTCTCTGCTTGTTTAGCTCCACTATCTTCCCTCCTTAATGAAACCATTTCAAAATCCTCTAGTTACCCTGAGTTTTCCTTAAACAAAAGCAGAGAACTAAGCAATGCCTTTTAAAAGATACATTATCCTCAACTGTACCAGTTTCTTTTTGCCTGCCCTAATTTCCTTTTCCTATCTCCATCCAGATTAGTAAAGAAAACGACATTTAGGGAGATAAGTACTTCCCCAATGTAATACATTTACTGGGTTGCAGTTATGACAATTAGCAAAACACAGAGGATTATCTAAAAACTCAGTTGAGTCAGTGAGATGTGTTCTGTTTAAATGCAAAAAGCTTCAGGGTAGACTCATAAACATTATCAGCCTACAACTAACTTTCCCTCTCCCTCCAATGATAATTACTTTGTCACAGTTGTATTAGTACAGGGCATTCAGCATTTGTCAGCCAGCTCCTGGGAAAGTACTAATTGAGACAATCTATTTCTATAAACAAATATACAATATCTATTTCTAAAATGAAAAACAACCCAACCAAACCAAACAAAAACAAGAGAAAACAAAATACAGTTTCTTCAATATCTTTCTGCAGGCCACTTCAGAAACAGTCAGGCTTGATCCTTCCTGATCAGTTTAGTCTTTACTTCATTGCTTTCAGTCAAGAAATTTCCAAATAAACCAAATTGGCTTTTCATTGATTACTGTGTTTTTGAAATCTACTGCTAAAACTGGTTTTATAGCTTATGGTCATTTCTTATGGACTTTCAGAGTCAACATGTAGATGTAATCACAGCAGTAAATATGATTTCTCAGCCTACTGCAGGATGTATTTCTGAAAAAAGGTTTTGGTTTTTTGGGTTTTTTTTTTGGTTTTTTTTTTTTTTGGTTTTTTTTTTTTTTGGTTTTTTTTTTAATGGGATGATCTCTCATATACATTATGTACGTCGATATATATTTTCATATAGATTTGTATATATGCATATGTATGAATTAAAACATATTTATTATTTTGAAATTATATCTTATATTTTCACATCTGGAGGAGTTAAAGCACAAATTCACCTAAACATAGTCATGTTTTCAAATGATATTCTTTTCCTTTTAATATCATTGTTTTATTATCTGAAAAGAGAGACTTCAAAGATGATGTGAAATTTACTGTAAGCAAAAAACCCAGCAATCTCCAGACCACTACACCTATAAAGAAAAATTTCATGCTTTCAGTTTTAAAAATCACGTGATAATTATATGAACTAAAATATCTGCAAAATATTTTTGTAACCCTCACTCTGGTGTCTCTGGCAGTGGCAGCCCCTAGAAACAGAAGGCCTGCAGTCTGCAGAATGGGAGATCTCCCGGCACTGGAAGAGGTGCTGGCTGAAACCTCGTGCTTATTCATAAAGTTTTCTAATAACATGACAAGTAGAAAAAGGGGATTCTGCTGATTACTCATCCACTTACATTGAAAGGCTACATTTTAGAAACTGATCCATTTATTTTACACTGCTTTTCCCACAGGGATAGGTCAGATAATATTTTGCTCTATAATCCTTGTCTATAATCCTTGTCTCATCTGTTAATATTACTCAGAAGTTTTCAGCAAGTTTACATATTTTCTGTTGAGGCCATGATTCAGGAACTTGAACCTGTAGTTCATAGGGTGTCCTTGGGCGTCTTTCTGAAAGGAGGGGTCTAACACTGGGACCTGAGATGGAGCTGAGTCATGAATCTGAACTGGTAATTCCATCCTGTCAGGCCTGAGGGGTTTTTGTACAGAAGGGTTTTGAAACACACACTGAGCAATTATATAACATGTTAGAGAGGATTAATCTCCCCAATTTACCACTTCAGTCCATGTGAGGACATGCTGTAAAGTCTCTGAGCCTGTCCAATGAAATAAATGAAAGTAACCCCACTAGTTGTAAAGCAGCAGGTTTTAACCTTCCAGTGATTTAACTGCTCTGTAAAATCAAACTGCTTTTGCAATTCCCTACCCAAATCAGTGAGAGGGTCCAGTAGACTGGGCTAACATGAGCCTCCTATCAACTTCCAAAAACTGTGGAGCTAAAGGAAGAGCCCATGGCAGCGTCAGCACATGGGGTGGCACATAGTCTGCATCATAATCCAGAAGTTGGATTTAGGGATCAGGGACAAAGTAAGGAAATGTCAGCTGAAGAGAGGCATATGGTCATCTGGAGGAATGATACCTTGAACTTTCTTTATCCAAAGAACAGCCTAATTCATGGTGAAGCACAGGCACCCAAGTCAGCTTTTAGCCAAAGCTTGATTTAAATCTCATAAAAATAAAAGGCAGCAGACTCGTTGTGTCCATAAAATTGTGAGAAAAATTTGAAGAGAAGGGTGACTAGTCAGATGTCTTATGAACATCCTTCTGCAAGATAGATACCATTATCTCTTACTAAAAATGGATGTATATAAAGTAGCACAATGAAATGTCTCTTAAAAACTTTAAAAAAAGCATCCAGCAGCACCAACAGCCATTCATACCAGGTGCAGCTGCAAACCCAGGGTGCCTGTGTGGAAACGCTAATTGCATCTGTTAGCAATGAGAGGCATCAAGTTGTAGCAATATAACAAGGAGCATGAAAATTTCATACGTATTTATATACGTATCAATGTGATTCTAGGAGAAGTCTTTTCTCAGTGAATTATGCTTTTAATACATCATGTTGCCACTGAAAGAAGATATTAGCCAATATCCCCATGAATGCCATCAGAACGAAGTATCAGCACTGTCAGTAAGCTGCAGTCTTGTTGATGTTTCATTAAATTCTAGAAAAAGCTCTCAGATGGTTTAGATTGCATTGCACACAGGGGATTTTGTGTCCTTTTGGTTTTTTTTTTCTCTCTTTTCTTTTGTTTTGTTTGTTTGTTTGTTTTTCCTTCTAACTGAAATTCATCCCCTTGTTTTGTCATCTTTCAGGCTTTTGTTGACCACTTCACCAAGGTCACTGTAGAGTTTAAGCCAGGGCACTGCAGAGGAACACAAGCCTGCTCTGTCTTCCTCTTCTTCTGCACAAGCTAGGGCTGTCTCTAAAACACCAAAACATTTCAGAGGTACACATCACCTTTCATCAGAAGCCTTGGGTCAATCAAATTAAGGGTTTGGAGAGAAAGAAGACAAAAATTCCCTCTTCTGTGGAACAGAGCAAAATAAGGAAACACCTTCTCTCTATATTCTGTACTACCTTTTAAAGAGGAAGACTTCCCAAAAATCAGTGAAATTTCCCAATGATTAATGAGTTATATGAAAGGGGAAAATGGAAAAGAACAAGAAATCAGAAAAAAAAAAAAAAAGAAAAAAAAAAAAAAAAAAGAAAAAAAAAAAATACAAAAGAAAAGAGAAAAATAATAAAAAAAAATTAGAAAGTTGCAAATTATTTTTTATGGGTCAGGTAATAGCAATTAGATATCACCATCAGATTAATCTTTCAGAGTTGCTTGTCCCTTTTATTTCCCTCCTCCTGTATTTTGTAGTATAATTTAGCAAATGTGAGCAAGCCTACCACAAAAGCTTTTTAACTTTCTTATTTTTAGATTATATTTTTAAGGCAGAGAAGCAGTGAAGCAGCAGTGAAGCCACATTGCTACAAACTGCTCTGTCAAGCAACTTGTCAAGGGGCCTTCTCTACATTAGTAAGAAGAAAATTGTCACTAGAAAATAATAGAAAGTAGTCACAAGAAAATGGAGGTCTCTGTACAGAATGTTTTTTACAGGCAGAAAATTCTAATAAATGACTCTTTTATTACTGCTGGGCTTAACTTCCAAAAGACATGGTAGATTTCAGGAGATTGTTAAAGAAGGCAGGCAGTTAATGGTTACTATACAACTCCTGTGTTTCAAAAGGCTATAGAATATTTTTCTACAACCATTAGAAGTATGTGTTAAAACTTCTTGTCGGAGAGGGTAGATACCATTTCTGCAGGAAGAAAAATACTTTCTGTAGAAAAGCTTGAGGGAAATCTAATTTTCTTTCATTTTAAAAGAAACAAATTTCTCCTCAATTTCTTCATAATTAATTAATTCTTCTACAATTTGAAATAACATTGAACTCTTTGTCTAAAAAACCCTTTTCTGTTTTTTTAACACAAGGAATGCATTCAGTAGAAATGATGTTGTGTAGTCTTTGGTATTCTCTAGCCACATTATTCAACCACAAACGTGGCAGTGTCAATGGATAGTATCTCATGGCCTGAGCCTTATTTCATTCACCTGTGGCTGCCATTGCTGTTGATGGGAGAACACTGTTACACCCAGACTCCAAACAACCTTTTGCCTGATGAATGCAGTAGTTCAGTAAGAGGGTCTAACTTTCACCCTTTCTCTACTCATATTCTGCCCATCTGAAACAATACCGTAATCCTGACCTTCCAGATATGGATACAGCCATATCAAAATGCATATTCTCATGCAATGATGAGAAGAGAGAAAATACTTTGATTTAATCTTACTGACTTGCAATAAATTAAGAAATAAATACAGAAATTAAATACATCATAGCTTCTTGACTTTACAACTTAGCAAATCTTTAAGGTCCAAGAATTGCAATGAACATACCTAAGACACAACCCAGAAAGGATTTAAATCAGTGTACACATAGAAGCTGACTAAATGTCCCTTGAATTCTGGTTAACTGTCACAGATAAAGCAAAATCTGCTTGCACCCAAATCCTATGGCAGCTTGTAAAGATAGCCCCAGCAACATCTATTTGCTTCAGTCCCCTTACAGGGGGGATTTTTAACTATGCACAAAGGCTTGTGCAAGCAGCTCTTTTTCTGGGATGCACAGAAATGAGGGTCCCCGCAGTGAAGCTGCTCAAATGTTCATAAATCACAAGTGGCCACAGCTGATTACATTGTGTTCTACACCACTTAAAAAGAGGCCAATTTCCTTTCAATGAAGGAAGGCTGTGGAACTACTGCATGTTTTAAAAGGTTGTGTGACCTCTTTTCAAACATTACAAACCTAATTTTGAGACAAAGGAAATAAATCTGATGGGGTCGTAGGGGACCTAAAGTTGACCTTCTCAGCAACTGAAGATTGAGAGCTTAGACTGGACTAAGTCACTGATTACAGGGCTTATTGTAGCATTGTCTTAGGCTGTAACAGAAAAGGAACAAAATCCACACCACTGCTTAATTGTACTTCAGTTTGAGGGAATGTGAAGACCTCATTTAACTCCCTGTACTAGCTATTGACAAATTTCAGAAAAATTCTGACAGGGAGAAAATGAAGGGTTTATTTAAATATAGTTCCTCAACATAGTGTCCAACTACTTTTAGATTATTCTAAACAAGAGTTCCAGGAGTGAGCATTTTTCTCACAACTCACCTGAATTTCAAGAGGTTGATTTGCATTTGCATTATCATAATTGACAATTTAATTTGTTGCAGATGTTTTAAAGAAAATGTAGAAATAGTAACAGAAAAAAAAAAGTTTAAAAATCAGCTCCTAAGAAATATAATTTTAAAACTCTCTGAAGAAGGCAACAATAATGAAATTCCTTGTCTTTTAATAGTCTCCTTTTCTGATTGTCTTCAAGAAACTAATATAGCTCTGTCAAAGAAAAAGCAAGAAACTGACTGAGGAACCAAAGTAAATACTGAAACTATGATGAAAAGTATATTTTGAGTTCAATTTTCAAAAGACATCTTTCTCTGAAGCTGCTGTATCTGCAGCCATGGTTCTAATACTTTTCTGCTTCTAACATGGCAGAAAATGTTCAGGATGAGGAGTTACAACCAGTTTATCTTATTCTAAGAATTCATCAAAATTCCCAAATGAGAACACATACAGAAAAAGTTCTTAACTACTTCTAGTAGTCTCAGAAGGACTGGTCAGAGTACAACTGCTTAAGATCATTCTTGAAATCCAAACCCAAATGACAAAGGCAATGCAATACTGCAGTTCATCCAACACAGACAGATAATCCGCCTTACTCAGCTTCCTGCCTAACTCCTTGCACACCACTCTGTACCATCAGCTCAGAGCAGTCTGGAATTTCCATGAAAGTGCATGTGGATTTCTGGGGTTGCTTCAGTTATAGCAATCATTCCTTTAACTAACGATTACTGAGCAGAGGTGCTATGTGAATTCTTTAATGATGGTTAAATAATTGTAAAAGGTCCATATTAAAGCTTAACGAATTCAGATCAAAGTTACTTGTTTAGATGAACAGTCTAATTTAATTATAAAAATGGAACCAGCTTTAAAATAAGCTTAAATCAAATTTAAAATAGTGAAAATGTGACAATTAAGGAATAGATGCATGTTCAGTTTTGTAACCTTGAATGTCTGCCCCAAAAACCAGGACACATATGATCTACATTTTAGACCAAATCCAGAAGAATAAACCAAGTGTAAATTATTGTATTCATGCAGCCATGTACCTCCTAGTAATTTTTCGTCATAACGTTGTGCTAACTATTAAGGCTTCAAGAGGTATTTTGAGGCACATCAGTCTTTCCTGTGAGCTCAGAATTACCCCTGAGGCTTGGAAGTGTTCATTTGGTCTTGTAGTTAGACCTACAAAGCAAGGCTGTGCTAAATAGCAGACTGAAGCCAGATGGGGGCTCCCCTCTGACACCCTAAAGCCCTAACAGGACATTGAAGTGTGGCCCTTGATAACTAGGCACCGCTAGCTACTTGTCTACCACTAACCTACGTTCCTGGCATTATACCAGCCCAAATGACAATGATTTTCCCTATTGGATATACTGGAGTGTATCCATACAATCATTTCAGGGACATTATTCCCAAAGTTCTAATGTCTTAAAATATTCTTACAACCTTTTTCTGCAAAAAGTTGAATAAGCTCAACAGCTTCAGAAGTTCAATTTTTCCCCTGAAAAAAAACCTCAAACCCAACCCAAAAAACATATAGCTAAAATGACTGGTTTGCCAAATTTGGAGCCGGCACCTGGCAGCTCTGTTGAAAAAACAAGATTATTTTTAAGATAAATTTTGCTTTTATACAAGAAATTATCATGTTATTTTAATACCTATTCATTTTTGTTTCCAAGTGGTACAAAATACACATGGAAATGAAAAATATTATGGGCAATTGGGGAAATTTATTCCTATTCAGAGAATATACTGGGGAGGTGTCATGGGTTAGCACAGTTTGGTTTTTTAGTTATAGAAAAATGTAAAATAATTCTCCAGGTCAGGACCTGGGAATTGCTTTAGAAGAGACAGGGACATATCAGAGGGTTAGTTGGAATATTGGCATCTATTCTGACGACTGAAATTGTTAGCTGTGACTTTGGGAAGTACCATATAAAACCCCGTGAATTTCCTGTAGGTGGGTCCTTTTTCTTCTTTCCTTTGGCCAGAGAGAGACAGGTAACATCGAGCTGGGCCTGCTGCTCCCCCTTTTTGGTGGGGGAGCTGGCCTGAGGCCTGGCTGGATTCCATCGGCTCCCGGGTGAAGGGGGGGGAAGGAGAGGTTGCTGTTTTATAACAGCTACTTTCTTCAGACTTCTTTAGAGCAGGGAGAGATCTCTGCCGGGCCCCTGATAAGAGCTATAGGCACCATTTGGGCTGAGGCCACCCCGATTTACACCAAGGGGTGGGCTGAGAAAGCATTTATGATCCTGCCTGTTTTTTTGTGATTCCGGACTGCCTGAGTGCTCCGATCTCTGATGTTTCTGTGACTTCTTCCTCCCTCACCACCGCGGCCTTGAACATCTAACACCACGAGCTACAGAGAGAGAGACAAAGACTCTGAGCAGATTTAACTCTTTAGCAACAGGAAGCTTCCAGAGCTTGGGTGTTCTCTGAGAGAGTAAGAAAGGACAGAGAACAACAGCATTAAGTCAGTAGAGCAAGAGCGAAAAGCCTATTAAGACAGAGGGTTGAAGAGTTGGTTGTTCTATTCTTACTTGAGCCATGGAAATGAATTCTATATTTAGGTTATTCCCTGAAATCATGAGAAAGATATGCATTTGGGGAGATGATTGTTTTAATTTGTGTGTGGATTTGCGCAAAGGTGTTTGTGATGAACTAAGTAATATCCTATAAGATGCTTGAACAGAGATAAAGATGGGAAGCCCCCTGCGCCAGTGAAGAAGTGAGAAGATACCTCTGTACCTTGAGGGGAAGAATCCTTTGCTTTGGAGTTATTCATCTTTAAAAGGTGACACCCCAGTATGCAAAAGTCTAAGACCCGGGACCCATAAGCAGCTTGGGAACCTGCTCCTGGGAGGGTCACAAAGGCAGGTTTCTCCGGGCGGTTGTTTTTGTGACAGTTTAAAACCCACAAGAGAACTGTTCTAAGTTGTCAGTGGGATCCATGACTCTAAAAGAGACTCTTCCCCTAATGAATTGATGAAAGACTATTATCAGATAGTGAAACTGACTGAAAATTACTAATTTTGTCTCTTTATGTTGTTTTGTAAGAAAGTGAACAGTTTGTAAGGGGAGGAAAAAGTGTTTTTTGAAGTTTCATTCCATTTTAGTTTTTTTCCAACTTTCTGTTTTTCTATTCTTTTAGTGTATGTTAATAAACTATTTGTTAATTTTAAGGTTGAGCCTGCTTTGTTTATCTCCTAGTCTATCTCTCAAAAAAGAGTAAGTACCAAGATGAAAATTTAGTGAATGTGAAACCACTACAGGAGGCTTCCAGTCGAATCATACAGAGGGATGTATGTAGGATGGATAGTGGGAAATTTAGCCTCAACAATTTATCTCTATATCTGTGATTCAGGTATTTCTTTGCAATCTCTTTCTGCCTGTATTAATCATATCTATTACAGATTTGAAGCACCCCTTTATAACGTAAAGGAATCACAATTTATCATTCAGGACAAAGACAATAAAATTAATCTCTTAGCTTTACTTCTTTAATTTAAACACCTTGAAATATCTTCTTTCCATGCCTAGTTATTGCTATAGAATACTGGAAAAAAGCAGCTCTTATCCTTCCAGGTTAAAAAATTTTTCCTGTATACTCAGACATGCTTTGCAATTTGGAACGACTTTATTTGAATAACCTTTCTGAACCAATTTCAAGAAACTGTGTGTCTCTTCTATACGCTAAAAAAAAAACCCCAAACACCCTCACACACTCCCAAGCCTCCCCAAAAAGTCAAGGAAGCATTTAGCAGGATCTTCCAGATTAACTACAAACTTTCATGCTGTGAAGAGCAGCAATCATGAACACAAGCCAATTAAGGAACATTCTTCTTTTTTTTAGTTAGTGGAAATGAAGCTGCCTGACACTCCAAATAGCTTCATTGTCATTATGCAGCTATCACTTTAAGAAAATAACTTTTTAATACATATAATTATAGTAATATTATTTGAAAGGAATTTTTTTCATTAATAAAGACAGAAGAAGAGAAGACCTATGAGAAAAATGTTGTCTAGACATATGCCTATATACTCTAGACATATAACAAAAGAGAAGGTGATACTCGACACCCACGGATCCATGGAGTCTGTGGATCACTTGGTTCCTGTTACCCTGGTTGAAATCCTGTCATTACCTCAAACTTAGTGTCACCTGTTTGAAGATCACATGAAAGTGGAAATAGGAATATATGGAATAAGTACACTGGAGGACCCTCCTCCAGTATAAATGAAAGTGGCTGGGAAGTGTGCATCATGGGCTGCTGTCTTCTGTGCCTCATGCATATAGACCATGAAATTGTCCTTATAAATGCCTTGCCATAGCAGTCAAAGATTTGCTGGTGCTACTTGAAATTTCCTGTAGTCTTTGGGTTTGCTTAATGCCTGGAAATTTTCTTTATGTAACAATACATAGTTGAACCTAAAATTTTCACTTTTTGAATATAATTATTATTGTGTTTATGTATAGTATCTGTTGAGAAGAAATCACTTGGCTCATTCAGTTATCTGAGAATTTTACTGATGGCATTGAAAAATTTACGTAGCTTATCTTGGGAATATGAATATTTCCCCTGAAGCTTCAGCAATAAAAGGTAAAAATTCCAGTATAAGAAAAAGCAGAAAAAACAGTGTGATAGTCAGTGCAAAGAAATGTCTCACAATGCAGTTTAGTACCCTGAATTTCCTCTATGCAGCTTTGTAACATACTTATTTAAAATCAATAGCACCAATATAAGCATGGTCTCAATGTGTACTGTACTGTCATTAGTCAAATCTATTCTTATAGGCTTGATGATAGATACACGAAATTATTACTTAGAAACAAATATTATATATTATATACATTATATACCATATGCTAAGTTTCATTCCTTATGACTAACAGAACAGGAAAGACTTACCATTCTTCTTATAGAACATGATTTCTCCTTTAAATTCTATCTTTTCCTCCAATGATTTCTCAATTTGAAGAATCATCTGCTCATTTGTTTCAGCACCAAGTAAAAATTTACAGCTGCAGCTCTTCTGCATGACTTCAGTCCGTGCAAATCCAGCGAGCTCACAGAAGCCATCAGAGCAGTAAACAATGGGGAATCCCTTAGCCACCTGAGCATTTGCGAGGATGAAGTTACTATCTGCAGAAGAACAAAAAAAGTAAAATATGAATTAAGGTCCAAATTCTACACCGCTTGACACAGTACTTTATTTAGCATCATAAGAAGATGCTAAGAAGAAATGTCTGTCCACAACTGGACAGACATTTTAAAGCCACGCCCCAACTGCCTGCAAAAAGGGATCTAACTTCTGGTTTCAGACTATTATTCTGAAATTAAGTCAAGATTTAGTCCACAGATCATATACATATATCAAGGAATACATTATGATGCCTCTGAGATAGATGTTAACACATTAAAACAACTACTTGACCAAAGACTGGTGACAAATATCAAAACTTTGGAGAAATTTCACGTTATGTTATGCTGCCACTCAGACTACTCTGCAGTCTGAACAGACACAGCTACATCATTAAAAAACCCCAAAATCTCCATGGTTTCAATAAGATAATGTTGATCTATACCAGCAAAATGATTTTTCTATATAATTTTGCAAAGGAATCATTAAAAGCACAGTTGAGTGACACGCCAGGCTACATGGAATTAAGGACATTCTAGACTACAGGGAATTATTTGTCTTTAACGGAGGTGGGGTTGATTTTGTTAGGGTATTTTTGTCATTGTTCATTTGTTTGTTTTTGTTTTGTTTGTTTTTGTTTTTGAAGAAAAAATATTTCATCCATAATCAGTCACCTGTCTTTTGGAGCCCCACCATATGTCACAGGCACATCAAAGATTCACCATTCTGTTATACTTAATGCTCTTTATAATTTCTCAGTATGTTTAAGCTGCAGATATCGTGTATGATACATGCAAGAGTAACATATTAGCATGGACATCAATCAACTAAATGTGCTGTCCTAATTTGATTTCAAATCTTGGGCAAATAACAGTTGAACCTAGTGGCAGTCTAATAACTCATTCCCATTCCTCTCTGAAATGTTTTAGAAGGCTTTGTACCTCAGAACGTCAGCCTATGTCAACAATTCTGGCCCTTTACAGTCTTTTTCAGTTATCAGGGAGACCCTTTCCAGAAAACATATCAACTTCTCATACAGGTTTTTTGCCGGCGTTTCCTTACCTTGAGGTAAAAAAAAAAAAAAAAAAAAAAAAAAAAAAAAAAAAAAAAAAAAAAAAAAAAAGTTTTATAAGCAGAATCTGTCTACATTTCACATTGAGGGAGGAAAGACTATTTTTTACCCATTGCTTATTAAGGGATGTTTACCTTACAGCTTGCTAGCAGGAGCTTAGGCACAGTCTAGTCCCAAGATAGATACCTCTCATTTTTCAGACTTATGTGCAAGTGAATTCATGTGTATGTATTAAGGGGAAATACTATTAACTAACCCATAATCCCTTGATAAATATTCATAAATATAAAGAGAAAGAAATGAATTCTTTTAATGGAAAACTCAGATTGATGTACCTAATCTCCATACAAGGATATATTATTTATGATTGTTAAGGGAGGGACAGAATTCATACACTAAAATAGAGGAAAAATAAGTTCGTTTTTCAGTCTGAACTGTCACAAGAGTTCTACATCTGTGAAATCCCAACAACTTCAGCTACGTTACTCTTTAATTACCCGAGGGATAAAATACTATGCTTTCAGCATTTTAAAGACAATGGAGGTTTAATAAATGATCAATTTTCTCTCAAGACTTTCCTTCAATTACCCACATTTTGAACAAATTTAATTAAATTCTTTCAATAAATGATTGTTATGTTAAAACAGTCTTTTCCCATTTACCAAATACTGTGTTTTTAAAACGCATTCTGGTTCAGTGCAGTGCTCGACTTAACCTGTCATTTTTATTTGCCTAACTGGGGAATAAGTATCATTACCATTCATGCACTAACATGCTGCTCCCCCTGTCAACACAAAACTAAATCTCCACACTGCTAAAAGAATTAAAATTATATGCTTGCAATGCATAATGAAAGTATGACAGTGCAGGACCAGAAGATCATTCATACCAAATACACTTGTAGTTAGCAAATTAATTTACTTCTCTGTTTCTTGTTGTTTCAGATACAACTGCTTATTGCAAAGGCTGCTGTGGGGTTTTGTTTTCCTTTTTAATTCTAATTGTTGAGAATTGTATGAAGCAGACTATGGAAGACTGAAAGGACAGAAAAGGTAGAGAGGATGTGCAGTAGTGAATTGATGTCATTATGAACGGGAATACACTGGAGTTTACCAAGAATACCATGATTTTATGAAAAATGTAAGGTGGCCAAACTCTATTGTAATTTACACCAAAAAAACCCACAGAATAATTGTGGTTACTTTAACATTCATTACTTTAACATTAACATTTAACTTTAACAATAAACCAGTTTACTTATTATAAATGTCAATCCAGTACGAGCCAGAATAGCAGCCAATATTTCTTTTAATACCAACAGGTGTCTGATAAGGCTTGTTAGCTTAAGTTTACTGAACTTTTTGAGTACCACAGCAAAGCATCAGGAACATATAATCAGAATTATATTTGCTGTTCTTCTTGACATTGAATTTCAAATAAAATAATGAGATGCATCTATAATCTCACACTAAAGGACATATATAAATCATTTGTTGAAAAAATTCTTCTCATACTAGAAAATATATGATTCCCAGTAATTACATGTATCATCTAATTCTTCAGTAATATTTATAAAGCGATTAATATTTACCCATTACATTAAAAAAAAAAAAAAAAAAAAAAAAAAAAAAAAGCCCAACAAACCCATACCTTAAAATGTTCTGGTCAAAAGTTTGTTTAGCTCTGTAATGTATTTTTATAGCTTCAAAATTTTAATCATTTGCTATTACTTGTGTATGTAAAACACCATAAAATATTTCAAAAAACAAGTATTCAGGGTGAAATTTCTATCATTCAGTTTTGTTGTGACTCAGATAAAAAAATACAACATTTAATTTCATGATCTTCAATGATAACTAGCTGGATTTTAAAATCTAGAGTAAAATAAATGACACTTTCTTTAGAATAATTTATTAAAATCTTATGGACAGGAAGACAACACAGTTGCTTACTTTTGAGCTTGCAGTAGGAAAGCTGCAATGAGACACAAACCTGTTAGTCTGTATATTTTGGTATATGTTTCTGTGTAGATTGCAACACTTCATAATGATATAGAAGTTGTTGAAGTCTGCATTACGCTTTCAGCACGTTGCCTGGAATATTAAGTTCTTTTATTGATCAGGTTGGTTAATCAGGAGAAAATATTAGATTATTGGTGGATGTTTCTTTTTAAATTTTATTTTTAGATAAGAAAATACGTCCAAACAAAACCCTTGATTTATTGAGAAAGATGTAACCCTGGGCCTTTGTCACAACAGAGTAGAACTGCTGAAAATCTGCATAAGAAAGAAGAGATTTGGACTATTGAGGAATAAAACTGAACAGGTAGCTCAGTTTGCCAATTACATACTGAGGTTCAGATTGAGCTGTGGCTGGAAGCCCGAGACAAGAGCCCATGAGCTGCCAACCCTTTGGTTAGCAAAGGGCACAAAATGGGTGGTGCCAGATGGGTGGATAGACTCTTGGAAACACAGCAGGAGCAGAGGACTCAGGAGAAAGAGAGAGACGTGTGTCAGGAGACACTGTAAGGGTATAAAATCCTTGGGTTTCCTTTGCTGAAGGTCCTCCCTGGAGGCACCAGCTTGGGCTGGTTTCTGTGCTGCTGCACCATGAACAAATGGATTTATGGAAAGAGTCATCTGAGGCTCTGCTCTGATGAAGCTGGGTTTGATCAGGGAGGAAAACCTGGTCTGACTGTGAGAGTGTGGGGTGTGCAGGGAGTCAAGCAGGCACCTGTAAGGTCACTGGAACCACCCACAGCCGCCCACAGCCTCGGTCCCAGCAGTGAAAGTCTCTGAGCTGGGAGTGTGAATGCCAGAGAGTCCAGAGATTGGGCAGACAGGATGCTTTTTTAACCATTTGATCCTAGGTTTTTGGTCAGAAATTAAGTGGAGTAAGTCTCTGCAAAATAAATTTTAAAAATTCAAATTGGATATTTGTATATTAACTTTGGATAAAAAATATTTGATTGTCCAAGCCAGTGAGAGCTGTGTGAAAGATGATTTAAAAGTGGTTCTTCTAAGATGGGAAAAGAAGCCTTAACACAAAATATCCAACATGCACAAGGTTTTCCTTTAGCAGCAAGTCAGCAGAGATGGATGAATATGAGAGAGGCCCCTGGCTTGCCAGTGCGATTTAAAAGCACATTTCTTTCAATTGTGATTCTTTTACTTTAAGCTCATTTTCCACGAAGATCAAGTTACTTTTTCACATGAAAGTTTGAAGGAAGACTATTAGGAGGTGGCATGTCTGCCTTCATTTCAGAAGAATGTACTGGAGGGGATAGGACATTGATCAATGGAAGACTCATGTGGTTTTCAGAAACATCTGCCAGGAAGACAGCATAAAGCCAGAGACAATCGAATAGGACGAACCAGAACCGTGAGAGCTATACCTTCAATCACAGGCATAGACAGTGTTGCCCTGTGTCAATGATGTGATACCCAAAAAATCATAACTGGAGCAACAGAATTTAACTCTTATGCCATCTGATACAGAGAATCTCATTCAGCAAACATCCCATGATAGTTTTAGAACTGAGATTACTAAAGAAAAGGATTTATGCAATACACTTCCTCCTAATTAATGCCCACAGTTTATCTGACTGTTTATAATGACACTGTGCTACGTTTATATTCTGCATTCCCTTCATGAACCCTACTGTCATATCTAGCAAAAAATGACAAAAGGATTTTTGCCTTAATACTGCAGCTGTGTCTGCTATAAATCTCATCATTGTGCTTCCCCAGTTCTTTTCGATCAAAGTCTAGAAGTTTTCATGAAGAGAACACATGAGTTCTTTTGCAACTGAGCAAAGCCAACAACCATTCTTATTTTAAATGTTAAATTATTTAAGAAAGAGGAAGAAAAAAATCCTACAAAAGAAAAAAATCTTGAGTAATCAAAGAAGCTACATTAAATAAGCCAGTGACTCACACAGTTACTCTGCAGACCGTAGAACAGTCCACAATTCTTCTGGATGAAAGGATGTACTGCACTTAGATTTGATTCCACAGTCTGTACACAGGCAACTTAACAAGAGAAATCTCATTCCAGGTTCATGCAAATTACCGTGACGGAGAACATGACCACATTAACAATTAAAATTACTGATTAATTGAATGATTAAAGTAGTGTATGAAAACACTTAGCTTTATGTCAGCACATTTAGATGCAAGTGAATTTAATTAGAGCTCAAAATCATTTACCAGCTAGTGTCCTTTGAATCTGATTGAGACCAAGGTGATTTTTATAATACCTACACTTCCAGACCTTAAAATTCCTCTTGAAAAATCTCAGTACAGTTGAATGGGTCACAAATGTGAGGGAAAGATTTATCTAGATCTAAGGAAGTCAGAAAAAAACCTGATTATACTGATAATTCCTCCCACTCTTCTCTAAAAATGAATTATATTGCAATGAATTTATAGTAGTACAGTGAAATGTAAAACTATTGCATTATGAAGTACAAGTATGGACTGATGAACAAAATACCTATCACTGCAACTCACTGTAACCTTTATAATTGATTTAATTGGCCTACTCATTTCATTACAAGGATTCATAAAATTGGGTAGCAGCTACAAATTTAGAGTTATGAATTGGTATTTGAAATACCCAGCCCTATGGACTCAGCTGAAGGGGGGGTGAGCTTCCATAGTTCCTACTTGACCTGAACTGACAGGAATAATTTACAGTAAGTAGAAAAGTTCTGAATTCAGCAGCTAAGAAATAAACCTTTAACTTTGTATTTACAATAATATTTAGTTTGACAGTAAAAGTGTTTTGCTGTATACAATATTTATAGCTACAAGGAGAGTTAATCTGCAATGCAGCTCAGCATGCAGATATCTAAGCAAAATTTGGGCATCTGGTTGCTAAATAATTTCCCAGTCTTATTGATAAACACAAGATCATAAGCCACATAAGAGAACTAGTGTTTAATGATCTTGAACCCAGCTTTCATTGCCATTAGTGCATCAGGTCAATATTGGAATAATGACTGCAGCTTTCTGCATGGCCAGTAAAATTACCTATTCCTACAAGAAAGCAGACCAAAAAGCCAGGGTGTATCAGAGAGAAACAAAGTGGAAAACAAAAGCAATAGTGAACCTCGTGGTGAAATGGGCTTCTGGCATCTTAGTGAGGAAAAAAATCATTTGTTGCTCCATTAGACATCTTTGTACGTGTTCCTATTGCGTTTCCAGTCTCAGTATCATTTAAATCCACCTAAACTCTAAAATATAAGACTGAGAAGGACTTCGTTGAAACAGTAGCACTGCTATGACTGCTCATTTATCATTACAGAGCACTTTTCAAATAAACCAGTGCAATTGTAAAGGGTGAACTATAGTAAAGGAGAAAAACTTTCAGCAGAGATGAATTTTAAATTCTCCAAAATCAAGCCGCACCAGCAGAAGGAAATAACTACATCTTTTCTTCAAAAGGAAATATAAATTAGTCTAGAAAACATCTTTGCTTTTGCTTTTATATTTACCTGGAATTACAAATTTACGTCTGTCAGTCGAATCAAGGTTGCAACAAAATTCTTCTTTTTCCACCCTTAAGTTTGTTGATATTGAAAAAATTTTATTTTTCAGTAAAAAAACCTATTACATTCTATTTGATGAGCTTTGTTTTGTTGATTGTGCAGTGACTGCCAGTGCACAGTGCAGATGTAACTGAAAAATTTATATTGCAGCTGTCAAATATTTACATGCCAGTTGTATAGGCATTGAAGTGCTGCAAGTAAAACAGCACGTGGTACTGGGAAAAAAAAAAAAAATCAGAAAAATGAAGACATTAACAATCAAGAGACACTGTAACTCATGAGTCACCAGCATGTTGTGACAGTGTGCAGTGTCATCCAGAAGTTACTCGCTGTGTGCTTGTTTTTCTGATGGAACTCAACCCTATGTCCCACATGGGGGAGTTCAGCTACTGTTCAGTGTATTCTGTGAGTGCACAGCAGGGTGCACAGGTTCAAATTTCCAAAGGAAGCATGTTTTGCAATTTCTCCAATAAAATACATGGAAATTTTAAGTTCATCCACCAGGCAGAACTATCTCTGTAACCCAGCTATATTTGATTTGCTGTTTGCATTTTTTCCCAAATGTTCCATTGATTTAAAAGTCACCTGGAATTTAGAAATGGAACTGCTATAAATCAAATAACACATAGGGTTCTTGTAAGTTCAAATCATATAGCCCAATGATTTAAGAGCCTGGGACCATGACTTGCTTTCAAGTGTTCAGTGGAGAAAAAAGTTTGCAGACAACACTCTCCCTGAATAAAAAAAAAATTCAAAGACAAGAGCCACATCATCAACAAACCTTAATTAATGTGATCCTGTCCATACCTTCCTTTATCGCTCATCTGAAGTAGAAATGAAATAAGGAGTTGAAGGCTGCCTTATTTACAGCTGTGTTAAGCACTATGTCATCTACTCACAACGGGTGCTCAGTTTACAGGCATACTAAATTTTCACCATTTCATCATTTTGTGGGTTTAATATCCTGCACTTGCCTTTACTACATACCTGCCTGATAAACCTATTTATAACGCTATTGCAGTGAACAACCCTTTGAATATTTGCACTAAATGCAAGCACTGCTACTGATAGTGCAATATATTACCAGCCGTATGTTACAGATTCTGCTAAGAGGGCTAGTGGAAGAATACAGGAAAAAATATCTTCCAGGCATTATTCTTGCACTATGGAGAGGAAGAATATAAGCTAGACATTTTGAAGCCAGTGTAAAATGGCTTTGAAAGATCATGTTCCTGGCTCTTTGAAATCTAATGCTCCTTTCTTATGAGACTGTTAATTATGGAGTGGTAGCTCAGGAGCTTGGAAAATATCTTGATACCATCTATACTGGAAAAAGAAATTGAATTTCTTAATATTATGATGATGTGGAGTTCATTGTGAAAGTTTCATCTTATCCCTTGAAATGAAGTGGATATGGTCTGGAAAACACAAGTATCTGGAACTTTTTGCAGTAAAGGATGACATATATGAATACACGGCAAAATCACCAGGGTTTTGAAATTAGTATATTTCATGGAAATTTGTTTCCCCTTTAAAGTGATCATGTTAAAAAAAACCTCCCAAAACTGTGGATTCTATATATCCTATAGAAAATAATGTTATCAGTAAGTACATAAAGCAAATATTTTCAACACAGACATATAAAATGATATTAGTGCAAAAAGAGAGGAAAATCTTTATGGTCCTTCCACCTACTTCTACCATGCAAGGCCAGAAGATATTTACTGTCCAGATGCTGAGCAAAGGGAAATTTCAGCTACCATTCCCAAGAATGAAGGAGGAGAAATTCCACTTGCAGCCCTGGAATTAACCATGGAAGAAACAGACCAAGCTATGCCCTGTGGAGAGACTCCAGTGAGGCATTAATCATAAACAGACTTATTCACCTCTGGTGACAGTGGGGCATTTCATACCAGGGTTCCTCATCTGAATGAAATTATGTATCCTCAGAACAAAACCAGACTCACAGCTGGGTTTTAAAATGAAGGCAAAAGGGACAGTGGTCATCCTTCCTCAGCATCCTCTGCCTAATGCAGAACTTGGGCTCCAGAGAGGGTGATGTAGCATCATCAATTTTGCATATGATTTTCATTTGCACAGGCCAGATGCCCCAATGGCAATGTGAAAACCACTATCTGTTCAGATACCACATGTTGTTATTACATTCTCTGAATAAGAAACTTTTCCCATTTTATACAAGTGCTTATCTGAAGTTATTACTCAAAGAAGCTCACAGCTGATTTTTATGTATGCTAGCTGGTATACATAATTTTGGGGCTTTTCACTGTCACTTTTACAATCCCCCATGACTCCCATGACAATTTCATGACAGCTAGTGGTGAGTTTTACTGTATTGATTTTTCCCTGTAATTATTGTACTTCAGTATTAAGGTGTCAGAACTTTAAGAGTTACCATTTTGAACAGTTTGTAGTTTATATGCTCATCTCTCAATCCCTGAAATTAAAGGATAATCTTGTGTTAATTTTAATGGGGAGAAAAAGCAGACTCCCTTGTGCCTATTTCAGTGAAATGAGTTCTCTGTAAACAGCAGAATTTCTGCATGCAGTTTTCTCAGAGAGGCAATACTAATCTGAAATAATACAGTGAAAAACAAAGTCTGTTCCGAGAATGTTTTTCTGAAAAAATTGACATAAATCATATTAAAAATGGCTCATAAAATAATGTAACGTGTCCAGGAAATGTCATTTCCAGAGGGAAGAGTTGTATACTGCACTATTTGCCACAATAAAGAATTACACAGTATATCCAAAACTCATCCTTTCTGAATAAAAGTATCCTAAGAATTTCCATATAAGGATCACTGACATTGTCTTGAGCAAGATCTGTAAAAAAAATATTTTGAGGGTGGAAAAGGATGAGTGGAAGGTTACAGGTGAGAATGTAATTAACTTATCATATTCAAAGGAAAACTAATCGTCTTGTAGTGGATTTCTCAACTAAGAATGATCTCATAAAAAATCCAGAGGAAAAAAAATGCTAAAAATATGTGGAAGGATGAATTTTGTTTTAAAATAAGCAAGTAGAATACCCTTAATGGAAAAACAGATGTGTGAAGTAGACATGAGCTATTATTTCTTATAATAAAGTTTCTGTGGACCTCCTGAAGGATGAGCATAGCTTACAGCAGGAGTAGCTGAGTGTCCAAGCTCCTAATTAATGCAAGGTATACAAACAATTATGGAAGAGGCTGCTTGGGGAACCAGAAAGGCTTGAGCACTGCAATAAGATGGTCTTCTGGAGAAAAAATCAGATTTTGGCTTAAGAAATTAATATGATCTGAAGATACAAGACATCTGGAACTTCTTTGCAGTAAAGGAGTACATATATAAACACCAGGGTTTTGATTACCTTAGAAGAAGAAAAAATTACTTTGGACTGAGTATTGTCTCAATGAAAGAAATCAGACACAGGACGAGAATGCTTATAAAAAATTCACTTAACTGAACCCCTAAGGACTTAGTGCAGATAAGAGAAGAAATACCAAAATAATAACAGGACTGAAGATAGTTACCCAAATCTAGACCTTTCTGTGTCCGCTTGCTTTGTTCTATTTCTAGTTCTTTTTACAGGGAATAGAGAGACTAAGCATTACAGAACCACCCTTGGCATTTCTAAAGCAATATTCTGCCATGGAACAAAACCAATACCCCTTTCCACCTCTTTTCCTCAAAGTGTTACCTAAACATAAAAAAACCCCAAACCTTACTTCAGAAAGAGACTCTCAGAGGAACAATAGAACAGTGCTCAAAAATTAATGCAAGTCCCAAACCTCCAAAATCCCAGGAAATGTTATCTATTAACCGTACTGCAGTGAATCAGTATCATTAGGGAATCAGGTAATGTTTCTGAGAATTATATTCTTCTAACTGGTCCAAAATATTTTACAGAAACAAACAAACAAACAAACAAAACCCCCAAAACAAACAAACAAACAAACAAACCACAACACCACCATTCCAGTTGCTGGCACTATACTTGCTAGACAAAAGCAACACTTTTTTGTTCCACAGAAAAAAGGTGTAAGAATGCTGCAGTCTAATTCCAGCGTTGCAGTGGGAGGTAGTTCAAAGTTCTGCTTGGTTTTTCTGGAGCCCAGTCCAAAGAAAGTGATGAAAAGTGTATTGACAAATAGCAGCAGATGCTCGTGTCTGGTTGCAAAGTTTTCATTCTAGAGAGAATCATCTTTTTCATTTTGAGAATTTAGAAATAATTTGTAGAAAGCCAGATATTTATATCTTTATCTCATCAAGTAAAAGTGGCACTGAGCAAACAGAGAAAAATACTAAAAATACAGAAATAAGGTTCCATAAATTACACTTACTGGAAACACCAAAAGTAGAAGAAAGTTATAAATTACAACATGATTATACTGCCACATTTGCTATGCAATCTGATGCTATAAATGTGGAAATTCATTCCTGCTTTAAATACTGTTTAGAAAGTAAAAAAATAATTCTGAGACTGAAAATGAGATGGAGAATTTAATCAACAGCATCATAAACACCAGCAAAAATTCTATTTGCAAAACAGGTGGCCAAATCACTGAAGCAGTGTAAAACCTTTCCTTTAACCTACTCAGCCTCAGTATTGGGGTCAGAAGGTTCACATGGAATGGTAGGAAGTGGCATCTTCAAGGGGTTAGTCTGACTAAAGGCTTGTATTTATCATAGGTGGAGAGTGTGGTGACCAAAATGTTCAAGTCGAGCACCATCTTAAAGCACAGGAAGTGGGTAACACCAACATCAAGCCAGGATAGAAATCAGAACACCTTTGTACTGCGTTTACACAGCCAGGCTCTAAATGTTGAGTAAATGCACCTGACTGTGCCCCTGTCTGTGCCCCTGTCTTCCCTTCTTGCAAATAAATGCCAAAGAATATCTGTGGGTGAGATACTGTAGAACTAATTCCTTAATTTGAAATTGCTCTGAGGAAAGAGAAAAAAAGCAATTTTTTTTTTCTCATTTTGGTGTTCTTCTTTTTGTACTAATACAATAAGGTGCATGAAGTAGGAGTCTGAATTTGTGGATTGCATTGTGACGTATGAAAATTATTCCATTTCAGAGCACTTTATACGTGCAAATATAAGTAAATAGGGTAATTACACAGACTGTGCAAAACACCATAAATTAACTTTCTTAAGTTACAATAACAATAATGAAAATTCTGGACAAAGCTTCACAAAATCTACAACCCTTGGTCAAAAATAACAACAACAAAAAAAGGTATGAAGCATGACTTTTAAAGTCAAATAACCTCACACAAGCATAGAAAACATGATGCAGTGAATTTGCATCAGAAATAATAACAAATGCTTTGTGGTGTCTTAGGTACCATAGTTGTAGCCTTGGCAATACTATGGCTGTAATTTCAACTGGCGTAACTGAGGCAGTTTTCAGTCTCTGTAGTATTTTTTTTTCCTTTATTCTCCACATACTCAAGTTCTTATATCAAACTTCTCCCAGCTTTGCACCTGCAAGGCTGGATAGTGATGGCCTCTCACAGTAAGCATCTGATGCTGGTTTAAGAATGACCCTTCCATTCCCACTCCCTCCTTATCTCACTTCATAAGGTATCAGTTTATTAGACAGAACCAAAACACCATGCACATGTAAGTAATTAATACTGATTTATGTGTCAATAAATGTAAACCTGTAAAAGGTGTATACACAAACTTAACAAGGCATAAATACACATCACTAATTCATCAATTGGCACTAATGCATTCATTTAATGATAACAACCAGCAGTGAAGACAGGGAGGGTTAAACGAGATTCTGATAAAAGTGAATAGCAATAGAGAAAAACCAGGTGAAAAATCATCTACATTACTGCCAGCCACTGCACTAGAGAACTGCCCAGAGCTCTTCAATGAATTCTGTCACTGCTTTCCAAGGTGGCTACTGGAGAGAGTTTTCCTTTTCCCATTATACTCTCTATGCTTTGTCAGTGTTACAAACGACTTGCACTTTGTTGGATGCTTATGCTCTAGGGTGCTTTATGGGTATATACATACAAAAATTTAAAAAGTCCTTTAAGCTGCTTTAATCATGAACCAAAATTTAAATTAAGAGGCACTAAAGAAGGCAACAGAGAGGGAAAAAAATTAGAAATAGGGGAAAAATTGATTAAAAAATGAGGGTGAAATCAGGAAAGTTGCTCTTGACATAATTGGCTTGCTGCTTCCAGAGGACACTGTGGGACACAGATGTCTGCACGGGTCAGGCTGTTAACCTCTTGGTTTCACTTCCTCACTCCATTAAAGATATTCCAAAGAGAAAAATGCATAAAGAGTGAGTTTTAGGTCTTAAGATATTTTTATTATCAAAGCCACCATAAAAGGTAATTTTTTACAATAATACCTTGAAGTTTATTTTTCACTATATAAAAATGTGTTATTGGTTAGAACTCTTCAAAATTAATTGGAATATTGTCATAGAATTAAGTTTTGGGGTTGTCCCAGAGCAGTGTTTCCCTATGTTTCTAGCCCACCAAAAAATTGACTATATTTCAAAGAATTCTTCAGAAGCAGGAAGTGTATTAGATATTTCTCTGGAAGTACTACTAACTAGCTTTTAATTAACATTTAAATTTGTTTTTAAAAATACCTTGTCCGTATAATCTCTGTAAGAGATTATATGTAAGTGCATGACTTCAAAAATTATTCAAATACATGACATTAAACTAAGACTAAAATTAAATAAAAATTTAATCAAAGTTTCAAGTAAGTTAATTTTCATTATGAAAAATGGCTTTATTAAAAAAAAATAAGAAACCAAAGGTAATAGGGATAAGCTCTTTTTTTACTATTTCATGCACCATGATAATGAAAATATAAAACAGCACACAGGGAAAAAATCAATTAAGAATAAAATAATGAAAACCATTTCCCAAAGCTTTTGTTCTTCTCAGGATATAGCCTCAATAACACATTAATCAACATTTTTGCAGCATGCAAGAAAAGTAAATATGCTTGGAGCTCTGGAAAATAATACAGTGGTGATATTTCAGTAAAAGATTTTCTGTTTGGCTTTTTATCCCCACATTTTAATGAATGAGTGAATTGGTAATATATGAATGGCATTTGAGGACCAAATTCCATGCCACAGACACTAAATTTCATTCCTCAGAGGTGCTCAGAAGTTTCTTTCAGCTATAGAGGTCATCCAAGCCTTCTGGTTTAAACAATGGTCAAACTCATTTCTCATCTATTTACCCGCCTGTTCTGGCCTCCACTGCCACTGCAATTCCCAGAACTACGACTATTTCTTTGGGTGGTCTGAATCCCTAGGAAAGAGGCTTTATGGTTATTATGGTATCTGTCTCTGACTGGATTTAGGAGATAGGAAATAATGAGAGTAGAAGAGGAATAGCATTTGCCTCAAACTTGAACTAAGCAAGAATCTGAGAATCACACAATCTTGATCTTCAATCTACAGTACTAAAAGGTTATAACACAAAGGTTAGTCACATGGACTTTTGCCTCTTCAGCGTTTAACAACTAATCTTCTTCCTGAACAGCTTTCTCTTCCATTTTGGCTTTCCTAAAGAATGGATAGCCTCATTCAGAATTTGAGTCACTTGATCTTATCCCAGCGCGCAAGAGGTACAACTAAACCAGATTATTCTATCTGCTATATGCCCACAGTAGAAAAGTGAGTAACCTAACAATCTTTTGTACATATTTCAGCTTCCACAAGAAGTGAAGGAAACTATAAAACTTACATTTAACATCCTCTTTTGTAAAGAGAGGTAATGTTAAGGATTTATCTTTACAAGTATATTCCTGTATCATGTTACCACATTTTCAATTAAATACAGTGACATTCACATTTTTTCAATATATTTGTATGCAATTATTTGAAAGTTTAATTCCTAATTATCAGTTTCTCCATTTCTTACTAACATGCCAGACATTTTCATGTACTGCTCTCAATTATGCTGAAGAAGTGGGAGCTGATGGTAATTAACCTGGTCCTATTCAGCTGTTGAAGCTAATGAGTAAGTTTTCACTTTCTCTAACTCAAACCAAACTGGATGAGACAAATGGCCCATTTATTTTATTTCACTTCCAAACCCAATATGAGTAGTTTCTAAAAAAAACCTTAGAGAAAAATTAAAATCCATATCTGGCCAAACACTTATGTTGCTACATGGGCATGTAAGCAAGATTTGTATTGATCATGGCAACCTATTTTTGTAACTGAGGTGTTTCATTTCCAAAAGGATTTTTGCTCTGCAAAGTCACAAGTAAACAGAGACCACATTCATAACAAGATTAATATACAATCTATAAAACTTTTCAGGAAGATGATAATTCATAACAAACCTGTTTCTCAGCTGTAAGATGTGCCCCATAGATGTTCTACTTCATTCAGCACCCCACCTCAGAACACGGAATTACTGATGGTTGACTGGCTCCAGTAGTGATGCTTTGACCCAAACAATGTCCAGGCCAGCTTTGTTTTGAAAGGAAAATGAAGTGCATGCAAGCTCTCTGCTTTGCACTTGTGTTTCCTGGAGTTGATTTCAAATTTCAGGAATATTTGCAAGGAAAAAAAAAAATCCTACGGAGGCCTTTCACAATAGAGTTACAGCAAGTGAGTTATAGACATTCCTTAATTATTAGCTGTGAAACAAAATTTTGGGTTTCTTTAATGGGATGTATAATAATAGAATCATAGAATTTTTTAGATTGGAAAAGACCCTAGGATGATCAGGTATATTGATATGCAGCTCCTAGCCACTGACTTTGTATCTGAAGTCCTGTATGAATAGAGCATCTTCATAATTCCTTTCTTTATACCATGGTACATAAGTCCTCTTTTTTCTCTATTGCAGTTTTCCTTACATGCTCCCCTCATGATTCCCCCAGTTCCTCCCTTTCTTCTTGAGGTCCCTATCTCAAGGTATGCAAGCCAAGTCGAACTTCTCAGATGCTGAGAGCCAAACAAATAGCTCCAAATACTTTCTATTGCTTCTTCTGCAGGCCAGTGACACAAAATTAATATTTTTTAATTCATCCAGCAAGTTCACAAGTTCATTTTCTGGGAAAAGAGAACTGACAAAATAATACAGTACACATCTTGTTTCCTTGGACTCAAGACAAAGAGAAGTGTTTGCATTATTATTATATTAATGTTAATACTCAGAATTTTAAGATGATGCAACAGTATTGCCTAATGAAAATTATTAAAGTGAAAATCTCTAAACAACATTGTTTTTTTTAATACAGATTTAGATCAATTCAGATTCAGTAAAGTAATTGATAAAGAGTATAGTTACTTTTATTTGGAATTGTTAAAATACATTGGTTTTGCTCATCCAAAGGTGTTAGCTTTAGGTCACCATGTTTTGCAAAATATGATGGTCCATTGTGTATACTTTTGTAATTTTACTGGGCAGAAGAGCCCAAATCAGCTGTGACTTTCTTATTTCAGTCACTGGGCTTTTTAGCCAGTGTCTTTTTAGCCCAAAAACCCCTGCTGGCTTTTGTTGTTGTTTGGTTTTATTTGGTTTTGTTGTTTGGTTTGGTTTTGTTTTTTGGTTTTTTTGGAAGGGGTGTTTGGGTGTTTTTTGTTTGTTTTGTGTTAGTTTTTTAAATTAAAAATTTTAAACCTAATTCTTCCTTTGGATCTGTTCAAAATTAAATACCATTGATGATAGTTCAAAGGCACCATATCCATTACTAAAAAGTTGTAGTTAGAGTAGAAACTCTCAAGCTTGCTATTGATGGACACATCAACTGTAGTCACAGTCCTTCATAAGATTCCTATAGGAGCTGTGAGAGTGCTGGCACTGAAGCCCCCTTTATTTCTGATTATTATTATTTCTCCCTAATTTTTTTCTTTTTCTTTACTTTGATTCCAAATGTATGCAAAATCTGTCTCATATCATCTTGTTTTTCTGTCACAATATACATTAAAAAAGATTATTCTTGTGTGATATTAGCAACTCAAGGTTAAATTCTATACTTTTGCTTCCCACAGTTATTCTCCATTTAATAGATTCTGAATATGTCTGAAAATATTCAGCTGAATGTACCCTGTTAAAGGCTTGTTCAAGTGCAACCTCTGGTTTTCCATGGTGTCTCTTTGGAGTCATGAGTGGGCAGACCAAAATCATGTTATCAAAAAAAGAATAAAGCAAATTTGCTGATGACACCAAGCTGTGCAGTTGGCACACCTGAAGAGTGGGATGCCATCCAGAGAAAGCTGGACTGACTCCGGAGTCACGTGAGGACCAAGAGCAAGACACTTCACCTGCGTCAGAATGATGCTTGGTACCAACAGAGGCTGGGGCATGAACAGATTGAGTGCAGCTCTGTGCACAAGTGCTGCTGGATGAGAGGACAAGACACAGCAAGGTGCACTTGCAGCCCAGAAAGCCAACGGTATCCTGGGCCAGCAGGACCAGGCAGGTGACTCTGCCCCTCTGCTCTGGTAAGATCCAGCATCTGCATCCAGCTCTGGGGTCCCCAGCACAGGAAGGACATCAGCCTGTTGAGGAAGGCTACCAAGATGATTAGAGGGATGGAACATTTCTCCTCTAAGTAAAGTCTGAAAGAATTGGGATTGTTCAACCTGGAAAAAAGGAGGATCCAATGCAGTCTAATTGTGGCCTTCTAGTACCTGTAGGGAGCCCACAGAAAGATGGAGAGGGACTTTTTACAAGGGCTTGTAGTGACAGGGTGAGTGGGACTGGCTTCAAACTGAAATAATGTAGGTTTCTGTTAGATATTAGAAAGAAATAAGAGACTGGAACTGGTTGCCAAGGGAAGTTGTAGAGGCCTGGTCCCTGGATGTGCTTCAAGACTAGGTTGGATGGGACTCTGAGAACCTGGTTTAATGAAAGGTGACCCTGCCCATAGTAAGGGGGTTAAAACTAAATGAACTTTAAGGTCCCATCCAACCCAAGCCATTCTACGATGCTATGATTCCATGTTTCTGTGTACTATTCAAATGTACTTTACTACTTAATGTAAAGGTAAGAAGAGAGGTGGGAGAACAAAAAAACCCCTTTCCTGATATGCACCATCATTTCCTCTCCTTGATTCCCTAAAGAACTGTTCATAATGAGAAGGAATTAATGCCATTTTAATCAATATATGGTTTTTTCCACTTTCAAATTTAGATATAGTTCTTCATCTTTAGAGATATATATATTTAAAATCTCATTCTCCATGGTCTCAGTTACTCTGGTGCATCTCCAGGGCAACTCATTTAACAGTAATAAATTTATCTTATTCTAGAAGAGATGGAAATCTGGAAACTTGGATTAAGTTTTAGTACTTTTGAAAAACATTTCATTTGAATCCAGCACTTTTACCCTGGCAGCTGGCAAATTAGATTCTGATTTCAATAATGTTCATTTGCATTTTGTACAAAATATTTTCTCTGCATACTGAAGGAGAGTCAGTGTTTTTAGGATCACAATCTAGCAATTAACCAACTTTATTGAATTGTAATATTGTTATAAAAGAGAACCAGAGAAAGAGCAACTAAGGCAATAATCATTTTAGGTTGTTGCTTCAATAAATAGAATTTGTTTCTAAACTTTCATGTTCTCCCTTTTATAAACTGTTTTATTCTACTTCACAACAGATGTTACATTATTTATTCTCCTGCTATTTTTGTTTTGTTGTTGTGTATTCTTAAATTTTTTTCTCCCTGGAAAACAAGGGCGCCAAACAGCATTCAGCTGTCAATCTGAAAATACGTGACAAGCTTGAAACATGTATTGATAGATTTTTCATCTTTATCTGTTTAAGAGAGAAATTACATTAGTATCAAAAGGACAAATTGCTTAATAAGTGAATACACTTGTAATATTTAAACTGTTTAGAATAGAATATTTAAAATATTCAAATATTCTTGTATAAACTATAAAAGAAAAGGAATGCTAATGGCATCGCTCTAAAAGTGGATTAATAGACCATTCAAAAGGTTTTTCATAGAAAAGACATTCTAAAGAGATTTAAAATGTTCTGCAAATTTTGCAACTTAATATATGATATGATTTTTCCAATCATTTAATGCTCAGAGCATTATGTGAAATTTAGAATGGAGTTTTTGTGTCTTCTGAGATCTCCCCTGTAACTGCATATTATCTACTCCCTTGATTCAATGCCTTAAAAATCTCAATTTTTTTCTCCATAAGAAAGAAAAAAAAATATTTTCCCTGACACCAGATCAGAAGTTAATTCAAGATTCATTCATGTCAAAGCTCTGCAATATTGCATCTACCTGCAAATCACTAACAGCAGAAATATGAAGAGACTTCAGAGAGCAAAACCATACCTTCATTACTACTTTTAAAAGAAAAGAGAACATTCGATGGATTTTATTATGTGACCTGCCTCTTCATGAAACTGCTTTCTGAGCTGATCCTGCTCCAGCACACCGAGCCTGCAGGAGGAAACTGCTTAATACTCATTCCACAACCCTGATTATTAAAGACTGTTTTGCAGTTTTAGCATCTGATCTTTCACCAGAAGTTAAGTAAAACATGAAATAACATGAATAAATATGAAAATCAAAACTAATCAAAACACATAATTATAGCAGATTTGTGCATGAGAGTCAGTGCGCAGACTGAATGATATAAAAATGGGTCTCAGTCTTCCCCCAAAAATCCCACTGGATCAAATAATTCATATGAATTATTATACTGGGGACAAGGATAGTTCTGGGTTTTTATCACATGGGATAGACTGATACTTCTTTTCCTCTCATGTTTATTTTACTTCTCTGATTTCTAGGATCTCCCATTTCTCCTCTCTAATTTTTTTCATTTACGTTTTTCTGACTAATTTCTCAAGTTCAGTACAATCCATTTCTAGTCCCACATTTCCAGTCAGAAGCTTACTGAAAAAGGATGCAAAGGTGCTGCCTGTAACTGGAAGATCGAAGATGAGAGTTAGTTTTTGTGTATTATTTTTGAGCTTGGAAATTAATTGTTTGTGACCTATTCATGCAGCCAGTTATAATGTGCAATATAACAATGACAGAGAGCAAAATGTAGGTGACCTTCCTGACAGCCAGCTGTATAATCCACTAATATAGCTCAATAGATCTGTGATGTAGACACAGGACATGTGGCAGCTTTCCTTGCCGATACTAACCTCCTTCTCTGACTTGCAAAAAAATTGCCATCTTGAAGAGATTCATCAAGACTGGCAAAAGCTGACTGAAGTTTATAACTTGCTTTAAGCTGAGATATTTTGCTCAACCTCAAGATTAAAATGACAATATGTAGAATAAATTAAGTTGGCTTAAACTGAAAATGTTTACTTATATTAGTTATATATCTATATATATAATTGTAAATATAATAATATTATATATATATATTTAATTATATATTTTAATTACTTATAATATTACTTTTACTTATAATATTACTATATTCTTGAATAGACAATACACAGACAGAAATAGGTATCAATTAAGCAGTCATTATGTCACTTGCAACAACTACTTACCAATTATTTAACAATATTTTCCAAGTCAGCTAATAAAAGCTTAGAATCATAGAACTGTTTAGGTTGGAAAAGACCTCTAAAATCAAGTGCAACCATTAACCCATTACTGCCAAGTACATCACAAAACCAAGTCCCTGAGTGCCACATCTGCATGTCTTTTAAATACCTCCAGGGATAGTAACTCCACCGCTTCCCTGTGCGGCCCATTCAAATGCTTGTCAAGCCTTTTGGTGAAGAAGTTTTTCCTGATATCCAATCTAAACCTCCCTTGTTGCAGCTTGAGTCCCTTTCCAGTTGTTCTGTCACTTGTTACCAGGGAGAAGAGGCCGACCTCCACCTGGCTACAGCCCCCTTTTAGGGAGTTGCAGAGAGTGAGAAGGCTCCCCCGCAACCTCCTTTTCTCCAGGCTAAACAACCTCAGCTCCCTCACTCTAGATCCTTCACTTGTCCTCCAAACCCTTCCCTGGCTTTACTGGCCTTCCTTGGACACACTCTAGACATATGTAGGAATGCAACAATAATCTGAACTAAAACAAGTGATATAAGCAGAAATATCAACATGGCAGCATATTTCTAAATGAGCAGACTTCCCATTATGGATAAAGAGCTGAAGCAGACAAACAGGACTTCCCTACTCTAAAACTGACATTTATTTGTCCTGGATTTCATTCTATGAGTGAAATTTCATTCTATCATTCTCTAGATACAGTGATTCAAGTTTATTACACTGTGGGAGAATAAACTTGAGTGGCAACATGAGGCATACATAAAAGAGTCACAGCAGTGTTTGTCAATTATAACCTCAGCAAGCTTGCACAAGATTTAGGCTTTAAACTCGCAGCCCCATGGAACTGAGTACCCTGAGAACAGAAAACCAATTTCATCAGAAATGCTGTAGTCTGGAAATACAGATGTTGTTCCACATGAGGTGCCCCCTCTTCCTAGTAGAAAAGGAGATTTGCATATATCTTTGTCCTTGTTTCCTTCCTTCTTTTTTACCAGTAATCAGAAATTAGGAAAATAGGACACTTATTCAGCATGTAGGATTTGATCCCAAATGGGTTGAATCTGTAAGTACCTGGATTATTGAATTGTGTATCCAAATTCTGTCTCTCAGTCCTTCCTACTCCACATGAAAGATAATATTCAATGAGTCAGAGACTGAGCCAACCACAATCACCAATATCACCAGGATACTGGATACACATTTTGGGGTTTGAGTCACCCCTAATTTTTCTTTCCCCAGAGATTTTGTCTAGATGCTAATAGACTGACTGAATTTTTTTTAAGAGTACAAGAAAAAGCTGCCTTATTTTCAAGAAGACGGACACCACCATAGTTTCAAATGTACTATTAATTGGGATGAAGGAAAAGTTCTAGCCATCTTTCTTTTAAATGGTGTCCTGTGACATGGCTGCTACTGTAGATTCCTATTTCTCTTTCATAGGTCTGCCACTTAAATGCAAGGACAGGAAGCACAATAAAATCTATTGCAAGATCTAAGACAGAAACAGCAAATATTTAAAAGGTCATTAGCCTTAATATTAATTGCTAGCAATTCTCATATTATGAAATAAGTATTATAAGCAGAGACTTCAGGATTCCATGTCCTTGTCACCCACATTACAGTATGTTCTGACATATTTGTGTAGCAGAATCTTTGAAGCTATTTTTTCCCCAGAGATACCTAGACAACAGATACTAAGCCACATCCATGAAAGAAAAGGTAGACTCTCTATATTCACTGTACTTTTAAAAAATTCCATTCTTTAAACCTTGATGAAGTCTCACCTGACTAGATACACTCCAAATCTGAAGCAGACATCTGGTCTACCTCTATAAATAGAGAGATGATGGGTGGTCACCATTCATCTGTTTTAATGTAGATGTCACAGAGAGGTCGAATGAATCATGCTCTGAAGTTGTGTATTTCTATCCACTAATTACGAAGAGCGACAATGGCTTTGACTTAGGGTGGGTATTTAGATAAGAGGAGCAGCATATGTAATGTAGTCCAAAAAGTAATGGAAAAGCAGAGGTCAGCGGTCATTTATTATTCCACTCTACTACTCTTTTAGAAGGCAACCCATGGTCTATGAAAATCTGGATAAAAAATTTTGAAAGAGTGAAATGTTTTAAAAACTGTTGACACTGAAAACCAATTTAAATTCAATCCTTTGAAAAGTTAAGCTCCATTTCATGCCTGCTTTTGTTTACAGAAGAGACCTGCACAAACATTCCAGGATTCCTCTACTCCACTGTAAATGCAAAAATTATTCAAACACCCTCTGAATTGAGGTCACCTGTGACTGTTCTGGAACGAGACTTCAATGCAGTCTATAGAAAAGCACCAGCTAATATGCAAGGTCAAGCTTGCCAGTTCATAGTAATTTCCTGATATTTTGGGGGGGAAAAATGCCTGTCTGGCCTAGATACCTGATTCCTCTCATCCAGGAGACTCCACACCAGCATAGCACACAGCTTCACATTGCCAAGGAAGCACACAAATAATCTACAAGTTAGGGGTTTTTTCTTAACTGAGAACCAGAAGCCTAACCTTACCCAGTACAGTCCCACATTTCTACATGCAGTATTTCTCATGAGTCATCTTGTATGATTCATGTTGTTTATAAATAGGGATAGAAGTTCTGAGTGTGCCCTTGTGTAAAACTATTTGCAGAAGGAGTCCCACATAAAATGCTTTCTTACAGGAAGTATGAGACCTGACAAGGTAATGGACTCAATTTTAGCTATATATGGCCTTGCTTGCTATGTTCTGTGATTTATTTTGACCAAGTCGTCTGAAAAGGAGTTAATTTAAAAGATTGACCTTAAAGAACCTAGGGCTTTGGTATATAAATTAAGGGGCTTCTCCTATATGCAAAAAGCAACATACATATAAAGATGAGCACAAGAAGTTATGTTGAAAGACCGGTTAGATATGGCAAAAAGAAAACAGGAGAACAAACATGTCTTAAATTTGTTTAGCATCACATGTTCCACTGGTAACACAAGGTCAGGTTTGTGCCTTGACTTCCCACTGTCACCTACAGCATGCAATAAACTTCAGGCTGTGCTCACTGACAATATCTTGGCTTTCCCAACAGTCTAGAGAGTATATTGGCTATTGAGGACACGCTTCAAACACGTTTCCTTTTCTGTCGTCAAATACTTTTAACACATAAGGCTATTTGTGAGATACACCAGTGTCCTGAATTCAGACTGGTCTTCTTCAGCAGAAACTCTCTACACCTACAAGCCAAAGAGGAAGGAGAGCTTGGATGAATTATACTCTGCAAACAGTTAGCTCAGAACATTATGTACCATCCTCTGAAACTTCTCACTTTTCACAATGACTGAACATTACACCTTGCAGGGATTTTAATGAAATAAATTATATCTTAAAATCCTAATGAACAGTAAAACTTGCAGTCTGGCTAAAATATAGGCAGGGTTTTTTGATGGTGCTTTTTGTTTGTTTTGGGTTTGGTTTTGTTGGATTTTTTAAATTAAGAAAAAAATAAAATAAAATAAACCTAGAATGAAAATAACAGTGAATTAATGATTCATACCCATTTTCTTAGAGATAATACTTTACATTCATGAAATTAATATCAGAAAATTTCAGTGCAGTTCTAGTAGCTTATGATATTACTTTGAAAGATTGCAATAAAAAAAAAGTCTCAAATCTTGCTTATTATAAGTTACTCTTCTTTTAATGTCATCATGAGACTAGATTTATGGGGAGGAAATTAATTCCACACTTGCTGACTTTTTTTTTTTCAATGTAAGAGTACAATAGCAATAATAACTTCAGTGAAAGACTATAAAGAGTCCTCTAAAATTAAATGAAATGCCAGTGTAAGTTATATTACTGCTCAAAAATGAAAAGGAAATTGAAGCAAATAAGATACATATAAAGCTTATTACTAGGATTTACAGGCATATCTGCATATATGTACCATTCCTTTTTTTATGGTTATATATCACAAAGCATAAGTTTACCAATGTAAATTGTTATTTACAATGTAAATTATCTTGGAAAGTCAGCAGCTTCCTGTAAAATTCTCCAGTCTATGGCAATTGTGATATGCATATGAAGAACATGTATTTCATATAAAAAATTAAACATTACTAGAAAAATACAAGAAAGAATAAGGTGATTTTTTAAATAACACTTGATTTTTTTTTTTTTTTCCCTCCAATTCTTTGCCTGGTAAGTAAACTCAAAGTGTGTTTGAGATGATGCTTTATTGAATGTGTCTAGTGGGAATTGGGCCATAAGCTTCAGTGGGAAAACAATATATGTTATCTTTTTAAATTAAGACATTTACGGTGAACTTATGAGAGAAGTCTGCATGTAGCTTTCCTTAAAATATTTCTTTGGCCCTGAACTCAGGCAGTAGCCACAAGACCTAAACAAAGTTCAGAAAAGTAGCGACACCTATGTGGCACCACATAAGACACCCCTAAAGATGTGGGGACTTGATCTTGAGAAGAAAAATGTCAAAAAAGTATAATGAAAGAGTAACTAAGGAAAAAACACTAATGCATTCAAAAGGATATGCTCAGACATTTTACTTCTTACCCTTATGTTTCAAGAAAATGTTTCAAGATTTAAATGAGTGGAAGATCTTATTCAATGTTATATTTTCCTGCAAGACACTACATGATAATCAGGAAAACAGTAAATGCACATAGAGAGTCAAATCAAAAATAAAATAATCCTATTTCTTTCAACTCAGTGGAGTCACGATATAATTCATGTAAAAGCAGATGTAGAGAAGATTCTGTATGTACCTACAGACCTGTGTTCCATTTCCTTGGCAGAAAATGGTCTGGAAGCATTAAAATCTTATGCCAAAAACTGAACGTGGAATTTGTCAGATGTTAAGAACTCAAAAGCACCCTGCAGAATTTTCCACTCTGTGGTTCGTGAGGTATGAAGGAGGGGTGGTAGCATGCTCATTTCATATAAATACAACGCAGAATTCTTAAACAATAAATGTTAAAATACTGAATGAAATACTGAATGCATAATAACATTGATTTATATTTATATTTTAAAGGTTGTTTATACTGTTCCAGAATTGTTTTCAAAGACAGTTTTGACTAATGCAGCCAAACTGGCAAACCAAGACAAGAGCATCCACTGTGCCGTTCTGACAATTATGACCAAATATTTTTTATGATGAAAAACATAGGTGATCTCATATATTTATCATACTGTTTCTTTTTACTTCCAATTGCTTCAACTACAGGTTTCACAGGGGCATGCCTGTCCCCTTTAAATATGCTTGGATTGTATTTACTGCAATGGATTTGTCCCATTTTATTGTGCTGCACTTCCGAAATATATGGCTGGTATTTCTGTCATGGGGACTCATTTGAAGATATGGCTGTGTCATAGCTTCCTGAGCCTCCTATTTCAGAATACCCATGTAATTTTATTTCATTCAAGAGTTGGGAGAAACTCTAACAATAGTTATGCTTTTGGAAATGCCTCTCTAGTCACAAATTATCTCCTAGTAAGTGTAGTTACTTACGAGCACATAAAATAAATTGAAATGTAATGTAATTTCATATTTATGAATTGACTTGCCTGCATAGCTGCCATTTATGTTAAAATAGCTCAATACTATGTAATGTTCTTCACCTATGACAAATCCTTACTCGCTACTAAAGACACGTAAGCATGAAAATCCATTGGACTTATAATACTTAGAAAAAATTAAAAAGTTTGAAGAGGAGTTTGATTTAGGGATGAAAGATGAAAATTCCAAATTCTAATTCAAAGTATCCTAATTAAATATATATATTTTTTTTAAGAAGAAGAATTAAACAAATTTTAACTATCTAGAAACAGAAAGTAATTTAGCAAATGTACAAACCACAGTTTATATCAATGATCACAGTTAGTATTGTAACTTAGTGATTCCAACTCAATACATTTTCAAAACTACTCTTTGGCTCATTGTAAGACACATTTATATCTCATGTGTACATCTCATATATCTCAGAGACAGAAGGGATTATGTCATCTATTTAAAACAAACAAAAAAAAATCTAATATATGTGGTCATTAAATCTGACATTTTCTTTCATACTTATATTTTCATTTTCACACTCTTGACAAAAAGAGAGACTCATTCCCATACTGGACTTGCATAAAACCTCCTTGCTCCTCTTAAAGGGAGTGATTCTCTCTAACCCTGTGGCTCCTAAATCTGTACTATCCAACGTGACACAGAAGCTCATCTTCTCACATACATGTACAGTCGCAAGTCAATACTCAGCAGTTACACCATAGTCCCTTGCATAATTCTTTGTTACGTGATCATTATCATCAAAAGCCAATGTGAAAAGAAGAAAAAAAAGTCCTTTAGCTGTGCAGTTTATTCATGTGTTTATTTCATTTGCAAGTTATTTCACCTAAAGCAATTACAAAATATAACTTAAACTTTGCTTATTTAAATCTTGCATACTCTATAAAGAAGCTGCTAATAACATAGGAAGAAATGTGGGCGTTTGACAGACACCAGTAGATCAAACTGAATGTTTTCCTTAATGAATTTTTGCTTATGAGAGAGGTGTCGGTTCAGAAGAATTCTCGTTTTATACCTTCAAGGAAAGAACCTCAAAGACATGAATTGAGATTCCTGTTGCAAATCTTCTGCCTAAACCCAGACCAAATTATATTGCATATAGTAAAAAAGTCTATTACTAATAAGTGAAGCACAGTGAAAGGTTTGCCTGGAATGAACAAATGAATGAAAGATCTAATTAGGCAGCAATTTCCTGCAGATTTCTTCCCTCATGAGTTGGAACATTTTTCTGACTGGAATGGGACTGGAACATTCAGTTAGCATGATCCTATCCTGTTCTCCATGTTTATTAAACACATACATCAAGATTGTGCTTGCACATTGATCTCCCATATATATTTTCTCAAATACACAGAGGAATAAACACAAAATGCTTGTAGCAAGTTGCACATTCAAACAGCTAGGCTGGTGGAGCATTGCCCTTGGTTCACAGACTAATCCTGTCTGTGATAAGCAATGTTTGCTACAGGCTGAATCACCAGTCACAGGAGTTTTTCAGTAGTGTAATCTTGGACAGTCAAGCTATGCACTTTTCTTTTAGAAAGTCAGTACCTCTTTTCCAAATAGGTCTACTATCCTAACAGAAAGGCATTAGGAAAAGGATTGACACTTAAAATTTGATGTAGAACTGTTACTGTAGGGCTTTGTGTTATTCTGTTTGAACCAGTCCAAGAATATTTGCATTCACTTAATCAGAGTTAACCATAGCAGTTCAGAGCTTTCATGCCTTTATGTAAAATGTCTCTTTTCCTGATCAACCGCTAACACTGATCAGTCTTGTCAACACATAAACCGTCCTTAAAAATGTCATTGGACCAAAGCCCCCACTTATAAATACTTCATTGGGCAGTACTTTACTACACATCATTAAATTACAGTTGTTTTCTACACATTTCTTCTCCTTACAATGGGGGAATCTTCCACCACCTGTATTATTTTCTTTCTTCTGCGTGATGCAATCTGTCAAACTCATTCACAATTTTGTTTTAAAGTAAAGAATACTCTCAAAGTCAAACCCAAGAACATTTTTATATAATGTGAAAATATTTCAAGGGATTTTTCCTCCTTTTCAGTATACTAAATCTTTCAAGATATTAATTGATAAGAAAGGTTATAGTTACGGATTTCTCAAAGGGTTCACTAGAATTCAAAGACATTTTTTAAAATGGATATATGAAGAGGGAACAGTAAGGATAACGTGACAAATACACCTTTTAAAGACTGGTAGCAAAACTTAATGTCTGCAAGACTTCATTCTTTGTACGGTTATTGTTTTGTCTCTTGTTTGCATAGCATTTCGTTATGTTAAATTATCTAGCCAATGCCAAAAAAAAAAAACCAAACCAAAAACGACCTGGCATAAGAGGTCCTTTAAGAAGTCTTGTAATGGAGTGATTATTAATGCTTGCAGAACTGGAAAGGCAGTGCTTAAGTCTACAGAACTTCTGAAAGTATCTCTATAAACAAAACCCAGCTCAGCCTTGCCCGTTGCTCTGTTTGGAACACAAGGCCTCCTAGTGACAGACACCATCACAAATATATATTATCTAACACTATGATGCAAGTTTCATCAAAAGTAATGTTTAGCATGTGTATTCACTGTCTCTCATATCTTATCTGCTAGGAAAGACTATCCCCAAGAGCAAACATTAAGCAATTTTACTTCTTTCTCTCCACCATGGTTCTAGTAGCATGGTAGGAGAAGATGTAGTAACTGAAATCTATTTGTCCAGTGTTCCTTGTTCCAGGACAATATATTTTTCTTATTAAACTAAATAATGGTTTTTTTGCCTCAGAAGCAGCTCTGCAAGAATTGGTTGATGTTGTTGTTGTTTGAAAGAAGAGGTTTACAGATATCTATATATAGATAGATAGATAGATATAAAAAATAATCTTCAGCACTTTAAGAAGATGACAAATATGTGAACTTAGCAATTTCTGCTAGATACAATCTACAAAATCCTTTATCCACAATTCAGTTATCTATTAAAACTTCCTAAAATTCAGCTAAAATGTAAACCTTGCAATTTTTAAAAAATCTCAAAATAACACCTTAGAAAGTTTTTAAATCCAGTGTCCTATCTCAAAATCTCAAGGCACCACACTAATATTACTTTAGGCACTCATGATGCTGTTTTGTGTTTTCACCTAGGCAGTTTCCAGTAGCTGTTTCTTCTCCTTGCCAGCAGGTGTATGACCCTTTCACTTGCTGCTTATTTCCTGTACTTATGCGAGGAGGACATAGTTGAACATTTGAAGAGAATCACAGACTGATGCCATTGCCAAGAAGAGGCTAAATGGAATCTGAACAGGCTAAATCCTGCTGATAACAGCAGACAGATTTCCTATTTTCTTCAATGGGACTGTGAATACCTGTGCTTTGTCTAGAGCTTGCATTCATTATACTTGTAACCGTAGCTGCACGTGCTGTAAACCTACAAATATGTGCAGAGACGTTTACTTAGAGACACAAAATCTTGTTTGCCTGAACATCTTACATGCCAGTTTGCAGATTTAAGCATTTTACTCTGTACTCATAGAGAAATTAAAAAATAATTTTTATTCTTATATTGTGTAAACAAGTTCCACTGAAAAATAATTAAGTTGTACCAAAATAAAACTGACATGAAAGATTCACCAAAAGCCAGTAATTCCTAATGTATTTTTCCATTGTTCCTCCTTTATCTTTTGCATCTCCATAATTGCTGACAGTCTGCTGTTCAACATAATAGATATGTCAGTCCTTATTCCTACCTTTTTTAAGTCCGTAATTTTAGGACAGGTGTAGAAGAATCTGTGCCATAAATTTAGATTGTGTACTTCTCTGAAAAAAATTCCATTTGGGATGAAATGAAGAAGGAGCTAAAGGAGGCAATAAAGGCAACAGGAAAAAATATAGTTTCTACATCACTGTCTACATTATGTAAAATAATTCTTTTCCCTTTTTAAATAGCATTTTAATCAGCTGAAAATGACTTAACTAGCTTTGTTTTGCCCAATAGAATAATTTTCAGCAATACTATTTAATGCTGAGCGTGTGTACAAAAACAAGAAAAAAAATAAAAGGCTAAGGTTTTTAAATAGCATGTGGAATCTAAATAGGAAGAGTTCAGATGACTATATCATTCTACAGCCAGATTCCTCTCTGCGATGATACATCCAAACACTTGAAGGGAAAATGAGTAATTCCCTTATTTATCCTTTTAAAATGTATGTGTAACCAATATGTCTTTCATTTCATGTTTTCAGCTATCTTTAAAGAAAACCCTTACAAGTTTAGCTCAGTATGCTCAAACTACTTTCCTCAGAAACAGTTTCTTAACTACAGTCTTCAGTTATTAGTGATCATAATGATAGGTCAGAGATTCATAACCTTTCTGCTCAAAATTGTAAAAGACAGAATGATATTTTATGTACTTTACTGTGACTTACAAGCATGATATGGAAAAGTAATATCAAGTTCATAGACTAATATTTACCCCTACATCACTCCTGGGTCCATAACACTTCAGTTTTAGGCAATATATTATAGTAAGAAAATTAATGCTGTATTCCATCTATTTTATGATAACTTTACATAGATCTTGTCAGATAATCAGGATGATTATTTTAATTTACATTGAATATGTGCAAAAAGATCTGGCAACAACTAAATTTGAAGTTTTCTGTGTTGTAATTAGAGCAGGGTGAAAACACAACAATTTTACTTTAATTATTTCCTCAAACTTAAAAAATCAGTGAGCCATATTCTGCATTTTTCCTCCTACACCAAATAACTACACTAAATAGGTCAGAGAACTAAGTGCTCCTTCCAATATATAAAACCTGGTTCCTATTTTCTCTTGTCTTTGGGATTTAGGGAAGGAAATAGAGGATAGGAAAGAAAAATGAGTCAACCCTTTTCTTTTTTTTTCCTCTCAGCTACAGTTGTGATGTATGATAGAGAATGGAGTCCTCAAAGCTTCAGCTGCTTCTTACTATTTTTCTCTAACTACCTGCATGCCTCTGCTGAAGAAGAGCAGCACCAAAGAAACAGCTGCTTTTTTTCCTCCAGGATTCTACTGGGAATAATGGAAGAGACCATAATGGGTAGAAACCGATAATTTAATACCATTGCCCATCCTCATAACTACTGTCTTAGGGTATACCGGCCCTGAAAATGGCTCCAATGAAATTAAAGGATTTCTTAGTGGCATAAGGTAGTAAACAGAGTCACTATAAGATGGTCAGTACTGAGTTTCTGCCTTCCTCTTTGAATCTGTCTTCACCTGGTGAAACCACGGTCTCTTGTCTCAGTTGCCATATATTTTTTCTGAATACTCCTCACCACTTCTCTACAAAGTAGACAGAAATTAGATTAATCTTTGTTGGCTGATTTTGCACAAAAACATATCAAGAACACTAATAATATCCATTACACTGGCTGCACTGTGAAGATACTAATCACCCCCAAGAGAATACAAACACTGTAAATCAACACAGCTCTTTGCGAAATAATCATTAGACCATGGCTGAAGGGAACGATTGCAGACTCTGGCCCTGTTGTTATTATTAGTGAAACTAGAATTAATTTAAAACCATTCTTCAGCAGAGTTAGCTTGCTGGGACTGTACATGGAATGCAGACTTGACCTAGAGAGAAGGTTTTGTACTTTTGTATAGAAATGCCATGCATGCTTCAAGCTGAATTTGAACTTGCAACCGGCAGTGTGCTGAGATAGCCTCTTTCACCACATATTGACAGGGAAAGTTCTGTGAAGAAGCTTTAAAGAGCAAGCTTGAGTGCTGAGGTAAATGTCTATTGCAGTGATTAGTGTGCGACTCAAAAATCACAACTGTTTGGAAAGGGAATGAAAGAAAAAAATAAACTAAAATCACTTAAAACAAACTTTGTTCCAAAAAGAGAAAATGTCATATATTCAGACAATAAAGAAGATCACAGTAAAACATAGACAGACTAGAAAAGAAAATAATATTAATCCTTATCAGCATTCAGAACCTAGTCAAAGATACGCATATATGACGACTATTAACAATTATATTTTTTAAAGTCTGTTTTCACAGACTTTTCGCCTCCTTCTAAAGTTTATATACCAATATAATCAGAATATTTGTGACAGGTTACTGTCTCTTAAACATGGGTTTTAAGTAAATTATAAAAATATCATCTAATCCAAATTATATTTTCATATGTATACATGATCATTTTCTGAACAAATCTTTGTATCTGCATCTAAATGAAGCAAATAATCTTACTCCGTGGACTAAAACCAATCACAGTATTGTTCCCTGTTTGAGGAGTCATTTGTCATTTTGGACTCTTTAGTATCTATTTAACAAATCTGATGTAGAAAACGACCATTGTATTATTGATTTATCTCCACTTTGATAGAGTTGCTTAAACTTTATATAATTACTCGCATTTATTATGATCTGTCTACCATCTATGTAGCTCTCGTGGAAATGCTAAAACAGCATGCTGGGCTGCTGTGTTGACGGCAGGTTGCCTCCAATTTCCACCTGTTATACTGTATTAAAATAGATAAGAGAGTATTAAATACAGCGGCAACACTACTTAGTGTAATTGCTGTGGGGATGTTATTCCATCATTACTGAGACACACCGCAGTGCAGAAGATAACCCTAGGATACAGCATATGCCAGGAAACTGGTTCTGACACGTTCTGTAACTGAAACTAAGCCTAACAAAAACTAAACTACAAACAACATAAGTTAAGTAACAAGTGCCCCCTGAACCATGTTTTCATAAATTTGAGCTAACACCACTTACTGGTTGAATTTTGTGGTTTGTTTCATCCCAGAGACTGTGACTGAAAAGGGAAAAAATGTTCAAAATATTGTGAAAACCTTTAAGATACAATTCTTGGAGCTTTTTCACAAAAGCTCCCAATTTTTTTGTTTTTTTGTTTCGTTTTTAAACTCTATTAGGCTACCCAAAATAAAAAGTCTATTATTTACAAAGGCTCATTTCTAGTGTTTCATATAAATTCCTTTATACAAAATGAAGTTATGAAACGTACAATACACAATAAAAATCTAAACATCAAATTGTGATGGTGGTCAAAGTAATACAAACCTTGGTTAACTGAAAAACACCCAAGGTTATTGCACTAAAAAATATGGAAAAGTTGAAAAAAGGAAAATCAGGCAACTATTTTAGAAGGACCATCTATTTGTGGGGTAAAAATTAGAGATTTAATGGCCACAAAAGTAATATCTATCATTGTCTTGCTGAAATAAAGGGATGCATTACCTGTATTATGAAGGTCCACATTTCAAAAAACAAATGTAAAAAAAGCTAAGTAGACATAATCTAGTAAACCAAAAGCTTGAGTCACAATCAGAAGAAAAAAAGCCCATCACTTAGTGTAATGTCCTTCCTTTTCCAATCAAGCAGAAATTAAATTTAAAAAAATAAAGAAAAAAGAAAAAATAAAGACACTAGATTTGGACACACATTTCCTCTTGAGTTTTTGCCTCAGTCCTTTCTTAAGTCAGGGTTTTGGTAAGCAATTTATGCAAAAGAATGTGATTTATCGTCCCAAAGATGTCCTCTTTCTCTTGAGATCTGATATATATACAGAAACCTATTCTTAATCTCCCTACAGACAGAAGACGGAGGATACTTGGTGTGATGATAAAGCATAAAGAACAAAAAGAAAAACAACTTAGTGAGAGAAGTCAGTGTGACAACAAGGCCACTTATCAAAGGAACCAAATCGCTGAGCAGAATTTAAAACCAGCCAGTAAGACACAGAACATAGGCCAAGGATTTGTCCTCTGACAAAATAATCAGAGCCTCACTGTTGTTGTTGTTGTGGGGGTTTTTTTTGTTTGTTTTTGTTTGTTTGTTTTCCCTAAAAATGCAGTATTTCACTGTGCTTTTCAGCGCAATCAATCCCAGATGAGTGTTCCCCCACCCCTCCCCTCATTTTGCACGCATAACGCCGTCTGGTAGAGAAATACTGTTTGGTTCAAGAGTCACATGTACGTCTGGATATTTTTTTGCTGCAGCTTTTGGAAACACTTAGAAGGGTAATTTCACATTTTGCTGGTTCTTGTTACTCCTTTCAACATTTAAAAACTATTAATAAACAGAATATCTTCATAGTGTTTTTTCTACACTATAATTAATCTAAATGGATAATCTGACTGTAAAGGAATGTAGAAGGTGCCTAGTGCTGCTTCACTTTTCAAAAGCACATCTGACCTACCACTCAAATCACACATGAAAAAGGAAGAGGAATGTTCCTGTAGTGATAAACAATTGGAGCATTTGGAGCCCTGTATGCCATTAAAGTATGTCATGATCATAGTTTTTGTCAGTATTATACCAGAAGTTAGACAAGACATCATTTGCTGGTAACTGCAATTGATTAAATAAAAGTGTAATACATGCGCACTTAATGACATGCTTAATACAAGATACTTAAGCATTTCTTCTTCTCTACTTAAATCAGTTATCTCCATGTCATTTAACAGAGTTGAAAGACTCTAAGACATAATAATATTTATGAAAACTTAAGTTACAGCTCTGTTTATAATAAATTGCCCACATATTTTTTCCTCTGCCTCTAGTTTTAAATTGTGTATTTTTTCAAAGCAAAAAATGCAAACATGAAGATAAACTATTAAAATTATCAAAGAGTTTTTAAGGAGAAAGTGCTACAGTCTACAAAATTTCAGAAGTGAATAGAACATACTACTGGAAGAGATAATGGGGAAAGGGATAGTTTTCATAAAGAAATTCTACATCTAAAATAAGCTTAAAAAATCAAAGTATTTAATTACAAAGAAATTATTCAGGATTCAAATTCACATACACAGAAAAGAAAATTATGTTCTGAGATAAATCAATAAAAGTAGGAAAAAATGAAGTTGCCTTTTTAACCAATAGTTGAGCAGAATTTTTTAGATTTGTGTGTGTGTGTGTGTGTTTTGTTTTTTTTTTTTTTTTTTGCATTTTTATATGTTTATCCTCTGATGATAATACACCCAAAAACGTTTTCATAGACTAATGCACAGAGCACCATTACTTAACATCATGATTTTCAGATATGGACATATATCAGCTTTTTTCTTTAGTTGATTTACTAATAGTAATATTCTCAGCTAGCTCTAAAATAGATTAAAATAAAATTATAGTCTGTACGTACAACTGCAAATAGTCTTTTTTTTCCTGTGCATTAACCATTCATTTTGTCTCCTTACTACATCAGTGTGTAGCTGTTACAATTTGGAAATACATTTTACAAATTTTTGTTGCATATATTTATCAATGTTTCAAAAGGTCACCTTAGGCATTATGCTTGCTCACTCTTTTCACAGCCAGACATTATTTATGAAATGTCTGTATAATTATAGATTATTTATACTCTGATATTTATGGCACATCTCGATCTGAAAGTCTGTATGAAACTGTTCAAGAAACAACACAAACTGCAGCACATAACATGAAATCCTCTTATTAAAAATGAATGACAAACAAGACTTACAATACTGTTTTAAAAGAAAAGAGGGATTTTGCCCTATTGTCTTGCAAATAAAAGTCTGCTTTAAGGTTCACCAGTCATCATTTATTTTATATATATATATTTGGCTGCACACAGGCGTAGGAGTTTTTTAAATATTTCAGTCTGACCCGTAAGCTATTGCTGAGCTACAGTGTCTTGTAGATACTTTTCCTTCCTCCAAGGGTTTAAAGGTTAAGATTTAAATAGATGTGAACTTCTGGAATTTATCCCCATAAAATAATTATTTGCTTTACGATTCAGAAGATATTTTTCTTGCTAAGTTTACATATGGCTTTGTTTTTATATGTTTCAAAGACTATTTTTGGTTAAATTTTAAAGAATATATTAAGATAAAGTGCCACCTCTCCTGTGATTTATACACCAACAGTAAAACAGTGGGCATGGAAAAACTTGTATAGCACAAAAAAGGAGAAGCTCAACTCTGGCTCATGACAAGTTGGGACACTTCTTTATTAGCCAGTAAACAATTAAGTTTTTCCCAAAGAAAAGTAGTGGATGTGATAACAGAACAACAGCTGAAGTGACAGCATGCTGTCAGCTTTCTAGACAGCTGGAATGAAAGAGGGACATAGAGGAGGGCATTTGTGATCATGGTCTTCACTGCCCACGTACACCCAGTCTCTGTGGGAAAGCAAAAACAACATTATAAAAATGTAAAAATACAATGAATAGTATGAAATAGATGTAAAACCAAACAAACCCACAAAAACCAACACACAACCCCAAAACAAATGTAAAACAAACCAAAAAAGAGATTTTCAGAAGTCAAGGAAAGGAAGAAAATGGAAATTCCAGGAACAGGCATTCTAATCGGTTCATGAAAGTAGGATTTCTCTAAAATGAATCTCTGGAAGAGTAACATATATGCATTTTTGGCTTAAGACTCAACAGTCTTTAGCAAATAGAAGCTTTAGTCTTCCAGCTGTTAATTTCCATGATCTGTCCCATCTATGCCTCACTCCGACTCCTAGAAAGTGGGTGTAGAGTGTCCACACACAGAAAGGAAGAAAATATAAGTGCTATAACTTTAAAATGACAATAAAGTACCTAGTAGAAAAAAAAGGGGGGGAAAAAAGAAAAGAAGGATCCTTTATAATTTGTTTCTTATGGTGATATTTTCAAAAAAAATACATTGCATTAGGAAAGGATGGATAATTCCAGTTGAAAAAAATGTACAAGGAAACAAGAGTATTTGAGGCAAAAAATGATAAGGAGTAATAGCAACATTATATATAAACTTTGAAAAGTACGTGGAAATAAACCCTTTTCTACAACCTGCTTCTGTTTCAATTAATTTGGCAATGATGTCTGGAGAACATGAAACTACACAGATGTCATAAATCTTCTCAAAATAAAACTGGCATCTTAATTGAGAAATCCAAAGTTTTGGTTAAGCTGGAGTTAAACAAACAATATTATAGCATCAGTATTGTTCTCTGGGTGATGTATCACAGTAGCAGCTGGAACTTAACACAGCCTTACTGCTCTTCCAAACAGGGGTGGGACATCGATAGCATTGGCCACTCACCGCAAAGGAGGTTTAGGTTGGACCAGATTAAAAATAATTTTATTTTTTATGTTTAATTGATATAGGGGTTTTATTGTTGTTGTTGTTGGTTCTGTTGGTTTTTTTTTTTTTTTTTTTTTTTTTTTTTTAAACATTCTTTCAGAGCAATAACCAGAAGATAAAATAATAACAGTGTTAATGGAGTCAGGAAATGAATAATTTCTTAGTAATTAAGGAATGATAGCCAATATTTGCAGATCATTGCACATCTTCAAGATGTTTTAAAAGCATTAAATATTCTTCAGAGCTCTCTCACAAATTAGGTGTACATGATGTCTCATTTCAAGGATGGAAGAAAATTGATTTAGGGAATTTTGTTATTTACTCAACCTTGTAACTGCCTCAAGAGTCAGAATGAAGGTTTAACTTAAATCATCCAAAATTCTACCTCTCTACTCAAGCCTAGAACTATCAGATATTTTAATTTGATTTGCCCTCATACCACACCCAGTCTTCTTACCGGGAAAGAATTTAATTTCCTATATTTTTGTGCCATACATACCCATGGATTTACGTCTGAAGGAGCAAGATAGAAAGCATGACCATGGGACATCCAGATATAGAGGACGAAGCCTTTACTGAAGGACAGACCACCAATGCAACACACGGATTATCGCCTCCAGAAAACTGCAGAAATGCAGTCTACTGTGCATATATTACTGTGGTCTCACTGGATCTGGCATGTTGCTGCAGGACATCATGCACAGTGTCAGTGATGCTTCCTGCCATTCCAGACCAGGAATGAACCAGGTCTGTCTTGCAGATTGCATGGAATTAGGTCACTTTGGTTGGTGCAATGCATCCAGCAAATGTGAAACACTCCACAGATACCATACAGAGATCACACATAGAGGTTTTATCTGAATTAAAGGATGTATAGGAGAACTATTAGAATCAAAGAATGATTAGGATTCAAAAAGACCTTAAAGTTCCAACCCCACTTGTATGAACTATTCAGACCACACTGCATTTTTAATGCAAACTCATTAACAAGAGGCAATGATGTATGTTAGTTTGAATTAAATTAATAATAATGTTACAAAGCACAGACATCAAATACTTCATATGAACCTGCTGCCTGTGTATTTTCCCATTATGCAATTAAACACCTTGCACAGCTGCAAGCAGTATCAAGAGAGATGAGGATAACATTCCCATGGAAAATATTCTATCCATGAAAGATCTGATCTGTGGAGCGACATTTTCAGCCCTCTTTCCTTTTTGAAGTCTGGGCTTGCAAGTTCCTGAGGAACAGCAAGGGAGAGCATACAGCGCCAAGCAGCCAATATTTCCAGCCTGAGAGGGTTTACCCTGAAAAGGTTTATGGATTAATAGATGCGCAGAACTCCTTCTGTTTACTGGGAAAGAGTTTTTTTTCCTGATTATTACTATGTGAAACATTGTTACAGGACTGCCCTGTTCCACAATAATCTCCCAAAGGCCGACGGGATTATGAACTAACATGAGGGAAGTGGCAAACAACAACCCAGTTGCTCCTGGCCCACCTGTGTTTCCTTGTAACCTGGAGTGGGCAGCTTCTAGTGTTCATCTGTTTCTACATCTGTTTTATTTACCTCTGCACTGAGAGCCGAGGGTAATACAGGAGGTTTAATTTGCAATTTAGCTTCATTAAAAACAGAATTCAGTTTGGACCTAAAGTAAAATCAGAGCAACCCCATGAAATATTATTCCCAGTTTTAATTTGGTACACAGCTCTGCAGAGGTAACCTACTATTGATAAATACAACCAGTAGACTTAAGTTCAAATATCAATACTAACTTGGTGTGTCAGAAAGAAATTTTATCTCTGAACTGGTTTTGAATTCAATCACTGCAGCAATTAGAACTGGCTGTAGTATATATACACAAATATATTTTAAATTCATTAATTTAACATAATCAATATTCTTCAATAATTGAACTTCATAACTGTGGCCTGTGTGGCCATTTAAACAGAGGGGAAAAAAAGACCACTAGTCGTCCCCTTTTGTTTTGTCAAATTTCAGGCATTTATTCTTTACTTCTGTATGCTAATCAATGGAGAGAAGGACACTTTTCAGGTGGTGAAAACACCATCTGGACCCGCCTGTCCCTTCCCTGTGCCTGGGAAGTAAGTGTGTTCCTAATAAAGACACTGAAACATTTGGTCCTCCAGAAGTTCCAAATTCGAGTTTAAAACTGACTTCATTTGTTAGACTTATCTGAAAATTATATTTCCAATTACGAAGTCACCTATAAAAAAATGCACTGCAAGTTATATATAGCATGCTGACTCATCAGACATGGATGATTATGTATAAAATAATTTAGTATCTGTATTTTGAGATCTGTCAGGGGGACTTGTTCCTTATTACTGCATTTCTACCCATGGAAGTATGAATGCAGGTCAAGGCAACCAAACTGTCCTATTTTTCATTGTTAAGGATAAAGCTCTGGCATTTTACAATTGTTAATTCTGAAGGAATATTTGAAAGTATTTCTGCTCTGCTGATTTTTGTGTTATAAATGCATAACTTTATAACTCTTCCTAACAGAGGATAAAACTATTTTGAAATACTTAATGGCATAAAATATTATAAATCAATGGTTCTGTTTATATGGAAACTACTTTGATATCATTTTTACCATTGCATAGAACAACAGAGAACATAGTAAGTACATGATGTTCAGACACCGCATGCCAGATAATGTTGTTATTTTAGGAAGAAATTGTTTTCGTGGGGAAAACCACAAAAGATTGCCTGAAAGATTAGGAGTATCTTACAATGTGTGATTCATTGTTCATTACATTAGAGATTATTTTAGTATTTTAAAAAACCCAAACAAACAACAACCAGACTTTGATCCTAATAACAAAACCAGCTTAGTTCATACTCCTCAAGCACATTTTTAGGTAAAACCAAAACTGTATTCAATAATATTAAAGATATTAAATAATGGGATATATACTCAAATAATGGTTTAATTATCAGAAAATACATGATGTGCATATTAAGGCTGCTACTGACATCACACATATCTAAAATAATATTCTTCATACCCAGATGGGTTAAATTTATGGTTATAAATTTGGATCTTCTCTCAAGTGTCAGAACTATCTCCAGCTGCTTCATTTTGTGTGCTCATAGATGATTTAACTGAAAGAGTGTAAAAATGAATGTTGTTAAAAAAGTCATTTAAGTGTCATTTATTTCTAAATTGTTTTAAGCAAATAAATTATTCCACTTAGGCAGTAATTTCTATTGATGAAATTAGCTCAAGTCTCTGCATGAAAAAAAACCAATGCAAGACAAAAAACTAGGTGGCTCTGTTTTTGACCACTCTTTCACTTTCTGAATCAGTTCTTTTAAGAGGTGTGATTCTCAGGGTGTTATGCAATATCCTTCCATAAAAGCAGAAAAAGGCAACTCTCAAATATAATTGGCTTCACTATTTCCAGATGTGAGAGATTTGAGAGGAGCTATTACAAGATTCTTATAAGTTTTATGCAGTTACGAAGGGGAGTTATACAGTCTATTTTAGACCTCTAATTAGAGTGCATCCAAGAAGCACTAAAGATTAGGAATGCAAGATTCCCTCTGCAGACAAAAGAAAGGAAAGTGCTTTCCTGTACTCCATTCTGCAAATGCCTTGAACCAGTTAAAGAAAGAAAAATAGTGGCACATTCACCATACCTTTCAGACGTATTCAGTGCTAAAAAAAACCCTCCTGTCTAAAATAGCAAGAAGGACAAATAGCATATATGACTATCTTCTGAGCATTTCAACTAATTTATTTTCTCCCTCACAGCAATAGATTCAGAATTAATGTATCACATTTATTTTAGGTTACTGAAACCAAAAAAACCTTGAATTGAAAAGCTTCAATACAGTATCAGTTAGGTGTCTATTTCAGAGTGTTATAAAGGGTGATATTTGAACTGCTACAGATTGCCCATGCTTGCTGAATCTCTCAAGAAAGTTTTAATGTACTGCTGCTTTTTGTAATAAAGCAAACAGGACTTACGTGACTCTGTTTCCCATACGTCTCAGATTCCTCTCCCCATCTCCTCTCTTCTCAACATTAAATCCCCTGCCTATTTTCAGCAATATTTATCAGGGAAGAAGGGATACAACAAGCTTTATAAAACAGCCAGGAGAGAAATTACTCATGCCCCATTTTCACAAAATTTCAGTGTCAGCTTGACTGTATTGGATTAAATAATATTCATACAGCAGCTCAACTGCAAGGGTAAACAAGGATTCTTTGGCACACCAAATAATTTTTTACCCCTTTCATATACTTGCAAGGGCTGAAGAGATTTTATCTGATACTTTAGAAAATGTTAAATGTTAGAATTTCAGAACTTTGTGAAATTAGGAAAAAAATATTAATCAAAAAACAAAGAGAAAAGGATTATCCAAAAAAATTTGCTAGATGTCTACTTGAATTGGTACCATGTTCATTGCATATTAAAGATGACCACTCCAGGACTAGGATCTAAAGGTTTTTTTTTTTTCTCCTCACTGATTTTATGTTTCAGTTATAGAGAAGAACTTGGGCTTGGGCTGTTGTTCTCACAAAACAGAACTGAACCTATGTATTATTTATGAAAATAAAAACTCCCAGTATTTTACATTTAGTCTAGTGAATGAGGAAGCAGCTGAATGTCCCCACACTTCAGGGACAACTCTCCCATACTTGGCAAAAGAAATTTTCCAACCGATCTGAGCTGGGTCAAGAAATGTCTTGGGAGAAAGTCAGGTTGGGGCACTAGTATCCAGTTGGAATTGAAGGAATCAAAAAAGATACTACATTGAAGAAACAGATAAGTGCATTTGTTTGAAGTGTGAGGAGGTTCTGGTCCTGATGATGTAGAAAGGAGGAAAACACACTATGACACCTTATAATATTCATAGTAGTTCTATTTTTACTTTCAGTAGACTAAAAGCAAATTCAGTTATCCCTCAGAAAATCCAGTTAATATCAGTAAAAGCCACTCTGTTTTTGATGCTTCCCAATATTGCAATTCTGAAGTTCTGACATAAAAATATATCAATGTGATAAAATACATGAATTTATTATTGCCACATTTTCACAGATGTAAGTTTGTTTGGGTTCCTCTTTTAGTTTTAAGCTTTTTTTCTTTTTAAACATTTATGTAATTTGCTTTATGATTTTGGTCTGAAAGCTATGTGAAAGCTGTGTCATTAGACCAACTTTTTGGAAAGTAAAGTACATTTTTAGAGGAACATTTTTTCTTCCTGGACATTTAAAACCACATTTATATGAAAAATTTTTGTCTTGCTGACTGAGCGTTTGTGTTCTGAAAGATATGCATTGCAAGTAAAGATAGAATTGCTCGTTATAGACATGCTGTTTCATCAGGTTGTCACAAATCCCGTGTCGTGAAAAATCCTCTTCATTTCTTCCAAGTCTGTGATTGAGAACATTACAAGATTAGAAAAAGTGAGATATTTTCTGTTTCTAATGCAAGATGAGTTTCTGTGGCCTAGACTGTCTAGTTATATGCTTTGTTCCTTCCTGTTTGTCATCAGCATAATTTAAGCCAAGTTTAACATTTCCAACTAGTCTGGTCTTGTCAGGATATCATTTTTATAAGAGTAATTTTGGAAACACAGGGTAAAGATGGAACTATGATTCTCATATGCAACACTCCATTCATATAAAGTAATTACGCTGGAAGGATTTAGGGTGTGAAACACCCTAGGTGTAAAACACGTGCCTTTCATGGCAAGAATGGGATCGATAAGGAGCAGGGGAGGTTTTTAGTGGTGAAAGTCTTGTATCTGTAACTCTCATAGTAATTTGCACTTTTGAAAATAAGATACAACCTCTCCTTTTCTTACATCTCTATTTCTCTTCTGCTGTAGCTATTATGCACTCTAGCACTACATTTTAACAACAGAACTACCTAGATACTACAAGAGGTCTTGAAATTACTTTGGTCGTCATGACATCTCTTGAGTAACAAAATGTAAAAGGCTACTGAAAATTACTTCTAAAGCTTAAAACCTGATAAAATTTCAGGATTGATCCAAAATTTCAGATAATTAAGAAATGAAGATAAAATTTTTGGCTTCAGAAATATATTTTGGTTTGTTTTCTATAATAAAATCACATAACTGATTTTAAGTGTAAGTATAAATTCATGTAGGAACTACTGAGGATTTAATAAGTGTACAAACATAACCCTTACTGTGGAGCATCAGTGCTACCAGAAAGAAATTAAATTTCTGTAGAAAATTTGATTTATTTCTGGGGACTTTTTGACTTTCTTGCCAATGCAGAGAACAGCTCTTTACTCTTGCCCTGTAATCCCAGCATACAGGCCTACGGCAGTCGCACAATGCCATAATTTAGACCCTTTCCTGTCAGGTGTCCACACTGTTTGTGTAGATATCAGCTCTGATACTTGATTTGTTATAAAAGGACTTATCTGTAAAAGGGGTTCCAAGAACAAGGGAAGTATTGGTGCTTCCCTGCAGCGGAACAGCAAGCCCTGCAGTTGGCCTGAGCCTGCCTGAAGACATATCCAAATTTTCATCACCAGCCCCAGAGATATCCTGTGTTATGTGGCCCAAGACGGAATTGTATTATGTGCCAAAGAAAACACTGGTCTGTCAAAAAAGGAAGGATTCAGGTTTTTTGCACAGCCAAACTATTAGAACACTTCACTGCATTATTTCACTGTCAAACTTTGTTTGTCAAGCCTGAAAAACTTATCAGGAGGCACCTGCTTTCAGGAGCGAACTGCTCTGTTATTATGTTTAGTTTATTGTGCCATTCACAATCTCTCCCTGTAAGCCATGAATTAGCCATGATAAATGAACATCAAAATATTCAACTGTTGTGCAAATTGGTATAATACTCTAAGCATTAAAAGAGATTGAATAAAATCACTGTTTTCAGCTCAAGAATATGTCAAAACTAAATAGCTAGAAAACCAGCTACTATCAAACTAAGAAACACCATTACAAGGATCCTTTCTCATTAATTTCATTTTAGAAAAATAGTTCATTGAATAAATAGTTATGCACATCTTAATTAAATACAAACAATCAATTTTACAGACTTCTGAGCATCAAAAAGTTTAGAAACCAATGCCTTCACGCTATAAATGTAAAAAGCTTCCTCCTCCTTCTTCATTCTTCCTTCTCTTAGAAAGTCATACCAGCATAAAACAGAATGTGTAAAGGTAGCAGAAGATGTTTCATGACCTTTAATAGGAAGAATTATTTTCAATGACAGTTCATATAAACTGACATATCAACCATATCAGGCTGGGGAAAAACCTGATAATATCCTTCCAATTAATTCTAACCTCTTAGCTTTACTTGTAATTATTTCACTCAGCTCCTAGAATTCAGCTTATTAAGATCCATCCATCATGGTGTGGGTCACACTGTATTTCTACCGTTGGGCTTTCTGGCCTTTGTCTTCCTTTCAGGGAGAGGGCCTTGTCTATACTGAATGCATATAAAGGAAACTTGTTTTAAAATGAATAATAAAGCTAAACAGCAAAATAATTACTACAATTCCAGATTATTTATTTATTTATTTGGATTACTTTTATTTCCCTGAACTTAGTCTGCTGCTTCCTTGGAAGAGACACTCCTCGTGCTCATCCCTTGTGAGACTGCCAGTTGAACTATTAACCTGTACATCACATCTGACTTATTGTTCCATAGAGTGCCTGTTGTTTGGGGTTTTTTTCCACCTTTTTCTCTGAGTGATCATACCTATTTATACAAAGTTATTGCTTCAGTAATATGATACAGGTGAGATTAATACAATATCAGGTTTTGATTATTTATGTTTAAAAAGCATACTCACAAAAAAAGCCAGCAGAAATGAGCAATATTACAATTATTCACCACAAAAGACACAAACAGAAGGCCTGTAGCTCCCCTGACAGTTCAAGCAATCATTCCCAGGAGACACACATGAGCAGAAAAATGAACTATTTATCCTATCTGAAGCATGATTTCTTTGTAATTAAAGTAGATTATCACCTGCATATATGTTTCTCTATTTACATATTTGAAATAAAGTGTTGAAATGTCCAGATAGACAATTGCTTCTCTGAAGATACCGTTGGTGTCAAGAGGAAGCACATTTTTGATACATAATTGTTTTTATTTAATCAGGACAAAAGCAGGGGGAAAAGCTGCAATTCAGATAGCTCCAACTGGATGCAGGCAGCTAAGTCTCTGCATTTCTCCAAGAGCCACTGCTCCCACTATCTAATTTGATGATTAACACTGAGTTGTAATTGAAACCAAAATCCCAAATCCCCATCTGGATCCTGCTGACAGTAGTATGAACACAGTTCAACACCTTCCTGTTTCATTTATATAAGAATTATGACTGATGTGTTTAAATGTCTGCAGTAATTTCCACCTGTCCATCCTGACTGTTGTTGATCACTGCCTCTGCTGCAGGGATCGATCAGCAGCGTGGGGAAGCATTCAGTTCATTCCAAAGCATTCCTGCTGCTCACTCAGCAATCCCGTCAGTCAATCCATCTCTACTTCTTCACAGTCACTGCCTTCTTTTTTTCTTTCATGGCCAAAGATCTCTTGTACACTTTACAACCCAGGACCGTCCCTTACCTCTAAAAATCAATCACCACTCCAGTTCGTTCTGTAAGTAAGCTTAAAAAAAAAAAAAAAAAAAAAAATCAATGTTGTGTTTAAGGTTGCTTATAATCTGGGATTTTTAAAGGTTCTTAATGCATCTTAGAGAATAAGGGACTGCTTTTTCAAAATTCAGACATCACTTATGGCTACTCTCCACAGGTACAAAAATAAGTTAATTAATAATTAACTGTAATTGCTAATGAATTTGAAGAAAAAAAAAAAAAAAAAAAAGAAAAATCACGGATTCGGAGAGGAAAATGTCAGGCCTTTACAGGGAATTGACAATTATTGGATGCAAACCTCCACCCTACCAGAAGAAAATCTGGAAATATGCTTTAACCATCACAAGGTTTGGCACACCTGTAAGTGTGTAAAGGAGCAATCCTGTCTATTGTCTCACATTGCATGGCAGTGAGTTCACAGAACTGATGTGGGTAGCCAAGCCTTCCATGCCTCTCCTTAGGGAAAGTACTCAGTGTAGTACAGTAGAAGAGCATCACCTGCCTAATTCCAGGCAGGAAGCTCTTGGCAAGAGATCCATGGACCATGCCTTGCTCTAACCACTCTCAGGTACGTACTCTGCAAGTTACCCTCCTGGTAAACTCTAAACATCTCATATACATAAAAAAAACCAAACCAAAACCAAACACCAACAGCTTTGGTTAATATTTCTGTAAAAATACAAAGAGGTAGTAAAGACAGCCAGGATTTCTAATGCATTCTGGTTTCTGTTTCCAATGCAGAAGCAACTCCTGAGCATGACTAAGAAGAGAGTTGTAGTTCTGCTTCAAAGAGGGCCATTAAAACCATGTTTTAAAAATCCCAAACACAAATTTACAGTAAGACCTTGAAAGGCCCCCAAAATATAGTGCATAACCACACTATTCTCTCACCTTCTTCCTCCCATGCTGTCACCCAACTATTACAGCACTGAAGGAGTCACAAGTTATAGCTATATATATTCCTCTGTAAATCAGTGATCCTGTTAGTTTTCCTTAATCTTGGCAAATGTGTAGTTCAAGACCTTTCATTAATATTTATTAACTATTCTTTTCTACATTGAACATTTAATTATTTAAATACCTAACATATAATTCTATAACTACAGGTTTTATGAGGTACATTCTTCTTCCCACTGTTCTAATAGTGTAAAAAAGAAAATGTTAAGTCCAAATTCCAAACCTCAAGATCTTTCAACACAATGAAGAAACAATACAGTTTAATAAATGCAGTGAATGTCTTATCTCACAAATGTAATCTGTATATTAAAGAGAAATATGTGGATTAAAATGTTGTGTATTTTGGTTTCAATCATTAGAAAAACACACACACACAAAAGAAGAGGAAACAACTTGTCACTGATACATTGTGATTATTATTGACTTTTGAAGGTTTTTAGTCTCCAAAGAGTCATTTTGATCTTCCACAAAGAACATTGTTTTTTCTGCAAAAATATTTTCCCTTAAAACAATATAGTTTCCCCATTGTTTTTCATGTTGCTATAAATTCCTAAACTAAATTGTGAGAAATTCCTAAATAAAATGTGAAAAAAAGCAGAATTTATGAACACACTTGTCACTTGTCCAGGAGTTATCTGACATTTAGGGGGAAAAAAAAAAAAAAAATCAAGCTTGTCTGAGGACAATTTTCTCATTCTAAACATCAAATAAATCACAAAAGGACTAGCTCAGAGTTCTCTTTAATACCTTTGGAACAAGATGCCTAGTCACATATCATAACTAGCTCTTGAGTGAAACAGAAGGCAAAAAAGAAAAGGCCACCAAAAAAAGTTATAACAATGAATTTCAGGTCTATTCTGCTCAGATGAATCCTTCGGTATTTCTATAGGTTTAAAAAAGAGAAAAAAGCAAAACAATCCTAGAATCCTAGTCATCAGAAATAAGACCTGAGGAGAAAGTGAATTGAGTGCTGGCACACTGGAAGCTGTTTTCTCTTCAAAAGATCAACAGGGAAGACAACATATTTCTCCATAACACAATTGTCTTCAGCGGTCCTTGAAATGAAATGATTGACAGCCAGCATTAAGCTTTAGGGATGCTCAGACAATATTTAATGTCAAGTTCAATGTTTAATGCAGCAGTATTTTAAGAACAACACCTGTTCCAAAGTCTTTGAATACTACTATCAGTCCCAGAAAACAGAAGGAGACAGAAGCTCTTGGCAATATAAAGTCCAAAAGAATTTTTTTTTTTTTACACTGTTAAAGAAGTCTCTCTCCTCTCTGAGATTTGAGAATTTTTTTTGTTTGTTTCTTTATCTCACTGTGCCTCCCCTTCCCCCAACCCTCTTCCCTTGTCACTCTTTCTTTTCCTTATTTCTTATTTATTTTTAGATTGAGTGGGCAAGAAACAACATTACTCTGTGAGCAAGTTATTCCTTACTTGATTTTTTCTTGTAGTCATTTTAACACAAGGTGAGATGAGCTTGCTTCTGATAATGCAAAACTTCTGTAGCAACTGCCTTTGTTAACCTTTTCCAGGCTACAGCATATGTAATTCATGTACCTCGCTTTTCTTTCAAAAATCCATTTCCTCAGTATAGTACTAGGAGCAGTGAATGCTCTAAAAACCCATATCTTGACTGATTTATTTTAATATATTCATGTACATCTCTTTGCTTACACTTGTACATGTACTTGAGGCAGTATTTTTGTTGTAGTTCTACTCTTTACTGCCCTGAAAAATACTCTGACCATCTTTCCTTTACATCCAAAACAACTGGGAGTGTGTATGAAATTGCTGCCTGCACAAATAAAATTTTAAAAAATTATATAAAATAGAAGCTGAAAGTACAAATGTGATGATAACAATAAGAGAAATCTCTTTTCAGAGTAAACATAGTTATTCACTGAAATGCATAAACAGAGAAAAAAGAGTATATGTCTGGGGAAAGAAAAAAGGGGACATTTACAGAAACTCCCTAGTGGCAATCCAGATAATCATCTATAGTTTAGAACCAATAAAAAATTTCTTCCACTCACACAAAATACTTGTTCATTTATAGATATGTAACTTCAAATATACAGATTTTTTGATCACTGCACTGTGTATCAGGTTTCTACCCAAAAACAATAGAGAAGATAATATCCTTTGTTGCTCAGGGAAAAAAAAAAAAAAAAAAAAAAAATACCTTATTTAATGACTATTTTTAAAAATTCAAATAGAGGGTTTATTTGTAGTGAAGTAATGATGTGTACTATTAGTTCAACTTTATAACACTAACTGAGATTAGTGTGATTAGTGAATTATATATTCTCTGAATAGAAGAACTGCAGAATTACCATCCTTATTTCTTTCTAGCAAAAAATAAGAGAATATCACCCGAGAATTTGAATGCATCAGTATTTTCTCTAGAAATAACATGGACTCTGAATAAAACATACAGTAATGATCATTTGTCATGATTTTAAAGTGGTTGTACATTAAAAATAATGCCTGAACACATTTTTGTTTGCTTGAATCAGATCCTTAGGACCAGAACTCAAAAATTAAGAAACATGGTCTTAAGATGCCTTGAAACCCTTCCAGTTCCATCTTTCAGGTCCAATTTCAGCTCAAGTTAGAATCAAATGTGACTATAACTACTGGTAACCAGATAAATTGACCTTAAATTATGAATTTCTACACCCTCAAACTTGCACCAAAAGGAGAGGAAAAGATTTGCCAGGTAGCTGCCTAATCTAGCCACTTGGTTACTTCCAGCAAAGAGAAACAACACCACACGTGTTCCAACAGGCAATCCCCGGTTTATATCAAAAATCATATTTGCCTTTTTTAGCAATGGAGCTACAGCAAGGTGCAGTGCTGGTCAAGTCTTTCAGAGAAAAGTAGAGAAAAAGGAAGATCTGCTTTTTGGGGGCTCTGAGCTGAGAACTGGCACTACTCCTCCTAGTGTTGACTATATTTTTCAGTGACAAATGATTGATTCACAACACCACATTATTTACTTGTTCAAGGATACAAGTAAAAGCACATATTGCATCATTAGTGTAATTCTGCATTAACATAGGGGCAACAGTAGAAGCATCTTTGGAAATTTCCCTCTGACTAACACTTCATCTCTATGATAAAGAACTAGACCAGCTTCCCTGCTCTTACTCCTTCAGAGGGACAGTTTGATAGATTGTCAGATTTTCCACTGCTTTGAAGTCTCTTTGACTTTGAACAGTGCTTACCATAGTTTAAGTCACCCTTCCTTTGTCACAGGATTTTACAGAAGCACAGAATCCACTCAGCTGGAAAAGGCCTCTGAGATTATCGAGTCCAATTTATGACTGAACACAACCACGTTTACACCAAGTGCCCTGTCCAGGCTTTCCTTACACATCTCCAGGGACAGTGAAGAATTCCTTTCTAATGTCCAACCTAAACCTCCCCTAGGACAGCTTGAGACTGTGTCCTCTCATCCTATCACAGGTTGCCTGGGAAAAGAGACCAATCCCCACCTGGCTGCAGCCTCCTTTCAGGCAGTGTTAGAGAGTGATGAAGTCTCCCCTGAGCCTCCTTTTCTCCAAGCTAAACAACCCCAGCTCCCTCAGCTGCTCCTCACAGGACATTCTGTGCAGACCCTTCATGAGCTTCATTGTCCTGCACTGTACCCACTCCAGCACCTCCATGTCCTTCCTGAACTGAGGGGCCCAGAACTGGATGCTGTATTCCAGGTGAAGCCTCACCGGTGCCACGTACGGGGCCATGATCCCTGCCCTGGTCCTACTGGCCCCATGATTCCTGATCCAGGCCAGGATGCCAGTGGCCTTCTTGGCCACCTGGACACACACTGGCTCACATTCAGCTACTATCACCCAGCAGCCCAGGGTACTTTTCTGCTGGGCAGCTTTCCAGCCACTCTGCTCCCAGTCTGTAATTGGAGCATATTTTGTCTTTGCGAGGTGGGCCTGATCCTGGAGTCGGATCAAAAGCTTCCTTCTCCTGGAAGCTCAGTTGTTGCTTCGCTACATGTGACACTGCTGCAATTCCTTGAGCCTGTTTGAGGGAGAAGCACTTTTCTGCTTTTGAAGTTTCTGTGATACTATTAAGCGGCACATTGACTGGTGTAGAGAGGATAGGATTCACCCTGAATGAGACAGAATTTGACAACAAAGTTGCAGAAGGTGTTAGTTCATTGGCTCAACTTAGCAGACATCACCAGTTTGTTTATGAGACAGAAGAGCGAGTGCTGGGGGGAGCTGGGAAAGAGTGGGGGAGGAATCTGACCCTGCAATCTGGAAAGATCTCTGTATACAAAGGCTTTTAGCTCTGTACCGACTGACAATGATGCAAAAGAGACAACCTGGTTATACCTACAGTGCCAGCAGAAGTATGCTGACATCCCATTTGGTATGTTTAAATCTGTATTTTCTCATCTGGTACCTTTCAATCACACCTTAAGGGTAACTTGAACAATCGGAAAGCTGATTCCATTTTATCAGGAAGAAAAAAACCCAAACAAACAGTTACAAAAATTGCTGCTTATGTGCAAAGATCATTTTGTAAGTACTTGAGCATGATTTTAATTGAAAAATATATTTGAATTTAGAAGTTGTTCAGCAAATAGGCAATTAACAAATTATCACCATTGACACTGAGCAAGAACAAATTTACCCAGCTTGATCTTCAGGTTAGATGGATAGTGTAAAATTTTCAATAAGAATGTGAAGTACACACTTAATTTGGAATCTGATCACATATGACAGAGAGGAGATAATTATAGAAATTCAGCTGTCATTTCATGGTATAACCATAAACAAAATTGTTGTGGTTTTTTTGAATACAAATTAATAAGGCTATTTGCTGAATCTCTGTTAATTTTGTTCCCTGAGAAAGTCTCACCAATTTTCAGAAACAACCACCTTGATGTGTATTTAATCTATTTAAATAAATAAATAGTGCATGCAGAATATTTATGTAAGTGTGTATATAAATATGAAATGAACGGAACATAATTTCCTACGATGCAACTATTTCTAAATACTTTGCTTAATCTAAATAAGGTTAAGAAGCAACAATATGCAAATTTTCCTTTCAGAAGCTACAAGTGAAATAACTCACTTCAGACATTAACTTTCATAATATTTGGTGGTGGGGTTAATTATAGATTCATATTTGAAATATTCTCACACTTCAAAATGCTATTTTGTCTCAAAAAATCTAAAAATCAAAACAAAACTAAACAAATCAAAACACCTAAACCACAAACCACTCATTTGAAAGTGCTGTGCTTGTTTTCCATAAAGACGATAAACACATTACTAACAGAGGGGGGGAAAAAAGTCTTTGGATGACTTGGTGTTTACATTTTAGATGGGGAGGAGGAGGGAAAACATTGTGAGAAACCATCAACTTAAGATATCAGGAACACAAAAGATATTTTTGAGTTGGAAGGAGGTGCTGGTATAACAACACATAGGCAGAACCAAGAGCTCTGCCATGGAAATCCAGAGGAGCAAACCTTTAATGCTGCTCTTCCGCATGTGCAACACAGGTAGTGGGAAATCTTCAGGAGATCTCTGCAATCTCCTGCGCAGCTAATAGTAACCCCAAAATTAAACTAACTGCTTTCTTTAGCACATATTATTGGTTTTATATGCAAGGAATACTTATGCGTAACATACTGAAAAAAAAATCTGCCAGGAGAAATCTGAGCAGCTGAAGAACCTGCAAACCTGCCAAGAACTTGTTTTATACATTTTTTGAGATATGCAGTATTTTATAATGCAGTTTGTAACTACTAATTAGACATAAATCACTGCAATAGTATAGTTTAAAAAGTTTTGTCAATGAAATTTTGAAAGTTCCGTGCAAAGCATATTTTCTAATATTATCTGGAATCCCTTCTTGCACTTTTGCCCAGAATTAGAATTATCCCTCTTATCTAAAGATGCATTGGTGGATTAGTCTATCACTGATGACAACATAATATATCCTTCCCAGAGGCTTAAACTGAAAAAAGGTCTGTTAACTACAGAGTATATTAAAACAACAGTAAAAAAAGGAAACAAACAAACAAACATTGGACATAAGACAGTATTTTAATATTTAAATATCATCATGTGGGAGGTCAAAGTTAATGAAACATAGCCTCAGGTTCAGTGCCATGTATCAGTCCTGCTTTTTCCACAGACTGTATCACCTGTAAAACTAGTAAGACATGAGACTGATCCCTGCAAGGATTAGCCATGGGTACTACTTCTATCTTTAGCCACCCGAGCATGCTCAGGAATACCAGTGACAGGCAATTTAAATGAAAAATAAATTGGTTTTAATTTTTCTATTTGATGGTCAGATATGTATACAAATTTTGAAAACGGTGCTTCTTTATTTGAATATATGTATGGGGTTTTATTGTCCTGTTAAAGTATAGATTTTTTATTTAAATTTAGCATTTCCAAAGCAACAAAGCAGATGAGCTGTTTCTGAACTGAAACTTTGTTTCTATTTCTGAAACTTTGTTTCAGGTGACATGAAGTTGATTCATCACTTTACTCTAACACTCTAAAGATGTTATGTTATTCTGTATACTAAGAGGCATGCCAGCAATTTTCCATAGAATAGTGTCGTCCTGCAAAGTTTTTCTAGATGTAAGACCATATAGTTAATAAAACATCTTTCTGCGTGAATGTCCTGGAATATTTTGCATGCTAGTAATCATACCATGAAAACTTCTAGAATACACCTGCTTAATATTTAAGCCAAATTCTGGAAAACTAACTAACAAGAAATATTTCACTGATTATAATAAATGGATAATGTGCTGTACTTTCTGGTGAACTTAAACACGTAATTACATTCTTTTTCAATTATATCCCAGGAGAAAGCAGATGAGTTGTTAGGATTAAATTTCAATGTAAGAAGCTGGGGTCTGTTTTTTGTTTAAGAAAAGGTCAGTACTTCACTTCATGAAGGTCAGCAAAATCATTGGCTTAAAAAGGCAGCTCAATTTGGGTGTAGAATACAGCTAAGAAACAAGCTTTCTACCACACTTGGCTGTTGGTGTCACTGAGAAGATGGGGATTAGACATTTTTCTGGTGTTTTATTTAATAAGAGACCTGGATGCCATCACTTATGTTGCTTGCTAAATTGAATCTTTGAAGAACAGTGAAGAAATATGTGAAGTGTTTGTGCATACAGGTCACAGGCGGTATGCTCCATCCTTTGAAAGGAAACCATTGTGAAGGGGGAGAGTCCTGAGCACAAAGAAGGGAAGAACTGCTTTTCTGGCAAACGGCAGTATCAGCAACAAAACTCTAAAAGCTGCATGCTTCAATACACGGTAAATACCCACATGCTTTGTAGAAATAAAGGGGTGGAGGATGGAGGAAAGGATTTTGAGTTCTGTAGTCAAAGGAGTTTAAAGGTACATCAAAGTAATCTTATGAGAGATTGCTTTATAGTGAAGTATCAGTTACACACAACCCTGGATCATAATTACATGTGTATCCTCAGACTAGCAGAGCAGTTATAATACAGTTCTGTGCTTCTCTGCAATTGATCTCTGTGACTCCATCATTTTCTTGACATTTTACAACTCACAAATTCAATAATCACAGTTCAGTTTTCTTAATCGCAAGGTAATTGAACCATAGAGGAAATGTCAATACTTAGTCGGAAGATATCAATCCAATTTAAATCGCAATGTTTTCAGTCAAGAAACAGTTAACAGCAACTCAAATCTGACTTTGATTATTCTCCACTATCGATGTCTAGATTTCTTAAAAGGGAATGTAGATGGAGGGCAGTCCATTTTGGCCCAAATCCGCTATCTCCCTGCTCCTTTTATATGCTTTAGTATGTGCGAGCCCCATTAAAGAAGAAAGAAAAGTCAAGATGCAGGCGGGTCCTCCCCCGCGGGCGGAGGGGGAGCGCGCCCGCCGCGCAGGGGAAGGCAGCGCCCGGCCGGGGGAGCTGCCCGGCGGGGCCGGGCGGGAGGAGCCGTGCGCGGCGGAGGGGAGCCCGGCCCGGGACCCACCCGGCCCGGGACCTGTCCGCGGTCCTGCAACCGCTGCCACCGCTACCGCCGAGGGGCCTTGGCCCCTTCCTGCCTGCCTGCCTCACCAACGCCCTGCAACAGCTGCTGTCAACGCCGAGCCCTGACTTACAGAAACTCACCTTTTAGGGAGATTTCGTACCCCCTCAAGGCTGGGGGTGCTTAAGAAAAAAAAAATTCCCCAAACCTCCTAGCGAAGCCCTGCCCAGGCTCTGAGCGTGCCCTTCCCAGGCGGTCTCTCGGTTGCCCGGGGAAGCCCCAGTCCAGCGCACAACTTTCCTGCAGGGAGTCGGGCTTCAGCCCCCTCGGAGCCTCAGCGCGGGGGATCGAAGACGGAGGGGACCTGGAGCCCACCTCGCCCGCAAAGCTGCGGAAAAGCCAGACAGGAGAGCGGGAGAGGTTGGGAAGCTCCCTCGCCTCCCCTTTCCTCATTGCCGGCTTCTGGTACCAGGGAAACCCCCGGGGGACGGAGGGGAGGGAAAAGGAAGCTCCCACCGTACGGCAATGCCCCCCCCGCCCCGCATCCCCTTCTCCGGGAGCCCGGAGCCCCAGCCCGGACTCACGTGTGCCGTCAAACCGGGTGGCGATGGTGTCGAGGAAGGTGTTCTGGGGTGCCAGTAATCCCTTCATAACCGGCATTTTTCCAGCGCTGTGCGAGGTTCCCCATCAAAGTTTGTCTACGAGGGTGGTTCGAGAAGAAAGTGCAGAGGGCGCCCGGGGGAAGGCAGGGAGGGAGGAGGCGGAGGGATAGGGAGGAGAAGGAGGATGGGGATGCCGCCGCGCCGCCTCCGGCGCCGGGAGCCCCCCGCTCGTCAGCCCCGGCCCCGCAGAGCGCTCCCGCCCCGGGGAGCCGCGCTCAGGTGCGGAGCCGCGCCCCGGCCGGCAGCGCCCGCTCCCCCTCCCCGCACCCCTCCTAAGGCAAGGGGGAGGGGGGCGCTGGGGAGAGCCGCCGTGAGGGAGGACGGGCTGGAGGAGAGCAGGGAGCTGGGGAAGAGCCACCTTTATCCACCTGTAGCGGAGCCGGGTGGGGCGGGGCAGCGCAGGCACCGGCGGCTGCGGAGCCTCCTCCGCCCCCGGCCGGCTCAAACACATTTGGGCTCTAGCACCTGAGAAGGGTCCCAGGCATCTCAGGTCACCGGGACCCTGTTTTATGAGTAACAATATCGCGGGGTAAAGCACGAGCTCTCACTTTGCTGAAAGGATACATCCTTGATGGATAGCAAATGCTTCTGGAGGATGAGACTGGGACATGGATAATGCTCCACCAGTTGTGTGGCCTCAGGCATTTATTTGCATGTTGAGGCTATTTCATTTATTTAAGGAATAGGCATTTTTCTGTGATTGTTGTGGCATCCTATAACATTCTTTCAACATTCTTCCCTGAAAAATTCCTGATTTTTTTTTTTTTTTTTTCCTGCCAGCCAAAGAGAGAACTAATACATATCCTAGCCGAGAAGGTCTAATGCGTAAATGCAAATAAATAAATATGTAACAATAGTAATATGGAAGTGGCATTCCACATTCAGATGAGTAACCTGCTCAGACTGGTATCATAGCTCTTTAAATGCTGCCAGATAACTCTCCATAGTACAGTCATTTCACTTACTGTAGCAGCAATGGCAAAACTTCCTCATGCTCTTTGAGGACTAAGAGACCCTAGAGAAAAGAAGTGGGAGTACACTCCCTAATCTACAAAGTCACTGTGCAGAGGAAGGCTGTTGGGTTCTTGCTATTTTACAGTACTGCTATTTGTATTTTTTTTGCTATTCCTGTTTATTTAGGATTCTCTCTTTCTCCAGATGGTTAGAAGACTTTGATTCTCACTTTTTAGCTTAAGCAGCATTGAGACAGATTACAAAAGAGAAAAAAGGGTCTTTATTTACAACAGATAATGAAACGTAAAAACCCCTCAGAAAATGATGATACACAGGGTTTCTAACACAATATAAAGCCTACCCATGGTAACCTCACCTTGGCTCTGAAGAGTGCAGCAGTATTTTGCTGAGATCGTGAATCTGTCCAATTGACCTTGTGCTAGAAGCCTTTTAGAAACTAGTTGATATAGAGCTGACAGATCTCTTTTCAGAAGTAGCATGTGAACTGAGAGACTGCCTGTATAGTATTTCGGAAGTCTCCAGGATCTCAAAGTACTATCAGCTTCTTGCTATCTGATAATCTTCAAATTTCTGTCAGCCTTGTCCTTAAAGTGTATATAAGCACCAGTCTTGTCCTTAAAATATATAATTTTTAATACTGAATGACAGTAATTTTTAATTTTTGTTAATATTGTTGTATCCTCCAAATAATTTTGGACTCTGCTCCAATATAAGCAGAGTCACAAAATTAATTTCTATTGATAGTTTTCCATCTAGTCACACTTAGTCGGGTTTGATAGTACATGTACTCAATTGTGAAATAAAGAAAATCTTGTTTCAATACCTGGAAAACCCTCAAAAGAATGATGAGGTTTTCACTTCTGACAAAATGCTCAGCAACATAGGTTGTTAAGGTAAATCCAAACCTTTGAAAGGCTTTCCTATGTTGTAGCCTGTCTGCTGCAATTGTGTTTCAGTTTACATTTTTTTCCATGTCCTGCCCAAACACCATTTAAGAAGAGATACAGTGGAGCAGAAAGAAATGTACTCTTAGTCCTACTACAGGCAGTCAAAAGTAAACCCATATATACATTTAAACATATAAATATATTTCTATATTTTGATAATTACAAAAGGGGAAAGTGACAATTTTCCAGGGGAGCCAAGTTGTGATCTAGTAAGTCTGCAAGCCCATAAATGGCCACGCCAAGTCTGACATGTAATCACAGTGTTTTGAGGGCTGTATGACATAACAGCTTCAGTAAGTTTAGAGCATTATTAAGAGCTCACAGAAATTTCTTAATCATGAGACAAAAAAATGTTTTAATAAAGCCTTAGGACTTGGACAAAGAATGCCAAACAGTTATGCAAACACACACCTCAGAAAAGAAGGATAACAGGAGTTACATAGCATATTCCATGTTGGTAGGGGTGAACACAAATTAGTTATTGAAATGCGCCACTAGCCAGGGTGATGCGATAGCAATGGCAGTGAAAGGTCTACCAACAAGGAAATTCTGCTGATGCACAAGAGGGAAGGATGCCAAATTCTTTATAAGGAGAACATGCTGAAAGCCTCTTCATCTTTGAGAGCTTCAGGAAAGAGGGAGGAAGTTTGCTGTCCTTAACAACTACTCACAATCATGGCATATGTTATAAATTGGTTATGGAGATGGCAATGTACTGTGATCAATTGGCAACAATTAAGCTCCTAAAAATTATGTTTGTGCTTTATGCATCACAAAACAACCACCGAAATACCCCTGAAGCAGAACTAATAAAACAAATTACAAAAATAATGTACACAAAAAGCCTCAAACTACAAAAGATGAGAAATTGAAGTGCAGTATCCTATTTTACGCTTGTATTTAGCATATTCTTCCTATTTTACACTTGTATTTAGCATATTCTATAGACTTTTACTCATCAGAGTAATTGTCCTTAGTAGAAACTGGTACTTCAGAGAGTTAACAGCAAAACAAAGAAACTTAAAGTTGCTCAAAGCAGAAAAATTTAACAGGCTGTGACTTTGGTGAGGAAAGAAGAAATAGATAAGAAAAGCAGACAAGAGGTGAGCGTATGTAAAAGGGAGGTAAAAGGAGCAGCTGAAAGCTTGCAATCAAGTCCTGGAAAATTATTTTTAAGCTCTAAATGAAAACAAACTAGGGATTCTGAATAGTCACTGATTTTTTTTTTTTTTTTTTTTTTTTCAAGTTTAAGGAAAATTAAAATACAAACAGAGGCATTTTTTATCTTGTTTCAAGAAACCAGCTTTCAATGTTGTTGTATTAACTCCTAATATCTGGACATAGTGCCCAATATAATCCTTATTTTTGCTGGCAGAGACGGGTAAGCAAAAGTTGGAATCTAACTTTGATTTTTGTGTACAAATCTATATACAATTTCAGTAAATAACTCACACTCCATATTCCTGACTTTTTCACTGTAGAGAATTTTTCTGAATTCAAAAGCATAAATATACATAAAAATATAGAGGTAAGAGTTACAGATAAACTCTACCATACTTGAGAAATTAAGGGCTAATAGCACTGCTGCTTGCTCTTAAGGATGCCATTAGCATTCAGAGATTGCAAATGAAGTTTACTCAGGGGCTTACAGTTTAGACCAGGAGGACTGTCTAAGAAAGTAAAATTTGCCACTTCAAATTACTCAACAGTATATAAATAGAATCTCAGCCATACATTTCCCCATACTTATCCACAGGTACTTGGGCATTCAACATAGCACATTACATTGTGAGGCATGGCATAATCTATATTATTGCTTGTTACCCAGAAATGTGGGCATGGGCAGAGCTTTACACAGAATATATGTAAGGAGCTGAATGTTGTAGCATTTGGGCTCATAACTTTACTTCATTTACAATTTAACCAACAGAACATTCCCCTAATTTTTTTATTAATATTCCATGATATCATGAATTACCTTGTAAAGCAAGATGTTAGGAGTTTCTTCCCTGGCATAACCATTTGACCTCAACCTACCTGCTACAATTATGCAAATGAAAACAGCTAGTGAAAATCAAATTAATGAAGACTGCCTGCAGCTTACTTTTGTGCTTGAAGTTGCCACCCACTTATTTGTTTGTTAACCTTGGCATCCAGTGGGAAAAAAAAGAATTATGAAAAAGCCTGAAAATACTAGGAAATGGCAAAGAATGGCAACCTGCTGTTCATCTGCCATGAACAGGCTAATTTAGTCTGAAGTAGTGCATGTTAAGAATATTATCCTTATAAATTATTGGTGAGCTTCAAGAAATACTGGCCCCTGCCTTTTGCTGTGCATAAGCCATGAACAGAACTTTTCAAGAACAGAGCTGCATTTACTAAAACTCTGTAAAACAGGGCACAGTTTGGGTTGAAGTTTAAATGCAAAGTCAGCACCTCTGACTCAGGAGGAGACCAAGTTCCTATATACTAGAAGAAGCTACAAGCAAACAGAAGAATCCATACATGATGATATTTTGAATGAAGTTAAGGGTTCCAAACTCACTTTTTCTCTGCTCCTGGCAGACACCCATGAAACATTTTGGCAAAAGCCTCATTTATTTTTAGTATGGTGTTAAAGGATGCAAACCTAATGTTCAGAGACATGCCATTCACTAATGTATTGAAAAAGCTCTGTGGTAGATGCACAAGGTTTAATAATACTGTTATCACCATTGTATTAGGCTGCAATTTATGTTTTTGTTTCCTTTTGAAATACATAGGTAATCATGGATAAGGTTTAATTTCATTATACCTATTGCTCAACTAAGTAGATTAATGATTTATACAATATTGATTTGTATTTTTTATGGTTAAAAAGCTCTTCATACATTCATAGACCCAGTTTCCTCTGTCCATCGGATTTATAAAGAGAGAAGATTCTGTCTCTTGTTTTCTGCAAAGCAGAAAATAAATTAAGACAAAGGTAGCTCTGTTGTCAAGCGAAAAATATGGTTCAATGGTGACTAGGTGATCAAATCTCAAAATTTATAAGATCATAAAATTTCTGAATCATAATTCATGAAGAATTGTGTAGATACAGTTAATGTTCATATAACAACACAATTTCACATTGGATAGCATTCAGAAAGTTATTGAACCACACTTCAAACAACACAGAATTATGAAGATACTCGGTTGCTCTAACATTAATTGAGCACCATCATGTGGGGAAAAGATAATCATTGTTTATTGGAAAAAAGTATTTCATAAAGGATAAATGTGCCTCTATGCACAGAATTAGCATCCAAAGCTGAATAAACAATATCTATTTTGAGTGGAGTTTGGCTTTCATCAGAAAACAAAACCAAACCCCCCAGCAAACTAAAGCCAAAACCATCAAAAACAGTACTAACTAATGTTAAATAAAAATTAAAGCAAAATAGCTACCCTATGATTCTGGTGATGAATCTTATAGTTAATTAAATAGGAACAGATTTTTCTTCCTAAAATTTTTGCAGTAAAATAAAGATAGAAAGAAAGCTAAATTCAGAAGAGATTGAGGCATTGTAATAGCTTATTTTGTATTTCCTGGGTGTGAAAGACATCATAAGCCTTTTACCCTCATGGTGGCATTAGAGGCAATGTTGATGTTAAAGGACGTTAAAGATTATTCTCTATCTCAAAAAAAGTGGTCAATTCAGTTCACCTGTTAATGAGGAGTGCTAATTTTGTTCCAAATTCTTTCTTTTGAAAAGATATGAATTCACTTAGTGTATATCAAAATAGCTGTTGAGAATATTCTTTATAGTAATATCAGACCTTCACTTATTCATGACCTAAAGTTTAAAATAATTTCATTATAAAATGGAATCCATTACCATTTATCTGCTTGAATTCAAAGAGTACAATACCAGAATTTTTTGCAAGAGTGTGCTCAGAGAAAATAAAGGAGAACTCAGTGATACTAATTGTATAAGAGGTATAGAAGCATGCTTTGAATGCAGAATAATCACAAGCACAGCTCTAGGTATGGCATTTTCTCTTAAGCCTTAAACATCATCTTCCTACATGCAGATGTAAAAAGTGATTCCTCCCACAGATCGCTCCAAGTTAATTAGAAATTGTGATACCATGCTTCCACACAGATATCCCCTGAACACTGGGAAATAGCTATCTAAATTTCATGATCACATTCTAAATACCATTATTGAAAAGCAACTCTAAAGACAGAACAAATTCCTTCATAAGTACATTTATTTTAAAATCCTTAAACCAGATCATCTAAAATAATTTCTTCTGTTCCTTGTCCAATATTTTTGGGCACCTTTTATACTGTGTTTAAGCTTCTTCAACATCACCAAAATAACTTGCATGACTCAGCCATATTTTTCCTGACTTGCACCGGTGCAATAAAGAGCAGGATGAGACACGCTAGCTGGTTTTACTTTATTGATATTTCTGACTTGCAAAGCACCACAGATAATGCTGAAAGAATTAAGCAGTACAGCTCTGTTGGTCTCTAACAGTGTTGTGGTGCTGATGTGAATTAAGATTTTAGTGACCATCTATGAAGCGACAAGAGAGCAGGAAGTGACGGCAACATTTTTTGTTATAAATCACTGCGAGTCACAAAAGACTACCAAGACAGAGAAAAATTCAAAAGGAAACAGAATAGTACCCCACTAGATGTCACCTCCAGTTTTTTCAGTGCAATTGCCTTGACAGAGGATTCATTAATAAAAAGCCTGGGTGGCATTACTGGATTTTATTCCTTCTTTTCTCTTAGATTTTACTGCATTTTAAAAAGTGAAAATCTCATATAAAATGTAAGATAAATGTCTAAAACAAGTTAAAAGTATTGGAAAATTCCAAGCTCATAATGTACAAGTATTTCTAACCACTTCATATCATAAAGACACAAAAATTAGTACTATGATGTATGTACTTTTAATAGACCTTTATATTAATATATAAATTAGATGTGACATCTAATTTATCTAAAAAAAAAAAAAAAAATATCCTCCTAGAGAGACACAGGTGAAAATTCTGATATTTAAGGGTTTTGATGGTAAATATGAATACCACTCAATTATGTGTCTTGTTTGGGTTCTAACAGTAACAGCATATTTTCTCTAAGGTGCAACTGGCAAGCTTTGCAGAGTCAACAGCAATAACTTGAAGTCAGATGTTAAGTTTTGCTTTAGAAGACTCCCAGCAGGGAAAACTGAAGTTCTCCCCATTACATAAGTATAGTCAGCATATTTTGTAGTACCTTTCATAATATCTAAACAGTAACTGGATGATGTGAACTTAATTTTTTAGCATTGTTTCACACAGAAATGATTTAGGATTAATACTTTGTGCAGGTCAAATGTACCTTCTACTTCAATACACATAGTAGATTACCGTAATTGACATATACTTTAAAGGAGATAACTTTAACTATCTTTGTCATAGAAGATTGTAAATACAATGATCACAGAGTTTTTGATATGGCATCAAAATGTCATAAGCAATAGTTTAAGAAAATTCCAAAATTGTTAGAGAAAAATGCGTTTAACTCTAAAATATATTACTATAGTTCCAAAATACCCCTCTGTAAAGTGTGAATGCATTTGAAAAACCCCAAGACAATTTATTAATATAAGTATAGACTCATCAAGATCAAATGCTTTGCCAAGAGTTAGTTGAAGCAATAATAAATTTGTCAGACCACTGAATGTAATTTTTCTAATTGGAGAAGGAGTAAAAGGAACGTGGGGGAGGGGGGGGGGGGAAGTACTGATTTAAAAAATGGGTGGGTTAGACTTTCTCCAGGAATCCTTGCATCAACTATACAAGGTAAAATTGATGAAGATATGCAATATCTTTATTGCACCCTTTCAGAAAGATAAGAAAGGTGTCATTTTCCACAGATTATAAATAAAATTTGTTAACTACAGTTCAGGTTACATATCTTTTCTATTCTAACAGTGAAAACTGGATTTTCTTCTCACTTAGATCAATTGCATGGTTGTTTAAAATTAAATTAAAAACCCCTAAAACACAAGAAATCTGCCACAACTTTTTGTTTTGCAGTAAATCTTACTTCTACATAACAAGTTCTTCAGAAGACAACAGTTAGACTACAAGTAATTAAGGAACAAGAGTCTAACTTGATCCATCAAGGCTGTAACAGATCAGCCTTAATACTGATTGATTTGCTTTTTAATCTTCTTCAACTCATCAACTTCTTTTCCCTCTTAGTAAGAGTTTCATTAGTTGTTCTTCTCATGAGGCCATTTAAACAGAAGAACCAGTAGATACTTCAGTAGTCAGAAGTAATGTTTCTCTATCTAGGAGATACCCCAAATCTGCACAAATAAACTATCCTCTTTTCACCCTTATTAGAAAAACATATACCTTAGTCTCTTATTTTGGAGAGATTTTCATAAATGTGTCTTCCCTGAACGTGTACTTTGAGTTAGACATTTGCAAACAGGAACACTGCAAAGGGATAGGGAGAGGGGAGGAAGACTGCAGGAAAGAAGTTTTTGAGAAAAAAAAAAATCTCAATGACTAACGCAAAGAATCCACAAAGAAATGCCACAGAAGTAGACAGATAAGCAAACACCTAACCAGTGAAAGTGACCATGTTTGGCACAGGACTGAGCTTTAGACTAAACCTGTTGTGCAGCACACATGACAACAGGCAAAACAGGGTTTAAGTAGGAGGAGATGAAATCAAGGGAAAGAAGAGTGGGAAGCACACCAGGTCTAAGAATGAACAGCAAGATTCAAGCAAAACTTAATTGTGTAGAGGCCAGGGGAAAAAAAAAAAAAAAAAAAAAAAAAAAAAAAAAACAGATATTTTGTGTGTAACTGAAACAGTTGTGAGAACATGGAAATAGAGATTAAGGGGAATTTTATGCTGCAATCACATCCTTGTAGGTTTTGTGTGCTCTTCTTCCAGCAAACGCCCAACAGGGCAGAAACAGGTTATTTTTGGACTTTGTCTGAAGAAATGAATCTTGAACTCCAGTCAGCTTCAAAATACACTGCAAAATAGTCCACATGACACTCTGAACCTGAAGATTTCTTGATTTTATTTAGATTTTGATGTGTCCCAATTTTTTTCAATATTTCAAAGAATTTGGATTTCAGGTGTGTCTATCCTCTATTAGCTTAATCTACTATATAAAACCTTCCATATACTTTTATATGTTCCATCTATAAGCAGTGCTCTGATCTCACAATGGATCCGAACAAGTAAAGCCTTAGATATGCAGAGCTCTCTGCATTGGAAAATTAGCATGGCATAATAGGTAGGTGTAAGGATTAGACTGAGGATCATATTACAGGATTAGGGCAAATACACATGCAATGGATTTTGTAGGAAATGACCAGCCTTGCAGTGGATGCAGCCTCGGAGTCCTATTTATAGTATAATCTACTCCCTAGTCAGGTTGAATTAATATCCTTATCCTTTTTGCATAGACTAGTTGGTATATTCTTGGTACAATTTTCAAGACAAATCTTTTATCTAGAATGGCATTTGCTGTTACAGTGCAGTTTAAAGCTCAGTACAGAATTTGTGTCAGCACTTTTTGTCCCTGGAAGAGCTGAAATAAAAACATTAAAATAGATAATGTAGCCATTGTCCCGAAAAAAGCTCACAGCTTCTTCCAAGCTCATAATAACTGAACAATATATATGAAAAATATAAAATCCATGGAAATTTTATAAGTGTTGTTTTGAGATTTCTCAGCCATGTAAAAGGTTTCCCAGGTGTTCTGAAGAACAATTATTTTCCAAGAAATAACATCTTATTCTGCTGCTTGGACTAAAAACCTCTTCAGATTAAGGTTTAAACTAAATTAATTTCATACTAAGGAACCAAAACCTGTGATCACATTCACGTATTTGATCTAGTGTCAAACAGCAGAGGTGGGAATTATTCTATCTAGCAACTTAGTGGGATCAAATTATGTGGAATCAAATGCAGAGTGAGCTGAAGCATTCAATTTGGAATTCAAGATTTGGACAGAATTACTTTTCCTACCTTTTAGTACCATTTTTCTAGCTCAGTTATTCTACCAGGTTATCTGCAAGAAACAACAACCAAAAGCCTCAAAAAAATAAGCATTGCAACTTTACTCAAGTGAACTAAGAAATATATGAAACTATGAACCGACCTGTATGCATATCTCCACTATCTGATCATCTGTCAGAAGATGAAAATAGAAAATTATGGGCTAGGTATTTCAAACCTCTATCATACAATTTGTTTGAAGCTATGTATATTATACTCAGGTTAACGTGTAGATGAAGTTTGTAGTGTTATCTCAGTGGAAATATTAATTTTGCTATCTTCTCCCTAATTGTCAAAATGAATAGTTTTTTGTTTATATTATATGACAAGCTATGTTCAGAATGAACACTTGAACAGCCTGTAAAGAACTGAAACGTGATCATAACCATCACAGAAAACAGAGTTTAGGAGATTTGTTTCAGTTACAAGACAAAGGAATTATCATAACAAATGAACAGTCCATGACAGTGCCTGCTGAAAAATCCAAGGATTGTCATGATGTAACACATGATAAACAAGAAAAACAAGCATTTGGCAATCAACAGGCCATAGTAGGTTATTAGATAAGTAAAAGGAGAGTCTTATTGCCTTTTCATTTTCATTTAGTATTTTTCTTGTACAGAACTGAAAAAAAACCCAGAAAGCAAAGTCCAAGTTGTCACCTAATAACTGCCAACCTGCCTTTGGAATTAATTCTGTCCTCTTTGACAAGACACGCAAAGTTTATGAATTTATACTGTGGTTCTCAGATTTATTGTAATAACTTTTGACTAATCCTGTTGTTCTTCACAAACATTGAACTTCAAAACTCTGAATGTGTCTTCCAAATTTGGAATACTTACATATTTAAGTATGCTTCCAGACTCTGGAATGAATATTCTACAATTGCTAAATGCTGATGTCTGCTAAATATTGATGTCCTTCTCTTAAAAGTTCATCTCATTCAATTTCACATAGTAACAAGCTTATTCTAACACCTCTGATAGCTGGGCCTCTTATTCTACCTAAAATAGCACAAAAATGTAAGATTACATTTGGATTTTCACTCTCTTTAAACCAAAACAAAGACAACCATTGTATTTCACATTAAATATTACTACATTTTCTACTCTGAAGAAGACATGAAATGATTTCTGTTTATCTTTGGAATAATTGTATATTTACTAAAGTATTTTGTGACTAATAGATGAGAATTACAAGAATTACTGTATAGAATTTTCTTATATCTCAGTTGAGGTCTCAATAACATATTGACTGAAATAAAGAGCAAGGATCAGCTTCAGCCTGTTCAAACTTCAATTACAGTCAGGTAAAACATTGAGTTCAAGATACTAACAACTAAAGATCAAAATTTTAAAGGTTTTTAGGTGCTTAAAGAGGAAGGTGGGAAATGAAGAGGATTTACAGTTATGTTTATTTTCTTTGTGTAATTTCGCCTCCTGAGAATCACTTGGTTTTTTCTGTAAGTCCCAATGGAAGCATGAGAAGTTGTTCTCACTTTCTCCTCCACTGTGCAAGGAGAAAATTATGTATAGCCATCAGGACTCCCATTCTCCCTGTCCTCAGTCTTAATATCTCCCTGTCATCATCCCTTCACCTTTGTTTATCTAGCCCATTTTGATAAATATGAGTGAGCCAAGGACCACCATCCCAGGCAATGCTGGACAAGTCAGCAGACAGCAGTACTAGTAAGCACAAGCTTAATGTTCTCCAGAGCTAAGTCAGCAAAACACTTAAAATATATACTAATATAGGACTGGTAATATGCTTAACATTAAGCTCTATTAAGTGAACTACCTTTAGCACTTGCTGAAGTGTATTTTGTAAGATAAGCATACCCAAGTATTAAACTCTCAACATGCATTTTTCCAGGACTGTAGTCAATGTTTGCCTCCAGTCACAGCATGACCTGATTACTTATATGTTTTAAAGCTCCTGAATAGACAAAAAAGCCTAGGTCTCTGCTGGTGTAATTATACTGATGGCAATGGAGATACAACACAGCTTCCAGTCCTTAGCTTTAAGCATTATAGAACATATACATTTTGTGAGTTCCCACTGGATCTATTGCTGTCAATACAAGTGTGATGGACCCAGATCAGATGAATATTCAAAATAAATAAATAAATAAAAATAATACTACCCAGACTTGATTAGTTAATTGACTTGGCAGTATCGTGGCTTTAAACTAAGTTTTAGATGTACACAGAATTCTTTTAGCGAAGAAGAATCTTTTTTAGCAGTTTATTCCCTTTCCTTAAAAACATAAAGAAAGTGTTTCAACAATTATGTAACAGTCAAAATTGGCAAAAGATAAACACAATTTGTTTTATGTCCAGCTATGGTCTAAACATAAAATTGACACTAAAATTTGGTGGGGGGTTGTTTGTTTGGGTTTTTGTTTTGTTTTGGTTTTTTTTTTTTGGGGGGGGGGGGGTGTTGTTGTTGTTGGTTTGTGGGTTTTTTTTCCCTTATATGCTTTGCATATGTGTTGTCTCACAGCATTCTACATTTTCTTCATTATTATTCTCACTTTTTATACCGCCTACACATACTGAAATTCCCATGTCCCATTTCTATTAGATTATAGATGGTAAATTAGTAAGAACTAAACCTAAACAGGAAGATATTTTATTTGAGGAGTACTGTTCCTGTTCACCAATCACTCTTTGTAACATTAGCAAGGCTTCATCTGCAGTACAGAACAGCATGTATCTCAGTGGTATTGTTTATTATTGAATGTGCAAGTGAAGTATTTCACAAAGACATCAGTAATGAAGCAGACTGTAGAGACAGCAATACCCAAGGTGCATTGGCCCAAGATCTATCATGTTACTGTAACATTTTCCTTTCAGAAATATAAATACTGAGATGAAAGCGTGTGCCATAAAAATTCTTTCAATAAACCTGTCTCTCCACAGCCCACATTCAGGTGGTTACATAAGTACATGAATGATCTTAAGCAAATGGGTTATTATAATGAAGTTAAATACACAATTCACATCAAACTAATGTTTAAACACCTTTTATGTCTTGGTACATTTTCATGGAACATTTAACAAGGCTTAAATCTTTTACCACATTAAAAAAGAGCTGCTCTCTTATGCAAAATCTAAGTGATCAGCTTAAAGAGAAAAGATTAGACAATAAATGAAATATTTTTATATTGAGCACCCATGTGATTTTGAATATGACAAAAGCTGCTTATTTGCATCACAAGAGCCAGATACACAAAAACATTTAAGCACTGAGTATTCTTCCTTTTCAGCATGATACAATTATCATATTAGAAAGAGAATGAGCATCTGTTAGACAAATCTGTCCTGGCTCAAATCCACACAAATAAATGCATACTAAAATAAAAGAGGTACCTCACCCAGTTTGGGACACTGAGTCTTAAATATTGCCTACTCCTGGTAGTTCCCATTCAAACTTGAGTGAGCACTGGTATTTCAAAGAATACTCTTAGGGATACCTCAACAATCTATACTTAAATTCTACTGGAAGTGTTATTTCTATACACAAAGATCTCAGAGGGGGATTGGGAGGAAGGAAAAGGAAGTTAGGAACCTTTTTGGAGGCTGCTGAAGCAGCTCTGACAACCTTTGTTGAGTCTGAAAAGAGAATAGCTAATCCAAGTCACAGGGATTCTGGTGAAGCATATTAAGACCTCAGAAAACCAACTTCAGTTGCTGATTGATTTTTCTGTCATTCACTTCCCAAGACTCCTACTATCCCCAATTTCCTCCTGCATTATCGCTTAGAGCCATCACTAACTCTTTTCCTCTCAAAACTTTGTTTTAGATTTTTTTCCATTAAACACATCTGAGTTATATTTTTTCCCACTAGCTTCTACCTAAGCACATAACCTGACACTTTGTGATATTGAGTGAGATGACTTAAGGACACTGTATCAATACTAGCAATTAATTTCCTTCCTTTTATTGCTTTGAACAACCATTCAATCTAATTTTCAGGATTAATTATTTTCACTTCCCACTGGTACTGCAGACAGAACACAATGAGAATCTGAGAAAGCTGAAACCAATCCAGCTTCTCAGAAAAGCCTTTAATAATTTGATTTTGCTCATCTCTCCTGATTTAAAAAGGTCTGCTTCAAATCTTGCAAAACAAATTCCAAATTCAATTTCAACTAGGACTTTAACTGCATGGTATTAGCAAGTTTCTAGTATATAGTACTCTCATCAGAACTCATACACATTCCTGTTTACTTTAAGCCAAAAAAGTCTTTCCTTGGTAATACTACACACAAGCACAAATAGAAAAGAAATTCTAAGAACTTTCTAGACTGAGTGACAACGCATGCTAGGAAGTCTACAGTTCACTGTAATCTTAAAGTAGGATGCCACCTACTGCTAAGTAGCCTGAATTAAAAATAAGAGAAAGCAATTTCCTAATGAGATGAAGTAACGTGGAAGCAATCATGACTAATGTTTCATGATTCTGTTGCGCAAGTTCAGTTCTCAGAAAAGAGCTTCACAACCAGCTTATCGTGTAAGAATTGGTGCTCTACTGCTGGAGGAGCAGAAATCTTTACAGTTAACTGAAAGAGCACATGCACTCAAAAGATATACTTATGGAAAGTAGCATTATTTGTGACATAAATTTAGTTTCTGCCTGCCAAGTTTGTTCTCCAGTTCACTGAAGTTAGCAGAGGAAGTCTTTGGATCAAAAGCTCTGGATTTGTTGCTCAATGGGCAACTCAGTGATGCTTGCTTTAATATCTAAGAATTTGTTACAGTTTGGGGACAAAAAAAAGAAAAGGGATGTAAGAAATAAAATTAACCTATCTACTCAGCCTAAACAGTTAACTTCAAGCTTCAAACTTGGCTAGCAATGTATCTAGAAATGTACATAAATGTTTCCAATGTAACCTTTAGAGTATTCTGCAAATCTTTGCCTTCTCTCATACAATCTAAGAAAATAATAATAAAAAAATCCATTACTACTACAACCAGCAAACAGAAAAGCAGCCTAAAGCAAACAAAATTAGCTTAAGAAGTTCCTTCCTCGGTGCTCCTGACTTTCCTGGAAGAGTTTCAGCCTTACTTGCAGCAGTAGAATTTGTTTAGTAGATGCTCAATGAATCAAATCAACAAATTCTTCTAGATTCAGAGTAACCTTCAAGAATCAAATTTCTTTTCCAGCCTTTACATTTCCTCTAATTCAGGTTATATTGTAGCCCTGCCATAATCTGTGTCAGCACAATGTGTGGGACAGGGTGTCCTAGCACAAGGTATGGTGACACAGGGATTTCTGAAGCCACATCTGCTGCCAGAGACAGTGCACAGGGCAGTTTCTTAAAGTTGTTCTCTGCTCACAAATTGAAATAAAACAGACAATTCTGTCACATTTTAATTACATGTGACCTCTTCAAATCAAGAATGAACCACAGTAATTGGACAAATGCTTTATATTTTTCACACAAGAGAGAAGTCTTGAACAGAGAACACAAAGAGCGCACACACCCTCCACTTCCATTTGTGGTTCTGCACACAACTCCTCAGTGCAGCATTTGCATTTTCCAGAGATGATGATTTATAAAGGAAAAATATAGGGATTTAGAGGATAGAGGATGAAATTAAGGCAATTTGTAGGGTGTTCAGACCATTTTGAGTTTCCTGCACACCTTAAGGACAGCAGGAAAGTACTTTCCCACTACCCTCAGCAAGTTTTAAACCAGGTTTGTGCTATCTCTGGAACAGAATCAAACAATTTATTTTATTTGAATTAAAAAATCACCATCAATAAATAATGGATCTTGAAAGAATTGGTTTAATCCATCTAAAAGTCCTATAATTCACTGCACTAACTTAATATGAGATAAAACAGATGAAGTTTTATTAACATGCCATATATTGACATAATCAGCTTGTTTTGTGTGATTAATCAAGACCTGAAAAGAGAATGCAAAGCCTCTTTTGAGGGAAGAAAGGCACCAAATAACAGCCTGGCTGTAATACCAAGCACTTCCTAGCCATCTAACAGCTTGGTTCAGAAAATCCAAACAATGTCTCATCTCCTACATTATATATGATCAGTTTATTGAGCATCTGTTATAATCTTCAATCTATTACATACATTAATCCCCAGGCAATCACAAAAGTTTCAAAAGCGTGCAGCCACTTGTGTGAGGATCACACTGTACTGCACTGTGTAAGCATAACACCACTTGTAAATGCAACAACAAACACAGAGTCTTTCACTTTGAGATTACTAGCTCTCTAAGGAACAAAAACATCACTGTGATTAGTCTAGCATCTAATTATCTACCACAACAAACCCCCAATCCCCCAGGTTATCTAGAGAACTTTTTGTTTCAGGTGTATAATTGCCATAATTAAACTTCATATTTCTGGATCTTTACAGAATTACTTCAGCCTACAGTGGTTTTCTTCAGAGATAAAGAGGGAACACTTGCATAATTCCATCTCTTACTCAGACCCAGCCTGCTCATTTTTGTGTGAGATGGAGCTGACCACGTGTGTTTCCTTGGAATCTACCCAAAAATGTGATTTCTGATATTAGCAAGAAAACACCATTGTAAGCACGTGCATAAAGGGACCAGAAGTGACCTACAGGAAAACACTGTGTGAAACCGGTCAGTGAAACAACTTTACCGCTCCGATGTGTGATAGCAAAAATTGGCCCAAAATGCATAATTCTGTGAGAGTTCAAAAACTCAGCACAGGCCTCCTGTGTTTCACCCACTTTTATGGGTAGTTATGTGTATTCGTTTTACATGGTCTGGTTTTTGGTAGTGGGGAGGCTACAGGGTGGCTCCTGTGAGAAGTTGCCAGAAATTTCTTCCAAGTACAGCAGAGGCAATTGCTGGTGGGTCCAAAAATGGACAGGCTGCTGGCCAAGGCTGGAACGATTAGAAACCATGGTAATGACTCTCTGATAAAAGATTTGAGAAGAAATCGAAATAAAAGCTGTGGTGCAGTTTCAATTGTGACTAGAGAAGACTGGAGTGAGAACAATTCTGCAGACACCAAGGTCAGTGAGAAGGAGAGTCAGGAGGTGCTACAGGGGCAGGGTGCGAAGGTATTTTTACCTTGTTTAATTTGAAGCTTTCTTTCACTTCTTATTATCTTGCTCTGATTTTGTTAGTAATAAATTAATTTCATATCTCTAAGCTGAGCCTGTTTTTTCCATGATGGTATTCGATGAGTGATCTCTCCTGGTTCTGAACTCATGAACCCTTGGTTAAATTTTCTCTCCTCTGTCCAGCTGCAGAAGGGAGTGAGTGACTGGCTTAACTGGGTGCCTGGCACTTGGCCAGTGTCAAACCACAATGCTATGGTAACCCAAGGAGTGAGCTTTTTGAGATTACAAGTGGAAGAATTCTGAATATTGACTGTCAGATTGAAGACTGAGAGAAGAAAACTAGTAAGAAGCTTAATCTCACAATCCTGATTAGCGAAATTAACAGCAATTATGACAATGAATTGATGCATTTGCTTCCAATGGATATTACAAAACCATTTCCAGCAAAGCCTCTGGAATGTAATTTTCTGTGGGAAAAGCCTAAAGCTTTGATACTTTATCTCATTACCTCAAAACCAATTTTGTCCCTTAAAACCTATTCTGTTTCAAATGTGAAAAATTTAGATTTATCTAGTGTTAGACGTTTTTCCTTGTCAAAATTAGGTATTCTGAACACTAAAATACTCCCTAACAAAATTTTCTAAGGCTTAAAATAAGATTTTCAACATCGTTGCTCTTCAGAGAAAGAATATTTCACTAGTATTTATATTTTGAATCCTTCATTCATAAGGAGAACTCAGAGGATTATTTTTAGATGCCTATTTAATAATTCTTTCACTGCTTTATGTTCTTTCACATCCACCCACCTTACCTTTTACTTAGCAAGGTCTTTCACACGTCCTACAAATAAAAAGAATGAACCCAAACCAGAAATTCATATTTGGACTTAACCTCTAGAAACAGCATTCCAGCACTATAAGAAATACCTTGATCCACTTCAGGCATAAGATTAACTCTCTTCAAAGGTACAGCAGTGTTGATTTTTAAATCAAAGGAACAGGCGTTTTAATTGGTTTTGTTGTATATTTCTTCCCCCAAGCCTTATTTATTAATCAAGAACCGACAATTTTTATTTCACACTGTAAGCACAAACCCAAGCCAGTAACAGAAAGAGGCCGTACAGCAGAGAGCCAACAAGCTTAACACATATTCAAGTAACCAACCCACTGGGAAATCGTGGGTTACGAGTTGCACCTCACAACTACTAAACTCCTATTGCCCGCCCCTAACATATGGTCTCAGATAATTTGTTGCAATGCTCCTGGTTTGGGCAGGGTCCAGGAAAACACGGACACGTGCGGGTTCTTGCTCTAACCATTCTGCGGGCGTTCTCCCCGCGCTTTCCCCCTCTCCCCGCCGGGCCCCTCAGGCGCTTCCCGCTCCCTCCGGGCCTGGCGCGGGTCCGCGCTTCCCGCCGCCGCGACAGCGGGGCACGCGCGCCCCCTGGCGGCCGCCTGCGCGCACTGCGGGCCTCGCTTGTGGCGGGACGAGGCGGGCGGGCGGCCGGGAGTCCCGGCCATCTGACCTTTCAAACATCGCTCCTACCAACTTCATCCGGCGCCGCGAGCTTAGGCGTCAGGTGCTCCTCCTCTTTGCTATGTGAAAGATGAGGGAATCTTGCAAAAAGGAAAGGGCAGACTTTAAGACAACGATAACAAACTGTTACATCCCCCATCAGTTGCTAATGACAGAGGCCAAATGATACAGATGCATTAACTGGTGAAGTTCGATAGCTCAGACCGGTCCGTTGTGCATTTATCTGTGCACAGCAACCATAATCCTAGTGTTTCGGTGAAGCGGGATTGAGCAGGGCTTGCTTTTGATCTTTACAGGATACCACGTAAAATTGGTGTTGGATGTTTCTGAAAGCTGAGAATAAGAAAAGAAACAGACATAATCCGATTTTTTTTTTTTTTTTTTTTTTTTAAGGTGGTTTAGAAACTTACAGAAAAAGAGTGGCTTAAATTGTGAATGATAACATGTCAGATAACTAACTGTATGTCCATCTGCATGTGAGTATCAGAAACTGGAGCCTTGAACTCTCAGGAACAAGCCTTATTTTAGGATTAGCAGTGATTGCAGAACAGTCCCTAGAATACCTAAACTTTCACTCTCAAAACAGCACACAATTAACAGAGTTCCCTCTGCCATCTTCCCACAGGCAGTATGGGAGATATCTGCCACTTCCTACTGCCCAGTGAAGCCAAATACACTATATTAATCTTTATTTACTAATTCTACTTTGGCTTTGTCTTTACTTAAAATTTTCCTTTACAAGCCTTTCTCCTCTGCAACCCACATTTTTTTCCTGTCTCCTCTCTTATTTCTTGTACCATGCAAGCACACTGGCACACATTTTCTACTCCACAAATTATGTTGGTCTTGAATGCTCCAATTCCAGCTTCTCTGGCATTTCTAAATTTTAATTCTGCCTTTACTCACTATTGCAAAATAATTTTGTTGTCAATTTCGAATATATTTGCTTGAAAACTGACCCTTTTATTCATTATGACAAAGGCAGGTCCAACAGTAAAACCCAGAAAACTGCAACTGGTTTGTGCAGCAGTTGGAAATAACAGATTCTATTTATCACCTAGTATCTGACAACTTCAGAATGAATAAAAAATATCATGGGAAAACAGCAGAATCCCATTTATGTTATCTATAATCTCCTTTTTGTTCTCTTTTTGCTCCTCTTAATTACTTATGCTTTGTTTCCTATTGACTGTGTTTTCCTTGGAACCAAGAGTGTTACTTATCTAAGTACTTATGAAATATTTGGACATTCTGATTAGAAATTTTTATGTGCATAGAAAAACAGCAGATGATAATGAGAACAAAAGGTAACAGGTTACTGACTCATGGTGAACTCAAGTTTGTGGCCCATGTTTTCAATTTAGATCAATGAGTGCCGTAAAGAATAATATAACTTTATAATTAGTGTGGGGTGTTTTTTTTGCAGACTGATAGATTTAATGTGGGTTTTTTTGTTTGTTTGTGTTTTTTGTTTGGTTGGTTTTTTTGTTGTTGTTGTTGTTGTTTTTTTAATGTCCTGAGTCCTGATATTTCACTCATTGTGGACTTTTGTCTCCTGTGAAATTGTTAATCTTTCTCGATTATATACAGACTTTATTCTTGGAAAAAGATGCCCCAGGATGTGTGCATACAAATCCTACCAACTCAGGAAAGATACTGCAAACAGGATTTACATTTTTGGGGCACAAAGTAGCTCTTGCACACACCACCCTACTAGTGGAGTGGTTGCTATGGCCACTTCAGGATTGCTTTTTAGCATGAGTCCGTACTTAAAATGCTTGAGTTCGTACTTATCTGATACAAGTTATGTGGTCATAAGCCTAGACTGTGGTGAGGAACAAATTCCATTTCCATGGCACCCTTTAGCCCAGGTCCAGGCAGGCATTTGTCTGTTGTGAAGAGCAGTGCATAGGAACAGTCAGTTTCTCACTCCACATCTCCCATGCCATCTCCAAAAATATCCATGCACGATTGAGGTGGGAGAAACAGGCCCAGAAACAGCACAGCGTTGAGGTAGTAGTGACAAACTTGCTCTGCCTTCTCAACAGAAGCATGTGCCATCAGGTCTTTGCAAAATGTCACTCTACAATACAAATGCCACCAAGACCTGGCCACTTGTGGGTGCAGGTCCCAGGACAAGCCAAACCTCTGCCATTTTTGTGCCTATGTTTTGACAAATAACCATAATGGTTTACCAAAATGGAGTTGCTCAACATGTGCCTGAAAAGGAGGGGAACCACCTAAGGCAGATTTCTGGAATGTGTAAATATAAAGCCACGAGCTCATGAAGTATAAAATACATTTAAATCCAATATTTTTTTTTAAATATATACAGAAAAAGTGCTTACCCTGACAGCAGCAGTTAATTAAGCACAATAGGAATTAGTGGGGGTAGAAGCAAGAAGAAATATTACTCTTGTGCTGGAGCACATTGAAAACTGTAAAATGAGGTTTTGTAGGTCTAAACAACAAACAGAAAACTCTGCTGTTGTTTATTTCCATTAAAGGTTTATCAACCTTCCCTTTGCTGCTAAAGACATGCAGCATAGCTTTGGCACACCTAAAATATCATACATATGTGTGGGAAAAGTCTATATGCATTTTTCATTCTAGGGAGATAAAAAAAATACCAGTAGTGGCATGTGGCCTGACAGGAATCATATTGTTTGTGATTGGAAGGTGTTCAGAAACAGGTGCAGTGAGAAAATAAATATATTGTTTCCTCATTTCATAGTTAAGGTAAAAAAAGTACACTTCATTGTTATTTTTAAAATACTGGATTTTTTTTAGCTTCAGCAGCCATGCAAAGTGGTGGAGGTTTTTTTTTTTTCCTCCATCCTGACTCTGTCAAGCTTAGAGTTTGATTCAAATGAGAGAAATCCAAAGCAAAACCTGCTACCTGGAATCTCTTTGAATAACACACTGGAAAGCAACAGGGAGAAATTAATCTCTATAGCTACTCCAGTAAAACATTGATCTTCGTACATGCTATCCTTCTGTACCTCAGTGGTAGAGCAGTTTTCTCAGTGGTTGTTGGCACACCTAAATATGTACCTAAATATTTGGTTCCTACTTCGATCACATCTACCTACATATTTTTAAAAGAAATCTTAACTGCACTATTAAACTGAAATGTTAGCTCCCAGGATAAGAATAACAAATATTCACCCTGTAATAAGAGGCCCAGTAAGAGTTGTGAAGGATTTAGAGTTAAGCCATGCCAGTGTGCTGTATAACCTTCTTTCCCCCAACAGCTACCTAAAGGAATTTGGAAGAACTGTCTTGCAAACAAGGAAATTTTTGTTGCAAAGCAGGAGTAAAAGCACCAGAGGAATCCATATAAATTGCACCAACAACAATTAGTTTTTCATCCAAATCCAACAAGTCCTCCAAAATGTTTCAATCTGGCTGCTAGCAGCACACACACACACAGACATCCTTGTGTTGCTTTAGAACAATCAAATCAAGCATTTATCACTGTAGCCTGATAAACTGACAAAAGTTGTCCTCATCTTTATTTGCCTTCATGATGTTATAACATTTAAAGCTTCTGTCTGCCTGCCTCCATAAAGCTCCCTGCACACTCCCAGGCAGATCTGCAGCTGATGGACGTCAATCCAGCTGCACCAAGGCAGATGGAGCCATTATGGCCAGTGGACATATGGCCACACCGACAAACTCCATCCCCAGGCCATCCCCACTGTTACACAGTGACCAAAAGCAAGAAACTTGTTCGAGCACATTCTCAGGCCTGTCTTGGACTCAAAAGTCTTCCGTTGCCAAAGGTCAATCAGATAATGAAAGTGGTGGTTTTGCTTTGCCTGAACTGAAGTTTTCTGAAAAACAGATTTCTACTACTTCATATCGTCTCAAAACTGAGTTTTACTTCATTCTTAAGATCTTTCTAAAGGCTGACATAACCACAATATGTAGAATGAAGAAGCATAAAATATTGTAAACACAAAGAAGAGAACATTAACAAACATAATTTCTGAGCAAAATTCCATCTAGGAGCACATTTGTCTTTTTAGTAGTATTTAGTATTACTTAACACATTTTTAAACATCTCAACACGAACTGTAAGTGCAGTCTGAATGTTTTCCATAGAGAAGAGACTTGCTACTGCATGATAGTCAATTTAAGTGTCTGTCTGTGGGGTTTTTTTCTTTCATTAAGTGGCAATTCAGCTCTTCATCTTTTCCGATTTTCTTTACTCACTTTCAGGCAATTACTGCTGGGGGCTCTGATGTTAATGAGTTATACACAGCATATTTAGAAATGAAATAAGCTTTTAGAGTATGAAGTTAAGTTAATGGAAGCATCAACCTGAATAGATGCAAAAGCCAGACATCTTTGATATCAGTGCTTGACTGATTTTATAAGTCAGGTGTTCACATGAATAAGTAACCCTTACTTAGCTCAAGGAGCATTTTGACAAGAAATTTGCACTGATGAGCTATAAAGGCAGCATAAGACTCTACTTTGCACTGTCCCTCATATTTTTGATCTTGTTTGCTTTCTCTTTTTAGTCATCTAAATCCTTATCAACATTGCAGATCTCTATATTATCATAAAAGCTGTCACACAGCTACTTATAAAAATCTCTACAAATTAAGAAACATGAAACTACTGATGTGAAAAGCATGACCCTACTTCCGCAAATATTATACTTTTGGTATGAAGGGTTCTTTATTGTAGTCTCTTAATTTTTGCAGAGGAATACAGCTTATAAGTGTTGACCAAGTTTTTTTTCTATGGAGTTCAAAACAGCTGACATTTAAAGTAACTTAATTTTTAAATACCTTTCCATCCATTGTTCATTCCTGTTGACTAAAAACTTTGGAAAACTTCAATAATAAAATCCAAGAGGTATTTTAAGCACCATAATACTTAAGAGCACAGAAATTTAATCTATTTTACTAACTACAAAAGTTGTCAGACTTTTAACCACATAAAGACAAAGTTAACCAGATTTTGCAACTTTTTCCCTTGCTTTTGAGCTTCATTTTCTCTTACTTAAACTAAATCCCTAATATGAAACACAGTTTACTATATTACAGTAATGATAGAGACTTGACCTACTAGGAATTGTTAGTTTGCTCCTAGTGACTAGCCTGCACCACATGAAAGGCACCTAGATCTGCTACAAATATACATCCACAGAGACCAAATGTGATAGGGAAACCCCCCAAACTACATTTAATTCTTAAATCCTTCCTTCTATTGCAAGCAGGAGGAATTCTAGTTTTCACTGAAAATACCTAGCAAGTTCTCCTTCCCGGCAGACCCCCACCACCTCTTTACCCAAGGACCTTTAAGAGAAACAATATTATCTGAAAAATTTACATGCTCCAGAATTATTAGCCAAAAATAGCAAATTTCTGCAAATATAAAATAAACCAACAAGGTAAATTCATTTGTTAATCACAAAGTTATACAAATAATGGAAGAACTTACTCATGGAAGTTGTAGACTTTCTACAGCTTAGTAGCTTTAATCCAACTAATTCTCTGCAAAGAATACAGAAAAGCAAAGACCAGAATAGTTACTTAGATCATTAGCCACCCTGGGACAAGGGCCCATTATTTCAATTTATATCCTTTTTCAGAAGCACTTTAACATGTTGAAGGATTCACTGTGTTTCCAGGTGATGAATTGTACTGTTTCACTAGGGTTATACTAGACCAGAATCACCTGAGGAAATGATGAGACCTGTGCTAATTTCCAGGTGGCTCACATTAATAAAATGCTTCTGACTTGAAAATCTGTTAATCTATCACAATGTGCATTTCAAAGACAATCTTCTATGCAGCCATCAGATGTCACTCTGTGTAACCAAACACTAAAAGTGAAAATTAAATCTGTCTCTTAAGTTTCAGCTTATAATCACTTTTTAAGCAAAACATAAATAAATAAATAAGGAATCTGAGCCTAGCTCTTGTGAAGGACAAATTACAGTTTTTAAATAATACCATGAACACCTGAATTCTGCTTGACTTCTGGTAGTGGTGTGTTATACAGCCAAGACTGGCTCACTGTCAGAGGTGGTGACAGGGGGCTGAATGTCAAGATTATTGCTTTGCCTTTGAGCTTATTTATTCTAATTTACTTTATGTGTTATAGTAAATCAGGTTTCAGAGCACTACAAAGTAGAGTAGAAACACCACAGCCGCAATATGAAGTCCAAAACTAGAATATGCTTTTCATATTTATATTTGACCAAAATGCCTTGGAAGTATGTCTTCCAGGCAGACACCATCCCTAGACTAGGTATCACCAACATACACTGCTTCACTGTCATGCTAAATGTGATTTTTTTCTTCCTCACAAACAATTAACATTGATTTATGTACTCTGGACAATTTAACCCTAACTTTGGTTATGTGTATACTGTGAAGTAATCCCACACTTCACAGACCCAAATCTGTTACCACACAACTACAGCTGTGAAATGTGTATAGATCCTGGGTAAGGCAAAGTGAAAAGCAATATTTGATCTAATTCAATGAGAAAGCATCCAAGAATTTGCAGATAAACAACTAGGAATTCTGCAGCTGTGTCATAAAGACTAGAAAATGGCTTCAAGTGTTCATGCCATTTCAACTCCATTTCATAAAACAAAGAAAGATTTGTCTGCAAGATGAAAATTAAAAATATTTCAAATATTACTTTGGTAATAATCTTATCTAGACATTGGGGTATAATACTAATTTCCAAGTTGTTTCATTTTCTGGTTTTGCATAACCAATAAATCCTACCCAAAAGTTTCAGAAAAGCAATGTTCACATACCATTGGTTCTGGTATGGGAACCATTGCACCCAGCAGTCCAGCTCTTATGTGTTTTCAACGGTTTTGGAACAAAAAGCACAATTAATGGCAGACCCTATCAACTCTCCACCTGTCAACAGCACCATTGCACCTCTGTCCTTCTGCAATTTCAGATTATTAATAATAAAAATCTGGAAGACTTTCTTGGCAGAAAAAGAAGGATAAAGGGCTAATTTTCAGGGTACAGGCACAGGGAAATTTGAATTCAAATATATCCTCTGATGAGGAAAGTCTATACAGTATCTGCTATGCAACACTAACATGGGGGAACAAAAGGGCAGCTGAGCATTACAAAGAGGGATTGTTCTCCATCTGCACTGCTAGCAGCAGCAGCACCTGACGTAGTCCCTAGAGCAGCAACATTGCTACAATTCACCACTGCAAACTGGGGTGAGATGCTGGCACATCTGAGTCTAGTGGAGCTCTGACTTCAGCAAGACCAGAATTCAGCCCAGGTTCTTGTTGCCTCGAGAGACGGGAAGTGTGCTCACAGACATGAAGTAGAGACATTTATACTACCACAAGCTGTAGTTTGTATTTTTATTTTGAAGGCAGACTCTTATGGAGACCTATTGGATGCTCATGCATTATTAATTTTCTTCAGCTATAAAAATATAAAATGGAGCATACAATAACATGTTGTTTATTGCTTATGCCGGTATGAGGCTCAGAAACTCGGATCTCCTGCCAGACACTTACAAGCAGAACTGTTCCACTTCATGCTGATGACACTGCTCCATCAAACAGCACTAATCAAATTGCCCAGGGCCTTCCAAACAAACTGTTAAACTGCATTATCAAAAAATAGTCCAATAATACTGCCCATCTTAGTCTTATATTGAAAGTGTGGCTTGGAAAACCTCCAAATATGTTACAAAAATATAATAGGTTCTGCAGATTTGCTTCTGAAATTCCAGCCATTTTACATCACTGTCCTTAAATGAATGGCAGCTGATAGCTATCACAATATTTAGAGGTTTAAAAAGAAAAATGTTCCACTTTAAAGGTAGCAATGTGTTTGCATCAAATTTTAGCATGCTAAATGACAAAGATTCCTGCTTATCTGGAAAAGTTGCTAATACTGGTCTGGTGGTTTCTCTAAACATTTCACAGTAATTAAAAACATTATTTCATTCCAAAGAACAAATGCATTCTGGTTTTCTCAGTTCTGTACAACAGAAAAACTAGAGTTAGTACTATCAGAAAGTCACCTTCATACCATTAATTTCTGGGCTTTTTAGGTTTTCTTTCAAGCAAGCACTTCAGTCAACACCACTGAATTAGCAGAGTAAAGCTGCCCTTATGTACCTATTTTTTTTCAGTGATGAAAAAACAGAATGACTTACTTTTAGTTAGTTGAGCATCTTCCTCTTGGTAGTTGTATGTCTTGTCCATGTCTTCTGCTTTTTCTTACAGCTTTAGCAGTGCTTTCAAGATGAAGGAGGAGCAGCTGGTAGGAACATGCCATCAGAAGCAGGTAGCTTTCAGACCGGGGAAAGGCTACAGAAGCCTTAAGAGTTGTATGTTGTTGTAGGACACGAAAGGAAGATGAGAGACTCCAAATATTTCAGAAGGCAAAGAGTATATAAAAGGCTTTATTGTCTAATTCTTACTACCTTTTGTAAGGTGTTCTGATACAGACTTAACAAGACTGGTGAATAGGAATGACAATTCTCTAATCCCATTGGTTAAACTAGAGAAACAGCAAAACACCACCTGGAGAAAAATTGTTTTGTGGGAGGATAGACTGTTTTGAGAAAAGCTTTCTTGGGAAATTTTCCCTTGGGAAAACATTAGCAGCTGCTAGCAGGCTAAAATCTCTTAGAGCCAGAAATATCAGGCCCACAGTTCTATGTTCTCCCAGAAATTGGGAGATGTTCAATGTTGTCCACGTTGTCTTCTCCAGGATCACTGATCCCCTTGGAAAACAGCAAACGGTTAAGAGCCTTTCTGTAATACAAATTTCCCACCTAGAGTGAGTGTCAAGCTTTTGTGTGCATGGTATTCCTCTTTCCCACAATCTGTGTATCCGGTTGCTAGCAGTTCCTCTGAGGTATACAGTTGGCCAAGTCTGTATTGGCAAACTGTGCCATATATCTGGAACAGATACGTGAAGCAAAACTGTAGCTGCTGAAATCTGACATGAACACTCTTGGTAATTGTTCTAATATGCATTGGGGAGTGCAGCTTGCACTTCTGTTTCACCTCCAAATTTGCACCATTTCAAAATACAAACATCATGGTAATGGGGATTACTGGATGATGCACTGCAAAAGCATGCTCTTGATCTCAAGAAAAATGCCTTTGAAAGCTTCTTCAGGATTTAGCCTCCCAAATTCTATAAGCTCTTAAGAGACAAATTGCTGTTTCAAAAATTGAAAAATCCAGTTTCTTTTAGATTCACCAATGTCAGAAGACATCCCAGGCCTCAACTTACTCTATCTAACACTCAGTTGAGGGGTTTTTTTGAGTGTGGTCAGAAAAGTAAATAAGCATAGCAGTATTTAGATGGTATAGGTGGCTTATATGATATAAAATACAGGAAGGTGGATCTGTATTTTTATTTTCATCTATTTTCCTAGGTGAATTTGATTAATACAATAGAAGAAGAAGCAACAAAGAGGTCTAGTTAGGTCCTAGCACACTGTGGGCACTGTGAGTATGCTTCTGCAGGCAGTTTTGCCAATGGCCATTGATGTTTGCAGAGCTTCAGTTCTTCTAGGGCTGGACACCTCTGTGCAGAGGCTGCCATCTAAGCTGTTGTGATATCACAGTGTGGGTACATGAGAAGGGCTGGGAATCATGTCCTGGTAGCAGATAATGATATACAGACCATCAGTTATAACTGATGGGGTGTGGGGGGGTGTGTGTGTGTATATATATATATATATATATATATGTATATGTGTGTGTGTGTGTGTATATGTATATATATATATATACAAAATATAGACCATTTTCTAGAACAGGAAAATGAGACATTTATTTATTTATTCAGACTTGCAGGAAATACTTGTAGTTATTTACAAACAAACAAACAAAACCAAAGCCATGGATGCAGAATGATAAACCACCGATACTTATTTGCCTTCTGAGTCATGGGCACCTAGGCTATGTTCCAACTTGGAAACTCTTCCTAGTTCCTCAGATATTTTTAATGAAGCACATGTAGTAATTGTCTTTGTTTTGACTGCAGACAGATTTAAAAAAATTATCTATGCCTTTAAAGAGTCTTTTATCTGGAAATAAGAACAACAAGCTGAATAAGTAAGAGGTTAAATAGAAAACTTGGCAGTTCCTTCGTTACCAATGTATCAACAGTTCAGCAGAATTATTGGGAAATAATAATTGATTGTTCTTCCCAATATTATGTGAGAAGAAAAAAACTTTTAATTGCAGTATATTTTATAACACATCTCATGTAGAATTAATTCCCCAGGTTAAATTTGGATTCGTTTCGAGTATTCTAAAACTGTCACATGTTTTCTATTTACAGGCCAGTATGATCACAGTCTCACAGAATGCAATGAGGTTTCACTAATTTTAAGCGTTCAACAAGGAGATTCTCTTTCTGTCATCAGAGGCAGAATACAAAACCAAATAATACAATGTGCTTTCCTATAGAGACAAATAATTTCCCCTTTCAAGGAAATGTGGCCAAAAGATATAGTAAATGAAACTGTTTCCTCTTCTCATTCCATAGACACAGACATAGGTAAAGGCTAATTAAGAATGTCCTACGTTACAATTCCATGAAGCTCCTCCATTTCCCACATGCATGCACGGTCTTATTGACTAGATGCAGAGACCTGCCACTGCACCTACACATTTCTCTGGACAACCTCAATCCAGCAATATGCATAGAATTACAACACTGATAACCAAGGCAAGTATTTATGGTGAAATTTTGTTTTCATTCTGCTTATTATTTTTTCTCATTCCTCAATCTTGCTTAGCAAGAAATCTCATGTGTTTTCTTTAGCAACCGTAGGATGTGATTTGGATTATATTAAAAAAGCCATATAATCAGAAAAAAAATGCACCAAGAAAACCAAAGATACTCACAAATCTTCTTGCTATTTGTACATGCTTAAATACTTATATACAGATTCATATGTATATCAGGATATACTTGTAAACAACTGAGAATCAGAAGAAAAGTTGGATTTACAATTTTTATAATTGTGAGTATATAATTAATCATCCAGCTTAATAGCATAAGTAAAAATATGTAACAAGCATTATTTCAGAACAGTCAAACAAAAATAATCCAAACAATCCCCCTCTATTCATAGGGACAATTCTTTTACGACAATATCACAGGAAAAAGTTGTAATTACTGCAAAAATGAAGCAGATAATCTATTAACATAATCTGAATAAAATCCTTCCACTGTTAAATGCAGACACTAAATGCTAGCATAATACTTTATTAATTAACGAAGTATTTATCCACTGGGAAATGAGGATAAAAGACCATATACTTTGTCAGACTGCAGAAAAATGTGTTAGCTCTTCATAAGAAATGCATAAAACTCAAACAAAAGAATGATTATTTCTTTAAACCAATTACATTTAATCTCAGAAGAAAGAAGGAATAAATCTGCTCCTTCATGTTACTGTGATACACCACCAAAATTGTGGAGATCAGAGTCCTTATAAATTTCAAGGCTAGTCTCCAGCTATTCTCTTGAATGGTTAAAAGTATTAGTATACCACATGCAATTTCAAGTTACAGGATGTTTTTTTAGGAGGAGGAATAGTTTTATAAATGCAATGCTTTAAATGGAGCTAGTTTTTTAGGTAAACCAGAGGTATGGTGCTTTCTAAATGAATAGTCTTTCTAACACAGCATAGTCATTCTGGCCAGATACCTTTATACAGTGTATCCTTACACTCGTCATATGCTCTCGAATTCTTACTTTTCTTTCACTTGAATTTTGCAACTGTTACATTTTTTTGATAATCATGCTCCAACTAATTATAATCAATTTGTTACCCATTTCATATTAAAAACAAGCAAACCACTAAGAACAGTACAAAAAGAAACCAGGCCTTCCAAATTAAAAATAATATACAGATCAAAACAAACACAAAGGAACATTCTACTCAGAAGAGAAAATATTTTACACTAAGCAAGGGAAATTAGAAGAATAGGAATAGAAGAGTATTTCTTAATGTAAGACAATGCTCATTGAAACCTGATAAGTAGATGGAATAAACTGGTCTAAAATTACCAGTGGATGACTAAAAAATTTTTAGCATGACTACTTATCAATGCAACTGATTTTCAAAAATTAAAAGTTTTGACTCCTGTAAGACATAACTCATCCACTAAAATTTCTGCTATTGATTCTGAACCTGATCATTAAGATGCTTCCTAGTGACTTTAAATATCAATTTCCATCCTTTAATTCACGGGTGAACTTTGGAGACTCACAAATACAGAATTCTCCAAAAAGGTGCGTCTCTTCCTATACATCTTTGGCCAAGGAATAAGGGATGGAGAACCAGAATCTATTCCTATGCAGATAGCCACTGCATAATTTCAATCTTTTTGAAGCCTTTTATTCACATTATTTTGCATTTATACATATCACATTCTTTTTGTAAGAAATGCAAGTCAATTTCCACCAGATTTTCCTTTGAATTTTTTTTTTAAAGGGGGTTGTAAAACTAATTTTAAAAATTCTGTTTTATTGTAAAAACTGGCAAATGGATATTTGAAGAGTATATTGATCTTTTCTGTTGGGAGTCCTAGTTATCAACCTTTGCCCTTCCAGACTTTTTGTGGACTTGAGTCCCAGATAGACTGCATCTGCCTTATTGAAATGAAACATCGTAGGATTGTATTATAAAATGCAAAGTCTGCTCACAGCATAAATACTTCAGAGCATAAGTTCATCATCTATTTATGAGATTTGAAGTGTTAGAAAGGTCTTGATGTGGAAACTATTCCATCCTAACTGTGAGAAAATATTTTTCCTCCCTTCAAGGCAGTACTTTTTACCTCGTGGGGTGCTATGAATACCACTTACTGTGACAAGACCGAATAAGAGAGGACTAATTTATTTACTCTTCATGTGCATGCATTGACTTCAGATTATTATCTTTTCCCCTTTATTGAATAACAATCTAGAAACAAAAGGGTGAAAATAAAACACATTCAGATAAGAAAGATAAAACTTTTATTGCAATGACCAAATGCTTCTTTTTATATCAACATTACAGTAAATTAATCAAAGCTTACTTTTATGAGGGCTCATTGTAAAACTAACATATAACGCAGTGAATAACTCAAGTTTCTAAAACTGAATAAATTTCTATGAAATTCAAGATCGTCTGAAATTTCCTCTCACTTTTATTCATAAAGAATATATATATATATATACAGAATGACTGATCTAGTAGATAATTTGATTTTTTTCTCCTTATTGTTCATCTCTTATTATTACTATTGCTTCATTTCACAGAATAACTAGAAATTTCACAAAGTTGCAGAATGTCTTGCTCAGAACCAGAATTAAAACTCAGAAGTTCCTAACTGGTCTCTGCACTTCACATACAAATCATTCTGTAGCAGCATCAATAAATTTAAAAATATATTCTTGGAGGCTCAGATCTTTATGGTATGACTTTTTTTTACCTGAAGCCTTAATATAAAATGAAAAGTTCTGCCTATCAATGGTTGTTTTGTGTGGCACAGTCACTGGCACGTGCTACTGTCTTTCTCCTAATGTCTTTTCATTTTCAATATCTTTCTGATACACTCTTGTTACATATTTAATGTTGTTACAGGTGCAAAATTGTAATTTCAGTCTTGAATGCTGTTGCACATGTGCCTCAAAAACACTGAAGGCCAAAACTATGCTGCTAACACAGATTGTGGGTCAACAACATTTTCCTTTGCTTGCTAATGCTTTATTGTCTCTTAGTATACGTTGAAATAATAATGGTAATTTATGCAGATATTTTGTATGCATAGCAAATAATGAGAAACACCTGCAGAAATTTCCCTCCTTCTCTGAGTTCAGCAACTAATTATATTTTTAAATAATGGCTACCATTGAACACAATTATCCAAATCACTTTAAGTAATGGAACCTTTTAAAGGTGTTTTTGAAAATTTTCACACAGTTTTTAAACAGTCTTTTTATATATCAGATAGGAGACAAAGAACATGGTAAGCAGCTTAGTAACCCAAAAATGTTTTGGCAGCTATAAATCACACCCTGCTTTTTCTTCTGCAGCTAATACTTTGCTGATTTAGAGAAAGGCTAGGATTTCCCCAATACTTTCCCAACCTGATTAACATTCATGGGTGCTATAAAGAAAAACAAAAACTACAGGGAAAAGTAAAATACTGAGCCACCCCAGTCAAAGTGACTGACTCAGCAAATCTTGCCTTTTCAAAGTTGATATTTGAAAGCATAAGCAGGGATGGAAAATGGCAGTCTTATGAATAAGGAATGAGAGTTTAATTTAAGGAAAAGAGTAGACCCAAGGTCTCTGAAGACTGAAGTAACATCCACTCATTTGAGAGATGCTCAAATCATTGTACCCTGAGCATTCCTTCCAAACCCCCAACTAAACAGAACAGAGGTGCTTTTTTCCTGCTATATTCTCCTTTGCAAATAAAGAAGTGAAAAATTGTCAAAGAAAATCACGTGGTAACTACAGCAATTGGTTCATCACATGGATTTGATTCTTTATATCTGCTTGTAAAGGAGAGAAATGGATCAGTTTTATTTCAGCATCTCTTTCTCCTATTTCTACTTCCAAGCTTTCCTGAATGATATAAAAAGTACAAAACTCTTCTGAGTACAAATGAAAGTAAGACATATAAATACCCCAAAGTAATAAATGAAAGCAAAAGATTACCTGAAAACTCTATAGTGTTTTCTGCCTTATATTCAGATGTTTAACTAAAAGTTTCCTGTGTTTTCCTGCACCTGGATAAGTATGTAACTGTAATTGTCGTATTATTCACACCAGACCCACTACCAGGCATCTCAGCAGTGAGTTAAAACAAATTTTTGCAACCCCAAAGATGACAGATTAATATTAACTCAAAGTCAGGATGCTCAGGTATGGAAAAATAAACACACAGATAAAGGCTGAGGTGGTCCAAACAGGATAGGGAGGGCCCTGCGCAGTCAGAGCTGCAGATTCACTGTTTCTACAGAGTAGAGGAGATTAGTATGGGAAAGTCCACCCTACAGCTCCAGGTCCTAATCTAATCCAGTGTGGAAACACAAGAGCATCTCCATTTTCTAGGGTACTACTACTCCTTTTGGGGATCTGTGATCTGGGTCTACTTTGCTTTGAGGCTTGGTAGCCAGTCCCTGACTGTACAGGTGACACTTGGCTGCTATAGTCTTTTGTACTCCAGAATTGATGGATTTATGTTTTGTGTTGCAAATTCAGCTCACTTTTCAACAAAATTACATTGCATGTGAGAAATCTCACCTGACAAAACACACAGATTCCTGGAATCTAATGTACAAAAGTTGAGAAAAACACAGCAACACCCTAAATTTGAAATATATCAGACAAGTGCTGAATTTTAGAACTCATTGGGTTCACTCCAGCTTGGTCATTTGGACAAGATCATGCCTACACAAGGCACGGCTGCATCAGATTTACAATTCATCTTTTTCATCTTCTGTTGCTAGTGGAAACAGACATCTTCTGTTCCTCCTTGAAGTGGACAGGGATGACAAAAATTACCATTACAGCCTCAAAGAAGCCTATTTATCTCTAGTATTACAGGTGCATAGCATGGTGAAATGGGGCAATTACAGTTAAAAAGGAGGAAATTAGGATTCAGTTATATGTATGATACTCCTGTGTGAGATGAGCTGTTATTCTAACTCATATTCCTGAAGCCAGGCATCTATATCATATTAATGTGGAAACTGATACTTAGAGCTCACCTTCTGAAAAGAAGCCAAGAATTAGCTTTTAATTTTGGGTTAATCAGAACAAGGATAAGGCAGTTTGGAAAAGCATTGACAAACCTTCTTACATGATTTGTAGACAAACAGTAGAAATTATTTCTCAAGCCTTTGTATCAATATCTTCTGCCTGTACACAGCCCTGTGATGTGATTTTCCAGAATGATGCCTTTCTTCACTATTATTTTCTTATTTTGTACATGAAATATATTTTTACAAACATTACATAAATTCAGTAATGATATTATATTACAAATGTCAAAAGAATTTTGAAATTTTGTCCATTACTTCAATTTTGAAATTCACCTTAATTTTTTTTTTTTTCCCCCTGCAAATTTCTTACACTTTGGAAAATTAACAAAAACATTTTCACATATGCCACAATAGAATCCCCGCCCTGCCACCACCACCACCCCCCACCACCACCCCCCCCCCCCCACCAAACAGTTAATTTTGGCAGCTGTGTTGGATTTTTAAAGAATCTTTACAAAGCATTTTAAGAAGTTAGAATAAATCAGTATATAAATAATTTCCGTTCTCATCCTAATCCTAAAAATATCGTTTTTCTTTTGTAATTCTGGAATTAAGAGTAATTTTTGTTAACAGCTGCAAGAATGTCTTGTACCAAGATAAATTTGGAATGTAAGGAGTAGCATATCCTGGTTGTCTTGATGTAGGTCAAATACTGAAAATTCTATCCAGGAAAAATGTCAGTTGTCATCTTTCCTCAGCCTTTTGTATATACATTTGCTAAACTGGTTAATTGAACCATGATTTCTGAAAGAGATAACACAGGGATTTTGAAACACATCTCTGCAAGATTGCAGTTCCAAGCTGGTCCTCATTTCCAAAATAAAGCAGGAGAATGTTAACATTCAAAGCCCAAACAGATTTTCAGAGGGATTTTGTTAGGACATGTAAATACAGAAAATAAACTGATAAATTCTCTTCTGCTTTCTGTGTTATGTCCTGTCTGGTACTTAACTGGAAAGAGAAAAAGCAAACTAATGTTACAGAAGCAGGCAGCACAAGAATTGAATAACACCAATTTAGGGAAAACTAGATAACTTTTTTCCTGAAATATTGCAGTGGGCATTCAAGGGAGAAAGAAGGTGCTGTGGGAATAGAATTCTCACATCAAGGCATATTACAGGGATTAATTTACATTTCCAAATTCCAGAAGGAGACCTAGGCTTTAATGTCTTGCAGGATCAAACCCAATCTCAAGATATCACAGACTGACCTTAAGTATAACTACAAAATACATGATCCCATTTGACCAAGTTATTTACACCGACTTGTACTTTACTGAGATGAAATGCTAAGTTTTTCTGTTCTGGTGAGGACTGAATAATAAATACATAATATTATAATAAACTTCATAGTAAGCATTCTCCCAGTTAAAATACCTTGCAGAAAAAAGGGAAGAGAAGAGAAGAGAAGAGAAGAGAAGAGAAGAGAAGAGAAGAGAAGAGAAGAGAAGAGAAGAGAAGAGAAGAGAAGAGAAGAGAAGAGAAGGAGAAAAGAAAAGAAAAGAAAAGAAAAGAAAAGAAAAGAAAAGAAAAGAAAAGAAAAGAAAAGAAAAGAAAAGAAAAGAAAAGAAAAGAAAAGAAAAGAAAAGAAAAAAGAAAAGAGATGCATTCTTTTGCAAAGTGTTGTAAAAAAGATCTTGCATTCTATGCCTGCATTTGCCATGGACTAGGGTAATGGTGAGTGTGGTAGGAACCATTTCTCCTCCCTTCTGTAGGCAAATATCTCGTATTTGCTTAATGGAAGAAGCAATATATATATATATATATATATATATATATATATATATATATATATATATATATATATAAGTGCTGCCACTCTCTAGCCACATTTTGCAAACTGTGGTAGCTTCCAACGTCCATGAGAGGGAACTATTGTTTAACAGTTGAAGATTCATAGCCCCACATCAGTTCATTCAGTGCAATTTCCCTCTGCTTATCTGAACCCTGCCAAATGGGATGTTCAGAACGTAAAAGGGCAATCCCGATCCTCATTAGAATCCTATTTTTGAAAGCTAAACTGTTTTAACTTTTAACAAGAAGGGTACTAAAGATGGTGCTACTAATGGGATTTGGTGCGCTATGCAGATGGAACCAAGTGACAGGCACCTGATACCAGAAACCAGAGACATGATAGCAATAGACATCACAACAAGAACACATTTGCTACGTTCAGTGCTTTCGAGAGAAAAAGAAAACTTCTCCTAGGGATAGATTAATTTTAGAAAGTGTCATTGTAAAACAAAAATAATAGCTCGGTATTCATCAGATTCCTTCTTGACAAGTAAAAATAATGATTCATAACTGGTACAATGTAAACGTATGCTATGCGGTAACATTTTTACAATCTCCCAGGCCATTTCAACTGGCAAAATTTAGACTACTGCACCAGAAGATACATATAGTGGACTCCTGGAGATTACAGTCTCCTCCTTTTTGGCTTAGCCCCTATGGTAGCAAAACTACAAAACAAATTAGAAAATTTATGCTTCTTTAAAGTTTGATGGGTTTGTGTTGGCTTTTTAAAAATTTTTTGGAGCAAAGGAGAAGACAAATATATTCATTCATCTTGACAGTCTCCTGATTTATTGGAGCATTGACATCCATTCTCTTTGTACAATTTGGCAGATGATCAATAGAATTATTCTTTGTGCAGGCAGTCTCAGATTGACTGCGGCAGCAGGTACAAAAGGCATCATACCAGGTTAGGCTTTGGGATGAATTGACAGGGTAAAGGGACTTCAGTTTTATATAGTAGAAAAGCAGTAAGTCAGTGGATAATGTGGTTGAAATTTGTGGAAGCAAAGCGTTTTTGTGAAATTCGTACTGTTAATTTCATTCTTTGTTAAATAAATTTTACAGAGACATGTAAAATATATTTTTATTTGCTAATAAAGATTTGAGAACTGCTAAGCCAAAAAGAGCAAACACTGTTTTTGACTCAGCCTTTTCCTACATTCTTCACTTTGTATAAGTGAGTAGTCCAATTGAATTTAATGGGTATAACTTAGATTATTTTGTCTCTAAAGTTAAGAAAAGCTTTGCAGGTTTGAGTAAGATTTTTTTTGTGCATTTTGATTACATAGCTATTTTTCTGGTGTTTAGAATGACTCTGAAGTAAACAGAATACCTTCAGAATTATTTAAATATATGTTGATTTAAAGTGTAACACATTTCCTGGCCTTAATTTTGCCCTTTGTTTGAAACTAATAGTCATCAAAATTGTAGTGGCTCAACTGCTATCTTTAAACAAGAAAACATTCCACATTTGATTAACAGAGAAACCTCCTCATCAACATTTTTTTAAAATTTTCTTTTTTTTAATTCCTTCATTAAAAAATGAAACAAAATAAGATGTCTTATAAGCAAAAAACTATCACAATTAAGCCCATTCTCAAATTAATTAAATAGCAATGTCCTCCAAACATTTTGTTCAAAAATGTAAAATCCCTCAACTTAAAATGCTCTGAATTAACATTTATTTTTTTCTATTAAAAAGACTCAGCTTCTCTCTGTGCTTCAAAACTGACATATTGTGCAATAAACAGCAATCAGCCTAAAGATGCTATATTAAACAAACCAAGTTTTGTTTTGCTAAACTAAGCAAAATTAGTTGAATGCCCTAAGTAATAGTTGCTGGTATTTTTTTGTAAATTATTTCTCCACTTGTTTTTGTGTCTATGCATAAATTAAAAATCTGCTGAAATTTATTATTCATCTGAGATGTAATTAATATGCAAAAATATGCAAATTAAGATGCAATTAGGCTTCAATTCTCTAGTGGAATTTTCCATTATAATTTAATACAAAGTAATAGAGTAATTGGTGTCACGTGTAATTACGGTTACTCACGTGTACTTGCAGACGTGAAAATGGTGTGGTATATGTTAGTTATCCTATGCAAATGTACCGTACTGGCTCTTAACACTTGGGAACTAGGTAAACAAAGATTGTCTTAAAAAAGAAGTGAGCAATAGTGACCCTTCTTACTTGTCATGTACTGTTATTTTCAAGAACATGAATAATTGTAATTATTTTTTGCTGTGTTTATTCCTTAGAATTTGTAAGTAGGTGGCATGATGCGATACTAGGCTTTCTGGGTTTAATGTCTTCTCTAGGAAATCACGTTTGGCAAAACAAAAAATGGTCATCAAAAAGACAAGGACCTGGAGGATCTGTGAACCAACTTGTCAAGCCTTAAACACAAAATATATTTTCTCTCTTAATGTGATATATAATCAGTTTCAATTGTTTTATAAATCGCTACTTCTTACTATACAGCTTTGCACTACAACCTAAAATGCAAAATCAGATTCATACACTTTGGCTGGAGGGAGAATCCCCAAACAGTCATGGATATGTATGCACTGGGGTGAGCAAATCACGCTGAATTCAAGTTTTCTGAAGTGCTAGCATCTGCAGGATCAGCCTCCAAGTTTATTTGAACTTTCAACATAAGTGGCTACCAGTGATACTGCAAAATAATTCACAAGATTTTTTAAGTCTCTTTCTTTTTGTGGAGTTCTTGCTTTGCGCTTACAGAATTTTGGATATAGCAATAGGTTGTTCAAATCACCCAAGTAGTCAAAATTTCATAATTTGGATAACTACATATCCAGTTTAATCAAAGGGACAGATTGCCATGCACTTGAATTCAGAAATAATAATAAAGAAAAAAGAATGGGAAAAAGCCTCCAAGTAAAACAAGAAAAATGCTTTCTAAATTTTATTCTAACAAAAGATGAAAACTGAACAAATATAATATAATTTTGTTCTTAGCTCTGACTCCAAATTCATCATTCCTGCACAGCAGCATACACCTCTCATTTTTAACACCCTAACTGCAATACACATAAACCAGTAGCATGTGTGAAAAAGAATGATTCCATTCCAGGCTGGTTATTTTGGGGGGTCTTTTGGCTGGTTTTTTTTAGAGTTCTAAGGTATATTGTACAACCATGTTTTAGCTCTAACGCTATCACATTTGCAAAACCTTTTCTTTTTCCCTATGCAGGGTGGAACTTGTTACAAGTTTAATGTTGATGGATCAATGTCTAGGTAGGTGGGGTGAAGAGAGGGAAATTGGAATGATTTAATGTAATGAGTATAGAGCTTCAGTGTGCCAAACTAGTCTCCTCCTCTTTCTCTTCATTTGCTTCTACTGCTGCTGGCTAATTATTTAAAGGAAAAGCCATCTATGTGAGAAAATAAAATCTACCATTAGTCTCTCGAGCTGCGCCCTTCCCTAGCCCCACCCATTCATCCATATGTAGCTTTTCCATTCACTCCCATAATACTACCAATTACTATGCAGTCAGGACCATTCATATTCATATTCACATCTCACTGTGGACATTTAAGCTACACTCTGAGCAACACTCATACCTTAAACTACACCTATTATACAGCTGTTGTACAATTACTGTAAATGAAGTATACAATATGGGGCTCAGCTTGTATAATAATTTGTAATCAGTGATAGGGGAAGAGGGTTTTGCGTACTTCTGCCCTGCGTAACTTTTGGTCTCCTTCTTTCCATCATTCTTCTCTCCCTTTCTCCCCTTGGACTTGGTTCAATAAAGGCTTATTCTGAGAGACACAATAAAGAGATTCTCATCTAGGGTAAAATAACTTAGCCCTCCTGCAACTACACCAGTTTATGCCAGCTGAGACAGTCAGCCTGCCTGTTTCAGCACATAGCACTGATCTCTTTTGTATCATTCTTTGTTGAAATGGACTTAAGTTTGATTTATAACAAGGACCAGAACCAAATACGTAACTTATGTGTGATAAAATGATCAGAAAAAAGGTTAAAGAGGAAGCACTACAGGAAGAACTTCTAACTAAATTAATGGCCTTTGATCTGGTTATTTTAAAATGTTTATAGCGTATTAGCTGTTCCAACAGGCAAAAGATTAGAGATTTGATGGATCTAATGATGAATCTCAGGTTGTTAACAAAGGAAAGGATACTCAGTTGAATGTGATTCATGTAGGCCAGCTACCTCACTAGTGGGCTAAAATTTCCACAAGCTTTCCATCTTTGTGATTTTGTCACTTGAAGTTGGGAGGGATTTAATCACTGATAGCATCAAAGCCATGTTGCAATATCTTGAAACAAAAATATCTTTCCCACTGCTACCCAGTGTATAGTCAACATGAACTGTATTTTGCAGAAAACATAAAGCAAGTATTATTATGGACGGTTTAACATAATTTTTTTCAGATCACTTCCTGTTTATAAACATGTTTATAAAAATGCGGTCGTACAAACAAAATTTAACAGTTGTAGAGTCCTCATTTGCCTGAAATGTTCTTCAATAACATGTAAGTCAATTTCAGTATCAGTAGATATTTTGAATTCATAAAAACAATTAAAGACTTTCTAATATTTTTATCTTATATAGAATATAGCCCTCAAACTCTATTAAATGTATATTTGCAAATACACATATGTGCTTCTTCTTCATTACATTGTCATGTCCTCCTTCTATGTTTTTTCTGATCTACAAATTCCATATAATTTGTTCTTGTGACTGTCTTCACAAGACTGTAGGGGGACTAGTCACATATATTCTCTTCCGTAATTGTTTGCAAGGCAATAGCCTTACACTAGGTAGCCAGTCTTAGCAGAGTTTTAGAAGTCCTGCCATAACATGCTGTGTTCTCAAATAGAATTGCAATGCTACCAAAATTTAATAGCATTTTAATAGACATTACTGTTCCAGTTACAGCAGGCTTTATTTCTTTCTCCCTTAAAGCAGAAGGTCACAGTCAATACAACTAATGCCACCCCAATGGGTAACAGTTAACTGAGGTCTTGCCATAGGTTTTCTTCTCTTAGTAGAGAAGCTGGGTTTTATGCCTCTCTGCTAAGTGGATTTCCTCATAGAGAGGTGCTGTACATCTTTTCTCCTTGTGTGCCATGTTACAAGGAAGTTGCATGCCACTGCTCTTCCATTAATATTTTATTTATAGAGAGCATTGTCTCCCCACCTTTCTCTCTCAAGACTCCTGCTGTCCTCTGCCATAGGTGGAAACAACTGTTTTCCATCAGAAACTATTTAAAAGATCATTCTTTCCATTTCTTCCTGTCTCTCAAGATGTTTATTGTAGTTCATTGGGAAGATAGTTTCTATCCCAAAACTAAGGACCAAAAAGAGATTTTTGTGTGTTGCTGCTGTGGTACTTCTTCACTGATTCACTTTCACACAGTGACTGCTGTTCCTACACTCGTACAAGTGCTTTGCACATTTCTCACAAACTTGCATGTTTCTGCAGTGAGGTAGGTTAAGTTAAAAAAATTGTCAGCAAGACAGAAAACATTGTCTTTTATGGGAAACAAGTACACATACCATTCAAGTGGTTCGGAGTTGTTGCATTTGCCAGGTATATCAAAAGATACAGCATGAAAAGAGAAAAAACCTCATTCTCAGATCACCTTGAAGAAGGCAGATGTTCCAAACACAATTCATACCCACAACATCTGCTACAATTCAGCTGTCTCAGAACATGAGAATTAGAACCTCACATTCAGATAGACACCTGGCTGCTTCCTTTATGCCTGTAGTAAGATCTTCCAGCTCAGGTTTCAGATACAGCTTTGCTGAAGATTTGATAATTCTGTAGATTAATAAGGGGCATCAGAAAAAAAAAAATCAGTGTTGGTTAAGATAAGTTCTTCTGCAAGTAACTGAAACATTAATATATAATTTGTATTAGGAACTTCTGATAATCTTCCAAAGACGTACAGTAAATCAGTAAGATAAATGTTCTTAACTGGAGAGGTATTTTGGACCCTAAGTTCTCATCAAGTGACATACACACTCCAAATTTATCTTTCATCTCTTTGCGTAGGTGCAGAGAAGGAATTGGTTTTAGCTGTTTGATCATGGAAAGAAATGTGGACTGCATCACAGCATGCAGAAAATTATAGTCTGGTGAGGAGTGGTCTTGATAAGAGCACCATTTCAAAAAGCCTAGCACTTCCCTCTCATTCTTCTGGTCCTTGGCTTAATGTTCCCACACCCTTTATACTCTTCAGCTATACACCCAGTAGCAAGGGAATGTGATGAACTGACAAGGATTAAAAATAACCTGTTAAAACCAATTTGTTTTAACCTGACTGTGTTAGTCATACTGCTGCTAAAAAGAATTTCTCAATTTGCATTCCTGCTTCCTCAGGCTCTTTCCCTTTCTACTGTGTCCTCTAAAGTAGCATAGGTAGTAGATTTAATTCATTGTCATTTCCAGGTTATGATCCAGATAAAAATTGCCTCTTTCATCCTTCCTCAACAGCACTACATCTTGCTGCTCTTCTCTTTATCTGACAAATATCAGGTGCCAAAATGGGTTATTTGCAATATTCCATTTTTACTTTAATGATCTCCTACTTTTACCTTCTGTCTGGGAAGCGCTGGCTGTCTTCTTAGTCACTCATTGCTGTAAAATCCCTCCCTTCATCTTTCCCAGCTTTGGCAGTACTCTACAACAGTAGAGTTGTAGTCTCTGCTTTCAATGACAGTAATGGCCTCATTGACTTGCTTTATATTACCTTTTCTTTAATCATGGGTTTCCCTGGTTTAGCCTCCCATAAAATGTCCACACTTTAGAACTAGAATTAGGGAAGACACTGCTCTGGAAGAGGTAAAAATTTCCTGGAAGTCCCTGTGCATTTTTAGTATGGGAGGTGCTGAGAGAGAAAGAGTGACAAAGAAGGAAGCGACCTCAATTACCAACAGACCAGCCAGTGGCCCACATTTGAAAGGCTGAAATAGAATAAGAGGCTGAACTCCAAGTGCAACTTCAATCGACATTTAGTTACTGATGTAGAGTGGAACAAGGTTCAACAAGAAACACAGCAAATATCTACTGGCTGGGTGCAGCTGCCCCATAGACAGCAGCCCAAGCCTGTCTAGTGTCAGTCCTTAAGAGATTTAATATTGATTGACTGGGTGACTTTCTGCTCTGGTTTGTAATTCTCCATGGCAGAACAGCACTGTAGAGCAACACCTCAGAAGAGAAGTCCATTCTTGGCAAAACTCGAGTTTGCGTTTCAAGTGCAGAAAGGAGATTTAGAATTTTAAAAGTGAACAAAATTAAAGAAAAAACAAAAAGCCCCCCAAAGCTCTCTCAATTAGTTGGGAAATCTCTAGTCCACTTTATATAAGACCTTTCTTTCCTTCTCCATGCATAACTAAATAGTGTGTAACTTTTATATGAAGCCATTTTACTTATTTATTCTGCTGAAAATCTGTATTTTACTACATGCTCAAGACTATTTCCTCCTCCCCAACTGCTGATCACCACTACTATTCTAACAAAGATGCCATATAACAATTAATTGCTTTGCTTTGTATTATAGCTCATCAACTTGTTGGGAGCTAGGAAAAATGAAATAATGGGGGTCACTTCTGCAAAATGAGTTTATTTTCATGCCAGCTGCAGAAAATGATCAAGGCTGGCTTCATGCCAGTTAAAGGGATGCTGTAAGAGGTTTCATTCTGTTTGCCTGAAGAACAAATGCCGATCTAAAGAGTTATACATGCTAATACACATATGCATGTTACATACATGCAATATAAAATAATCATTATAGCACAAAATTGGCTAAATTTCACACTGTACTGTATTTTGCCCTCACCTTTCCTCCTTTATATTTTTAACTTACAAGAAAACTCCTTTTCTCGTGTGTTTATACTTTTGAACCTGGTTTACTAATTTAACATAAATACCAGCCAACCAGGATTTTGCAGCTACATGACCTGGAAACTAAATATTATTGAACTACTTTAGGGTTTGCTTAGAGTTTTTAGCCTTTTAAAAGCAAGTCTGATAACCTGCTTCATCTATTTGTGAAACATTAAATGATTAAAAGTTTTATACAAATGGAAAACCACATAGATATTTTCAAGCACTCAGCACCTGTGTACTGATATTTTGACTAATGTGTCTTAAATCCCCAAGAAAGCTGAGCTCTATAGACTTAGAAGATTACTTAGTGGCAACATTTGTTAAGGTACTGCCATAAGTCAGTTTGGAAGTAACTGATGACTAAACTCGTCATTGAGCAGAGAGAGGATACAACACACTACTGAAAATAATTTCTTCACTGACACAAATCTCTGTGTAGCACTTAACTTGAACACCCCACATGGCAGTGCCCTCAACTTCCATATTTCTGTCATGTAAGAAATGTCTGTTTCTTGTTATAAATTCTAGAAATTTGAATCAAGAAAAGAAATTAATAAAAGGAAAATCTTTTTAATATTGGAATGCGTGCGCCTTAATAGCAAAGAAAAAAAAAAAAAGGAGAGTGTAACCGATAAATAAATGAAACAAGGTGTAAAGAAGTATTAATGTTTTCATTATTTCATACCACTTCTACTCTGTTGCAACTGATTTCCATAGTAATATAGTTAGCTCAAAATCTGTCTTTGCATATAAGGTCTCCATAGAAAAAGCAAATGTGAAAATAGCAATATTTTCAACACTTCTTTTCTTTAATAAAACTAACTTTTTCAAATCTGCTTTTATTAAAACACAATAAATACCATCAATTTTTGACATGAAATCTCATTACACGCTGTAAATATTTATCACTTTGCAGAAAGAAGATTATATATTAGTTCTATTCATTCAATTCAAATCTGAGTAAGAATGAATTCATGTTTTATTTTTCTTCCTCTATTTAAAAAGGCCCATTTGCTGTAAGAAAATGAAAGAAATTCTCTTTGTTGCTGCTAACAGATAGGCAGAGAGAAATATCTCAGAGGCAAGTGCTCTTACAGACTGTTCCTTGACCTTGCAATTACTCCCTGCCAATGCCATTTATGATTCTCACAAACTCCCATTGATTTCAAAGGAGTCAGTCCATGAAGACCTCTTTGTAAAATGAAGATACTAACCTTTCTGTTTCTGGAATTTAGCTTCAAACATGGAGGTTACAAGGAAAAAAAAAATCTGATTATTTTATTCTCCTTTTACCTTTGTAGCAGAATCACTGTTATATTAACCTGTAGAGCTCAGAACATGGATATGCTTCTGTTCACAAAGCTCAAAACAGAAGCAGCAAGGGTGTGCCAGCAGGAAAAGGTGAATAGATGAAATAAATTGTGGAAGCCTAAGTTGTGCCTGTCTGTACTAACCAACATTAGGACTCTTTATTATTCTTTTCATTAAATCTAACCCCAAGTATTTTAAATCAATGTTTTAGCTTCAAATGTCTATCTTGCATAAGTGGCATGTTTTCTGAAAAAAATCACTCTGGCAGATCTGTTGCTCTTTTAGTTTGTGTTTTTACCTAGATAACAATATAAACCATATCCTGTTGCACAGTCTTTGAAGAATTCTACAAGTATCATAATTTAGTTGCATATGTTCCATAAGTCTCAGTCAAATCCTTTGAAGAATGTTTTTGCTAACCTACATACTTCTAAGAACAAAAAATGTGGGCTTCCTCTCCTTTTGGGGGGCACAGTCTTTGCAGAATGAAATAATTTCATCACATGTAAAGAGAATTTCTCGAGCAATTTGAAATTCTACAACAGACATTCAACCACCCTAATAAACAAGAAAATAAATAAATAAAATTGAGGAGCTTTCAACCACAATTGACTCCGATGCCAGGCTCAAATATAAATTTTCCTGCACAATCTGGGAGATGTGGCTGAAGAGCATTCCCACCGAAAGGCATCTGAGAGTCCTGGTCATCAGTGAGCCCTGTCAGCCCAGCAAGCAAACCCCATCCTGGGGTGCATCAGATACAGCATCATCAGCCAGTCAGAGGTGACCCTCCCACTGCCCTCAGTGTTGGTGTGGCCTCACCATGGGCACTGAGTGCAGTCCTAGCACCCACCATTTATGCAGGATATGGAGGTCCTTGAATGTGTCCAGAGGAGGGCAACAAAGCTGGTGATAAGCCCTGAGGAATGTCCTGTAAGAAGTGGCTGAGAACACTGTGTTTGTCTAGTTTGGAGATATTAAGGCTCTTGGTACCTTTCTGAGGAGGGGAAGTGGAGAGAAGTGCTGATCTCTTTTCTCTTGTGTTCAGTGATAGGATGCATGGGAATGGTTCAAAGGTGCAACATGAGAGATTCAGACTAAATATTAGGAAATATTTTGTCACAGAGGGATTTGTTACTGTGTGTTATTTGGTTTCATATTGTATTTCATTTTTACATTGGGTTTTATAATGGCTTGTTCTGTACTCCCCTGTTCTCCTGGAAAATATTATATCCCAGGGTTTGTCCCTGCCCTTTTCCCTGCCTATCCTCCCACATTCCTTCCCGTCCCCTTCTGCAGGCCCTGTCTATCATTTGGCTGCTCCACCCTTGTTCTGGAGAGTTCGGGTAAAAGACATTGAATGATGAGGCAAGGGCCAAGAAGATCCCTCCCTTTAGGTTCCCCATTGGTTTCCTTGAATGTCCCTCCAACCTTGTTCCACTCCCACCTTATCCCTCATTGGGTATTGGCTTGTCCCCTCCTTTAGCCCCTTCGCTGGATATAAACCCAAGCAATGCGAGGTCTGGGCTTTTGATTCATGCTGTGCTCCAGTGCAGGACCACAGAACAAAGACTGAATAAAGCCTTGCTTTCACCCCCAGATCAAGCTCTGACTCCTTCCTTTGCTGCCAACAGGATCTCACTCTCTCGTGCTAAGGGAAAGGTTCTCAGCCTCCTCCCGGGTTTTTAGGACCCTGAGAAGCTCCTTTTGTCTGCTACTTGTCTCGGACTAGCCTAGGTGAAAACGGAGCTGGGGAGCTCCATGAGAGACAAGCGACAGGGAATGGTCAGACTCTGGAACAGGCTTACTAGAGATATAGTTGACAGCTGTAGTGCTTAAAAGTATTTGGAGAAAGGCCTTAAATACATGTATTAACTTGGACAGCTGTTAATCGGTCAGGCTGTTGGACTAGGTGGCCACTGTAGGTCCCTTCCAAATATTCTCTTCTATTCTATTCTGATAATAAGATATCTATAATTCTAAGACAAATGTGAAAAAATAATATCATTCTGAATGTGCACTTGAACATAAAACATTACTAAATAGAATTTATTTGTAGTTACGTGAGAATCAAAACCATGAATTAATTAATTCAGAGGATACCAAAATATTTTAGCCCATGATTCAAAGACTCACACAATTGTTAATTTTGGAAGAGATGTCTGGAGATCATCTACTAAAACCAATCTGCCAAGGCAGGGTCACCTAGAGCAGGTGGCACAGGAATGCATCTGGATGGGTATTGAATGTCTCCAGAGAGGGAGAGTCCATGATCTCCCTGGGCAACCTGTTCCAATGCTTTGCTATCCTCAATGTAATGAAGTTCCTCTTGCTGAGGTGGAATTTCTTATGGTTTGTTTCATGGCCTTGTTCCTCCCTGTCCTGTCTCTGGGAACCATTGGAAGGAGTCTGGCACCATTCTCTTGGCACCTGCCTTTGAGATATTTATATGCATTAATGACATCTCCTATCAGTCTGCTCTTCTCTTGATTAACAGGCCCAGCTCCCAGTCTCTCCTAAGAGAGATGCTCCAGACCCCTAACAATTTTTGCGGCACTCCACTCAATCCTTTGCTTGACTTTTTTGTACTGAGGAGCCCAGAACTGTGCACAGGGCCAGATGTGGCCTCACTGGGGCCGAGTAGAGAGGGAGGACGACCCCCCTCGACTTGCTGGCTGCACTCTTCCCAATGAAACCCAGGATATCATTGGTTCTTCTGGCTGCAAGAGAACTGCCGGCACACGGTCAGCTTGTCATTCATCAAGACTCCCAGGTTCTTCTCCACAGAGCTGCTCTCTAGTAGGTCAAGTACCAACCTGTGATGGCATTTGGGGTTATTCCTCCCCAGGGGCAGGCCCTTATACCTTCCCTTGCTGAACTTCATTAGGTTCCTCTCCACCCAACCCTACCAGTTTATCAGGGTCCTGGTGAATGGCCACACAGCTTTCAGATGTATCAACCACTCCATCCAGTTTTGTATCATCAACAAACTTGATGAGGATGCATTCTATCCCTTTGTCTAGGTCACTAATAAATAAGTTAAATAAGACTGGACCCAGTATTGATTCTTCTGGAATGCCACTGACTACAGGCCTCCAAGTGAGTTCTACTCCACTGATCATGATCCTCTGTGCTCAGCTAGTGCTTGAACCACCTCACTGTCCCTTCGTCTAATCCACATTTCCCAAACTTAACTATGAAGGATGTTATAGAAGATAGTGTCATAAGCCTTGGTGAAGTAAAAGTAGACAACCCGCACTGCTCTCCCCTTCTAAATCCATCCTGCCATGCCATCATGGAAGGCTATCAGATTTATCAAGTGTGATTTCCCCTTGGTGAATCCATGCTGACTATCCTGATGACGTTCTTTCCTTCTATGTGCTTAGTGATGAGCTCCAGGATGATTTGTTCCATCTCATTTCCAGGGATGGAAGGGAGGTGAGGCTGATTGGCCAGAAGTTTCCCCGGTCTTCCTTCTTGCCCTTTTTGAAGATGGGAGTAACATTGTCCTTCCTCCATTCATTGGCCACTTCTTCCATTCTCCATCATTTTTCAAAAATGAAAAATTAGCGACATGATTTGCCAACGACCTCAACACTGATGAGTGCATCCCCTCTGGGCCCATAGGTTTATGGCATTAAGGTATTTACCTGATCTCTAATCCAATTCAACCTTGGGGAAGTCTTCCTTTCTTCAGCCTTCTGTTACCTCTGAGGTCTGGGACTCCAAGGGTGAACCTCAGCAGTAAAGACTGAGACAATAAAGGCATTCAGTAACTCCCCTTTCTCTGTGTCTTTCATCATCAGGACACCTCTTCAGCAGTGACCCCACATTTTCCCTAATCTTCCTTTTGCTGCTGATGTACTTGTAGATGCCCTTATTCCACAGAAGATGAAAGAAGTCCAAAGAAATGAAGTGTTCTTTTTATAGAGATAGAAAAGAGTAAAGGAAGGGGGGGGGGGGGGGGGGGGGGGGTGTTGGTGTTGGTGTTTTTGTTTTGTTTGTTTGGGTGTTTGTTGTTGTTGTTTTCCAGTCATGATCTTCATTCATCTGTCTGGTTATTTAGTCTATTTGTCAAGATCTGTCTCTGATTTATTTAAAGTCTTTTTCTGTTGCCAAAACTTGCTCTTTGGGAGACATACAAATAAGAGAACTATTCCTGTCTTTTAAGAAGTTGAAATGAGCAAAGAAAGAGTTAAAGATAATTTAAAACCTAATGCAGTGAGGATTGTAATACTCCCAAGCTCAACTTCTGGGCTAACAAAAAATAATTTTTAAATGTAATCATAGTTTTACCTATATTTTCCTTTATCTTAGCAATCTTAGTGTCAATTTTACAAAGCATGACAGTACATTCCTAGACCCAAGAAAGCTGAAGACATTTTTTTTTTTCCAAATCAGGAGGAAAATTATAAAATTTTACATGAGCTATCCTAACTTAGGTTTTTTCTTCACTGAAGTTTCGCTAAAGAATTTTCTTCTTGAAGTTCTAGTTTGCATAAATGTGTGATTTTCCTATTTATATGACTTCTGTTGTCATCAATAAAACACTGAATATTATGGATTAAATGCAGACTTTTGCAATTCACCTCTCAAACAGATAGAAAACTGAAGGAATCCTTGAAAGATTCTGAATATATGCAAATTCAGATTTTCTTTTCTTCTTCTGATGGGCATTCCAAACTTAGAAGGCAATTCAACTGAATAATTTAAGTATAGTTATTGTTTGTGGAGGATTGGGGATTTGTTGTTGTTGTTGTTGTTGTTGTTTTTTAAATCCAGTACCCAGTATTTCACTATATTTTGGAACTATAATCAGCTTATGCAGATAATCAAATTTCCCATTCATATGAGTGTTTATTTGTGATTTTTTTCATGGAAAAAATATTTTATTTCCAAGTAAGGCTTAAAAGTGAAAAAATAAATATAAACTAATTAAAAATAGTAATTAAAATTTTAAAACCTACCCAGAAATGATAATATTAGAAGCTTACAATATAAGTTTGAGTTTTAAAAAAATCAATTAATATTTATCTGTGGACTGCTGAGTATGGATTCCATCAGAACTCTGTCCATCCATTTTTCTTTCAGTCTTGGAGAAAATTCACCTTCATTACTCATATACCTAAACAACCATGTTAACAAGTACTTCTAATTGCCATATGGAACCAGAGCTCTGTGAGAGATATTTATATGAAACAGAAACTCTTGGAAAGGATATTCTCTTCTTTATTAATCTGATGCCAACATTTTGCTAATTAAACCGCCACATGTCTCATGTCACTTCCTACGTAGGTCACTGGAAGAGGAGATACATTTGGGCAACCTTAAGGATGAATCCCAGGGGAGCATCCCACAAAAGCATGGTATTTAAGCTTGCAAGTTTATTAAACAAATCACAGAATATATTGCAGTCTAAATCACAGACGTGGCATGACACAATTAGAAGATTTATTGATTCTTTGGGCTAGAGATCTCACAGCTTGCACTGGGGGCTCTACACCCACCAGAACCAACAGATTTGCTTCATCACAAGTAATATTTCTAAACTAGTGCAAGGAAGTTTATAAAGTTGAAACTGCCTGACTTCAACTTTGCATGTTTTCAACTTTGTTTCTATTTTAGCCCAACCATAAACTGAACACATTTTGTATTAGTCCCATGTCTAACCACGCTGAATTATTGGCACCCAGCCTTCAATCACAAGATCACTGTATGAAGCAAAGGAAAAACATTATTAATAAGCAATATTTTCTACAGTCTAGCTACCATCTGCCGGTATTAGAAGTTCTTACCTCTTTATGTAGTTCTTTACTTACTGAATAGCAGTGATCAGAATAGTGGTCAGAACATCTACGCAAAAAGAGGATACTATAAACAATTGGCTATGTCATCTACATAATATTTTCAATAAAAGAACGACTGATTATAACTGCATTATATGTTTCCCAGAACTCACTTCAGGTGTGAAATGGCTCTTTCCAATCATGCCTTGGAGTTCTCTACAGTAAAGCACTGGGACATTTCTTTTGAAAGTGTATTTTTTGTTCTTTTCGGCATGTAAAAGAGCCAATATTTCTATCAACAGAAACTCCATTCAACACTCCATGAAGTTCAAATAAAGGATGATTAAGGGACTGGAACACCTCACATATCAGAAAGGTTGAGACAATTGGAACTGTTAAGCCTCTTAAAGAGAAGGATCATGGGGCATCTTACAAATATATGTAAATACTCGAAGAGGACATGCACACAGGACAAATCTACACTTTTCAGTTTCAGCACAAGAGGCTCCATAAACATAAGGAAGCGCTATTTTACTTTGAGGGTGACTGAACTCTGCAACAAGTTTTACAGAGAGGTTGTTTTACAGAGACTTTTTAAAAGTCTCCGTCCTAGAAGACTTTAAAAAAGTTTGAAAAAAACTGGCTCTATGTGACTCACCTTGAGCAGGGTGTTGGATGATAGCCTCCAGAGGTGCCTGCTAATTTCAACCCATTCTGTGATTCTGTGATTGCATGCTAAAATCTGTCTATAGTGAAACAAATTACATTCCTTAGGCTCTTTGGATCAAGAAAATCCTGTCAGTTCTTCATAAGCAAACATGTAACATTGTCACCAATTTTTTAGCTGAATCTTTAATGTAAAAGGCTCCCACTAAATCTGCATACTGGTGAAGGCTTACCATGATCTCATCAATACCAGTGGTCCATGAATCACTCTTTAACTCTGAGATTAGTCTCTGTCATGTCAATTTAACTGAAAGGAATCAATTTTGTCCACCTTTCTTCTCTGATACAAAGAATGAAAGTCATCATAGAATGAAAGAATCATCAAAGGATCATAGAATCATAGAATCATAGAATAGCTTGGATTGGAAGAAACCTTAAAGATCACCCAGTTCCAACCCCACCGCCATAGGCAGGACATATTCCACTTGACCAAATTTCTCCAAGACCCATTCAATATGGCCTTTTCATAATCATTTAGGTACACAATATTAATAAGCTAGGTGACTTAAATGATAAATTATGGCTTTAAGCTGGTGCCTGTCAAATATCTTTGTGATGGCAACTGATATCATTTATGACTAGAGTGTTTGTGTCGAGGTTTTAGTCTCTTTCCATAGAATAGTTCATTGTGAAAAAAGGTCAAAAGACAAATTAGAAGTGCCAAGGACAACAAGAAAAAAGCTAAGTCAAAAAGATCCTTACTTTTACATTCTACAGGTGTTTAAAATTGAGACACCAGAATCTATGGTAGCTCTGGGCAATTTGGAATGCCTAACTCCCTCATTCATTCACATCCGCTTTTGACCTCAGTATCCACAGGATACTAATAAAAGGTATAGCATTTTAATTTTAGGCATAAGAGACCCTTTTGATTTTATTTTGGATGAAGGGACGCTGCTCTGGATGGAACAAGCACTTGTGAATGTGCTTAACTTTAAGCATGCAAGTAATTCCATTACTTTCATTGGCTTTCAAAATTAAGAACAGGCTTGAATCCGTTTACTAAAACGGATTTCAATATAGAATTTCTGATGGCTGCCTGAAGTCATAATAATGGAAATTCTGAGGGGGGGAGAAAAATAGAAGGTTTATCAGTTTTATCATATACTAACTTGATATTTATTTTGATTAAACTGTTTTCTGAAATATTTAAGCCGGTGCTCTCCAGTGTTGTTTTGTTTTCTTTCTTTTACTTATTTTTTAAAAATATCACATATCTGCAGTGGATCATATTTTGTCATTATATGAGAATAAAAAAATCTGCATATGTATTTGGAAGGAAAGCCTTAACAGATTACTCTTTTTTGTATTAGTGGTTTTTTTCATTACATTTCTTTTTTTGTCAGTCCCAATCTTCTGAAAATGTGAAGTGGCCATCTCAAAATTCATTCAAGCCTTTCCCTTTTAAAGAGTTCAATCTATGCAACAAATATCTTGCTTTCTCCTGGGAAGCTTTTCCTTTTAATATGTCAAATTATATGTGAAGGGCTAATTTCCATCTGGAGACATCAGTGAGGATCTTTCTTCTTCACAACCTTGGGAGGGAAATATTTTCCTCCTGAATAACAAAAAAAAAAAAAAAAACCAAAAAAAAAACAAAAAAACAAAAAAAAAAAAAAAAAAAAAACACCACAAAAACCCCAAAACCTGGGCCATCTCTACAGCTGTAGCAAAGTGTCTGATCCAGAGTACAAAAGCATTTCAATTCAGCTTAGATTCCATTTTAAAGCAAATCTGCAAAAGAGGTTTGTTCTTGTTCTCTAAATATTGGAGAATTCCATCGGGGTGTTACTGACTTTTCACAACAGTTTTATGTGGGAAAATCATCTGCCTTCATTTTGTATGATAAATGGAATATAAATGGTTAAACTACTTTTGTCACAAAATATTAGTCAAGGCATATGTCAGACATCATATTTTCTCTACCCTCAAATACTTAAGACAACATGATATATCAGTCCAAGGCAGGGAAAAGATTATGGTTCATCAGGAACAGAAGATAGATTTTAGTGTAATTTTCTAATTTTAGTTCAATACTATAATCTGAATTTGAAAAAATATTGAAATATACTTCCTTTTAGCCCCTGTGTCTACCTGATCAGACTGCTTTATAAAGGTATCTTAACAACTATTTTCACTTTCTGAATTGACAGCTAAGATACATTGCCTTCTAGAAGTCATCTATTCAATATTTTAAAATAACCACATCTTTCACTCCATTTGTAGTACAGCCTACTCAGCCTCACCATCTTCCTTCTCTCATATTGCTGTATATTGCTGGGAAAAGAGCCCCCAGCTTGCCTCCCTGCTCAGCAATAAAACTAAGCCAAATTCATTGATGGCGAACTATTTTTCTAGATTTGAAGTGAAATGAATTCACTATATTCAGGAACAAACATAATACATGACATAACTCATAGCTTAAGTATTGGTCATATTGTTAATTCTAGAGTGCTTTGAAGGTGCATCTAAAAATACCATTTGAAAGTTGTAGTTTTCGACAACTAAACTATACCTGCACAGATTTTAAGCTGACTGAGGGCGGGGGGCGCGGGGTGGAAACCACAAGAATATCTATTCAGTTGGTTGTTTTCACTCCCAGTAAAACGTTCCAGTTTGAATTTTTTACTTTTGCTCCAAATGTAAACTTCTTATTAATGTTCTACAATGTGTGCTTTTCAATTTTTAGCTACTACTCTTGATATTTCTAATACACATTCTTATGCCAAAAAATTATAAGAATAGATACCTTGTTTATTATATATATTGGTAGCATGTAGCCATAAATTTTGAGATATGTGATATGACAGTCATGTTTTATGACTTTTTTTTAATTGAAACATTTATCAAATATCTTAGATAAGAAAATAAACAATCAAAGAATTTTCTGTAACAGCTTCCATCTTCTAGCTTCTAAAATTAACTAATCAAACAATGACCTTATTTTTTAATAGAGGGGGCAATTGAAAATCATAGAACAGCCCTACCCCTTAATGATTTTTTTCTCAGACATAATTATAATAATTAGCATTATAAAGTGCTAATTATCTTTTGACACGAAGGACTTGTACACCAGAGACAGAGGTCCACATTAAGTAAAGAGGATTTTGCTTTCTTCTGTCACCATTTTTTTTCCCAGTAAAGAGGTAGAGGACACTCAGCCCATCAGACTTCCTTTCTGAATGTTCACATTTTTTTATTGTTGGATGATTGACCCCAGTACAGAAACAGGTATGTTCTTAAAACCATGTGGATTGAACCTGCACTCCACATGCCCAGTCTGAATATCTGAGATTATCTTCTCATTTTATTGGACTTCATATTGTCCAGTAGTATTACAAAGACCTTGGATTTTTGTAAAGGTTTGCTTCAGCCCTAGTCAGTCCTGAAGGGATTGGATTAATTTTGTTAGCACACAGTATAATTTTCTCATAAATTCTTTCTTACTGACACCGCAGAAGTAAGGTTTCAGTCCCCTCAAGAAATACCAGAATGACATTTTTAAGGACTGTACTGTACACTGCATACGTTTAAAAATCAGGAATGAAAACACCATAAGCATGACATAAAGAGTAAAAGATTGGGAGTTATTTTTCTTGACTTCCTGTACTGAACTTACATCTGTCCCTGCCTAAATAATCCTTCTCCTATCCCTCGCACTGGATATCATTCCTTGAAGCATGAATCATTTATCTGGCCAAAATGTTTACACTCGTTGGCTCCTACAGGCTATAAATATTGTTTTATATGGATTTTCTCCTGCATGTTGACAGAGCTTTTGCGCCAAACACTGCTATTTCATTCAGGTGTTATGCTCAGTCCTTCATATGTCTTCCACAGACTTCCTTCCAGAGCATTAAAAACAGATTTCCATCTCCCTCATTCTCTCTCAGAAGATGCGTCTCACAAGTATCACACTGAAAGGTGTTATACACATACATATATTTCCTACAGTCATCCTGGTGTTTCGCTCAGTCATCACAGATGCATATAAAAAGTTATTCTTCCTCTCTGTGCATCTGAGCTGTCTTCACTGATGACCTTCTACATGAAATTTGGACAGAATATCTTCTCCTTTAATATAAGCAGATTATGAGTTCCAAAGAAATTGACAACTGCTCATAACGCGTGGAATGGATAAATTGTTCTGGGTATTCAAGCTAACAAATAATAGAATGACTGCAAGAGTTTGCTCTTGAGAAGTATGTGCTGTTTCTTCTAGAAAACTACTATCCACCTCTCATAATATTATCGGGGCTATCAGCAAGGACTCAACCTTTCTCTAGCTAGGAAGTATGGAAACACCTCTAAATGCCAGCGGAAACCTTCTCCAGAAGTATTCCTCAGGCTATTTCCACTAAATTCCTTCAGAAAAGACTAGTTATTTTTCAGATTTCTCTTTTTTTTTTCCCCTGGGTCTGAATCAATAAATCCAAAATTTCTTTGAATGTTGAAAGTCCTATCTGAGCACAGAAAAAGATATCTTTCCCTCAGGGGCTCTGGCTTTACTTTCATCTCATTTTTTTTAATCACAAGTCACTGGTCAACAGTGATCACTCTTGAAGATAGAACCGATGATGAGTATAATTACCTGTGAAATTGATATTAAAAAAATATTCTCATATTCTCCCACAAGAGGACTGGCAGAATAGTTTTGCATGCTGTCATACAGCTCTTCTGGTTGTATGGCTTTTGAAGTTCATCTTCCAATCAGCTGCACCAGTCACTTAAAATCACAAATACTATTATAGCTTTTGATTGAATAACTATGCAAGTATTTTGGTATGTGTATCTATAAATACATATTTTTATATATAGATAGATATCTTTCCCTGACTCCTCTGTGTGAGAAACGGCTTAGGGGAAAATAAATGGAACAGTAAATGGAATATAGCCAAATAGAATTTGTTTAAAAGGTTTATAAAATCTCTGCTTAAAATGTATTACATTATGCTCAGATTCTGTTTAGCATATGCATCCATTTTTAAGTTTCTTCCTCTGGATGTCTGCTTGGCTAGCAAAGGAACTTCATTTCAGTTATTACAAACTTGGAGTACTGATTGTGTGTCGGATCAAGACAATATCATTCATTAGAACAAGAAAGGGATCTTCTAATAGCTAAGACTCCCTTTCTTCATATTTGTGTCAATAATTTTAATGCCTTTTTTTCCTATTTGGAAGGTTTTTCCTTTTAATAAAAAGATAAAAATATAAATGTAGGGATAAGAGGGAATTAAAGTAATATGATATGAATAGAATGCATCACACTAAGCATCTCAAACTGTATACACTCAGAGAAGTAATGGAAATCAAATATAACGTCATCATCCACTTCCCATATGAACAATCAAGGGAGTCAAAATCTAGCTAAACCAGCAAGAGTAAATAGTTTAGTGATGAAAAATTGATATAAAAAGTTCACTGAAAATATAAATATCCTCTGGGCTGTCAAAAGCAATTGGTTCAGCTCAATCTGGTAAATCTACTTTTAATGATAATGGCAACAACTTTTCCTTTTTATTACACTTTACATAAATTTATGAGCTTTATCTCTTGAAACCAAGAAGAATATATTTGTCTCTGTGTCAGGTTTTTAAGTTATCACATGTCTTGGAAACCTACCTAGAAATATAATTGTGTTTATAAGCCATTTCTGCTACCCTGGAAATAAAATTCTTGTATCATACAACTAATTAAAAGGAAGGGGATGAACATAAAAAAACCTGTAGTAATATAACTGGTTTTCAGTTTTCTTAAATAGCTAAAAAAAAATAATTTATCACAATTAATGGTCATGGAAAAACCTGTACTTTAGAATTGAGATTTTTTTCTTAATAATGATTTTTATACTAGACTGTATTTACAAATGACCACTGAAAAATTGAATGGGACCACGTCTGTTCAATCTATAAACAGTCATATTTTAAAGGCCTCTCCAGTAGATGCAGAAAGATTATTTGTGCTTATTAAATTCCAAATATCTGATATTTTTTCCCCGAGAAAACTACTGAGGTCAATGATATGTATACAAAAAGTGGTGACCTATAAATCAGTTGCCATATATAATAGTATTAGGAACATTATTAAAGAGATTTGGTTTCAGTAAAATAGAAAGTAATATGTTGGTAAATGTTATACACCAATATAAAGTCAATATTACTTTATAAACAAGTGTCCTACTTAATTCAAGTCAGGTTGCATAACTTTTGTTATTATTTTTCTTTTAACAGTGACATGCTGTGAGGAATTGAATTAAAAGGTGATCTCCCCATGAACTCATTAATTACCACTGCCTCACGTCCAGCCCTGCTTTCACTTTTGTCTTGCATTTGACCAATCAATCTTTACAGACTGATGTTAAAAAAAGTTACTGTTTTGTTCTTCATAATGTTTCTACACCCAAAGTAAGATTACTCTGGTTTACTTACCATCTGAAAGAATGAGAGTATGCTTTCCTGTTACATTTCTGTCACTGCTTCTAGAAATTAAAAGTGCATCACACATGCGTTATATTTCATACAGTCTCAGTTTGTATGAAACAGCTTCATGTTGTTTTTGTCTTTTTTTTTGCTTCTGTCTTGTTTCCAGTCATCCAAATCCAAGTGTGTTTAATCAGAAACCTATCTTGCCTTCCTGTGCAAAATCTATGATCTCCATTAATTTCTCAGTTTCATAATTAAACAGCCAATAGGTTTTCCAATTTTTTTCTCTCTGTGTCCAGAAATCTACTTTGAAATAAGAAAACCACTCTTTTCAGCTACATATTTGCATCATCTCTCTGAGTAGACTTTTGACATTCCTTTGTATTCAAAAAATTTACAATTAAATCCCACTCTTGAGATAGGAATATCTTTTCCTTGCTTGCCAATTTTAAAAATCCTTGCCCTGTTTCTGGATCTCTGAAATTAATTATTATTGCCTGAAGTATATTGTATTTCTTGCTTTTAATTTATATGACACAAAATTTTTCAGCCTCAAAATTACTCTAAAAAAAACATCTCTACTCAGACAACACCACAAAGTTGCAGTTCTGACACAAACCGTAAGGACAAATATATGTGCAGAGAGGACAAAAATTATGGCCATGGTCACACTGAACATAGTGAAGCTGGTAAATTTATGTTCCAGGTAGATACATGAGCAAGAATCCTAATTCAGGATGGAATGGGAAGAAGATTTCTCTCTGTATTCACTCTCTGAAGCTTATCTAAAGCTTGTGCCTGAGTGCAGGCTTGCATCAACACAGTTTGACTCACAGCCAGGGTGTTTAGTTTCATGTTTAGTTTCATGTTTAGATTCAGCTGCTTCAGTCAACAGTAGGTCAGGAAAACATGTGCATTTATTATACAATAAGATGCTTGCTGTTTTAAGGAACTTGAATTATTTGCTCATAACTCTGTAGAAGACGAAAAAAAATAAAATTAAAATACCATGTGGAAGGACTTTTTAAAACCACTGTCAGGGTGCAATGACTGCCTCCGAGAAACACTCAAGTAAGAACCTTGGCATTAGGATAGATTAAAGTGTCTTTCCAAATGTATTACCTTTAGGCAATAATTCAGCTTCTGCATCCTGTAATGTTGAGATTGCAGTGGGGCTTTTTTAAAGTTTGTCTACAAGCAAATTTTAAATATTATACGCCAGATTAATTAGAAATTAAGAAAAAAGAAAAATAAAGTCTCAAAGAGACTACAGTCTTCTGAAGTAGTAGTCTGATAATACATAAACACACATATGTTGTCTGTGCAGAGTCCTTATATTTAGAAAACACAAAATACTCCACATAAAATTTGCCAGTTCCAGTATTGTATACAACACTAAACATAAATTCAGAATTTGTAAGACTTTTACTGCTGCAAATGAATACTATGCCCTTACCTATTTTCTTTAACTTCTTTACAGTAGGATTATAAAAATTGTTCTAAAAATATCAAGGACAAGCCATTTTGATAGTTCCTTTTGCAGTATTTGTGGAAGAGTGGAGGAGTTGGTGACTGGAAATTACTGTTTCTATTTTTTCTGGAATTGGTGTTATTTGACCTCAGCTGTTTTTCTCATGGACCGAAAATAAATTTTCTTATTATAAATCTCATATGTACAAGGACAGCCTGAATAGTTGTTTCAACACACCATGGCAAAATGCCTCAAATGCCTATAGAACTTAGGCATTATATTTGCAATTAGGGATTTAGGAGGCAAAACCCAAGTAGGAAGTGCCACATACAATTATTTTACATAGCACAGAAACCATTATGCAATATGGCTAGCCTAGCATTGCTCATGAGATTTTTTGTGAGAGAAGAAGGTTGTTTTCTAAATATAGGTAAAAATGTGCTGCACTTAGCCTATAACTCATGACAGAGAGGTAACATATGCTATCATAATGCAGTGGGAGCTGCATGACACAAAGAAAATATGAGCAATACCACCTTCTAGACTTAGAGCCCCTTATTGTCATTATAAAACATCTTTATTGGAAGAGAAAATGCAATTTTTTGGTAGAAAGAGGAGATGAAGTACTAGGACAAGTGAAATTTTTCATGGAGAACATTCAAATTTACAGCTCTATATGTCTCCTGCTGTGCTCAGGGTCCATCAGAAGACAGATGTCTAAGAGTCTCCTGCTTGATATAAAAGGCAATGATAGAGTGTCATTTCTGACCTCTAAACAAGAAAGAGGTTTAAATAGAAAACACTTCAGTGCACAACAATCACAGAAATTCCTGTTCCCTTCTCATCTCTCCCTTTCTCTGAAAGATTTTTTTATGAATGTTTCATCAAAAAAGATAATTTTACTGTCTGTCATATTTCATTTCAAATAATATAAACTGCTAAAACAGACCCTAGTGTCCAAACTCCCACTAATTTTAAAATAGGGTGGACAAAGCCCAAGCTGTTATTCTTTTGTTTGCTTAGCAGGAATCTGAAAATTCATGCCTGGAAATGTTGTTTTGAAATAACATATGCATTCACTTTTAAGCTCTTTGGTTATTATCTGACTCAAGACAACTGTACTCTTGCTCCCAGCTTCACTAAAGGTCATGATAAAAATCTCTGTTACAATGTGAACCTGAGTTGACCATGAGAATTCATTGGTATTCAAGATCAGACTTGGGGAACAAATCTGAAATATGCTGGATTTTTACTTTTAATCAGCACACTTGAAAGAATACTAGCTAAAATATTTTCAAATTCATCAGTAGGTGGAGTTTACTTTGGTCATTCCTATCTTTATTGCCTATATATGTCTCTGCACAATTTTAAATTAAAGTTCTGTTGAACAATTTTTTATTCCTTGCCTTTTAGACTCTGAGACAAGTCCAAAAGACAGGAGACACAGATTGCCTGAGAGTGAGTGTGGTGAGACAGCTTTAAAAAAAAAATTTTGCTCTTAGAAAGGTGTTTTTTATATTCTTAAGGCCTTTTCATAATCTATCACTTAGTGTGACCACTCAGGCTATGTAAGTCCAAGGCCGACCTAGTGTCAACACTTATGCAAGAACTAAGTAGCACTTCTGAAAACAGAGGGGTTTATGAAAGATTAAAAGAACTAATAAAATGCTTATCATTTTGGCAGCTAACTATATAAAATAAATTATTTTTAAAAATGAGATTCAAAAACCACTTTGAGCTGTGATCTAGAGTTATTTTCACAGAAACTCCAACACTGAACTTCTTGTATCTGTACTTTAAATTGTTAAGAGAGGTAGCACTAAAAATCTTTTTTTGCAGCAATTACAGCCCTCACTTTTGTTTTAAAACAATTAAGGCATGCCACTACACCATCAGCAACTAGTACATTCTCGACTCCCATAAAAATAGTGGACTACAAAGCATTTATTTCTGCAAAATCATAGAGTCTCTATACATCCAACTTTCTGAACTGAAAGAATCAGGAAAACCAAAAGCTTTGTTGAAAAAAAGCCCCATATTAACTCATGCAGAAACACCTGCAGCTTAACACATGTAATTTAAAGCAACTTATGTAGGTCATTGCTAGTTATGTAGGTGTGTGGGGGAGATAATGGTCTTGATGCAAACGATAAGCACATCTCAGTTTTATGCACATGTTGGTCAGCCAATCTGTAGAACAGCAAAAAAGGCCTACAGAAGCAGAGTTAAAAGTGCCTGAGAAAATGTGCGAAACCCCAGGTGCTACATATTTAGGTTCCCATGCCATCTACTCAGATTTCTATGATCTCTCTAAGTGTGGGTAAGTTGTAGGTGTGCGTAGGCTGCAGTCTTCGCAAGGCTCCAAGCCTCTTCACAAACTTGGTGAACCAGGATTTGGCACTCTGAGATGTATAATCTCAGAAAGTAAGTGCTGAATCCTCTGCAAAACTCTCGTTACCACATATGAACGGTAGGAGAAATGCACGTTCTACCGCAGATGTGAGATAGTGCCCATACTGTGCAGTCAACAGAGACATCATATATAGAATGCAACGTGGGACGAGTGGTAAGGCAGAGACGTGTTAACTCTGACATTCCAGATAAGGTGGTGTGCCATCTTCCCCTTTACCCCTAAACAAACTCAAGCCACGTTTTGAATTATCCTTTCTATCTGCGACATGAAGCTAATGCTTGGTTAAGGCTCCTTTTTTTAGAAACATCTCCAACTACAGGTTAAACATAGTCATCTTCCTCTCACAGACATGCTCTATCTTGCATTAATCAGGGTTTTTATGTTTGTACCCTTTCACCAGCTGACCTTGCAGTAGACAGTTGTGGTATTCTCACATTCAGGACCTCTATCTGCCCATAGGACTGTGATCTTAAGTTCCCAGATAGTTCAGATGGAATTACAGATGCCTGTCAGAGGACAGAGAGCTGAAAGATTAACTCTTGGATAAATTAGAGAATTTATATTTTGCTTCTTTAATAAATATTGTTACTACTGTTACATGCTATGAGCCAAATACTGTAGACATTATTCACTTTTTAATTCTTATTCCTGGATGACAATAGCGAAAAAGAGTTAGTAGTTCTACTGTAAATGAGAACAAATAGCTTTTTACTAAATACTAATTTCAGGACATGATATTGCTTTACACAGGTATGCATGAAAAATTATTTTATTTGTATCTTTATGTGTGATTTATAAAAGGACATCATTAATACACTGGATTCAATTTTGCTTTATTCAAAACATCTTTATCAGTACAAAAGTGTTGACTACACTAAATCTTAAAGTCCATACATCCTATTCCCTATTTAGAAACATTCTGTATGCCAGTCAACAGATTCAAAACAAAACAAATATAGTAGCTTATAACAAGCTACCTTAGTAGCTTATAACAAGCTACCTTTTTTTTTTTTTTTTTCCCTTCTTCTTCTGATGGGAAGGAGAAATGCTAGGAAAAAAGTACATTCATGGTCTGTAAAAAATAATATTTCTTTTCTCCACAACCCTTAAAACTATAAAATAATAAACCTGAAGGCCTTTTGTTTTTAACAAGTGGGAAGGAAAAACTTAATAAATAGAGTGGTTAAAATCTTTCTCATAGGACTCATCATAATGGCATAATGGTTATCAACTGAAAATGTCAGATGGGATCTTTAAATGGCAATTGGTTCATGAACACAGACGTCAGCAAAGAACTAACAGATCAGTTCTTAAAAGTTGCTAGACTGACCTTATTAATGGCCTTAAACTGCAGTGATTTCATTGTCAGCATTCCATGGTAGTGATAGCTAGTACATAAGTGCTCTGCAGAAATAAGATTGCGGTTGTTCAGACTAATGAGAAAAAGTACTGAGCAAGAGAGAAAAGCACAACGATACTTCATGCATGAAGCATTCCAGTAAGTAAACTTAGAAATCATGATGGGATTTATTGCTCTTCCAGGTTCAGCCTGGATAACTAAGGATGTATCTCCAGGTTAGTGAATCACAAAACAGGAGGCTATCCATGCAGAGAGCACTGTCAAGAATGATGTTAAAATGGGCATCAGTACAGAGATGGTCAAACTTTTACTGGATAAACCAGACTATGTCTCACTGCAGTGTATTACCAATGATGCTAAGACTACACCACTTTCAGTGTTGATTCTCAGTCTGTGCACAATTTCAGTTCCAAAGTTGGAAAAGTTCATGTGGATCCAGCTAGAATTTGGCACCACACACAGTAGGGACATACTAGACCAACAAATATTTTGCAAATTTTCTGCTGGAGATAGGAACTGTAAAAGCCAAGTCAGCTGCTCCAAACCTTAACTGTCTTTAAAACATGTCTTTAAGCATACCTTTCAGAAAATTTTCTTAATGTTTACAATAGTTCACATTAATTTGTATTTACAATTTCCAAGTTTTTGTTAGAAGTCAGGAGGAAAGTAGACTAGTTCTCCAAGTCTTTATTTTTCCCAAGATGTCGGAATATTAGTTTATTCTGGTTGATACTGGTAGCTAAATCAGAACAGACTATACTGCTAAAAGGGAAGTAGTTACAAGATATTCTTCTGTCATTCTGTCAAGTATATGTTGTTCATATATTTATTAATAATAAACCAAATTAGAAACATCCCAAACAGAAACATGCAAAAGTAATATTTGTCAATACTCTAAATTCTCGTATCAGAGGAAGAATGATTCTAGTATTTGAGTTTATTCCACGTGTTTGTGTTTACAAAACCAGATTAAAAATAAAATAAAGAAACAACATTTGACAGGTTCCCACCAGTGTCTGGTTTGGTCACTCAATGTAAGATAGATTTCAAAGTCTTCCATGTACATTGCAAGAACAGTTTTAATTACTGTTGCTTCTCCTTCTAATATCCCAAAAGATTGTGTACAATTGAGACGATACTGGTGTGCCCCAAACCTCCTCTCCTTTAGCTAACTATATCAAAAGGTTAGGTCTCACCAAATCAGCCTTGCCACCCTCATACAGTTTCTGTAATTTTTGGCTTCTCAGAAATTTGGTAAACCTTAAACAAGGATTAGTATTAAATAAAAGAAAAAAAAAAAAATACTCCTGTTTTTAACAAAAACAACATTGTGAAGAAAGTAATGTCCCTCCTATTTTACAAATGATAGCTCTTATCAGAAAAAAAACCTGACTCTAGATATCCTGTCACATATTGATAAAGTACTGCTAGGACCTAAAAGAAATATTTGCACTGCTGTTGTGGAAAGAATAAACAATGTGGGTGTCTAATAGAAAACTGGAAGGGAAATATTTGCCAGGCCATCCTCCAGAGGTAATGTTTTCCCATGAAGGTATACTTTCTACCGCCAGAGATCCTGTGCCATGCTCCTTTCTCACACACACCTTACTTGGTCTGTATGACCAATGAGACAGGTATTCTTGGATGTGAACATGGCCTTTTGTTCTCAAATAAGTCTCTCAGTTCATACATAAAGGTTTTAGTAAACTATCTCTTTATTAACAATTCAGGAAAATACCTCTCATTTTCTTTTAGTATCTAAGCAAGTAATAGTTTAAATGTATATTGAGGGAAAGGATTGTCTTGTACCAAAGGTGCAAGCTGTTTTGCTTAAAATTTATGGTGTCTCAATGATTTGTTTTCTTCACAGTGATAAGACAAAGAAAAAAGATACTTTAAACACTGTTTTGAAAATTCTCATGAGCCTATTTACTTTTCTATGACTGTAAGGAAAAAAAAAGGAGCAAACTGTAACATTCGATAAACCTAATCTTCTTTAGTTTTTGATCTTGACATATCTTGTTAGAGGATAACAAGGTTTTCAATAGCAGACTTACTTTTCAATAAATATGGTATTGATGAAAATTAAGGGTTAATGCAAGGATCACAGAGCTCATCTGCTTTTAAATCAAAATCTACTGACAGTTCCACTGAAATAGATAAGATGATCCTTTTTAACTAGGGCTAATTCAGTAGGAAAAAATTATAATGAAACAGTTAAATGCCAAATGAAAGGGTCAGCTCTTTGCAAACTTAAGCACAAACTGATTTTTATTTTACTTCTGGGCCTTCACAATGGAAATGTACAACAATTATTTAGAATTACGTGTCATTTAAAACTGTGGGCCAAATTCACTTCACATATATTCCCTTGACTTAATGAGGCTGTATCAAGAATAAATTTGGCCCAAAGGTTTTTTAATATCATCTGAACAACCAACTAACAATAATACAGTGCCACTTAGTGGCAAGGAAAAAGTTTTCTGAATGTGAGACATGAAGAGAGACATTCAGTCATACAAAACCTGGTGCTATTTGTATTTGAAATTTTGATACAATCTTATCTGATAGCTTCCAGTTACATTAAGCTCATTATTGCCACAATATTATATGCATCTCTTCATATAAAAATACAAAAATATCTGCAAAGAGGGAATGAAAGCGAGCCCTTGTAATTAATGTAGCATTAAGAACACTCCCTTCACATTATATCTTCAAATTATTCTAAAAAGGCCATTTTCTAAAAAGGTTAGAATGCCTGTAAAAAGCATAAATATCTTAAAGCTATTTGTATTTCTCATGCTTCAGTAATGTATGTGTCATCTTCATGAAAAATTATCCCTCAAAAAGGTCTAGAGCATTCCTTTGTTTAAATACCTATAGAATGACAGTTTTAGGGAGCAACAACTATACTTAATATCATTTTAAATGGCAGTATGTAACTCATTATTGAAAGCAATACTATTCTATTTCTAAGAAAGAATGAGATAAAAAGAAGGTATTTCACTAGAAATAACAAAAAATAAGTCCAAAAGAATCCGCAGTAGATCATGGGGTCCATCAACCTGTTGCAAAGAGAGTGATACTTATGTTTCTACAGGAGGAACCAATGCAAAGTAATGAACATTTTGATAATTTCATATAATCACAAAATGGTTTGGTTTGGAAGGGACCTTAAAGATCATCTAGAACTAACCCTCCTGCCATGGACACAGGGGCATCTTCCACTAGATCATGTTGCTAAAAGCCACATCCCACGTTGCCTTCCTGTGACACAGCATTCACAACTTGTCTGGACAAATTGTTCCATTGCTTCAACATCCTCACAGTAAATTATTTTGTCCTAATATCTAACCTGTTATAAATAAAATCAACCAGATTCGATTTATCAGAAATTTAGAATTTTATTGTGAGACAAAATATCAGTCTCAGAAAGCCACAATTAAAAGGACAGCGTCGAGCCCGGGATCGCCGCTGGGTGAACACGGATACCAGACTCTGCCAGTCTGTTACCCCCCCAAGTTCACAATTTCGGTCTCCAGCCGCCCCTTTTTATACACTAGATCGCGGAGTGAAGTCTGGGATTCTGACGGTCTTCCCTCCGAGGCTCTTCATTAATCATGCAAGTCCCGGTATTGGGAGTCTGAATGGACCGGTAGGGTGGAACAATGCAGCTGATGGTTGGGCCTGGGTGTGTCGTGGATATGTTAATTTTCAACGGAGACGAGTAGAGATATCCATCTGAAGTGATTATCTTGGTCTCCGGACTTGTATCTCCGTTTTCCGTTGTCCTTTGTATCCTTTCAGGGATTCCCGGCAGCGATAGTTTCTAGGCCCCCTTTCTGGTAATTCCAATCATACTTTCCTCGTGTCCCTCCCGTGCTTCCCGAGTTGAGGAAATTCTTTTAATTTGGTTTTTCCATTTTACTTTTACCCATATTAGTTTGAACAAATCTTTAACACTCATATTTATACAGTGAACATTTACCCTTTATAATTTGATAACACGAATTAACTTTAGCACATATATCACATAACCTAACCCTACCCTCTTTGTGCTTCCATTCTCCCTATCACTTCATGCTGTTGCCAGAAGTCCATCTCCAGTTCTTTTGTAGGTCCCATTTAGGTACTGCTCTAATGCCTCTGTGGACACTTTCCATCTCTGTGCCTGGGATAGCCCTGACTTTTGTGCAGGACCTTGCACTTGGCATTGTTGAACTTCATGAGGTTCACATGGGCCCTACTCTCAAGACTGTTGAGGTCCCTCTGGTTGGCTTCCCTTCTCTCCAGTGAATCAATGGCATCACACATCTTGGTGTTGATCTCTTCAGCTTATTTAAAGCCAAAGGTGGAATGCATTGACACCAACGATGAAAATACACCCCCTATGTGTATGGTGGGATTAAAATTGTTCTCTGTCTTCAGAATACAACAGAGAGATGGGCATGAATTTTTGGGACTCATATTTAGTTGTTTATAAGCACTTTCAAATTCACTAAGTGTCATTATCTCCAATTGGGTTGAACAATCCTTTGGCAATCATTTGGTTCTGTTCATGCTTCCATCCTACCAACAAAACTTTAGCTGATGAGATGTGTACTTTGAATGAGCACTCCATTTCTATATACATCTTTGAACCTTTAAAGTGAAAAGTGACCATTGCTTATCAGATGTGGGTGATATATAGATGCTATCTTGTAAAACAAGCTTTGTAGAACTAAGTCAAATTACATCAAGAAACTTTAGTATTTATATATATCCAGTATTGCCAAATCTAATGCCCATTACAGAATACATAACACTGAATCAATTGACCTGCAGTAACACCAACAAAGCAATAATTAACCTGAATTTAGGGAATACACGATAGTATCATAACACCATAATGTTAAAATAAATTGAGTAAATCACTAAAAAAAAATATATGAGTCAGGAGGCACTTACAGTAACATTTCTCTTCAAAACATGAACAGACTTTTGAAATAGGTGTTCTGACTGTTCCCCATTTATGAAAACTCATGGAACTATAAAATAATTAGAATTTTAAAGGTTTTTTGGGGGGGGACTGACACCCTACTTGGGGCAGGGGCATTTAGATCAGATTGGTAATGGGTTTTTTTCCAGTCAAGTTTTTAAAATCTCAAAAAACGGAGATCCCAAATCTTTCTGAAAAACTGGACCCAGTGACTGGCCATTTTCAGTCATAAAAAGTTTTAATTTTTCGGTTGGAATTTCCACCTTTCCAAGTCCTGTGTGTTATCTTTTGTCCCAAAATTGTGTGGAAGAGACTGGTTCTGTATTCCCTACAACCTCCCAGCAGCTATTCAGAAAGTGATAAGATTCCTCCTGAGCCTTCTCCTCTCAACCCTGAAGGAACCTGACATTTTTCGTACTTTCCTCATTCATCTTGTTCTACAGGCATCTAATCTCACTCACTTCAGCAGATCAACACCTTTCTTATGCTGAAGGAAACAGGCATAATAGTTCAGAAGTAATGTCAGAAGTGCAGAGCAGGATAATTTGTCTTGACCTATTAGCCACACACTTGCTAATAGAGCTCTAATCTTCTCCCCCTGACCCATTTCCTCCTGTCCAACTCTCATCCCCTCCCTGATGGGGAGGAAAATCTGGAAAAAGTAAATACTGTGGTTAAGATAAATAGAGTTTGATAACTGAAAAAACCAAATATAATATATCAATAAAACTAATAATATCAGTAATAATACTAATAATGAAAAGGAGAGAGAAGAAGAAGCAAACCTAAGAGAGAAAACTGATGTCCATTACAATTACTCACCCCCTGCTGATGGATGCCCAGCCTGTGCCTTTCGGCCAACACCTCCCAGTTTATATACTGGGCATGACATTCTGCGGCACTGAATATCTCTTTGGCCAGTTTGAGTTAGATGTTCTGGCTTCCTGTTCACCTCCACACTGGGAAAACATGGAAAAATGGAAGGTCCTTGACTTAGACTAATAACAAGTTAGCAACAATGAAACATCAATGCATTATCAACATTATAGTAAATCTAAAACACAGCACTGTACCAGCTACTCTGTCCCAGACAAAAACAGGGCAGCATATTTTTGCAGTCTATATTTTTTTGAGCCATGAAATAGCCTGATATCTTTTGATACAGATTGTTTCTGGATGAAACCAGAAGTTGGGCTTCAGGAGTTCACCTAATTTACTCCAGCTGCTAAGGTGTTTTTAGTTCCTAGGACAACAGTAGAGTTACTTCAGATTAAAATCTCCAAATGCACAAAATGTTGCTTCTCCAGGCCCCAGTATCAGCTTGTTACTTTTGACTTACTATTTCCTGATAACTCTCTGCCAGACGCAAATTTGATTTTTCTTTTGTTTAAAAAATCTTTGTTGAAATATCCCCAATGAAACAAATTAAATCAATTTTGTGATGAAAGAAATAAGCATAACATATGAAATGAGGAATTTATATCACACATTAAAAATATTATATGTGTATGAGTGCTTTTTTCAATAAAGTTTCAGTTGTGTGAGCTAGAAACATGTAGCCTCAGGAAGATGGTCCATTCTGAGTACTATCATTCATTGGAGGATGATGAAGTATATTCATTGCATCATACAAGGGCATTCTAATTTCACTGTAATGGTAGTATTTTTACATTAAAAATTTTATTGGCAATAACGATAACTCTTCCTACTTTATTTGGGTTTTTGATGCAATTTATTTATTGAAAAGAAATTTCTTGATGTTTATTTTTTCTCCAATTTATTTTAATTAGTAAATAAATGAAAAGGCAAGTAAAATTTCCCAGTGTTGAGGTACCAGTGAATGGTTTTGTTATGTTGTGTGCTTTGATCTGTCAGGAGTAAGAATTTTTCTGCACTTAGTAATAATTTCTTGTTTTCAGTTAATAGTCTGAGCTATGTAATCTTTAACATTCAGCATCAAGTACTGTCTAATTAAAATGTCTTTCTCTGTTCAAATGTCACGTCTGAATCCAAAGTGAATGACCCACTTGTTCATAGGGCTAAAGTATTCCTGTTTATAGGTTAATCATAAAGGATTGAGTAATTTTTCCTCATCTACAATAGTCTTGTAGAACTCATTTTTATTTAGTCCTGTGACAATCTGAAAAAATATTGATTTCATAGATCTTTTCATTTATCCTGAAAAAAAAAGAATCATGACAATTTACCATGCATTCAGTCAGAGCCAGGGAAGTGATGCTAATTGATTTTTTATTCATGAGGGCATAAAACATGGAATACTGGTAATTATTAAGACTTAAAATTCTTTTAGAATTCTTTTCACTTAAAAAATTCTTGGAGATTTAAATATTTTTAAATGTATTCTATAAATATTAGACTTGAGCAATTTTTCCGGTGTCAATAGGTCTTCTGAACTTCCTTTATGCGATGAGGCAGACTGAGTGATATAAATAGACTTGAAATTATTTATCTCTATGCAATACATCCATATTACCTTAAGATAAGTGTTTTTCAATTTAAGAACCTATTCTCTATGAACTACATGTAACAACACTCTGAAAACAAAATAAATATGCTTTAAAAGAAGGTATTAATCTGAGTAAATTTATGTACATCTGTACAGTTTGAAATATCTTTTATCACTTAATCCCAGTTTATCCCACCATTTCTCTTTCTTTTCTTTCAAATTCATAGGATATAAGAAAAATACATGAGAACTACATGAAAACAGTCCAAAGTGGTTTGAGAAGTGCATACACAAAAGTTCCCTTGGATCTTGAGTTCATGTAACCCAAATCTTCAAACTCCACCTCTGCACTAAACTGAATTATTTCCAACCTTTGATCAATTTCAACTTCACAGACCATACAACTCTAAGCACTGAAGTTTTGCCCTCCATACCTCCCCAGCACACTGGAAAATTCTGAAAACTGATCCAAAACAATGTTCATTATTTAATTCCTTAATGGAAATCTTTGAATGGCAGTTTCCAGCCAGAAAATGTTATTAGACTTAAAAACACCACAGAAATCTTTCATTATAGGAGCTGTGGATAAAATAACACATTTTACAGATGTGCACTCAAAATACAGACTAAAATTAAGAAGAGAGGGTATATCCTGTAAAAAAGTATTTTCAACAGCCATCTCAGGGGAAAAACAAGACGAAAAGGCATATAAGTGATAGTAGGATGAGAGAAAAGGCTCAGAACGGGTTTAAATGAGCTGCAAGTAAAGCCATTGATCACAGTGTAGAAAAGCAGAGCCAACAATAAGTGTTCTAAAAGTCCTACCCTAGTGCCTAAATCTATCATTATGCTATCAGTTCTTGAGACAGTGAACATCTAATACTGATAATCAGAGGAGTTCTGCCACACCTCAGTCAGAAGACCAGACTCATACATACTCTTTAATTTGAAGGGTCTCTTTGTCTAGAGAAAGTGTCTGGTAAATTAGATAGAAAAATGTAAGACTTTTAGTTCTCCTTTCAATAAACAGAACATGTAATTTCAGCAGCATAATTATAGAGAAGCTGAACAGGTGTCATGGTACCAGGACAGGTCATCTGAAATTTCTTTAAATATTAACCAAAGCAAAACAGAGAGGAGATCAAGGCTTAGCTTCCAAGTTACAATTATAAATACAAAATGAGTTCTTCTTAATTTGGGAGATACCAGGTCTGCATACAGCATTAGCCATTTTCCAGTACATTTCCATTAGTAATGTCTTTGCTGATTAGTTTTTTTCAAAATTAGCATGTTTATCCATTAGCATATCAATATTGCTGCCAACCATCCTGTTAATTTTTAGTTTTCTTGTTGCAACAAAAAAATTGCCAATAAAAGCAAGCTTTACTTGAAGCCTTAATTAAGTCTGGTACAATTCTTTTTTCTTTCTTTTTTTAAGCTTGTTTAATAATACTGTGTAATATTTACTCAGATTATATATTTGCCTTGCTCAATAACATCATTTGCTTGGTTAATCAAAAACTTAGTATTTCTGTTCGGCTGCAACACAAACTATATATTGTTCTGCATATTTTGGAGACATTCTAATGAAAACTTTCCTTAAAAATCAGAAAATCGACATCAAAGTCAAAATAATTTTACATAATTTCTGAAGGTCCTCTTAAGGCCGAGACTCTTACACATAAACCTCTGATCTCTTTTATACAGTCATACTGTATTGGTCCTACATCAACATGTTGATATATTTCTGATCAATGTCTTGCATGTAAGGGAAAGGCCAACCCCAATTCTTTCACAAGTTTTTATCATCCATAATTTTTTCATTGTTTTGATATGTTTAATTACATTAATTTGAAGCCAGCCACAGCAGAATAGCTAAGACTTTGTTTAACAGAAGTATACAGAGAGCTGTCTTGAATGTATTGCAACACCAGCTTCTACTGTCGACACTGTTATTCAGGACAGATACTCTTGTCTGACATAATTAAATCTTGACAGTAATTATTTCTGCTGATTCCTGGTAGACTGCCGTTAAAGATATGCTTATCCACTTTCAAACACACTATCTTATTAAACTAAATACATGCCAGTAATTACAAAGCTGCACTTTTTAAATCTGGGGTTTTCTAAAAGTCTTTTTAAAATAAGACGATAGAGCTTTCCTTAAAAATATCCCCTGTGCTCCAAAACCAAGAGATCTCAGACAGTGCCTGATATTCCAATGCCTGATACGAGAGAGAGAGAGAGTGAGGGAGAGAGAGACAGAGAAAAAGAGAGAGAGAGAGAGAGAGAGAGAGAGAGGGAGAGAGGAAGAGAAGGCATGTTTGCATGCACAGAGCAGGTTAGTGAGAAATTTTTGTTTTATAACTCATCAGGTCAATTTGTCTTAAAACTACATGGAATGTTAATTCTCATTGTTCGTTGTCACCTTCTTCAAATATGAAGTTCCCCTGAGCCATTATGTTAATATATTTCATATAAAACAGGTATTTTTTTCAATGTTTGACAGAGGAAGATGAGGAGATTTTGGATAATGGTCATGCTGAACAATTAATATTACTTTCTACCTCATAAAGCTATCAAAACATGACAAAGGATAGGTAGGGAATGAAGTTTAAAACGAAGTTAGATGAAAAAAAGTAAGATCAGATCTGGCCCAAATGTCTAAATACTATTATTAAATATTACCTTTAAACTTCTCCAGTATTCATATCTAAGAACATAAAATATTTTCACAATACAAGTACATTTAGCATAAGCAAATGTTTAAACAAAAGAACGAGGAATTTTAATGAAGCACCCTCAGGAAAATGTTTAAACTTTGCCCTTAAGTTTACTTTGTTCACTAATAGGCTTCTATTTCTAGTACTGAGTAGGAAGGATAGGTTCAATGTGTTAATAAGAAAAAAGTAATACTATTTAATTAATTCTGGCTGAACACACATGGTTTAATATACTTGGCAATATCATTCTATCACATGATATGATAATTTAATGGAACTTTTTTATTTAAATTGCTGGCAAGTTTATGAAATTATAAAGCAAATAGGCCATGCACTTGGGTGTAATTGACTGTATAAATGTGTTTTATACTATACTGTTGGCAAATTAGCCAATCCCTGTCACAGAATCAATTATTATCTAGCTCTATTCTGCAAACACAATAGCAGAAATACAGCATTTGCAGAAACCCTCCCCCCCTCCCCCCTATAATTGTTAATCTTACATTGTGCATCTTAAAGTCAGGCAATAAACATTCATACACTGTATAATCATCTTACAATAAGGCTGCTGCCAAATGAGTGCACATTTAAAAATTCCTTGTTGAAGAAATTCCTTAACTGGAGGTGCTGTTTTTGTTTTTATTTGTCTTTTCCTCTTCAGATCAGTGAAGTGAGTAATACATATGTCAGTGACTCAAAGGATATAAGGCTTGACTGCATGACTGAAATTTCCAAAGCTGCTTAAAGGGACCTGGACACTCAGTTTGTCTTGGAGCTATGTCCACTCTAACCCCCACATTATGACAGTTCTGAGTGCTTTATCAAAAATTACAGGATGTAGTCATCATGTTTTTAATTCATGTTGTTGTTAGACATCAGTGGGGCTTTCTGAGAGGACTTGACATTTAAATATTTTCTTCTGGTTTCACTACTAATAGGAAGTTGCTTGACTCTTTTATATATCTCCCTCCAAGAAGACTATATTTAAATTATAAGCAATGTTTAACATAATAACTTCTTGATGGTGTAAACACAGAAACAAAATATACCTGCACTGTTACAAAACTCAAAACCTGCTGTTCTTGTAGAATGTGTGAAATCGCAGTGGTTCTGAGCAAGTAAGAGTCCAGGCATTTAGACTACCATCTCTCCCGCATTCCTCCCTGTTTCTGCATCTCTGTTGTGCAAGGACTGGGATAAGCAGTTTTATGGATTTATGAACTGAGCAGCCATTGAGCAGCTACAAGCAGTTTCACAAGGCAGATGTAATAGTGCTTCTGTTCACTGGAAAGAAACAGTGCAAACTTGTAGGCAGATGGTGTAGTTCTACTTATGAATGCTACCCTGTACCCATATGCGGGGTTTTATACTATGATCTGCACTGCAGCTACAAAGTGAAAGATGTTCACTGCCATCCAGGTGCATAGAATTACATCTTATGTGTGCATCCTTCAACTAGCTCGTGCACCAAAACAGCTCAGGTGTTATAGCAGGCAGCATGGACCCAGCAGAAGACTGACAGGACCTTGGAAGCTGAAGTTCACACTGCTATGACTTCAAGACTACGGAGTCACAGGCTATAGGATATAAAGCTTTCTCAGGGAAGTCTGTGCATACCTGTGAACAGATGCATGGTAGATATCCCCAGCACCCTTAATGACATGCAGAAAGCAAGTTGTTTAGAGCTTTGAAAGGCTCTGCAATTCTTTTATGTATCTTTACAGCACTTATGTGGGAAAATACCACCATCCAGCTGAGAGTCATCAGAAATATTCTGTTGTTCTAGGGCTCCAAACTCAGCACTCCCAGTCTCAACTCCATTATTTACCTAGACGTTATTTTTTCCATGGAACCAAATTACTGATACCAGTTTGAAAACAAATCTGCCAAAAGGGAAGGTATCAACCATGTGCTTCTGTCTTAGAATCAGCCCCACTGAGGACACTCATGAATATACTGTACATATTTCTTATGAAAATAAACCATGATCCAGCTACTAGTCCTACAGAATAGCACTGCTTCCTGTAGTTTTTAAGTGAAGTACTCCTTTACTGTCCATTCCTGCATTCTTCATATTAAAGGTTTAAATCAAGAACTTTCCTGACTTCAGGGTCTCTTGACTGTGTTCCCATTCAAACTGTGCTGGCTTCTAAGTTTCAGGCTCTGATCTGAACTCACACCTTAAGTTAGAACACAGCGTCTTTTTCTGGATTCTACTCTCCTATAAATGTTAAAGTCACTAGTCTGAAGTGAAATTCTGTCCTGAGCTTCTCAGGCAACGTCTGTGAAATATGTATGGTTTGTTTTACTGAAAAACAAAGCTCTAACACAAAAACGTGAGAGAAATGAGAAAGGATGTAAAAAAAGGTGAAAAAAAGCCAAAGGTTTCTGTCATTATCAGACTGTCAAATTTCTTCTCAGTCTTGTTCCATTTCCATAATCTGTTTAATTCCCTTTGATTCCTCCTGGTACAATTTTGTCATCTCTATTTTATCCAGCTTTAGTGATCTCACTTGCTGGTGAAGTAATTTTGAACTCTTGTGCCTGAAAATATAACTTTAATTGCATGTAAAGGAAGAAATATATCAAGTTTGGGGACCAGAAGCTATTAGTCATATTAAATGTAGAGTTGAAATTTTAGAAAGAGTTGTGCCAGTCGTGATTACTAAAATATAAATCTTTGACTGTGTGATTCATTCTATACTAGGAATCTTAGAGATAATGGCAGAATCCTGAACAGTAATTTTTAAATTACAACATGGCTGGGACATCTTACAGAATAACTTGAAAGAGGGTTATAAAGATACACTGAATACATTGTCAGAAAATAAAAACAAGTGAGATTAGGGCACAATAAATGTCTGCAAACAGAAGATCTATGATTTTATAGGATATATATAGGATATATTTCAGGATTTTTTCTGGTACACAGAAATTATTTGGTTTTTGGTTTGGTTTGGTGGTGTTTTTTGGTTTTTTTTAACAAATAAATGAATTTAAAAATCATATTATCCAAAGTTGCACCACATGTTGAACCAGTTTTAAAGAACAAACAAATCCCTCCCCCCCAACCCCCAAACTTAAACAATCCACATAATTATCACTGTTTCCTTGTATAGAAAACAGTGAGAAGATTAACCTAAGGACTCAATGGCAGTTACTGAGCTTGGACAAGAAATGTTTCAAAGAAATTAAATGGGAATAAGATAACAGGGAAGGTCAACAACCTCTTTAGAACATGTTGTGGGGATTACATAAGAGTGCTGCCTTGTTAGCCAAGTGCTTGACACTTCTGGGGCTCTGTCCTCTGGGAGAGAAGCATCAAGAGTATCCATCAGAGCAGTCTTTCTTACTTGAAACAGGTAGTTGAACTCAATACTTGCAAGTGCCTTCTATCTCAGGATATTCTATGATTCTATGATTTCTAAAAAATAGTTATAAAATCCTGTTTCTCTGACTGCAGCAGGGAAAAAAATCAAAACCACAACACAATAGAGCATATCCACTTATAAGTGTTCCTCCCCAGCAGCAGCATCTCTGTTCAAGTAGCTCTCTATGCTCAACACACAGTCATTCAGATAATTCAGTGATGGAAAGACTCAGAGACATACAGACACTTTCTGTAATACTTTATTTGATTGACAATACAGCCTGGCTGGAAAGATGAGATGCACTCATTGAATCGTTATTTCTGTTATTTACTAAGTGCATTAACCCAATCCTGGGCAAGACATAAGGAAGGACTCTGGTCATGATAATCTACAAAGAATTGTCCTGCTTGTCTATAGAAAAACTTTTTTTCTTGGAAAGGACAAATTATAATAATCCAGAAGGAAGATTACAACATTTTTTCAGGCAGAGAATCGGGATCTTGTGCTTCATAAAATACTTTTATAAGTCTTGGTTTCACGTTTACTCTAGTACTCTCCTTCTGTGACATGGTCATCCATTTACCAGATGAAAGGCTGTGGGCGCTGTCTACCTCAAATGTAGTAAAGCCTTTGCCATGTTTTCCCTCATCATTTTCCTGGAGAAACTGGCTGCTCCTGACTTGGACAGATGTACTCTTCACTGTGTAAAGAACTGCCTGGGTGACCAGGCCCAGAGAGGGGTGATGAATAGAGTTGCATCCAGCTGACAGCTGGTCACAAGTGGTGTCCTCCAGAGCTCTGTGTCGGGTCCAGTCCCCTTTCATTGATCCTTATAAATGATCTGGATGAGGGGATGGAGTGCATCCTCAGTGAGTTTGCAGCTGACACCAAGTTGGGCGGGAGTGTTGATCTGTTGGAGGGTAGGAAGTCTCCACAGAGGGATTTGGACAGGCTGGGTTGATGGGCTGAGGCAAGTGGTGACAGTTCAACAAGTCCAAGTGCCAGGTCCTGCAGTTCAGCCAAAACAACCCCAGGCAGTGCCACAGTGTACACAGAGTGCCTGGGAAACCGCCCAGCAGAAAAGGACCTCGAGGTGCTGGTGGACAGTGGCAGAACATGAGCCAGTGTATGCCCAGGGGGCCAAGAAAGCCAATGGCCTGTATCAAAAATAGTATGGATAGATAGGAAAGACATTGCGATGCTGGAGCATGTCCAGGCAATGGCAACAGAGCTGGTAAAGGCTCTGGAGCACAAGTCCTATGAGGAGCTACTGAGGAAGCTGGGCTTGATCTGACTGAAGAAAGTGAGGCTCAGGGGAGACATTATTATCTTAACAACTGCCTGAAAGAAGGGCGCAGTAGACGCTGGTCTCTTTTTCCAAGTAAGAAGAAGAAAAGGCTTCAAGTTGTACCAGGGGAACTTTAGGTTTGATATTAGGAAATATTTCTTCACTGAAAGGGTTGTCCATTGTGGAGGCAGATGAGCTTGCCAGGCCTCTGCCCTGGAGGGATGTCTGTTGAAAGGAATGTGATAAACTCATCTCAACCCTCCCCGGGAGAGATAATCCTTAGATGAAACAGTTCTCGCTCTGGTCAGGGCAAAGCACGCACAGTGCTCTGATAAAGCCATGTAAATCCTTTCCAACCCATTGTTTTTTTCCCTTTGGTACCATCCCTGCTTTCCCCCATAAATATTCCAGAGTTTGCCCTGTTCAGGAGGGAGCTGTCATTCCTGGCTACCCTTTGCAGGACACTGGACAATAAAGGCTACCCTCTGGAATCACTACACTGCACTCCTGTCTCTCTGTCCCTGAGGCGGCCTGGGAGAACCTCTCAAGGCAGAGCTGAAATCACTGCAAAGAGCAGAAATCACTGCTAAGAGCTGAACCACTTCCAGCCACTGGCTGTGCCTTGCTGAGGCTACCCAGTGGCCAAAGGACTGCCTGAGACCCCTGGAAGGTTATCTCCAGCGAGACCTCTGTCTCGCAGAAGATTGTGGCATTGTGGGTTGCACTACAGACTCTACAGTTGTCCATTAGTCCAGGATGTGAACAGGCTTTCCAGGAAAGTCGTAGTGCTACCATTCCTGGAGGTATTTAAAAGATATGTAAATTAGCACACTGGGACATGGTTTAGTGCTGGACTCAGCAGTGTTAGTTTTATAGTTAGACTTGGTGATCTTAAAGGTCTTTTCCAACCAAAAGTCTTCATGATTCTGTAACTTTCAGCAAGAAGATTGTGAAAAAAATTTAAAAAATAAGGGAATATAGATAATTTTGGATTGCATTTTAGTATGGCACGTATTTGAAAGATTTCTACCAGAAAGGAAAGAGTGTTTTTCTTTACATAGTGAGATATAAAAAGTTATCTTTCTTTGAAAGATGGAAAAAAAAGAGACCATAACACAATATGGACATGCTATACATGTGAAGGTTAAGGTTCAAATAGTTCAAGTTGTGTTAATGTTTCAATGACAAAGCAACCATCTATGAAATTCCACTTTATTTTTTTTCTTTGAATGAGTGGGAGAATTATAAATTAAATGTTGTTGTTCAAGGAGGTGTATAAATAAACTGGTATAATTAGGTGTCATAATTAAGGTGCCCATTGCTGTTCCAGACACATTTACATAATTGTCAGTGCTAAACTGAAAATAATTATTTGCCAGAATTGCTTCTGTTGAAACTGATCATTCCTTAGTTTGTATACTTTTCTATAAGTATTTGTTTAGAAAATAATCTAAACTCTGAGCATAAAATGACTACATACAAGCCATAATCTTCACAAGTGAAGAAGTGTACAAAGTTTACCATGTTGAAATTTAGACAAAATGTCTTGCCTGCTATCTTGTTACACATCTTCTGTATAAAGGCCAAAATATGCCTTCAATATTCTGTCTGAGATTTGTGCAAGCTGTGTAAGTAACTGCTTTGCAAAATGGAATGAGGAAAAAATTCTTGTTTCATGAGAAATTACAAGCAAAGAAAAAGCCCTTCAGACTGGTTGGTTGGTGGGGTTTTTTTCACAGTTTGCTTTCATGTGTTGTATTACTTGTTAGAGTACACTTACACAAGTATCAGCAAGCAGAGAATTGAGTCTTGTGCCAGTTCATGTAATGCAGCTTTCAGATTACTGCCTTAGAAAAACAACTCAGATTTAGGCTTAAACAGTCTACAACAGTTTTGTTTTGTTGAATATCAAACTAACCAGATATCTTAAGTGCAGATGTTTTAATCCAAAGAAGAAATATCTTAGGGAAATTGTATTTCTCAGAGATAAACAATTTCGTATTAGTATAAAGCTGTACATGAATATAGCTGCAGTAATTTAAGATATTGTCTACGTGTGTAGAAGTAACAAATTTTATAAACCCTCTAAGATCCTTTAGAAACAATGAGAAAATTATTCATACACTTACTATGACATTTTTGTCCTTAATCTTTTTCCTTCTTCCTTACTCTTAACCTTTGAAATTTCTCTTTTTCTCAAATTAGAAGTTAAAATTCTCTGGGACAGTTTTGATCTGTTAAGCAGGGGTCCTAAGCCACAAACAAATAAAAATGAAATAATATCCCAGTAGAAGATACAGTTTTATCGGGGGATATGGGATGGGTAATGTATAAGAGTGTTCTATTTCCTTCATTATTAGTGTCATATTCACTTCATTTGGTACAAGACTGTCAATACCAGAGTTGGATTTGTACTCTGTTCATAACTAAAGGTTTATTTTTAAATAGTTATCTGACAAAAAATGTAAGAAATTAATGAGATTGGAAGACTCTCACTTTCTATACACATTATTCATAGATCTGTATATATTCACATGTGTTTATTAGTCTTATATATATATATATTTGAAGAGATAAAGGTACATTTCTTTTTTTTATCTTTTTGCTCCTAAAGAAACTGTTCTTTCCTCTGTAATGCAAGAATGAGTTTAAAATGGGAAGTATCAAAAGAGAAATTCTGCATATCTCTATTTCTTGCATAATTTCTTGTTGAGAAACAAGGTCTTACTAAAGGAATATGCTTCTCCTCTTTTGTTTGTAAGAATATCAGTACATTTTCATCACTGAGAGTAGTGAATAAACAATAAAAACTTTTTGATTAAATTTTGCAAACTTCTCACATAACAGTAATGTAAATGCAAACTACTTATCTCTCAGGAAAAAAAATTTAAATATATCTAAGTAAATACCCCAAATTATGATCAATCTCTCTTGTGATTTTATATTTCAATTAAACAATATAATTTCAAAATTTTCATGTAATATTTACCTTATTTCCCCTATTTTTTAGCTCATCTACTTATAATAATATCAGTAGTCATATGAAAAGCCATTAAAGCTAATCTTGATTGATTAAGAACAGGGCTGACATCAAGGTCTTGTCTATCCTGCTTCCACCTACAGCCCCTCTAGCTTGAATAACATTAAGCTTTCTCTGCACTAGAAGATTATCATAATTTTAAACACCCATACTAAACCAAACTGAAATTCTCTCAATTACTAAGGATATTTTAATAAAAAGAGATGTCATAGAGAAAAAGAAGTTCCAGAATCATAAGAACTATGCTTGCTAGGCCTTTCAGGCTGGTTTTACACAAACAGTTCTACCAGCCCTTCCAAATTACTTCTGCTGTAGATTTAGGCCTAGCTGGACCTATAGTTTTTACTGTGGAAATACACCATGTCTCCAGTTTTACAGTCACAGCACTACAAAAAAACTTGTCAGCAAAAAGCATCCTCCAATAAATATCCTTCTCATGACCTTTCTACTCTAAGAACCCTCAAGAGAGGTTTTCCTTCTATGTCTTTCATGCTCAAAGTAGGCTTTCATTAGCAATTGGAAACAACCTTTTCCCACAAGGAAAGGGGAAAATGAGAAAAAGTTCAAGCCTCGACTAAGGGCTTTGCATGCCATGGACAACAGCTGGCCTTTGCAGCATCTTCACTCACAAGAAAGTCTCCAAATCTTTTCACAGGATTTAAAGCAGCTCTGAAAAGACTTCTGGATGAGACAGCAGCAAGGATCTGCACTCTCTTCCCCAGAAGAATGTGGCAAGTTTTGCTGTGGAAAGTGTAAAGCCATGTTAGCATGCAGGCAGTAATAACAGTTTTGCTCCAAAGTCTCTTCCTTACTTCTGTTGTGATATATGAAAACACTCTTAAACTACACAAGAAAGGAAAAATGAAAGACAGTACAGACCTCCTCAAAAATGTACTTCTGACTTTCTTGTCCTTGTTTACCTGAAAAAATATCATGCTTTTCATTCTTTTTAAATATGTAATGATAAAACTGTAAGTTCCCTGGGGCAGAAAAACTCTTTCATGATGTTTTTGTATAGTATCTTGCAAAATGGGACCACATTCCCATGTGGTCTGCAGGGAGTTCTGCAACAAAATAAATAAGTAATGCTTCCGGGAAAGACATCAAACACGGACTACACTGCATCACTACTGCACAGAACACAAAACCTGCTAAAAATATTGACAGAATCAACTTGCAAGATGCTTAACACGGAAGCAAGCAGTACACTTTGCAACACAAGAAAAGTGTTGCATTGTGCGCTCTAAAGCAGTGAAAAAAGGCATGTGTTGTTTAGGTGCAATAAAAAGTAAGGCATGGCTTTTTAGTACTCTTATTAAATAGGTGAATATTAAAGGAAAAGCAATATCTATGCATATGTAATGTATTACAGGTATCAATTGATAACTAAATCTTTTAAATGTACTTCCATAAAAATTAAATTTGAATAAGTTATCTGTTTGTAGGAACTTAGGAATGTTCTCTAAATTATATCAATATTTTTTAATTATGTTTAAGAAGGAGATTACTCCAAAATAGTAGTCTTCAATAACAAGTAGTCCATCTTGGTCAATTATTCCTATGTGAGTAATAAATTGTCCCTATTTGCTAACTCAGCCAACAGATATGCTTGACTGAGTCAGGAGAATTGATAACCTCTGTGTAAAAAAATCTATTACTCATCAGATCAGCATGTCCATAATCTCAGGGTTCTGCATCAACTCCTTTTCCTCCTCTGAAATGACCTCACTAGTGAAGGAATAAGGCATTTTATGAAGACTGGCAAACAGAATTTACAGCAATATTTGTTTGGCTGTTTTTTCTGCAAATTACTGACTAATATCTAACTTCAGGAAACTGCAGGAGAACTGTCACCCCAGAGCAGTGTGATGATTTTAAATTGCCATTAATCTCTTTTATGGAAGAACTAAACACCAGTCATTCAAACCTAGACTGTCTAGAACAGAAAGTCACCATCAGCACAACCCATGTAATAAGCAACATGTTGTTGGAAGCACTCAATAGTATCATAAATTATGTGCAACTCATCCACTGCCACCCAAAAGCCCTCCCCAAGTGAAACTTTTATTTCAGTTCTCTCTTTTGTCAAGCCCAGCTCTTTTATATCAAGATGAGGTTACTCCCCAAACCAAGTGTTGAGAGTTATGAGAAAGGGTAACTGATTTTCAAAAATAAGCAAGCCAAGGTACCAAAAATTATAGCAAAAGAAATATAATTAATAGAGTTTTCTATTAACAATATCCTTTAACTAGGGAAGCATAAAGTTATATGCTATCCTGAAAGGGCAACCTCTGATGACAGAACTTATGGGCATTTTCAGCTGCGTAGGCTTTATCACATCTACTCTACTTAGTAAGTGTGACGGACACTTCATGTCAGGGACTTCGATGTCATTCAGGCTGATGGGGTTTAGAGATGATATATCTTTCTTGCTCTGGTTAGGAACAAAATGTACAAAGAAATTGTGTGGTCACACTGTTCAAAGTTGAATGCAGACCAGAGAGAAAAAAGTTAATGTGCCTGACTGCAGTATTTGCTCTTAGCATGCAGTTGCAAGCTTTGAAAGTCCCGTTTAAGTATCTCTTTTTTAAGATAAATACCTATTAAGTAATGTATATGCACAAGCTGAAGTGTTAAATGGTTTGTTGAAACCTATTAGAGTACACAAGATGATAAACATAAATTATAGCTAATATACTGCACCAGTGATTTTTAAACATAAAAATTACTGACACTGTAAAAACACACTTGAGTCATCGTAGCAGCATAATAGCACTAATCCATGTTTATCCAACCGTGCACTTTTCAAAAACAACACAAACCTCTAATAAATGCTTTGGCTTCACCTTGACAACTTATATGGGTTATTGCCTCGTTCATGCCTGGATAACCATGTGTTATGACTTAAATGTTCTTTAATATCAATTTATGCCTTGAAGAAAAAGGATTGAATAACATAGTGTACATATGGTTCAATTTATTACAGCAAAACAATCATTTTAGTTTGAAGATATTTTCTCATGGTGCATATCATAGAAATCTTATTCAATAGAGCTCTCAATAAACCAGATTTTTTATGTCACAATAAATGAAACTAAGGCAGCTAATTGTTGCTAAGATTCTAAATAGATGAGTCTATTTGGCTTTCTTGTCAATCAAGAAATAAATTCCTTAACACTTGTATTTCTGGATTCTAATGTCTCTAATTGGATTTTACACTATCTGATTAACGATGTAGTTTATAGACTACTGTAAAAAAATGTGATACTTAAAAAGTGGAAGAGGAAATTGTGGGCTGTCAGCATTTATGGAAAAGGCCAAGACAACATTGAGTAATTTAGCATTTTTGCAAAATGGCAAGGAAAAGCATAAAACCTGGTCAATGATGCCTCATTTGTGGTACTCTTGTTGTGTGTCCGTGATACAAAAGAAGACCCTGGAGTGCTATTCTGAAGAATGTTAAAATACGTAATAGTCTGTCCTGAAAATGGATTGCAGTTTCAGAAAATTACAAAATAAAAAAGAAATCCAAATTTTAATTTAGAACTAGAAGCAAAGTATAAGCTTAAAATTCAGCCACAGACTCATGATGAATAAAACCTGCAGAAAGTAAAAGAACAAGGTAGAAAAGAATGCCTCAAAGTAGCCTTGCTACTTCTGCAGTACTAATTTTTACTGACAGTCTTATTTTCATGAACTCTACACATTTTCCTAAAAGAGCTTTGGCTGCGGATATGCAAGTCTATCTTTTGCCATGTAATTGTTATTGGAAAGTGAAGAAGACTGTCTGGAAGCTAATTTAAAACCATGACAACAGTAGAATTGGCGCTGGCTGTGGGCACTACAACTCTTCTTACAATGAAGATTTTCATAATATTCAGGTCTTAGAATCATAGGACCATAGAATTGTTTCCTTTGGAAAACACCTTGAAGATTGCCAAGTCCAACCTCTGTCCGAGGCAAACCAACGCACAGTAAAATATTCTCCTTTAGGTCAAAATCTCTTGTATAATACCTATACACATGTGGATTTAGAAATTTTGGAAGAAAAAGTTAGTTCAGCTATATGGAGGAATATAAATTCTTCATCACATTTCCCACTGCAGAAAGAATCTCAGTACCCAAGTCTGAATTTGTCACTTATCAATATAGGTAAGAAAACAAAACTGCAATTTAAAGATGGAACTTATTCTGTAAAGGAGCATGTCTGATTTCCAAAAATTATGAACACTGAAGAATCATATACAAAATTAAAATACTATACTATGCAATTCTCAGTAATTAAGAGATCCACCTACTGCAGTACAGTTATTTTTGTATTTGAAGTATTATTGCTATTAATATGTTTTTTCATTCCTCTGCTGCACTGAGTAGGACCACTGATCAGGCCTTCTCTGGTCCATTTTGGCTAAGTTCCTGCCTGCTGCCCATGTCCTACAAAGACAGTACCTCATTCCCTGTAACCAGGAGTGGGGAAGCCTTTTTCCCCCAGGGTGAGTTAGTAAACAAATCTAAAAATAAAACAAAGTTAAACTAAAATGTAAAGTGACAAGTAAAATAAATTAAAATTTAAAATTGAAATAAAATGAGAAGTAACATTAAAAAAAAAGTTCATTTTTAGGCAAATTAAAAAGTAAAACAAAATTGAACAAAGTAAATTAAAAATTAAAAATAATGTGGAACAAAACCCTAAAAAAACTACCCTAAAGCCAACATACCATGCACATAGGAAACCAAAGTAAAACCAAAAGAAACCACAGAAAACCAAAGTAAACAAACATGACTACAAAAACATCAAACCCCCAAATCTGAAACCCTAATACAAGACTGTAACGTAAAGTGAAATAATACAAAACCCAAGGCACAACAAGAAATTAACCCCCCCCCAAAAAAGTTTAAAACCCTCAACAAATACAATGAATGACTGCAATGTAAAACAATGTATAAAATTTTTAAAAAGAAAAAATAAAAAAATGTAAATCAAAGTAAATAAAAATTTTAAAAATCCAAAAGTAAACCTCCAACATAAAACCCAATGTAAAACATAAAACCCCAAATAAGTAAAGCTTCAATAGAAAGGAAAAATAAAAAAACTAAACCAAAGTAAAACAAATAAGCCCCAAAGCCAACCAAAGTAATCCTAAGTAAGTCAGATTAAAAAAAACCCCAAATTAAATGTGAAACTCAGCGGATGACAAACAAAAATAAAACCAAGCTAAAAGGAAAACAAAAAATAAAAGTACTCAAACAGTAAACTAAGGTAAACAAGTCAACAACCTCCCCCAATAGAATCCCAACATAAGACCGCAATGTAAATTCTCAATATTCAAAAATAATAAAAACTCCAGAGCAAGCAAAAAGAAAAAATAACCCAAAGTGAAAAATTAACAAACTGAAAAGTAAACCCCTCATGGAAAAACCAACAAAATACCCAAAACAAAAAACAAAAACTAACAAACAAAAATCCAACAGAAACAAAAACAAGCAAACAAACAAACACAGACAAACAAACAAAAAAAAACCCTCCAGCTGAACTCTCTGCCACTGAGTGTGACTCTTTGGTTCAGCCATTTCTCAATCCAGTTGACTCATCCATTCTACACTTCCTGAGTTTGCCTACGAGGATATTCTGAGAGACAGTGTCTAAAGCCTTGCTGAAGTCGAGGTAGACGATACCCACTGCTCTCCCCTCATACACCCAGGTAATTGTTTTACTGTAGAAGGCAGTCAGGTTGGTTAAGCATGATTTACCTTCAGTGAATCCACACTGACTACTTCTGATCAGCTTCTTGTCATCCATGTCCACATGCATAACAAGAAGCTGTTTAGGAGTAGTCAGTATGGCCTCCAAAATTAAGTCCTCCATCACCTTTCCAGGGATTGAGGTGAAGCTGACTGGCCAGTAGATCCCTGGGTCCCCCCCTGACGTTTTTGAAGACCATGATGATATTTGCTTCCTTTCACCCTTCATGCACCTCTCCTGATGGTCATGACCTTTCAAAAATGACTATGAGGGGCCTGACTACGATGTCCATCAATTCTCTCAACCCTGGGGGACGCATACCATCAGGGCGCATGGAGTTATAGATGTTAGGTTCATTCTGGTGTTCTGTGACCAAATTGTCCTTGACCAAAGGAAGGTCTTTCTCTCAACATTCATGTACACTGAACTTCTGGGTCAGAGATCCCTGGGGGCTGGTATTATCAGTAAAGACTAAATTCCACACTACATAATCTTTAGCCAAGTAGATGTGTGGGCCTAAGAATGAAATCTACAGCAACAGAATGAATGAGGAAAGAGCTAAGAGAGGCTGCAAAATTCTTCACAGCTGAAGTCCTACAAGTAAATTCCATCTGCACTTGAGATAAAACTACAAAAGAGCAACCTCTAAAAGTAACATAATTTACTAGTCAGTTCAATTTTTTCTCTTTCTCAGAAATTAATTCAGCTTCTCTTATAGAAGATAGTATCAAGATATTTCACAATTTCCAGTGCATTTATCTTCACAGTATCCTTAAGCTATAAAAGAAGCATAATTACTGACACAGAGAAATTAGGGAAATAGCCACCGTCATTGAAAAAGCCTAGGAAGATGTAATAAACTGGTTGGTTCTAAGAGCCTTGACAAGAATCTGAACCCAATGATTGCATTTTTTCTGCTCTTTTTTTCACATTCCATGGTTCAGTCTGTTTGTCTCCTTTTGGTAAAAGAAAGAAAGGCAATCAGGAGTTCAGTCAGAGAGATCAATAGGATTGCATGGAAGAGAAAACTAAACAAGTAATCTGAAAAGAGCTTAAGTGAAGCAAAAAAATGTGATTTTCTTATTTTAAAGAAAAAATCAGATACAACACCAGGTAGGGAAGACTACAAAACAAGACAGACTGCTTATGGCTGTAGATTTATTTAGAGAGAAACTACCTGTTGTCTGTCCTGGCTTGCTATATGACTGAGGAAAGAGAAATGACAACAAAGAGCATCATTAGCTCAGTCAGATCCATCAGCAACCATGGGGCAGCGCACTTGTCAAACAACATTCTTCTCCTCCTCCTCTGAATCCTGGGTTTCTAAGTACTAAGATAATTCAATGACAGCTTCTGCTTTGTATCTTTGGCAATATATATGAAATTTGTGTAAAGACTTTGTTTAACTACTTTAATAAACTACTTTATTTAACTCGCTTGCCAGCTAGTTTCACATTTCCTAAAGTTCCTGACATATTTTCTGTTAGTCCCATATTTTGGTGAAATTGGAGATTTCTGTCTTTGCAAAAAAACCCCCCTATTTTTTACCAAGTCATTTTGTACACTACAGTGCACACAAATGTGGCTGACTTTACATTTTAAAGAAAAAATGTTAAAATAATACATAGAAACTCATAATGAAAATAGAACTTTAAAAAAAGTATTAAAAAAAAACAGTTAAAGGTGGTTCTGGCACCATTCCCTTTGAATTGTGACATTTGTATAATTGTCCTATTTTTTCTTCAGAAAGGCATATTTTTAAACCAACTTTAAATTTTTGCAAAAGCTAAAATATGAATGAGAATGATAACAAAGTGTATACTAAGATCTGTATTACATGTTTAATGAAATTGCTTTATAAGATTAAATCACTGTAAATATTATTTTTTAAATTTGTGTATACAAGCATAATAATTTATTTGCTAGTATGTCTTGGTATTTAGCTTTTTAAAAAAATCATTATTTCTTTTCTATGTGTAACTGACATGAATTTTCAGTAAGAGAGCTACTTACTATTTATTTTAATTTAAGAAATCTTTCTCTTCAGGGATAGTTCCAGAAGCTGGATTTCACCCTAGAATTCTTCAAAACAACCATTCCCACCCTAACAGCTAATACTCATATACACCATAGCAGAAAATTATCAATATTAATTGTTAACCAACCCATGAGAACTATGACCAAGTAGATGATAACAAAAGCATCATCTGGGATTTTTATTTAGGATGAGCTTTCCTTGAACAAAAACAGTTCAGTAGTAGAAATACTGAAGTCCACATACAATCTCATTCCAGCCAAATACTGTGCTGTAAACAAAATCTTCACACATTTGATCTCTGATTTTACTCTTGTAACTTCATTGCAACTGCATTTCTCACACGAAAACTTATTGTCTCACATGACAAAAAAATCAAAAACACACTTAGTTTTCCAGTCCAAAACAGGTGTGTTAATCAACTATCTACAGCTGTTGTAGATGACAGAAGGTATAATTAAAAAAAAAACTTAAAAAAACCCTAAAAAAAAAACCCCAAAAAACCCCCCAAAAAACGTAAAAAAAAAAAAAATGAAAGAAAGAAAAACAAACCTGAAAAAAAACAAAAAACCAAACAACCTGTTTGAATTCTTCTGCAGCTGCAGAGGATGTGGGACCAGATTCTGACATGAAAAAGAAAGAAAGAAAGAAAGAAAGAAAGAAAGAAAAAAAAAAAAAAAAAAAAAAAAAAAAAAAAAAAAAGCCCAAATTCAAGATATGCCAATTCACAGGAGGAAATTTTTTGGTGATTTAGAGTGTGTGTTACATTTACACCAACTTTACTTTCAGGTCTCTCTTGCAAGGACCTTAGCTACATAAAAGGCATTCTGAATCCTTCTGTTGGAATAAATTCAACACAATAATTAAGACTCACATTTTAGGTCCTTGATATTGACATTATTCAGAAATGGTAACTTCTTACACGAGGTAAACTCATCTAGACCCAAATCTCCACTTTCTTTTTTTTTGGTTTTGTTTTTTTTTTTTTTGGTTTGGTTTTGTTTTGTTTTGTTTTGTTTTTGTCACAGGGGAATGCTACGCTCCTTGAAGACTCTTCTGGAAACCTACGCCTTACAGAGAGCAATTGCTTCTCTGCCACCTGGAAATACAGTACCTCCAATAGCTCCCTGTTTTTCCAGCCACACTGATAAAACCAGCCATGCTGATACTAAGGACATACACCTCAACAAAGCAAAATGAGAATGACATCCAGACTAGGAGTGTGGATCATTTACTGGTACTGAAGCTGCTAGAGTTTTATGCCACCTCATGGTAAACAAAAGTTACTGTAATATTCAAGAGTACATTTTCTTTAAATTCCTCAGACCATCCACGTTTTGGTGTTGCTTAGCCCCAGTACAGGTCCTTTTCTTCAGCTAGTTGAAGAAAAATCTCAAATATAAAAATAATTTCATATATTTCCACAGTTTTAATCTTCACTTCACTTGTATGTCAATAGTGACATACAAAAATATAACATTGGTAAATCACTTGAAAGGTCTAGTAAGCTTACCCATGCAAAAAACATAGTTCTTTCTCCTCAGGGGGAGTCTGAACATTTAATATATGAGGACAAGTATAATACCAGTTCTGAAATATACCTTTATTTTTTTATGACCAGGGTAATCCCATGGGCTCTCCTCAGTAGATTTTTGTCTTACTCTCTTTGAGAATCAAAGTGAAAATGGAGAAGTGTTTTTTACACTGTTTTTACTTATGTATTTATTCCAAGCTCTATAGAATATTTCTAAATCAGAAACATTCTAAGTTGGCACATAGGTCTGCAACTTTTTTATTCAGAAGTCAATTGTTCAGAAGAACATTTGAATTTAGGGTATTATTCTTCCCTGAGAGGGAAAGGAAACAGAGCGCTCAGTTGGTGTTGTGCTGGTCCCAAGTTCAGAGCAGTGGTGGGAACTGAGCCTACAGGGAATTCTGAAGTCTGAACAGGAAGATTAATGGTCCATTGTAATAGTGTGTTAGCATTTGTCTCTGAAAGTGGTAATTTTGATTCATGGTCATAAAGAATAGGAAATAAATATTTAAGCATTACATTATTTACTTGCCATGTGGAGTAAATTTCAAGATATTGAGTGTAAAGGATTTTAACAGAAAGACAAAAAATTTTAACCATAATACTGCAGAAATATAAATTAAATTAATAGTATATCATATAGAAAGAAAATCCTGAGCACTTCTGTAATGAGTGTCACTTAGATGGATAATAGACTCCTTAATATTTGCTTATTCTTTTCCCAGATTTGGAAAGCTGGGTAATGAACTAAGAAATATGAGAAGTTAGACCATATTTTACAAATGTGTAAAGTACTATAGGGTGCAAAAACATACTAGGCCATTTTTTTAAAAAAATTTCAATTAATTTAGTAATAGTGTGATGAGTTGCTTGATTGTGATGAAAATATTTTATGGTTTTCTTAGAACAAACCTTAGTTAGACAGTAATAAGGACTATCCATTCCAGGACAACAATTCTATTTTCCTTATATGTTTGATTTTCTCAGTGCTAGTACTGACATGAGATTGAAAACATGCCAGGTACATTGATACTGTGCAGGGCAAAACCCCCAAATCTATGGAAGATCATATGAACTAAAACAAATAACTGTGTGTGATGTATCATCACAAATAATAGCTACAAACATGTAAAAGAATTAATCTCTTTTTTTAAAATTCACAGTAGATTTTGGTAGAATTTTGTGATCACACATAAAAATCTGCTATATAAATACATTTAAAAATATCTAACACTTTGGTATTTCTTGTGGCTTACTATTAATTATCTGAATTATAGTAGTTCCTAGGAATCCTTGCAATATGTTTCAAACTTTGGCCATCAGCTTTGCTTTTAGTAATTTTTGTAGTGTTTATTCTACCATAAATATAAGCATTACATGCAGCATTTGACAAAGTCTAGTACTACATTATGTTGCCTTTTCACACCAGAACTACTTCAAATATTGAACTGGCTCTGGAATATTAATGGTTTTGCCTATGTTGATAACTCAAGCCTATAAGAGCTGGAAAACTTCTAGAATATAACTTCTAGCCACAGGTGTTGATACAGTCAGTGTAGTACACATAGCTATTAAATTTCAAAAGAAGCTAGCTTGCTTGATAAGCAAACAAATATAATTTTATAGGCTGAGTTTACATGGGAACGTTTGCAGTTGAGATCCATGCTGCCTGTTTTCTGCTGTCCTAATTATTTTTTCTTTTTCACAGTACGGTTCCCTCTAGTGATTCTTATAAGGAAAAAGGCTACCTGATCCCTTAATCCAGCTAACATTTTACGAAAGAAGATCCAAATTAGTTTTGCTTACACCAGATGCTTTATGTGCAATTGGGTATCAGACAATGGTGACTGAAATATGAAACACACAAATTCAATGATCTCCTTTGAAAGAATTTCTTACCTGGGGGAGCTAGCATGAAATGAGTTGTTTGCATAGTTGCTGCCGCTGTGCAGCCCTGTCTCCACCCCTTATGCAAACCAATGAATGTGTAAGCTGATTGCCAGATATCCCCAGTGTCAGACTCTGTAACAAGAAATGCAATGAGTATTTGATGGAAGAGAAGGAAAATCAGATTTAGCAGACTGGTTACAGCAGGCAAATACGTTAGCAAATGAACATATTATGCCTACAAGCTTGAATGTGCTATGGTGATATATTTGTGCAGGTAAAAGTTAACAGAAATAGCAGGAAGTACAGATAGAAAAATATGCCAATAATTAGCTATGCAAATGACTTGCTATGTAGTTTTCTGGAAGTTATGCAACTTCTTATTATGTTTTAGTCTAAATGTGATAATATTTTGTTTAAAGTATCAAACAAAACATTTTAATGTCTCATTGCTTATAAAAGATGATGTACTTCTGTATTTAAGGAACATACATTGGAACGTATCCTGTGAATCAGTAAAAATCTGGTGATTAGTCAAACTCCAGTAGCAGGATCCCAGTATAAAGAAAATAAAAGTGTTGAATATACTGGTACTTTTATATATATATACACAGGTGCCTATGGAAAGTTAGTAAAATCCAGGTACCGTTTCCAGGTGGAAGTTTTCATGCAGTCACCCTGTTTTGAAGGATAAGAGCATTGAATAGAGTGACTGAAGCCCTTCCACACCAGTCGCCCTCAGTGTCGCAGAACTGAGGTTGCACTGATGCATTGAAGTTGTTATTGTCCAGTCAGAGCCTATAGGAAAATAGTGCAGAAAGAAGATAGATGAGTTATGCTAATTAAATTTTTGGTAAATGTTTCCTAGGCATCCACAACTAATCAGGATTTAACTACCCAGGCGACATGGCTATCTACCCCAGACAATCAATAGAACATACCCTAAATATCTAAGCCCCCATCTCAAGTGATGTAGTGCGTCTCAGCATCTTTCTCCAACTGTTACCACAGTTTCAGAGGCTGATGAACACTGATCACTCTTTGGTATTAAATACATTATTCTTACCAGATACAGTGTAATCCACATTCTCAAGGCTACTGCTCAAGTCAAAACTAAAGTGCCAATCTTGGCTCCTATGATTGCTTTCCATGCTGCACTGTTCCTGGACACTGGAGACGGTCATAAGCCCTGAGAGGCTGGAAGGAGGTAGACTTAATTATGCCTGCAAAATGCCATTATTATAAACATCCTACAGAGTGCTTTGCTTGCAAAAGTTATCCTCAGTAGGACCAAATTCCTGCTAGTTAAATCCCTTCACCCACATGCTGTCTCACAGGATCCCATCTGTTGGAGGGAGTTCTGTGGCTTTTTTTTTTTATTCTGCACAAGCTGTCCACTGCTAACTTGTCCAACAGATGTGGACACAGCTTGGCACCCAGAGGTACACCTAATCTTCATACCCCTCCTTCAGGCCTTTCTTCATCAGTTACAGCTGCCCTCCTCATCTCATCACACTGTCACTATAGCAGCATCAAGCAAAGATGGTAAAAAAACCACTTCTGTTTTGAGACACCACACATCTGCTCCGTTATGAAGCAAGATGAGCATGGATTTTAATCACAAGTTTCTTACCAGAGGTAAAAGAGAAAGCATGAGGGAAGAGACAAGATTCCTGGGAAGGAAGGAAAGATAAAGACAGATAATCAAGAATAGGACTTATTTTCCTTATACTCAGTAAGTACAGAGAAATAAGAATGAGCAGGCCAAGCAGCACTTGTCACTAATGCCAAGAGGCAGGTATGAAAAACATTTCTTTGGCAAAAGATACCTCTACTGAACATTCTTGTTAAGTGAGCAGCCAGCTACCAGGACTTACCTATCGAGAACCACAGAACTCTGTGGTTAGATTGGGAGCAAACATTCACATCCCAGACTGAGTCCTAGAATCTGGCACATCTCTCACAGACCAGATGCTGAGATGTGCATGCTACTGTCTCAGAAATGGCATTCAGAATTTGGATTACATTCTGTTCACAGTGCCTTGTATTTTGCTGGGAAAATAATGAAGATTTTGATTAATTCGCAAAGGGCAACATTCCCAGGATCCTGGAGTCTGTCAATCTGCTAATTCCAGGCAATAATCTGGCTGTGTGCTGAAAGTGTGACAAGAATGACTGCAGCAATGTCTCCATGCACTTCAAGAGACTCTGCATGTTAAAAATATGCTGAGGAGCAGATACGTCCTAGAAGAAAGCGCAGGATCTCTGCATGGCTCTGATGTTCAGCCTGGAGTGTTCAATGCAGGCCTTAGCTGTTACAGGTAAGAATACAACAGAGACAGGTTAATATTTCTACCCAGCTCCACTCATTCATCTCATCCAAACTGCAAGTGGGGTGGTAATGTATCAGAGCAAGGACACCACCTAGTTTCCAGGTTATGTCTCTAGCTTGCACACAACCTACCTCCAAATATTTCCTTCATTGTCTCTCTTTTCCCCTCACCAATAGAAAACATCTACCCTGCTAACCTTATGACTTTCCTCACCAGGTCCCCCTGCTGTGTTCCATCAGTTACTTTCTAAGCTATGAGGCCAACTGCCTTACACTAATCTACCTCTTATACTAATCTACTTCTAAGATACTGTGAAAAATCTGTCATTATCTCCTTTCATTCGGGTTGTTTGCTAAGTCAGCCAACATGCATTTAGGGCTCCACTCATACACAGACTTTTGAATGTCATTGATATTGCAGGAAATTCATTTCTTTGTTGTATCACAGGTCCATTATGTGTGGCATTTTATTAAGTTGTTGTAATATCTTGTCCAGATATCTTAAGCACTTGCAGTCTAAATATGGTAAAGAGGGGATAAACAGATACAAGCACATTGCACAAGGTAAAAATACAGTTAAACAGAAAAAGTGGAGATGCATTCTAAGTTTTAGAGTCCACACCCCACAAACTCCTCAGCAGAAAAAAATCTGTTCTCAATTATACAGACTTTAAAGATTCTAGTAGATTTTTCGTAAAGTGGTACAATTGTTTACAAAAGCACAACTGAAAATTTTTCAGTGAGATTCTTCATCAAAGATCTTCTCTACTGCAATTTATCCTTTTTCTCCATATGCTAAAGATTACTTTGCTAGAAAAATATTTTTTTTTTAAAGAGAAAAACTTTGGAAATACTAGAGTAGTTTCCTCAGGTATGCAATACTAGGTTAAGCAGTTAGTTCAATCTTCTTTAAAAAATATTCAAAATGCTTAACTCTTTTAGTGTATTCCTTCCATGTTAACCATATATTACAAACCTTGCAATCCTACTAGCGATATCTAAACTGAAAATTTTTCTCCTGTCTACTACTGGAATAAAAATTTACCTCAACGGGCCTAACATAATGTTGAATACAAAGACTGAAGTGCAATTTTAAGAAATCTTTGTTCAAAAAGGGGTGTCTCCAATCTTGATTATCATACATCATCACTTTTTTGAGTAGTCTTCTGGCAGCTGCAAACAAAGCTTTCGGCCATTTATCTATTTCAATCACAATAGGCTGAATCATCACCATCTCTAGACAGATTTTTGAACCATGCACATGATACATAATAAAAGAGTTTGCTAGAAAAATGCAGATTTTTCCATCCCAATTTTTAAAAATCCTACTGCAAATTTGAGAATAGTAAGTTGAGGGGCATGGCATTAAAAATATTCTTTTGCCTTTAGTCATTAGAAAAGATTTTTCCTCAAATAGATGATACTAAGAAAGCCATGCTAGGAGGTATGGTTGAAGTCTAGATGGGCTTCCAGGACACCTTGTGGTCATTGTTTGACAGGAGAAAGAAATCAGTGCTAGAAAAAATCACTGAGAAGATACATGGAGCCTGTAACAATCCAGGTTTTCATACTGACCAAATATCTCTTCAGAAAACATGGAGTCTTTGGTTTTTTATTTTCCCAATGGAAATCAGTTATAAAAAAATCATTCTGTTCAATTCAGAGAACTTTTATTTACAGCAATTATTTCCATTGACTTTTCTTTAATTTTCAGCCTCAAATATATCATCACTCTGTAAAAATTGATATGAGTATACAAAGTCCTTACCAGTTTTTCCATAGGTACTTTCAAAATATGCAGCAGAGAAATCACCACTGGGGATGAAAAGGAGATTATTCTGCCTGAAGTAGTGGATATCAATAGGCAGAGGGCTTTACAAACACCAGGGTATCCAGGGATGATAATTTCAGATGCTCTGCCACCTGGAGTGTTTTCACCAAAAAATATTCTGATTATTTTTCTGGATTCATTCCTGTTACAATCACTGCTATAAGGGCCAGATGTATATATTCAGAGTGTTTAGTAGCTGCAGTTTGACTTGAAGGACCCTACACTTCTGATTTCTAACAAAGAAAGGAGTATACAGTACTCCTAATTGCAACAGCAAATTTTTGTATTATGACTCTTCCTATTTGCTCATTTGTTGTTGTACAAGAAAAAATTAACACCTGATATTCTATGCTTATGAGGCAGTGATTGATAACAGCTCCTTCCTTTCTTGAAGAAGTTGCAGGTTGTTCCTTGTTCCTTTTCTTTGAAAAAAAAAAAATAATAGAAAAAGCAAAGAACATGGAACATTCTGAGTAAGAATAGGGAAGGGAAACATTCTTTATCAGAAAAGCTTAAAACACTTTGGTTAGGATTTCTGAAGAGTACTGAAGCTCATCCTTGCATAAAGACACAGAAAAGCACAAAGTGAATACACAGTGTTAACTAGCAAAGCCTTTGCACACCATCAAGCATAGGACACAGATCTTCGGATACCAGCGCTGGGATATATTGTGCCAAGAAGAAATGAGGATTTTAGCAAAAATTCTTTGTGTGTTTTGGTGAAAAAAAAAAAGTTGCACACCTAGTTCAACCCACCAAAACCTGACCTCAATATGTCGTAACAGCTGTACTCTAGTCTTGCCACTAATTTTTTATAGATCAATTATTTAATGCAACTGCCTTTTAAAAGAGGTTCTGTGGCCTCCACTTGCTCATTTGTGCAGAGGAAAAAACATCATACTGAGATCTCAAGTGTTGGAGCAATTAAAAAATGAGAAAGATGTCGTTCTAGGATTTTCAGGGACGTTGCACTTCACAATCTTCAATTTTACAATTAGGATAACTTCCAATGTGTTTATAACCTTAAGAATGTCAACATGTTTCCATTATCTACTGTGTACATATTATTTTGAGCCTACTTCACTGTGTAGAATATATTAATGTATTTATTTAGATTCTGATAAAGTGGTCCTTCAGACACTTAAGGACTTAAAGCCTTCATAAAAATCTTGAACTGACAAGTATTTTAAAATACTGAAAAATCATTAAATGTTAAATAAGGACTTGCATATATTTTCGTTGCTTAATTAGCATTTTTCTATTAAAAATCACATGCAAAAATTACAAAGAGAACACTAAGGAAGGGTCTAATACTCTCTGGCACTTAACAGTTCATCAGGACATATTTTTTATTTTAAAAAAAGAAATAAAAGAATAAAAGGGAAATAAAAATCTTGAAAGAAAAAAGGAGAATGAAATTTATTTTATCTCGCCTTGAACATGATGGGCACACATGATAGATGGCAGCTCTTGTACATTCACTATTTCTGTCTGATAGAGGGTCAGTCTCAAAAAGTGACATATTGTGTAGGGATCTGAAAAATGGATCTCATGGGCGTCATGCCCTTTTACATTATTCTGAAAGGCTCCAACAGCTAATACCCAATCTCTCTCCCCTCAGCTTTCAGGGGGCTTCAAAGTTGATATGGCTGGCCTCAGGCAGGTACTCATTGAGTTGTGCCTGTAAAACTGCTTGAAGTTTTACAACCGTATTCTGAAAATGAATTATGTAAAAATACTCTCTTGCTTACTCCTCATCTGCTATCTTTTTGCAGTCAAAGCCACATTATATCCTTCTGAAACATTATTTATTTTCTATTATTAATTGTTTCATTATTCTCATACAAGGTAAAAAATTGGGATTGTACTGCACCACTGCAGTCACCTCAGACCGTTGCACGAGGGCAATTCATTCCATTGCCATTGTAATGCAGAGATCAGATTGTACATGACATGACCTTCATAATTGTTTCAATCATAAGTTCTTCCCCTCTTCCAAATTTAAATAAAGCAGATTTCAGCTGCTTTAAGGTATGTAATTCCTAGGCCTGCAAGGGATTTTAATCACATTGATGTCCACCCTGTATTCCAAAAGGAGGGGAAGGAAACCATTGACTCATTGGACCAACCTCCTGAAAAGGATAAGACAGAGAAGAAGCACACACAAGAAAATAAAAAATAATTATCTATCTTATTTGGAATCTAAGGACACTGGATATGAGAATGAGAAAATATAATTCTATAAAATAGCAGATTTTTAATTCCTGTATCAAATTACAGTTATGACATGATTTATATGTGTGATTTTACACTCACAAAACCCAAAATGTTTTCATAATTTCTGTAATAAAGCTCTATAAATGTAAAGCCAAGTGAAGTTCTATGAATGTAAAACCAAGTGAATAATCTACTAGGAATAAGTTGTTAAATATATTTCTCTATTTGTTTGTTCAATAAAAATCTAAGCCTTTTTTTTCTCTGAAATCATTAAGCAGCTCTATTTGCAAAAAATATTCTCTCTTTAGAGAGCAGAAATTGCACATTCTTGTGCATTTAAACAGAAAATTTTCAGATCCACATAATGCTTGTCAGTATTTGTCTGCACAGTAAGTAACACAGTTGGAGATAAAGAGACGCACAGTAGGAAATGAGGGTGCTCACCTGATACGTTTGGTATTAGCTTTTACTTGGCAGAACCAACACCAGTTGGGAGCTCACACAGAATAAAGTTGTTTGTTGAAAATTAGTCATCCATAAGGTCAAGAGAAAACTTCTTTTTCCAATTCACTTCAGTGCCACAGATTTTAAAACTGAGAACAAAAATGTAGCCATGAAAAACCACAACTTGATGCAATGTATTACTCTAAAGGTGTTTTTTTTTTTTTTCTATTTCTTATTCATTTGAAACAAATTACCAGCTTTCAAAGAATCTATGCTCATAAAGCTGCAAATCTCCTGCAAATCTTACCAAATATTTTCTTATGTGGGCTACTATGCAGGATGATAGTTGATTCATATAAAACTTAAAACCCATGAGTAATTCCATTCAGTTCATGGTATTACTCATACCCTTTAATGAAGATACACATTTAAGTATCTTGACAGCTCTTTAGAATATACAGGGTCAATTAGAGAATTAGGGACTTTTCATGTGGGCTGATCACCAACTTCCCCTGCTCCCCTCCTTCCCCAGAAGTCCATTTTTGAATCACTGAAGCCTCTTAGAATTCTGAACAACTCATACAGCAAAAAAAATAGTAAAAAAGAAGAAACAAAGTTGTAGAACCAAACTGCACTATGTTGTTGGATTATGAGGCAGACTCTGTAGGATAATACAGAGGAAATAAGTAATAGGAAAAAGGCAGACTGATTTACTTTATTCCTAGAAAATATATTTCACCTTGCATCTGTGTGCTCAAGTTCCCTCTGGAATTTTAAGAATGTAATGCATAACTAATTTTAAAACTAAACAAATTACCAGCTATTTTTCTGAATGTAATTTAAATGTACACTTGTGCAAGTTTGGGGCTTTTTTTTTTTAATGGCAAATGGAAGACGGACTCACACTGACACCAAGAAACACCAAAGAAATCCCCTGGGAAAGGCCCAACATAGGTCATTACACCCACTGTCCCTCCATCTGGCTAAACAGAAGCAAGAAGTTTTCTAGTCTGCCACCTAATTAATAAGAGCACAATTCCAGAATTCATTTGCAACTCAGTACTAATGAGTATATATTGACAGCAAGAATTTCTATTTTAGACATATTAGTGAATATAATTGTATTCCATTCCCAGTGATTGGCATTTTGGATCACACATCATGAAAGAGGGTGGAGATAAAGTTTTCCTCTCTGAAGAAATTCAGTGTTGGATACCAGGGTTCCACAATAACAGCCAAATCAAATTGTTGGAACTTAACACTGTGAAGCACTTTTCTTTCAAATTACTTGATGATTTTGAAAACCTGAATCCATCTCTTACTATCTGTTTTTTAATCCATATGGAGCAGCAGTCCAAACTAAGATCTAGAATTAAAACTACTAAAACACATTGGAAAATCTCTGCACAAAAAGAAAGAACAAGAACTATAGTTGATTCTTTTTAAAAAGCGGCATCATTTTCCTTCTTTGTATTTATAGGAATTCACATATATCAACAGTATTTTCCTATAGATCTCACATTTTTTCTACTTTCTATTAACCTGTTACGAATTTAAATAATGCAATTTCTTAAGTTGATGCTAAATATCAAGTGGCAGCCAGTGCTTGACAATAATTGCATGCATTTTATATGAATGAATAATTTTTAAAAGAATAAACATTCTGGTACTTTCTAATAAAGTCTTTACTGATTTGTGTACCACAATAATCCTTCTCTCATTCTGTGTATTGTCTTCAGAGATATCAACACTGAAGGACAAGAAAATAACACTGCAGCTTGTGTGATGCTCTGCAACAAGAATTTTAAATGCCTCACTAAGGGTGATATGGAGAACTGCATCACATTCCAGTGAAAAGGGATGTTAAATACAAATATCAACACAACGTTCAGAGGCCCATGTAAGAACCAATGAGTGCAATAACAGGCATTTTGTAGGCAATGATTTCTTTCACACACATTTTCAGACTACCTTAAGTCCTCTAGTAAGATCGAACTATTAACTGTGATGAAGCATATGTGTGTAACACTTCACAAGTGGCAAAGCTGGACAAAATGACATACAAGACAGCTGAATATGTTAAAGCATATTCATGAAGGAAGACTGGTTAGGGAAACAGAATATATGTACACATTATCAGTAATAACATCCCTTTCCCTGACAATCTACAAATTTACATGTCACTATACAGTGCCAGTCATTAAAGTCTTTTAAACTGCCACTTAAAACAAGTGTAGTTTAAATATCACAGTGTTTTCCTTACTTTTCTAAAGTTAACAACAGATAAGTGACAAAAGCAAAGTTTTACAGGTGTGACCAGTGTAATTGGAGTTATACAGAACAATTCACAGAAATGCACCTGTACCAAAAATGTATACATAATTTAAATTATTTCTTACAGAGCCTCCAGAGCCAGTGACTGAAGTCTGAGAGTGTTGCATCCTTGATTGTACATGAGTGCAGCTAGAAAATTTCCAATGAGGTTTCAATGCAAACACAAAGGGAATGAGAAAAATGTCCTTTTCACTTTTCATGGTGGCATAGAGAGATAAATCAGCTTTCCCTAAGCACAGACAAAATGGTGAGCTGATTCCAGGAGCAGATTTCCACATGACACCCAGCAAACAGTGTCAGGAACACCGCTGCTTACAGCAGTCCGGCATCGGGCATCAGCATCCGTCTGCAGGTGATTATAAGGAAGAAGCTACACTTTTGGCAATGTCTAAATTTTGTTTTCACCTACTAAAATCAATGCATGAAGCCGGTCCTTTGTAGCAGGCCAAATTAGCTTGGTCAGTTTTTTTAAAAAAATGGGATTTTCTGAAACTAGTTCTAAAGCTATTCAGTGTACTACAGTAGGTGAAATCACAGCAAATACAGTTACATTAAATTTTCCATGAAGTTTAGGTCCTGATTCAGTCTTCATCTTTACCTGTGTCTATACCTGCCTGGAACTCTACAGTATACAGACATCTACAGTCACAACAAAAGCCTACTGTTGAACATAATATTTTACACTCTAAACTGAGCTTCTTCACAATCCTCTAATACATCATATCGAAATACCGACGCTTGTACATGTAACTATGTGGGTATGGCATATTTGAAGATTTCAGGACACGTATGCCAGCATGAAAATACACTAATTTACATGCTAGGAGACATTATGGTAAAGATAATCCAGGGTACAGACATATGGATTCAACTAGCAAACTCTCTTCAATACAAGCATTTTTTTACCAATATGAAGGCACGTTAACGGATTAGAACTGATGTTCCCTATACTGACAATATACATAGATAAAGAACAAGCCTAATTTAGATTATCTAGGCCCAGGATTTGCTACCAAAGGAAAAAAAAGAAATCTGTTTGATGTAACATGCCCCTTTTATATTTCAAATAAAGAAAGAACTCTTGACAGTCATAGAAAATATAACATTTATCCTCTGTAACTTATAAAAAACCTGTACATATAATTAATGATCTGAAATATTTAAAATAAAATATTCAAATTATATTTGTGTAGGAAAAATGGGCCCCTATGAACTCAGTATTTTTAAAAAGCATTTTATCTCACTGTAAAAATAGTAGAAAATTTAGAAGAGAATACTGAAAGAAACAGCATTGGTGAAAGCTGCGGTTTGTAATTGCAAAGTTAATTATCTTTCCTAAACCATCAGTTGTCACTTAGATAGACCAGATTCTAGCAGGCTCTCAGGGGACTGACTTTATTTCATTCCTAATGGCTTGGGACCCACCATTTTGCTGTCTCTGAACATTTGGTCACTGAATGCACCATTTATGGAGTATTGTTTAATTAAGGGCAAATTAAGAGAACTGTGCACAGAATTTAATTTCATATCGTGTGTAAATTCTTTTAAAGAGGGTACTAACTATAGGCATTATAACTTTTCATTATCCACTGTTTCTACAAGGTATTGACAATTTATTGTTTGCAACAGTTAAGAGTTTTGTTTACCCTTTGGGGAATTCTGCTGGCACTGCAGTTTTTTGCCTCATCATTCCATTAACCCCCTATATGCCACTTTCACTGTTTGGAGATCAGCTGTATGTTTGAAAATCCACTTTTTTTTTTTCATACATGTTCAAATATAGTTCCATACAAAAATAGAACAAAGCTAGAAGATACGATGTACTACAGGTATGTACTATATGTACTACATGCATATAGCGCACATGTGCCGCAGGAATTCCTACAGGACTAGTGGAGATTATATTGTCTCCACTGTAGGCAGGCAAAATTAACTGAAACTCTTTGTGCTCTTGCCTCTGAACGGAAAGTGATAAAATGCAAAGAGCTAGAATATTCAGTGTTGTACAGAACCTCCTAGTACCTTCTTGGCAGAGACAATTGTGCAGTTTTGATGCCATTGACTGGTTCTTTAGCTACTGCATGTGACCTGCAGCTTGCTTTTCCTTCTCCCTCACTCTCACCTAGTCCTTCTGCTTCAGCTTCAAAATCTGTTTGGATTGTGATGCAGCACAATGGCTGGAATGTCACCAACACACACACACACAAAAAGTTTATTGAAATCAGCTAAAAACTGAATATACTAACAATAAAATTATTGCATCTGGGGTGAAGAACCAATTCCATTTTACGCTCACAAAAGCATGTAGCTTGAAAGTAGTTATTAATAGTTTTTGAAAGTAACAATCTGTCTCCAAAGAAAGCAGAAACCTGTTTCTAGAATATTTTAACAATCATTGAGGCAATGTGTGTTTTGGAGCAAAGGTACTCCAAACAATACAAAGCATAGCTTACATATACCCTGCAAAGCTAATTCTAATCTATGTAGAGCACAAGCAAGGAGCACAAGTAACTGTCAAATATCCATGGTATATTTTACAGAATGAGCAGAAGCAAATAAAAACAAAGGCTCCTATCAGAAAAGAGATAGAAATGGTTAGCAAAGCTCAAAGAGATCCGCTGTCCTTATGCCAAACCAGTGGCAATACTTGAGTTTTTCAGGAAGATTGCATAAAAAATATCCAGAGACATTAATCTAGCAAAGCTAGTAAGAGCTGTGCAGAAAGGAACACTGTTTTCAGTCCACAGTAAGCAATTTCTCTTTCACTTCAACTTCCCTGTTGTTCTCACTTCAGGGTATGACTCGCTTTGACTGAAGAACTTTGACAGTCACCCCATTTATTTCCTTATACTTCTCTTCCAAGAGAAAAGTAAATTGCAACATTTGCAAATTGACTTCACAAAATACCAACCACGATAGCCAGAAGACGTATTCCTGGTAAAATTGTTGTTATTTCTGTATTTTAAGAAAATTATTTGACTACTGGTTTGGGATTTGGATGTGATAGAGGACTCTGCTCTCTGTCTTACATAATTAAACCTGTCCTAATCTTTCACTCACCTCCTCAAAGATATAAGATCCTTGATGTTTACCAATACTGCAAGTAAATTGGGATAGGATCCTAATACAATTAATGTTTAAATATTTTTACTTCTTTACATATTTTTCAATGGTGCCAAAGTTGATAATGCAAATCACTAGTATATATTTAAAAGCTCAGCACATAAAGAACTGTTGTTGTTGTTCCTCTCTAGAAATAGCTGCCTATTTCTGAGGAAACTGGATCTTCAAAGCATGTCTTACTGGAGAATGAAGCATTTAATTTTTTTAAGGAAGCTCATTTGTCTGCTTAGAAAAAGCATATGAAATTCCACCGCAAAAGCAATTATAAGACAAAATTAGCACTAAGAATGAAAGGACTATCTTAATGATGACTGTAGCATCACTCGCATGACATTATAATACTGTAAGAATTATACAGCATCCAAAACCTGTCAAATGAGATTTAGGAATATAGTTTGGAAGTTATCCCCTATTGAGTTACTGTCCATAATCCTGATACAAATCCTGTAAAATGTTCATGTGAGGTAGTCCATATGCTAAGGGTAGCATATCATTTCAAAGCTGTCAGTTTTAATTTCTGTTTTATTAATTTTCCCATAAGTCTACAGACATACATTTCAGAGGATATCTATCAAGTAGATTGTTTCCACACAAAGAAGCAATAAAGCAATGGCTTATTCTGACGTGCTTTACTGTGAAGATTTCACACATTGGAAGGAACAAGCATAAACATCTTATGAGATGCAGGTGGGAAGATTTTGAAAACCTGGAGGACCAGAGATGAATGACATAGGCATGAAGCATGGATTCAAGAGGGAAATACGGATTTTTGTGTGCATGCAGAGTGAGAATGGAGAGGAGAACCTGTACTTGAATAAGGGGTTAATGCCTGCTTATATTTTTCAGCCCTACCATCACATTCTTGCCCTTAAAAAGGAATTATGACAAGAGTTAACTTAGCCCTTGGCCTGAAAAAGCAGCTACAACCACACTATTTTGAATGAGAATCCTTAGATATCTTGGTAAAATTCTGTCTGTGACTGGCTGTGATTAGTTGAAAGAAAAGTTATGTAGGAAAATGGAAATGAAGAACAGGCCCAAACCTTTTCTAAAAGTTCAGAGCAATCCACTGAACATAAAAGTTTGCAGGAACAGATTGCCACTTGCATTTTTTTCTAGTAGAATGATCAGCAGAGGTTGACCAGCTCCTGTGGCAGGGCTGTGAGAACCTGAAGTAATGCATTTAGCACAATATAAATTTTCTTTCTACTACACTGCAGTTTGCACTTTAACACATCAGTAAGACTTACATTTAAAGGGCAGGACTGTGAAGATGCTCTGAACTTCCATATGTTCTTCAAAAACCAGCGTGATGGAAGCTGTGTCAGTGGCTGATCCCATATAAACCTTTGTTACCTTTATCATATGTTTTTCACCTTTAATTCCCATGTCAGAGACAAGAAAACTCAAACATAAGCTCTCTAGATACACCTACACTGCCAAATAAAATAGGATGAGTGACTGGAAACTGGAATCTTGATTGTTCATGCTGCTTAACTTCTGTCTCACCTTTGACTTAACCCCAGGTATCATCATGGACACAGTGTATTCTCAACAAATTCCAAAAGGGGTATGATAACATTAGCATGCACTCTTCTCTCTACCTGATGTTATAAGCCACTTTTCCAAGTGTACTTTTTTTAGCCATTTTGCCTCCAAAAAAACCAAAACATCATAAGGCTTGATAACAATATAGGATTATAAAATTATAGGACCAGCCCCTACTCTGATTGATATGTTCTTTTACTAACTTGGTAACACAAAAACTGAAGAATGGAATTTTTTCCAATACTATCAGTAGGCTTCTATTGAGCATTTCTGACATGAATCTCTGAAATAGTTTAATGGTAGAATCAAATCAATTTCTAGATATCTGTCAATATAACAATTAGATCATGTGTAATGTAAGAGTCGTTTTAAAATTTGCTGGCATCATAGATCACCATTGCATTAATTAATGGAAATGTTTATATTTAAGTTAATACTGTATGAACATTCCAGTATGTATAATACTTTTATCATGCAAAATAATGTATTGAAGATAATTAAGTTGTAATGAAAATGTGTTTTGATAGTTTGCTAAAAATAACTGAGGCTAAATCTATTTTTGTCCAGAGAAAATTTGAAATCCAATGTTCTTTATTTTAATCTCCCCTGTCTTTCACTCTCCCTCAGATAATTGTTCTTTATAATAACAACAGCTATGTCTGCATGTCAGTTCTCAGATTTCAGATGTGCCTTAGACCATCTCGTGACCACAAGCATAAATCTCAGATCTTTTATCCAGTGGTTTAGCTCTAGATCTGTACAGTGACCCAATACTCAAGATCGTAGTGTTGGCTCTCCACAGGATACCATCTGGACTCTGCAGCTAAGATTCAAACACTAGACATGGCACAATCATGTGGGTTTTTTTCCTCCTATATATTGAGTTTGACTGTTTGCATAGAGTACTGCCTTCTCACTGTCTTTCCATATACTGACGCAGACACAATGAATGAGAGCAATTGCATTTAACATAATTTTCTTTCAAGAAAATAAATTTTTTCTGTTATGACTAGTGCGAACTACTTTCTCTAAAACCATTATTTTCAAATAATTTTTACACATATGATTTTTCCATCTTCTAAAAGACCATCGGGAAGACTTGTTGGCAATTTATTGCAGTTATAGAGAGTTGGATTCTTAACATAGAAATCATCTGCCACAAAAATTTGGAGGATTGATTCCATACTTCTGATCTCATCACCTTCAAAATATTTAAATAGATCTAACAATTGTGAGCAAGAGCACCTTTACAAAACACTGATATAAGGGTACTTAACAAGGATGGTGGAGATCCTTCTCCTAGGTTCCACTACTCATCTTATCCAAGGTACAGGTTAGAATGACGAACTTGTGAGCTGAACGAAACTCTCATGAACTCCAGGAAAAAGACGACTTACTGTCTAGGCTTAAGATTCAGTACTGAGAATCCCAAGAGGTGATATTCTGCTTCTCAGATATCTCATCTATCTCTCCAAAGAGTCTGTCGTGTATTAACACTACTTTTTTGCAAACTGAGCAAGGTTTTCATTTAGCACAAATGCTCTCAAGATCCTGGTCTCCTTCAATAGAGGAACTACATTCTCACATCTATGTGGAAAAGCATCTCAGTTTAGCCAAGATAATAAGAATTATTCTGAGACTAAAATCTGAGTGGTATCTCAACCTAAAGCTCATTAATAATAATAATTATTATTTAAATGGCTAATTTCTAGTGTGATTTTTACACTGATAGTGCCTCCTGTACTGCAGAAACAGTCACAGTACAACATTCTTTGAAATAAGTGGAAACATAGAGGATTTCTAATCCAACTAAAACTACAGTTTACCTGATTGTGTTCTTAGCCACAAACCATAGGAATGCTTCCCTACAGCTTGGCAGGTGTGATTTGGAGATAATTGCAGTAAAGGGAGGGGGCCATCTCTGGCTTGTAATTCTCCTAGAGAGACTGAAGGTCTTTTTTCCTTCTGTGTAACCTTGTATGATAATTTATCTGATTCCACCTGTCTGCTAAAGTAGCGCTTGCTGTTGGGTGTCTGTGGTTAATTGATACCATTCTTGGTTTACTGCAGCTTCTGTGCTAGTCATGAGGACAAGCATAAATATTTTTAAAGTTGAAAACTAAATCTGGAATCACTACAATATCAGTATTCTGCTTAAGAAATTGGGTAAATGGTCAGTCTGGATGCTATTCTTTTCAAAGAGTTCAAATGTGTTGCAGGTTTTAAATCGAAAATCTCTTCTCAAGAAGAAATACAGACTTACATACTGGGAAATTTAAATCAGAACCGGAAAATGGAGTGAAAAAAAAAATTCAGTAATCTCTTGGCTGTGATAAATAAAGATATGATAAAATAGTCAGGGTGACCTTGGCAGTTTAGTGCAAAAACTTGTTCTCTGAAAGTTCATGGATTTGGAAGCAAAAATCTATCATCAATAGCCTTAAATATGTCCACAGATTGTGAATGAAGTTGAATCTTAGCTACAGATCCTGTAACTAACCATCTGGATATTAGTTCCCTAGTTTTGCAAGGAACTTTAGCAGGTGCCTAAATTTATATTTTAAGTATTCATGGACAAAAAGTTAAGAATGTTCATAGGAACCTTGGCTGAACTGTTGGCTCCATATCCAGACAATAAATCTATTTATAGACACATACATATATAGGCCATATGACACCAACAATCCATATTGTATATGCTAACTCAGCTGAAGGCATCTCAGCAGTGTAGGCAGAATCAGTTTTATGGAAGCAGCAATATGGGTCACAGCAGATGGGAGAAAGAGGCTAAAAAGATTCAGTGGAGGCTTCAGCGGACAGAACAGATGGGTTGTGGGGGGAGAGAATGGGGTTTCTGGAGTAAGACTGGAGCTAACAGCTCAGAGGTCAATGAAGGTCCATGATATTCTGGGTACAAAGTGATTGAGAAGACTAAAAAGGCTGGAGAAGCAAAGTGAGGCTTTAGTGGCGTTGTGTTATCAGGATAGTGACAGCTCTTCTATCCTTCTGCACTTCTGAGATCTTGACTACTTTCATGGGTAATCTCCCTCTTCCTCACTTTCCTGAAGCACAGAACTTTCACCATCCACCATCAGCCATGGACCCATCCTCATCTACTGCCCTTTTCCTGATAGGAAGGCCTGCAGTGTCCTGTCCTCCCACAGAGGCAAGGTCTGCTCCTCCTGGGATAAGCAACAGCAGAACATTGAAAAGGAGAGCTGTCACAGAGGACTTTGACTGTACAGTTTCCTGAAGGAAAGACAGACAGAAAAGTTACTATCCTTTCCCTAAGAAGCTGCACATCCCTAGGTTGCAACCCCTGTTTGTTCACTCTGTGTTAGCAACAGCAGGAGAAGAAGATGGCTGTATAAAGCAGAAAACAAAGACCTGCTGTTCAGCCTGGAAAGCCAGGCCCCATCCTTGGCATAGATGAAGCACACAGTCTGCTGCCATAAGCTGCTGCCTACCTTGTCTTTTGGCTTAATACAACTCCGTATGTGAGTGTGAGTGTTGTGTGTATATACATATGTGTGTATGTATAGAGTTTAATCCAAGAAATAATTATAAAAACACAATAATGAGCTTCCAAGTATTATCAAGCCTATTAAGCTACAAATAGTTCATTGAGGACCAATTTCTACGTGCTAAATATTACAGCTAGATTTTGCTTTTATGCAAAAATCAATGCAAACACATGAATCATTGAGAAGCACGCTGCAGCCTTCCAAAGTCAGTTTCTAATTAGCAATCTATTGATCCAAATAGCTAGTACTACAAATAACATAGAAAAAAATAAAAAAGTTCTACCAAGTGTATGGAAAAAAGAGTCAATTTTTTTCTCTTTATAATTAATTTCAATTCTTTCCAGAATTGAGGAAAGTGACAAAGTTTTGCATCCCTAACACTATTGCTAATATTCAGCAATGTTCCTCCTTTCATTTTGTCCCATCAGTTAGAAAACTTGCTTAGATTATGCATGAGAATAAAACAAATAGAGAAAATAAATGAAGGAAAACTAAATTTTGCAGGGTTTTTTTCCTTGCTGCAAGTGTTCTCCCTTCTCAGAACAGGGCAATTGAGCTAGCCTTATAATCCCACTACAAAAATTTACATGCATCCTGATTTTTTGACAAGTATTTAGGATGGTAAAAAACTGTCATCATACTGGAATGAAAACCAACAAAATCTAAAACTTTTATTTATTTATTTAATTCATGTATTTTGTGCCCAGAATAAAGCATGTTAATACATATAAATCCCCCATATGATTGTCTCATGTTTAGCTATGTCCCATAGGAAGCTAGGATTCACCACAGCTAAAAGTCATAGGAATGGCTTCAAGAACTAAAGAACACAGATTTCGCCATGGATATTTTCAATATGATAAAGAAAATCCTAAGAAAGTCTCTAGTTGAGATACCCTATTTAGATCTGCTTTTTCTGTGAAAACAAGAGGATATTCTAAGACTGATCTGAATCTTACAAAATAGCTGAAGACAGTCAACATAAATTTAAATATTGCATAGTAGCAGCTTTATGTCTTGCAATTTTTCTGGTTAAAGAATGAGTGGTGTGGCCTTGGTTAAAGTTGAAGGTTGCTGCAAGAGCCATTATTTAGTCTGTCTTCAGTGATGTGTGGGGTCACCATGTCTTCATTTGGTGGTATGTATTTGTATTGTCCAACCCATGACCTTGACCTTCAATTTTAAATTATGTAAAGACTTAAAACTAATTGCTACATCTCGGGGTAAATTGAACAATTTTAAAAATGCATTAAAATGTGAGTTGCATTCTATAAAGAAAGCCAGTCTTGAATATTCACATAATGGTACTAAATATACAGCAGCAGTAATTCCAAAAGTCAGTGAAACACACCATTTAAATGAAAGTTTGAGATACCTTTTCAATTCAGGAATTCAATATGTGCAGAAAAAGCCCTGGGATTTCCATCCTTCTTAGCACCTACACATTCAGCTATTTGTTTAGAAATAGCAACTTATTTGAGAATCTTGGTGGAGTATTTACATCAAAGTAATTAGCTTATTAGAAACAAAGTCTTCGTCATTAGGGTACCTTTTTTATGCCTCAAAATTATATGGCTTTTTAGGGAATTTAAAAAATTGTTTTTAAAATAATATTTGCTGAAAATCTTTTATTTTTGGCATGGGTTCATGTGTCTGATCACAAGCAAATTCCAAAGCAGAAGCTTGAAAAACATTATTGTAAGTAAGGACACTGATGAAATATATATTTACAAGAATTTGTAGCTAAAATTATGGAGCAGTCCTGAAGCTTAACAGAAACTACTAAAAGAAATCCTACCCGTGAATCTTAGTTACCACAGTTTATCTAGTGTGGATATAGTCCAATTCCATCATGAACCTAGGGATGATTGCATAAATTGAAAATAGAGTCAAAGTTTGATGAAAAGAATGTACAACATGACAAAAGGAATCTTAGCTTGCTGTCAAGACTTGTTATAAATTGAGTCAGACTGATCAAAGGCGATTGCTTTGTTTCTGTGCTGCATCTTGTAGCACAGCTCTTAGACATTGAACATAGTAAATGGGGTCCACAAGGCATATTTATGAGTTGAAATTTCACAAAACATACAGAAATCCTCAGACAAACATAGTATTTTCTTAAATTTCAATATATTTAACACAATTTCTGTACATTCTGGCATCCTTCTTTTGCGCTAAGTAATTTTTGATGATAAAACTAATAACTGTATGAAAACAGTTTTTATTTGCTGTTGGCAAACATCATGATTTTAAGCATTTATAACACATATTTGTTAAATTATCATTGTTCTGAAATACTCTTGCTCACATGGTAGACAATAAGGGGAAAAGAAATGTATCCCTCAATTTTCACTTCAACTTATACATCCCCAAATACAGAAAAGTGAGGTGCAATGAGAGAAAAAAAAGAGTGGTGTCACCATCTCAAGAACAGGCAGGACAGGACACTTGTGTGAGTATAAGTATATATTAGAAAATGTTCCAGCAATCTGATCTCATTGGTGATGAGCACAGAGTCTGTTTCTCTGTTTAAAGATCATTAGAAAAGCCATCACCCCTATTAATGCATGCAATTCTGTGTATTGTTGGCACTTTTCTTCCTGTATTTAGCTTTCATTGAATGACAACATAGAAAAAATCTCTGTGTCTTCCTGTTTTCTATAAAATTTATCATGGCAATACACTTCAGTTTTCAGTTTACATGCCTCAGTTATTTTGATGTAACTTTGTTTAATCTTCTGATGTGCCTGCAGGATTCATGTATGCTTTCCAGTATTCAGGAGGACAAAGAGGAAACTTCTTGTGAAGCATCCTGTAGGTCTAATGAGATATTTCAAAACAGGATGCTTCCAAAACAATGGGTTGACATTCTGTTGAAACACATAATTCGTTTGGTTTCCCCACCTATGAACTTTACATTGAGGTACAAATGTAATTAACTCTAAAACTCTACCAATTGAGTAGCATTCCCACTGATTCTCTAGCACTCAGCGATGTCTTCTGATAGAATTGCAGTGGTCACTTTTCAAAGCTCAGCATTTATTTGCCCCAGCTTATCAAGACATTATTTACAACGAAGTGATGAGAGCAACAGGAATCAAAAGCTTTTAATTCCTGAAAATGAGAAAAAAACTTCTCAAATCTCAGAAAAAAACAGCTACTCCTTGCTTTAAACTCATGGAGAAGTGTGTGAGTCTCAAGTACTAAACAAATTGCCACTGTAATCATGTTCAACAGTGAAAATACTTGGTTACTTGTAGAACTTTGTGCCTTTTAAATGTTTTGCCTATGTCTCCTCCTCCAGGTTCCAAAAAAATCTGATACAGAAAATTTTGAACTGAGATTTAGGTGGCAGCTGGAAGCCACTGATAGGTGAACCATGTAAAGTCAAATGAACTTCTTCTATGTCCTAGAGGTTAATTTAGCAGTAACCCAAAAAATGATCTGTAATTTCTTCAGCTGCACATAAAACCTGCCTCCTCGTTGTCAAAAGTTCTAGTCTTGAGACTATTGTACAAAACGTGAACAACTAGTACTGCTATTTCTTGAAAAGACACAGAGCCATGGCGAAATCACAGAGCACATCATGGACATTTAAGTCTACGAAGGAGTGCTGCAAACCCTGAATTCACATCATGACAGACAGAGCTAAGCAGGGAGAGGTTTCTCTGAGTATGGAGTGATTTCAGGCATACTTGTTCCCTAAACATTCCTTCCATGTGGGCTTAGCTGACTGCATTTTGGTGTGCAGAGTATTGTAATGCCATTTCTGGGTCAACTAAAACTGTTCGCTATAAAAAATTGCATTGAATTCTGCTCCTGGATACCTCAACTTTCATTCCATTTTCTAAACTTCTATGTGAATTGAGTATTAATATTAATGACTGTCCAAAAGTCATACCGAATTTAGGTGATTTGGTGCTTAAATATATACCTGTCTCACCACTGAACATAAGCAATAAACATTATTAATAAAATTGGAAAATGTCTTACAGGAAAAGGCATGTTTCCTTGTTTAGAAAGTAAGTAAATAAATAAATAAATAAACAAGTTCTAATAATGAATAATGCAAGGCCAAATAAATGCACATGTGCCTGATCCAAAACACATTAATTTTCTATTGAACACTTAACAGAAAAACAAAGAAAATGACTTCAGGTGTAAACGAAAAAATAAATAAAACTAAACAAAGTTTTCTTTAGAGACATTTAAACACTAAGATCAAAGAAACTGCCTGGTTCTCTTACTAAATTACAGGCAGCCAAGACTGTTTTTGCAAGCACAATATTCGCAGTGGAATTTCCAATATTTTTTGCCCTGATTCAATGCTCTAAGAAGCTCATTATTTCAACTCTTAGCTAGCTGCAGAGAAGTTATCTGAGAGTTAGGTTGACATTGATAATACATTAAAAAGCTTAGAAGCACATTCTATGGCACCTATTTATGGTAGAGATATTTGTAACATGAAACAAATAAAACTATTAAAGTATTCCTGCCTTTGACATCTTTAGCCATCCAAAGCTGAAAGGAAAAAGAAAACAAAAAATCTTGTCAAAAAGTAGTATTTAAAAATGTCTTATGAAGAAGAGACTTCACATGATATCTTTCCCTTTGCTGCTGCAGTCACGAAGGAGTAGAAGCAGTCAGCTCTGAAGTGGTGAAACATCTATAGATGATTTATTTCCCAAATCTAAGGAAGCATCATACCAGTTATAGTGAAAGTTAATATTCCCTCTCCAACCCAGGCAATGACTGAAAAAATTGCGCTCTCCTTTAACGGAGACATTAGCCAAAAGTCCTCAAAGTGTCAAAGTGTTTAATGATAGCATGCCCTGCATGGTACAATCTTCAGTAAATTTTTGTTGCTACTGTATCCAGACAAGCTTATTCTGTGCTTCTGATCAGCATATACATCTTCTAATATATAGTTTTGGGGCTTTGACTGAACCATAATACTCAACAAGGTGTTGAAAGTACACAGAAAAAAGATGCAATATGATATAATTCAGTTCTGTGTCAGTTTTTCTGAATACTTAAATATCATAATATAAAGGCTTGTATGAGGTCTCCTCTCCCCTCCAAAAAACACCAAACAAAAAAACTATTTGTTCAGTGAAACCAGGTGCAGTGGCAACATTTTATTTTGTTTTTGCAAAATGTCAGTGAACAAAACCCCTAGGACTCTGTAAAAGACGAATATTTTCTAGCCTTGTTCCTTTTATGTTTGATTATGCAATTGTCAATGTACTTTACCTGGGCCCATCTAGAAAGTTATTCTTTGCTTTCACAGTTAATAAAAATTCAAAGAGGACAGGAACATACACAGCTGTTCTCGGATCATGTCTGCAGCATGCTTGGCCTTACATGGGTCTAGATTCAGCCACCATTTGGAAGGTTTTCTATCCGGCCTTAAGGGCTAGGTGCACCTCTCCGAAAACACAGTTTCTGTAGAGGTTGATATGGTAGCAGCCGTTGTTTTGAGTCATCAGATGTGCTAATAGAATTAATTTCACTAATCACATCTAAACTGTACTCTATATGGGTAGTCAATCAGAATTTCAAGGAGGCCTGGACCACCATGCCGTGTGCCACAAGGTACAAGTGTCCTGGACTTTATATACAGCCACTGTGATGCAGTAAAAAAAAGGTATATGTGAGCATTCAGGGTAAATGTGCTACAGTCAAGGTATTTCCAGAATAAACAGGAAAGTGACTAGATAGATATTGGTAAGATTTTATCTGAAATACCAAAATTATAGAATTATGGCTAAGAAAACAAAGAGGAAACTCAAACTGCCTACCCAAACAAAAAGATACAGGTAACAGCTATGTAATAAGCAAGAAATATGTGAGAATGCAGAAAAGGTTTTCTTTGCTTATTCGAATCAAACAAAGGCTAAGATAGGTATATGCTGCCATCAGGAAGTACAGCAGTGGTAAACACTAAAGAATGAACATTAAAATTGAAGAATAAACTGGAATGATTTTGTCAAGAGTCAAATTCTTTCGGTAATTAAAAGACATTTCACAGCATTACAGCAAGGAGCATCTGGAACCATTCTTCAAGTAGAGCGATGATTGTAAAAATATATTTGATAGATCTTGATCATTTTATTGAGGCATTATATGATGTGTACCCTCCAAAAACAGGGGAATGGTCCCAATGCCTCATCCTTTCTTCATTTCTGCCTCTATGTCTCCCTCTTAATTTTGTTCAGCTAAAATGTAGAGGCTGCATTTGCCACTGCCACTGCCTGTTCAGCAGTGTCTTGCATATAGATCAAAACAGGAATAATAGAGACAGTTTTTACAAAACAAAAGTTAAAAAATTGTAGTGTTGTTCTGCTATTAATGAGCCTTGCTGAGAAAAAACTAGGGCAAATGACAGTCAAGAGGTATTTGACCTTTATGTAATTATATTTCTTAAAAGTGAGATACATATATATATATCTGCATACAAGATTTTAGTAAGCATCAGCTGGCACATCTATTTAGCTATTCAAATATATTTTATCTGACTATGTTGATTTCTCACATTTATTTCTACTTACTGGGCATAGAATTGACTGCATTATGCCAGTGTTTGCCATGTTAACTATTTCTAAAGGTTACCAACTACGTAATCATATATGACATGAAAAAGTAGTTGAATTTCACTCCCTAGCAAACTGAGTTCTGAGTCATTGGTACTTCCTTCTGCTGTAAGCTGTAAGAAAAACACCCCCCATACTACCCCCATGTACATGTTAGAGAAATATAAAAGTCAAGTAGAAATGCCATTCTTCTTCATTTGTATGTGAAAGAACTGTGAGGATGTTACTCCCTTTTGGTTGCAAGATAGTGCTCATATGCCCTCCTGCAAAAACTTTACAGAAACATCCTGACCTCTTCAGATGTTTTTTGTTCAAATATTTTCAGTTGAATAATGAAAGCCAAAGGCTTATGATGCATCTCCTAATTAAGACAAACAGCATTCATTTCCATTTTTAAATGCTATGTATTATTTTGCCTCCATCTTTCTTCTTTTTTGCTTTTCACTCTATCCCAACCATCAAATATAAGACTTCAGATTCTCCTCAAAACAAAGGCCTGCACAGCTGTTACTTTGCAACAAGCACATTGTGGGCCCCATCCAAAGCTCATTGAAGTCGCAGTCTTTCAATTGACTTCAAAAGGCTTTGGATAGACTCTTTTCTTAAGCTATATCTTAATATGTGATGCATTTTTAAAGCTCAAAATCCTTTAATGCGCTGACGTTTCTGCAGTTTATTATAACAGAAGATACAAGAAAAATGTGCAAACAAAGAAATGAACTGAGTTAACTCTGCACAAAGTGTTAATATGAAATGTATTCTTATGATACTGCTGCCAACTACTTTTAATATCCTAATAATGTATTGTTACTCTGTGACAATACAGAATAATTTTAAATCCCCATTCATAAGGACTCCAATTATAATCTAATTCAGCTCAGATTAACTATGCTTTGATGGCAATTTCCTTATACAAAAAAAAATTAGTCTAAGATAATACGCTGCAAATATAGTTTCAATGCTAATAAAAGGCAGTTTAACAGCCTGGAGAAGTTCATTCTGACTACCTTTTCATTGCAATGATAAACAGTACATAAAGCACTTCAATTACATATTCAATGTAAAATATGAAGTTGTAACATAAAATTTAGTCAAACCACTGATAACTTCACTTCAGGTATCAGAAGTTTTCAAAAAATAAAATTGGATTTTTGCTGTTTCTACACAACTGCGACAGAGTTGAGATCGGTGTTAGCAGTGTCACCACAGATGCATCCGTTTCATATAATAATTTCATTGCTATGAAAAACTGCAGCAGCTTTCCCTGTTTAAAACTGAAGCAGCTGTAAGTGGGACATTTCAGTTCATTACTGCTTCAGCCAAGCTTTGCACTGAAAATTATTCAGTAAACTTTCATGACAGCTTTTGATTTTTGCTATATCTTACAACACTCTTTTACTGCCATAAGTTGCTTTCTTGCAATAAATGTAAAATGATATGGAGCTACATTGCTTATGCCAGCTCAAGATTTGATCCAAAAGCTGATTCTGACATCAAGGGCCTGGCACAAGGGCATATCATAAATCTAAATGAAAAACTACAATAACGATTTGACGAAGGTTTTAATCTTAGTGATAAGTATTAAGTAATTCCTTTCACTGGAATGCAAGGATTACAGTGCCTGTAATCTTTAATATTAACTTCTAATTGACATTTTTTCTTTCATCTAAAAAACAGCAATTATACTCCAACCATTCGCTGTTTCTTGTTTTGTTTTTTTTTTTTACTACTGTTCAAGAGGAAACTTATGGATGTGTGAAATCTTCTGAGTGATACATAGCAGAGGCAACCAGAATTTCACGCCATGAAAAAATTCTGTCAGTTTGGATTTTATATTACAGAGCAAGAAAGAAAGGGGTAAAAGGGAAATTCTTGAAACTCTTTAATACAAACAAGAGTGACCAGAAAGCAGCCTAGTTGTGACTGACAGCCTTGATTAAAGGAGCCTGCATGGAAGTTTGTTATATTTTATATCAAGCAGACAAGTGGACGGGTCTCCTTTCTCTCCAAGTAGCCTAGATGACTAATTTCAGGGACAAAATATCCTCTAAGAATTTTTTCTGTTCATTTTCAGAAATAAATATTCCTTAAACCTGATAAATTTTATAATGGTTGTAAAGCAGGTCTGAAAATTGTCCATAGAAAACCTAGATCTGAATTCCCACTTAAAATCAGAGACATGGAATAGGATTTTCAATCTGCATCTTCTCTCAAAAGCATCTTAACCTCATTTTAAGGTGAATGGGTTATTTTGGACACCACAAATTCTGCCACTGACAGAGGAAATCTGTTTAAACATACCTGAATATAATACATTTTCCCTTTGATGATCCAAACACAAAGAGAATCCTTAAAGGTGAAAGACTCTCTCACAATGAGCCTATGCTCTAGTCAAGATATGTTTACACATCTTTTCTTATTAATAGCTCACTTTAATCCCTTAATCTGAACAAATCACTCTACTGAAATTATGACCTTTTGAATAAACGTTGGGTTTGCTTAATCTTTTTTAATTGTTGATTATCCCTCTTACTTTTTGAACACTTTCCTTTCTTAAAGATTTTACTGAAATGAAATGTTGCCATTTTCTCCAATTTTGAATTGAATCAGTGACTTTCATTGTTTTGGCTTTTCCCCCCTGTGGTATAAATCTAATCCATTTTGAAAAGAAAATGGAGATGATAACGAAGCAGACTTTAAAGTCATGTAATAAAAAAAAAAAAAAATATTTATGCTGTAAACTATGGCTTATGTCCCTTTGGTAACTGCCATTTTCAAAGTCCTTTCACTATCAGAAATGAGATTTTTTTCAGACTAATTACCCACTGACAACAAAAGAGAGAACAAAAGCCTGCTGGGCTTTGGTTGCTACGCCCCAGTTCCAGGAAGACAGAGGGTTATATTGCTCACCAGCAGATGGAGACACAGTACTCTTCTTGGATGCAATGTGCCATATTAATGGAGTCACATTTCCTGGGTTCTCACTTGTGCATGCTTTCGAGTTTAAATTTCATAAATTCAAATACTTGGAGTTGTTTTTTTCTTTCTTTTTTTTTTTTTTTTAATCAGCTGAATGCCACCAAATAGTTTTATTTATAGACCCCAAATGAATATTTGGAACTACATTTGGCTTGAGAAAACTCACACATTCCCGTTTAAAATTTGATTTCTCTCAATACTCTTTAGCATTAAAATATTTTCCCTCATATACTCCCATCCATAAACTCAACAGTTTTCTTGATAATTGAAAATATGAGTTTACAAATTAATTGAAACATTTTTTTTTTTTTAAATGAGTAGCGAAAAAAATATATTTTCCATGGGTTACAACCATGAAGAATTTTGAAATGATTCATGAACAGCTCTGAATCCTGTGCTTTTAGATACTCAACACAGAGTTTTATCAGTTGTGTGAAATAGCACCAGCATTCTCTCTGATTTTTACTTTGACTCCAGAGAAATACACAGGCTACTTATTTTCTCAAAACAGAAAAATGAAGCAAAGTCTGCCATATTTATTCTAAGAAAAATTGTAAGTGGTGCATCAATTATTCTAGTCACTTGTTTGTCTAATGTCTAGAGCACTAGAGTATTTTGCCCTTCTTTTTTAAGAGTTGCCATATGAAAATTCTGAGTTAACTTATATGCTAAATTCTGGAGGATAGCAAGAATATTTTCTCAAGCAAGACTGTTTTCTCAAGCATGACAATAAGTCAGAGTAAATAACCAAGACTGAAGAGAAGCTAAATAAAAGCACAGTTTATGGTTATGCAACAAATCTACCAATGATTGTTCCTCTTATGTTGGGAGCAAAACGGCTTAGCCAGGAGGTTTGACGGAAGTCAAAAGACAGCTAGAAACCTGCAGGATTAATAACAAGAGGGGTTTTTCAAGGTGATTGGACTGAAATCTCTGAGTTCTGTATTTACAAAAGCTTGATTCCATTTTAGGACACCAGAATTCAAACCATCCATCACTAAATAGATCATACTGGTAGGAATTAACAAGGGAGAGAGAGTAGTGCTTGTTATTGGGGACATAAAGGGGGAAAGAACAAACTATATGTTTCTCAGTATGTGGTAGAAACTTTCACTTTCTCTCCCTCTAAAACATCAATTTATTTCATGACGCAATAGAAAAAGGAACAAAAGTCAAAGAGAAAAAGTATTATTTTTCCAAAACTGGTGAAATAGGACCCTTTCTTGAGCAAATGGCATGTGAAATCTGTTTACAGATTTCCTAAAGCAGTACATATTATCCATCCATTATTCCATGACCCAGGTTAACAACAAATATGGAAGTACATGGGATTTAATGTTAGTTCTAACAGAAACCTCCTGTAGCATACTGATGAGAAATAGAAAATGTAGTCACAGTGAGCTCATGAGTTAATGGTGAATTTGGGCAGCCTGAACTGTGTCTTTGAAGGAATGGCATGTGCATTTTCTTTATGTTGGAGAAATAAAGGATTCAAAGTTGTATATTTTGTTACTTCTCGTTGAAACTATGCTAATAATAATATCAGCTTTCTAGAAATCTTTATTAAGTGTAAAAATAATGTTCATTAGTGGATACATTTGTTCACAAAATGAATAGGTAGAATTTTTCTAATAAAATTGAAATTTTGTCAAGTCCTCCTCAGTGATTGAGTGACCTCAGTTTATTATTCTGATAGATCACAACAACAGATACTTCTCTTTTAGAACCATCATATTCTGAGATACGTAGTAGTAGTAGTAGTAGTAGTAGTAGTAGTAGTAATAGTAGTATCCTCCTAACAGAAAAAAGTTAGGACCATTGCCAAATTAACATAGTATTTTGGTTCTTCAGCAGATACTGAGGAGTATAAAGTGTAGTAGGAGCTATGTTTTTTGCATACTGCATATTTTCATTTTAGCTTCAGTCCTAAAACTTCATCTGCTTTCTGACTTCAAGTATCTATGCCAACAATTGCTTCTCCATTAAAGTCTCTACACGTATGAAGAGAAAAATAGGGGTATAAGAGCTATGACAGTGTTCAGGTCATCCATTAATTCTCTAATGGTAAGGAAACCTCAAGAACCAGCTGTTGTTGAAGTGGAACAAATTAGACTTAAAGGGCTGGTGAATCTGATTTTATATTTGCCGCATATTTCCTTCAGAAAATACTATTGAACAAATCCTTTTTCATCCCAAAGGAATGGCAAGAGCTAGTTTTGGTTTGAATCTCTGTCAATATTTTTAATTCACACAAATAAAAGGGATTAAGCTATGGTTTGAATAAGTTTGCCAAATCAGTCTAAAATAACAAAATTAATTCCAAGTTATTCAAGAAAACACATGAAAATAGAGAGCAATAACTTCTCATTTTCCTAACATTTCAAGTATCTCTTTGGTTTCTAAAAAAAAATAAGGAAAAGAACCTTTTCTGCAGCAGTATGTGAAGTACATGCATACTTATGTTTACATTTTTACTCTCTAGAAAGGGTTAACAGAGTCATTATGATGTGATGTTTAAGAAAACGGTATAAGTTAACCTTTACAGCTATCAACACAGAGGCATTTCTTGCTCTGTGGTAACACTTCAGTTACAATAAAACATGCTTATGGAACACATAGTCAAAACTTGTTGTCAATTATTCAGTATTCCCATAAACCATTAGATGGTCAAAAATATCTTTAATTGATTCCATCTCTACCTACACTACTTATTATTTATTAGTATAACAAACTTCTCCATGGGAACAGCTAATTGTACCTCCCTAGTGGCTACTTCAAGTGGAATAAGCATTGCACAGTGCTGCCTAAGATACTGCTGAAAGGTCTTCAGCATTTGGGATTTGATTAAAACTGTATTACATGTACACATCAGCAACCATTGCTAAAACAAAACACTAATTTAAAAAAAAAAAATCCTTCTGCTATACTGCTTAACACAACCGAAAACCCTTGCATGTATGGAAAGAGGAGGGTGGGAGAGTCTCCTATCTCTTCACTTTCCACACCCCCAATAATCATTTTTAATAGAAATAATACAGCATTCTCCTATACAATGAGAAGTGTGCATCCTACCAGCTGCACTGTGGGAGAGACCTTTTCTTGTGACATATATGTATCACAGCTAGCTACTAAGCCATTTTTTTTCTTCTATAAGACATAACTCTTAATCTTATCTGTAGTAGAAATAGTTATGGAAATAGTAAGCCACACCATGTTTAGATTTTTTTCTGTGACAAGATATCCCATAGGCAATGTTTCACAAAGGAAGATTTGGACAATAAAACATACATTGAAACAGGCAGGTGAGTTGTAAATACTGCTGAATGATATTAAGAGCATAAGAGCAACTGCACTATATAGATCACTATAAATCATTATTTTAATGATAGATATTATACTGATTATTGGAGTAAAAGTTTAACAAAAAATTAACAGGTCTTCTTTTCAGTTAAATTAGTGGGGTTTTGTCACACTCAGAAACCCTTTGTTGAAATGAGTAATCTCTGAACATCTTTAAAGATGCAATTTAAAATAACACCTGGCTGATTTGGAATACTCTTACTCATTATTTTGGGGTTGGTTTGTTTGTTTGTTTTAAGCCAAGTGGCATATCTGGAAGTGATGTTTCAGGCAACTGTTAAGAGACATAGTTCAAAAACTGGATTCTAACCCTGCAGAAAGGATGCCCAGACTACATATCTGAAAGTAGATCAACAATATAAGTGCAGCACTGGGTTTAGGTTACGGGAAGAGCAGAACAAGGAAACCATCTTATCCAGAATAGAACCACGATTTTTTTCAGTAAAGTCATGGATGGCACAGTCAGTTCAAATGACCTTAAAATATTGAATGACAGGAACCTTAAAGGTAAAAATAAACTCTGGCAAAATATTGATGAACCTGCACTCAAAAACTCCACCATTATTTGCAATTGGAAGTGCCGTCTTCCAAGCCATATGTTGATCATTAGCCAGAGTACTTTACTGTCTATACAGTCCTTTAATTCAAATTGCTTTCCATTTGAATTTTCCTACTTAAAAATAACTATTTTTCTTTCCCTACCTTTTCTTTTCCCAGTGTTCTAAATTTACAAAAATGCACATTTTTGATAAATATTCTTCCTTGTGAAATTAAGTTGCTTTTTTCCCCCTCTTCTTCAGCAGCAAACTAGAATTAAAACTGCCAGAATGTATCCAACATTTAAAGTTAATGTGGAGCAATGAAGAGATCAAAAATGAACAAAAATTCAAGTTCAAGGTACTAGCAGAAAAAGATGAGTTACCATATATGATGGGCAAACATTACCGAAGTAGAAATAAAAGCAGAACATAAAATTCTAGACAGAGATGACAGAAACAAGAGCTATTTAACAGTCATCAGCATAATATGACAGGAGTAATGAAGCATTATTTTGAGAAAGAAATGTCTTACTTTCTGCACATGCACTTAAATGCAGGGTTTTGGTGCAAACACTTGTTCCTTATGTTAGGTCAATGGCACATTTCAATTATACAGTCAAGACCTGTAAAACTGGAGAATCAGGATCTCAACTCAGACGCTAGAGTTGGTTTGCCTCTTGGAGAGTGTGGCTCTTACTACTAACAGCACAACGTTGCCCACCAAGACTGCAGTAGGTATCTAATGGGCAATACTTGCCGCTCAGCTGTGATTGCAAGAACTATTTCCTAAGAGCAGGATGGTTCACAGAGTGACAAATGCTGAGACTGTGACAGTTTGCTCAGTAAGACGGGTAAAATCTTCTTCTCATGGAATCCTTGCTAATACCAGTGGGATAAAACTGGAATGAAATGTGATGTTACCAGTTGTCCTTGTAGTGCGTCTGACTGGGAAAGCTGGTGTATCTGGGTAGTGATGATGGATATTTTCCATTACCTACACACCTAGGTAGAGTTCCTGCTTATGTGCAGATCAGACTCTCTGGACATACACTGTAAGGTTGCCCTGCACCTGCACAAGTTAACACACAGGACACCTGCAGGGGGCTGTCCATGCAGAGTATCAAACTGTCCAGGGAGTATCCTTCAAACTAGGTGCTCCAGCTGTATCAGGTCACATCCTGAGGTGGCAGAGAGGCCAATCTCTACTGTAGTAAACAGATATCATGGGATGTTACAAAGAGAAAAGGTTATTAGTATTTGCTAACACAGCTTTAAATGTAATTTTAGGACTAATATTCAATTTTATGTCTTTAACCATTTTTAAAAGAACATCAGGCATTTAGGTAATTCCATTACCTTATTTTCCGAAAAACCTTCCAGCCTAACGTTGATTGGACTTATTTTTCTATATATGAGAGACAACAGAGTATAATTCCTACCTCCATGCCTTACTGTCCATACCTGCTGCTGTTCTGATTTCTCCTATTAAGAATAGCAGAAGAAATGAATAAGAACAGGGCACAAGACAGATCTTAATGTATTTTTGCCCACTATAATGGGTAGATAGCTGGCATCCATATAAATCAGAAATAGCTTTCTGATACATTGGTATTCACAAAGAATTAATAAACTAAAGAAAGCTTAGAATCATCCAGGCTTCTTAATTGCTTCTCTTTGTGGATTTTACCTACAGTAAACAACCCTTCTATTAGCTCCCCAAAATGTGTGAGATATATAAAAGCCCTTTAACAGAATTGATTTTGAATGACAGTCAGTGTTTTTCAACAATTTTAGTAATCATTTTTACTGGCTATTTTACTTCAAAATCTGTTAAAATCTGTTGGTTTACTGCAATCATTTTTCTCTTAAGAGGAGGAGCTAAAATACTAGTTTGTAGTTGATCCCACTATTACTGCTAGGAATATTGTGATGACAATATTACCCTGACTTTACCAATTTTAGATGATGATCTTTGCCATGCCTTCCAGCTGTTATATGACTAAGGCAAAAGTAGTGTATTAATATATGCCTTCACCACGGATGTCTTATGAGGTATAATTTTATTTGCTTGTTTTAAAAGTAGAACTAATTAAAAAAAAAAAAAAAAAATCAGAATGTTCATCCCCTAAAATGTCCAGTATCTCGATGTATATTTTAACCCTGTGGATATGATGAAAAATTACAAATACACAAACATTTTACAAAACCAGACAATTCAACAAATTCAAGATGCTTGTAGACCAATGTGTTTTCCACTGAGAATGAAAAAGGTCTTTGGAAGGGATGAGCTTTAGAGCTAGGGAGAATATTTTCTCTTCATCTTCACAAGAGATCTAAAAATAGAAATTCCTCCAGATTATTACTTCACCAAACAAACTTGTTTTCTTGACCCATCACTTAATTAAAAACTTTCCCATCTAGCATGAAAAATGCAATTTTGTGTGTTCTAAGTACCTAATAATAGAGGAAAGTCTCTGTAAAACCCAGGCAAACCACTTGATTGTGTATAGATTAACATATCTGGCTCAGTCGTAATGGTAGAAATATGGAAACCCAGAGGGAATTGTTCTGCTGTTATTAGGACTTGCTATAAATAAAATATGAAGCATATATTCCAAGAACAAATCTCCATTAGGATTACAAAGAGGTATCTAAATGAAGAGAGAATTCTCTTGCTTACAGAGCATACTGAAACAGAAAATAATTGTAAACAAAAAAATTACTAACTTTTTTTCTGAAAATGTTTATGAATTTTACAATAGAATATTGTTTTCATTCTTGAAAGACTCACCCAGTCAATGCCTCAGACAATATCTCTATTAATTTGCTCTAATTTTTTTTAAAATAAGGATCATAATACCTAAAGCAAGCACAAATATATGCTAGGTGGAGAATGGATCGAGAGCAGTCCTGAGGAGAAGGACCTGTGGGTGATGGTTGACAATTAGCTGGACATGACCCAGCAGTGTGCGCTCACAGTCCAAAAAGCAAATCTTACCCTGGGCTGCGTCCAAAGCAGCATGGCCAGCAGGGTGAGGGAGAGGAATCTTTCCCTCTGTTTCCCTCTGGGGAGACCTCACCTGGAGCACGGCATCCAGATCTGGGGTCCCCAGCACAGGCAATACATGGTCCTCCTGGAGCAAGTCTAGAGAGGGGCCACACTGAAGTGGAGAGGAACTCCACCCATTACACTGAAGATGGAGCACCTCTTCTGTGAAAATGGGCTGAGTTGGGGTTGTTCAGTCTGGAGAAGAGGATGCTCCATGGAAGACCTTTGAGCAGCCTTCCGGGACGTGCTGGCAGCCCACAACAGAGCTGGAGAGCGCATTTAGTGACAGGAGAAGGGGGAATGCCTTTAACAATTAAGGCAGGTTTAGATCAGATGTTGGAAGAAATTCTTTGCTGTGAGGGTGGTGAAGCACTGGAAGATGTTGTTCAGAGAAGCTGTGGATGCCTTGTCCCTGGAGGGGCTCAAGACCGGGTTGGATGGGGCATTGAAAAGTGTGGTCTAGTGGATGGTGTCCATGCCCATGGAAGGGGGGTTGGAACTAGATGAGCTTTAAGATCCCTTCCAACCCAAACCATTCTGATATTCTAATACTCCATAAAGAATAAAAGAAGAATTATCTTTCTTTTTAAATGAGTGTGGGCTAAGATGACACAAAACAAAAAAAAACAAAACAAAACAAAACAAAAACAACAACAAAAAAATCCATAACCTAGCAAGACTAATGGGCAGAAAAGCAAGAAGAATGTGGGTTTTCAAAATACAAAAAGTCTGCTTAAAAGCTGTAGCTAAAAGTCCATCTTAGGTTTACAGGACTAGCTTCTAACACAAGACATTAAAAAAACTGCAAGAGGTAAGCAGTATGGTCTTGAGTAATCAACCAGATAAAGACAGAATAATTTTAGTTTTTTAAGGAATATAAGTTTTTTTTAAAACAAAAGAGTAATACTTTTATACATGGGAAAATTTATATTTCTGTTTGTTATACTGTAGTAATGTAAAACAAATCAAAATCAATTTTTTGGTAACAAATCCTTAGTTATTCCTCAGTGATAACAGGAAAATCGTAATCTCATTAGTAAAACTTTCTAAAAGAGCCCCAAAACAAAACAGATTTCCCACAAGATTCAGCTTTTTCTGTCCGGTGACCTATTATGCCTAAGCCCTAAAATATTGTTCCTTATCAAATTAGAGACCTAGTTATGACCAGGACAAATCAGATATGTCTGTACAGAAAGCACCTTGAAATAAGGGCAGTTGCTTTGATACATTCTTGCTCTCAGTAGCAGCAAAATCTCCAGCTCGCCAACATTCTTTCCCTTCTCTGGGCAACTTCAGAGCAGCAAATATTTTCTTCTTCGTATTCTATGAAGCATGAGAAAGTGTTGAGCTTCTGTTTTTTTCCTAGTCCCAAATTTCTTATTTAAATAATTGCTTGCTTCTTAGCCCTAGCCTGAGGTCAGATTATGTATCCATTTATTCTCTAAACCAGTTTTTATCTGCCAGTTATTTGTTTGCCACTCTTCCCTCATCATAACTGCATCTCCGCAGCTTCTTTTATCACCTGGAAATTGGATGCAGCAGGACTTAAAATACTCTCATTCACATGACAGCAGAAATCAACAGTTTTCTTCACAGAAGTGCCCTTTCCTTAATAAAACCTCAAATTCCCCTACAAAGAGATAAAACAGAGATGAGGTGACCTTAGATGAAGGATTCTATGAGTGAGACAAGAGCTGTCTATCTTTCCATTCTGCTCGTGGCACAGCAGACATACAGGGACATATTCATCATAATGGGTTTGTGGAACAATAATAATTGCTGATAGTAATTAAAGCAAGCAAGATACCACATGGGCTAGGTCAAAAAGTTGCTATCATTGAAATCAGAAAAAAACAGTGCTAGTTTACTTCTTACATATATATTAAATATACATAAAAGTCTATAAAGAGGCAACAATGACTGCCATATTATGCTAGCTATTATGTGATTTAAGAGTTCCATTATTATCCTCAAAAGTCCATGAAGTCTTTGTTGCTACTCAATTCTTACTCTGTTTAAAATACTACTGTCTTTTTCTTTAGATGGAAAAAAAAAAGTGAGACCAACATTATTTTTATTTAATTGTACAAGTTCTCTAAAATATTCTTGGATGTTATTATTTAAATGAAAATTCTATTAGTGAAGTTCTGCTTTCTTGTGTGTTTCTGTTGTTTTGAGAATAAGTTATTCTTGGATGCTAAGCTATTGTTAAAATATCCATCACAGTTTTCAAAATGACAAAGTTACAAAACACTGGCCAACAGAAAGGACTTCTCATTTTTTAGCCTTCAATTCTGAAAGTTAACGTCCAAAAGAATTTCACAGATATGTCTCATATTTGCCCTGAGGCATCAGTTCATATTTCAGAAATTATCTACTTTAGAAAATTCAGTTATCCCACTGTTCTGGTGCAGAATATAGAAAAGAATATTTAAAAAAAAATACATTTTGGGAAAATTAACCATTTTAAAACAATGCTCATGAAAGAACATTAAAAATGTACAAATATAAAATGTTTACATGTGCATACATATATATATAGTTGCACACACAAACACATGCATATGTAGTCCTGTTGAAGACTGAAGTTTACAGACCATGTCTTCTCTTTAATTATGATTTATCATGAAAATGTTTTCATTCTGACTGTCCCATTTCATTGAAATACAGGCACCTCAGCTGCCTCAACAGCTGCAGAAAAAGTGTGTGGTCATTTCAGTGCCCATTATTACTCTGCAAGTTTAGCTGTGGGGAGCAACAAGAACAAATTTGCTGCCATTGAAAAGAAGCCACATATCTGTAGATAACTTGTCTGACTGATGGTTTTTAGAAAATAAAAAAAAACCACAATAAACAAGGCTGAATTAAACTACAGAGAGCACTGGGGAAACTGGGGACAGGTCTACCCTTGACGGCAACAAGCGCTGTCTCAGCTCCATCCATCCACGCCCACACATGAGACAGGTCACACATACTTCAGTTGTTTCAGCAGATTTTGGTAGATAGCATCACTTTCAGCCAGACTTGGAGCCCAAAGGTCTTCTCCATTTAAAGGAATGCTATCCAAGCACTGTTGCAGAAAAATATTAACCAAATAATGCGAACCAATAATAGGAGGTCAAAACCAACTCTTCCACTTACTGCTAGAAATAAAACTGGTTTTCAGCTGCCTAAGATGTATGTAGGAATATACCTTAACCAGAATAAAAGTATCTCCATTAAAAAATAATATTGGTAATATTCTGTCTGTTCCATGCCTGTGTTGACCTTTATGCCTGCTATGAGGAGAAAAAAGAATAAAACAGAAAACAAAAAGATATAATAGATGACTAGCAACAACTTCCTACCTGCTTACTTCAGAATACTTGTTGACTGATAGAACTTTCTGGTACTGGAAGAGGGAATGGTTATTATTCTTTTATACTTAAAGAAATGACTATATTTTCTTTTAAATGGTCTGAGATCAGTGGTTATCCAGCTAAGCATGTTTATTAACTAATCTGCTGAAGTGATTTCCACTCCAAGCAGCAGCAGGATCCAGCTAGGAAAAGGCAGACAGAATCAACTATTGCCTGACTGACAGTATTCACCAGCTACAGTTGCTCTGCTTAGACTTTCTTCTGTTTTATTTGAGAATATTTTCTTAAAACTGTAGTTTGGTTGCAGGTTTATTGTTTGTCATCCATCTACCACCTTGATCACAATGTCAGGGACAGACTCAGTCATACTGTGAAAGGGAGCAGTGGCACAGAAATGCAGCTGTAATCAAGTCAGGTGACACAAACCAGCGGTGTTAATTGGAGGGGCTGTGACTGGCTAATCCACCCCTAATAAATCTATCCCTGCCTGGGTAATCCTTTATTTTATGCCTGGCAGACATGTTTCTGTGCAATAACTTTTAACAGAATCCTGAGATTGTGACCTACATGTAAGGACATTGTTTTCCTGATTTTACTATCATCAAACACTTGCTCTCCTGACCCCACTGGCTTCTGAAAGGATTTTTTATTGTGTAAGGTTTTACTCACTGAGTATAGGTGGCAGAATCTGATCCAAAAGGATTTAAGCAAACTTTTGAGTTTTCTTATTATTTGAGTCATGTTTTCACTGCTTTCCCTTTTAACACTGGGTTTAAATTCAAGTGTAATTTCCAAAGAAACAGCTATGATAATCTGTGGTGAGCTGATTAATAGCACTTACGCAAATTTCAATGACCACAAAGTTGTGAATGTGTCTGTGTGTGATCTACTTCTTATAAAGTAAATGAGTCTTCTTTCACATATTTAATAATACTCAGAATTCTCTTCTCCTCCCTTTCCTCTCTGCATTCACTCTGAAGTCCTCTGTTTCTCTCATTTGTTGTTGTTGTGGCAAAGTTATTTTTTTCTACACTATTTCCACTCGCCCACAGTTAATCATTTATGGTCTTTTCCACTGCAAACATGCAGAAAACACGTAAAGAGGAAGTCTGTTATCACACAATCAGTAACTCCGATTACAGCTTGATCAGAATTGACATCATTGTGGTTTCATTAGCGATATTAGATAAGTGCAAACTATTTTCAATCTCTTCTTTTTCTTTTTTTTTTTTTTGTCTTTTGCAATGTCAAAGGAGACACTCACCCTGCCCCATCTGGTTCTGTTTGACAGTGACAGGACTGCATAAAGGATTCCTTTCACTTACCATCTCAAGACCATTTTACATGGCAAACAAATCAAATCTACACATCTTTATCAACCTGCCCAGGCAAACGGTTGGAAGCATTACAACCTTTGACTTGTTAACTTATTTTTCTCTCTTTACAGCCTAAAGCAAGTCTCAAAATGTAGAGGATGTATGTGCAAACAAGTAAGTTCTGCAATATAAGTACTGGGGTAGAGAAATTCTCCCACTGACAAGATCTGACGATGAAAATAATGTTCTCCCCCTGTGTTTCATGTTACATACTCTACCTAAATTTCGAAGATACACCTAAACCAATTTTTGCAGTAGAAATAAATAAGTACTTACCCCAGGAGATCTTTAATTTATTCTTAATATTTTTAGTTGTTATTTCTATAGCTACAAAAACATTAATGAAAAAACTGCTCTTAAGTGGGGAATCCTGGATCCCTTAGAAAAATAGCTTTTTTCCTAGGAAAAACAGCTCTATTAATTTTACAACATATTTTTTAAATTGTACAGTGCTTCTTCAACAGTGTTAAAAAGAAATGGGCCGGACCCATTTGGGCTGTAAATATGATTCTTCAAATTTGTCTTTCTGTAAGAATTTTTTCTGCTGCTGACTTTTATGAAGAGCAATACCATCCTGAGTTTCAGTTAGAACCCATTTTTCCCTTTAAATGTTTCCTGCTGGACTGAATCAGGATTCACAAGAAGCAAGGCATTCTTTTTGAGGAGCCTGAGAAAACCCAGAGAACCTGGCAGAGGAAGATGAAACTCTATGATCTGCTCAGAGCAAGGCCTGGGGAAAGTTTTTTTTAAGGCTTATGGGTACTTAAGCGTACACCTAACAGGCATGTTTGGACAATGAATGTAACCATTCAACATCTGATGGCTAAATTAAGCTATTGTTTGCTGTGAGACGGGAAGATCGATCAGGAGATTAAAGAGTCTGTGCCTTGACTGGTTTCTCATCTCTCTCCTTTGGGTAGTTTCTACTGTCCCTGTCAGAGAGAGCATTTGGGATTAGATAGAACAGGTATAAACTACTGCAGTAGCTATTCTGGTCTAGGTCCACTTGAACTCCAAGGTACATCATGAGGAAGGATATTTGTAGCATTGCAAGAATATGCCCTGAAGTCATACTTTAGAGAAACAGAAGACTAATGGATATTCTTGTACCAAACTGACTGGGAAGTTGAATGGGATCCCATGACAGGTCCAATTTAAATATGCAAGTGGTCATGCACTAGGCCTCATCTGTGCTACTTGTATCAGTAATAATTAAACTGTTAAGTGGAGAGACTTTGAAAAAGAAGACAGAGTGGATGTAAAGTAGCATTAAGTTTTCATTGTATTATTTGACGTAATATTCATAGTGAAATATATATGTTAAATCTCTCATAGAATCTGTATTCATTCTATAAATAAGACAGGAACAGAAAGTTCCTTCTTCCCATAAAAGGAAGAAAAGGAATTTAGAGAAGATGAAACATTGATTGTGGATAAATATAGAATTTATTCACATATGGAAATTATTTAGAGATAGACAAATATTCAGTCTGGCTAGGTAACCGCATGCAGAAAAGCAGCCTTCCTCCACATTAGCTCTAAAGCAAAACAACAAAACACAGTCCAGTTTGTCCTGCCTTGACAAGGAGAAAGGACATCTGGAGGTTTCCCATGGGAATATTCTTTTCCACAAAATGAGAGACTTGAAATACCAGGAAAAGAAGTATAGAATTCAAATGGCAGCATGAAATCTACTAAAGGCAGACACTGCAGTCCCATAAAAGCACTGGTCAAAGTGAAGGCAGCAATACCAAGACCTCTGCATGAGGTAAAATGAGCACACTTCTGTATTCCCATTACCTTTAACATCCCAGCTGGATATAACACCTGTGCAGACAGTACATCTCTTCCTTACTCATATCTTTCCATAATCACCCCCTTTCATTTACCTATAACCTTCTATTCTCATCCTGACACACCTATTCTTTGATCTTCATTCAGGTCTTTCCCCCACTCACATACACTTCTCATTAGCACAAAGAAGATGCATCTGACAAGGAGAAGGGTTTCTGTCTGCAGTGAGAGTTCAGCTGTGTGAAGGAAGAGGCTGGGTCTTTGGAAGAGGAGATTAAAATTTTTTTAACAATACAGTAGCTTTGGGAAACAGATACATGTCTGAGTGGGGGAGGAGGTGGGAACAGTTAAGTGAGGAGAGCTACAAAGATATTTTCATACAGGTAAAGATAAACACAGTAAAACCATTGAAGTCTAATTTTGGAAAAACTTCTTAGAAGCCATTCCCGGCTAATTATTCTCCAGCAATAAATGAATAGAATAGTAAATGTTATTAGAATAATTTACTATTCATCAAGAATAAGAAATTAATAGAATAATACATTATTCCCACATCCTTGTTCTTTGCAAGCTCTGGCAAGCTAACTAGGGCACTAGGAGGAGTGTCTCAGGAAGAGCAGGGAAACAGTGAACTCAGAACTTGGAAAAGAGGCTTTACTTTTAGGTGAAAAGTTCACATATCTATCAGCATTTTGTAATTGCACCACTGCATTTGAGCCATATACATCTTGCCATACTGTGTAAAACCTACTTAGCTAGTTATTGCATAGAGAGCCAAAATTATGGAGTAGGACTATGATATTTTCATACAGGCAAATTTTTTTTTCAGTGATTTCATTATTTTCCGGTCATACTTTGTTGGCACAAACAGGTTAAGCAAACTGGTATGACATTTTTATGGGTAAAAGAAATTATAATTAATATTGCCTACATCCAATTCTCTTGTCCAGTTTCTTGGCTCCCTATATTTTATATCGATAGATGATGTATATATATATTATTTTCATATATGTATAACACACAAAAATAGTTTATTCCATCAAATAATGTATAAATCCTTTCCTCTGTCACATGCTCCCCAGACAGCATTCTCTGCATCACAGGCCCAGTTATGTCCATAGACCCACCAGGTGCTGTCTCTCAGAGCTTCATTTGCTTCATGCTCCATTTGCTAAGCATACTACTCTCCACCAGCAGCCAATGGTCACAATATATCACATGAACTGAATGTGCCTAGGACATTATGTGCATTATAGAGATTCACTGCAGTAATGTTTCTAGGTCTTTCTGTTTAGAAATATTTTAATGTTAAGAGTCATGAAGGTGGTCTTATTAAGGCAAATATTCTGCTTTTTACAGTTCTAAGACTTTTGCATCACTGTAATACTCAGTTCATTTGGTAACATCTATGCTTCTAGAGTTTCTCAGCAAGTGAAACTAAATCCATTCATAAACGGTTTAGCCCAGAAACATATAGTGAATTTTTTTTTTTTTTTTCTGATATGGGAATATTTCTTTCATACTAATTTAATATTGTGTGTTAGAGAAGAGTAAAACAATAAACTGAGTGTTGATCACCTTAGGGTAGGACACTAAGCATCCTTATAACCTTGGGCAAGTTAATTAATCTTTCTATGACTCAGCTTCTAAGATGTAAAATGGAAAAAAATCTTTATCTTACTGCCTATCTTCCTTTTTTGCTCTTGTTTTAAACTCTTAGTTCAGTGTGTTCAAGGCTATCTCTGAGCACATATCTTCTAAATGGACATCCTTGAAAGGCTTCTGCAGTCAGCACAGCTCACCTCTGTCTTGGGATGTGTCTGTGTTTTGCAACCCGTTTTACGTAGCAGGTAAGCATTAGCCTTACTCCATTCTCAGAGCTCACTAGACTATTGGAAGAGATAATAGACAAGCCTAAGATAATCCATATGCATGGACAGCTTTAAAAGATGATTAAATTGTATTTATAATGTACATTGATCATTAAAAAAAATAAAAAGGAAAGGTTGGGTCTTGGAGATCAAGCTTACATCATAATTTTGCTGTAACCATATATGTTGGGTGATATTGCAGTGTTCTGCCTCTTGCATGAGTTTATTTTCATAATTCTACTGAAATTTTAAACTCAGGGAGAAGTGTCATGTCCTCTTGTTAAATTTAATATATAATAGTGATTCAAGGAATATCTTTAAGATGTGGTATAAACCAAAAATTTTGGACAGTCCTGGCCAAATCAGGCATCTAACTATTGCAACTGAAAAAGGCAAGACAGGAGAGCAATGTGAAGAAGAGGCTCAAGAGAATTTCTAAAGCAATACTTCAAATGCATGTGAGAGAGAACAATGTTTTTCCAGTGATTGGAAGATGAGAACATATCCAAGCACTTTTGTTACATATAACTAAGGGTTGTTTCTTATAAATTTTACTCAAAAATTCTAAAATCTGTAGAGAAGTTTGTGAAGTCTCCTAACAGAAGAGCTCCGTTTGTCCCAGCTATAAAACCATGTCTTCTGAGAGTAGCATGTTACTTTTTATTTGGTTTTGCAAAGGAATCTGCACACCTAAATTGCAGAATTTTTCCAATTTTGAGAAATAATCCTATTCTAGACCAGGACAAAAAAGTTTGTTCATTAATATTTTCATGTTGACCTAAGACACAAAAAATATTTCATATCAGTCAAGATACTGTGGAAAAAAGAAAAGAAAAGAAAAGAAAAGAAAAGAAAAGAAAAGAAAAGAAAAGAAAAGAAAAGAAAAGAAAAGAAAAGAAAAGAAAAGAAAAGAAAAGAAAAGAAAAGAAAAGAAAAGAAAAGAAAAGAAAAGAAAAGAAAAGAAAAGAAAAAGAGTTAACAAAGAAGGTACTCTAAATTGAAGTACTTTTTTACTCTAAAAATTTTTACTCTAAAAATTTTTACTCTAAAAATTTTTACCTCTGTAATAACTTTGTGTCTTTAAAACTGTAAATATTCTTTGAAAATGTTTAATCATTAAAGTTTCTAAGAAGAATATCCTGTTGTTTGTGAATTGTCACCTTTCAATAAAAACAAAGTTGGGGAAAAAAATTGAACTGCTTAGCTCATTTCTCTTATCTTTCTGCACATTTTGACCTATTTTTTTTTTTTTTCTGTGTTTCACTATACTTTTGCTTTAAGGTTATTGTTTAAATGTAAACTTAAAATCTAGTTGATGTTATCCCTAATTTTGTCACTACAGGGATATAAATTTCATGATATTTCCTCTCAGAGGGCAGGAAAGATGAGGAGAAGCTTCTTGTAGAATCACTGCTAGTCTTCCCTAACAGTTTTTATTACTCACCTAAATACTTGAAGATAGTAAGGAATATAAAATAATGCCAAAAACTAAGGAACATCTCATAAATTTAAGTTGATCTAGATCAATGTTTAATCAGCTAAAGAAAAAAAAACTCCTTATATGAAGTTACTAATTAACCAACACCAGAAAGCATGAGAAAATGAAAGTCTCTCACACTGTCCCTGGGGGAAGACGATCAGCAAAAAGAGGCAAGGTATGAAAGGTGTGATATGCTTGCAGGTGCACTTCATACATTCATAACACCTGGGAAGGCAATTCCCATCATTTTCTTCTTGGAATGATTCTCAAAATATTTGTGGTTAAAAGTACCCACAACCCCTGTGGGAGAGAGTGGGAAATTTGAGCTTTGACAGCTGATGGTCAGTCGCTACAAACTCAGTATATTGCACATTGCTTAATGAGTATCTGAAGTCTGAATTCAAAAACTGACTCTTGGGGTTGACTCCTGTTCTTGTTAATTCAAGTTCCAGTAAAAAAGAAAATGACGCCTCTTTTATGGTTTTGGTTCTGATCATGCAGAAATGAAGGGCACAGTATTTTTTGACATTTAAGAAACACGTGCTATCTCTACCTTATTTCTTCTCCTTTTTCATTTTAATGGAGATATACTTTGCAGTCCTCAAATCTGCAAGCAGTAAAAAATAAGCGCTACACCAACTTGTTTATCACAGTTATCAGTGCACTTGTTTGTGTGAGATTTCCTGCGATAACAGAAACGAAACATACCATAATGGGTGACGAATACATGTTTTGAAATTTGTACAACTAGGATTACTACTTATATTTCATACAACTTAAGTCACTATGCACTTGGAAAGAAAACACTGAGGAATCCAAATCTAAAGTGAAACAATATGACTATCAATATAGCAAATTTTCACCACTAAATTTTATTAAGGATGAAGGGAACACATTTAGACACCTGCAGCTACATGATAAAAAAATTGATTAGCTTTGAGAAGAGGTCAAAGACGTTCTTTAATAACTTCAGAGGAAAATATTTTAAACTTGTAGTTTAACATCCCAACAACAAAATAGGTAAACTAACTTCAGGAATTATTTTAATCTGTTTTTTGGGAATCAAGCAGTGTTTTTTCCTCTCTAATATCTCTGTATAATCACCAACAAATCCAGTATATTTCCCAAATGCATAAAACATTCTCCCTACTAAATGCCATAGGTTTATTTATTTTTAAGTGATTGGAAGCTTTTTCAAGTAAATGTTTTCTAAATGGCTCACATCTAGTAATTTTTGTGAGGAGAGGTTTACTATCCCACCTGTATTGCTTTCAGTGTGTAGCAGAAGGACACTTTCTACTTGGAAGTCACCAGCAGCCTTCTGTCCCATACATCACGTATTATTTAACAGTTCCTGCACAATATTTTGCCACTTAGCTTTTTGCTTCCACTACCAAATTCCCCCATGATTACTTCCTTTTAGGTTTAGCTAGGCTTGTTTGATCTACCACACACAGAAAAGACCTTCCTAATACAGGCTGAAAAGCTGCTGTTAGTCACTTGCTTACAGCCACCCAAGGATTTTATCTTCAAGGGTGAATTTGGGAGTAAAGTACCTGATTACGTCTAACCAAAAACTTCCTAAGTTAAATCAGTGACAGCAAAGTCAAAAGTCATGGTAGGTTTCTTCATTAATCATCTGTGAATTAAATAAATAAAATTTTCTCAGACTCAAAAAATACCTTAAGCCAGATTTTCTATTTTAGACATGGATGCTTTATACATTCTTGCAAATGTATGATATATGTATGCAAATCAGATCTTTACATCTGCCTACTTCAGGGTGTAGATATTTATATATGTGCAAATAAGTAAGTACCTCTGACAAACATGGAAAAACAAATAAATTAAAAAGGTATCTATGTCCTTACATCTGAAACGAGTAGTTTTATACACATTAATGGCTAACATTAAGAAATTGATTTGTGGATTTTAACCTAGGACTGAGGATTTATTTGGGGAAATTCCTAAGTCTGGCTTTGGTTTTGGGACGCTAGACCACATGAGCAAAGGGGAATCTTGACTGCCTTGTCCAAGAGGGAATCCAGACCTGTGGTACCAAATTAAAAATCAACCAAACAGCAAATAAAAGCAGACTTGTTCTGATCTGTGAATTATATCAAATTCTTTTCTGTCTAGAATGATTACCTGAAAAGCCTGAGGAAATAGATGTAGCCATAATACATAGGGTCAGTCAGGGTACTCAGAAAATAGAGCTAAATATTTCATAAATATTTGAATTTTCAGACCTTTTCTTAATGAAAATTCTGAGGAAAACCATACCCTGAAACAGGAATAGAAAAGTCACCTGTATATGACAGGTGAGTGGACAAGAGCATACAAGGCTATGGAATCAGTCTTTCATTTTCTCCAGTAATTGCTTATGATAAATGTATTTCCTGGTAATACCGTAATACTGAGTAAATCACTGCCAAACAAAAACATTGTTGTAAGGTATTTTCAAAAAACAGTTTCTGCTTTCTTTAAGATTTTCACTGCCAGTCAACACATCACCAAAAGGGACTAAGTTCTCCCATCAAATTTGTGAAAAAAGGAAGAGGATGACTCCTTTCCCTTTAAAAAATGCAATCTAAACAGTGGAAATTGCAAATATTATTTCTGGAGGACTCAGTAGCCTTTCCTGCCAAGATAGTCTTGTCCTATTGTTGTCTGCTTCTTCACTCTTTTTAGTAGTCCCTTAGCCCAGAAGAAATGACAGTGAAAAGGTAATAGAAATTAAAATCAATTTTCAAAACATTTGAATAGTAAAAATGACATTTGAACAGCAATACAAAGAGAAAAAATGCTTCTGAGATCTATCTAATTGTGGTAAAGGCTTTTTAATGAGAAATGGTATGTCTCTACACTGTTTCATAATTCACTGTGCCATTCTCAATGCCTCTATAGTTTAAATACAATAAAATTTTAGTAGTTTTTTGAATACTCCCCAAGTTAACAGGTAAGTCAATTTAATACCATAAAAATAGATGTAACTCCAGAGATTTTAAATAGTTTAATCAGGTGTAACCATTTCTTCTAAAGTTCTGTGATATTTTCTATCATGCTAAAAAGCACTACAGCGTTTGTGGTTACAGGCACCTGCAATGAATGACTGATTTCATTTCATGTGCCTGGTGCTGAGCAGTGAAGTAATTCTGCACAAGCCAACACAGGTTTAGGAAAATCTACAGAACCTCTCAACGAACGAAAAAACTGCTCAGGTTTGGCTTTTGTGATTCTGCTACCGCAAACCCACATAATTTCGAAGGGAAAGGGAATAGACTCTGTTTTAGGCAACTTCTAGGCAAAAATAGTACTCTCATGCATACCGCAAAGTTTGCCATTGATTTAAGTACCTACAAAGAAACATACTTATTAATGGTTTGATTTGGAGACGAAAACCTTGATCAGTTCACTTTGCCTACCTGTGATGGAACTACCACAAGCCCCATTATCAGCTGCCTGCCTGAACTGATGGGCAATAGAAAAGTAAGTCTTTAAAATGATTTTTGCCCTGCAATATGTTTTTCAGCAGGCAGGAGTTACCACCAGTGCTGCTCCACTCCTTAGGCCATGCTCATTGTTCAAGGCTCACTAAATACAGATCTGTTTAGGGCTTTTTTTTTTTCTTTCAAATTTAATGACTTTCTGTTTATTTTGTATTTTATTGTGCACCCTCCTACATCCCCACCCACTATTTATCCCATGTGATAACACATCAGAAAAATAAGGTTTGGTCTTGTGCTGGGAATTTATTTTATGTTATTACTAGTTTGCATTTATTAACTGAGTCCTGGGGGAGTTATGACATTGACAATATTTGTGATTTTATTGTAAGTTTCACAATAATTAGCCCTCTTATTTTGTGGTGGAAAAATAAAAAAAAAATAAGAGGAAAAAATAAAAATAGCGAGCTTGGGGATGGTAACATCTCAAATTATGGAAGGTTAGTCTAAAAGAATACATGTGCACACTTACATAAAAGGAGATATATTGCTTTTAAAATCATGCAACTTTTTAAGATGATTAAAAGCCTGACTTGTGATTCTGAACACTTGTGTGGCAATATGGGTTAGTTTAGCAGAAATTGCCTGGGTTTTACTTCATTCCAGTGGTGATCAAACAGAGTAGAAGGATACATGCAGTAAAGTTTATCTGATTCCTTTCAGAAACCTATTTTTTCCCCTATTTTCCTTATAATTCATTGTTTGTCCCTGTTTGAATAGATTTCTTTTTCCTTTTATTTGCAATCTAAATGAAAGCAAGATGTTAAAGTAATCTTCCCAGAAACCAAATTTTAGTATTTGCTTTGAATTGCTTCAACTTTCCTCTTCCTATTCAAGCTTGGAAAACTCCAGTTTTACTGGGCACTAAAGCATCATTATCTATACTGAATTAAAGTTAGCCTTGCTTTGAAAAGGTCATTATACAAAATGGTTGATAGCCATATTTTTACTCATACTGTTACCTCTACATTTAGCATTTTTTGCCTTTACCTCAACATATTACCTTAATTACCTTTGATGAAACAATTTTCCAGCTGTAGTTGCTTTTCTTCTTTGAAAAAAAAAAAGGGGGGGGGCTTGATTGGCATTTGTAAAGGAAGGTAGATTTCAAAAAATATTTAAAGACTGAAAATGTCTGTTATGTAACTAAATATTCTAAAAATGGAAACAGTTTTTAGTTATTAATATGGAATTTTTAGAGCATGAAACAAATGGATCCTATCATGCATGAATCAGGATGAACTACTGAACATACCTTTTTATTCATTGCTGCATAAATATTCCAGGACTGATTATGATTTGTAGTGAATTAAAGAAAACATATCAAATGCTTATAGAAATAGAAAAGGATACCTTGACCTACTGGTAAGTCTTATTTGTATTCTCATGACATTCCCTCTTAGCAATAAGATGAAAGAAGGTGATGCTGATAATGATTTATTAGCACTGCGGCTTGGTGAAAAACTACAAGTTTGACACAACACCTAGAAAATACCATTTATATCTTCTAAAAGATTTACCCATGTCTGTTTGGATACTATTTACACACAACCACATTTGAAAATTTTGTCCTGATAGCTGAAGAAAGGGTAAAGTAAATAAGAAAGTAAACCTACAAGGGTAAGCCAAACACACTCCATATCAGCTGCACAGAGCATAAGTGTAACACATCCACTGAGTATACCCATGCCTACACCATTCTATCAACTTTCTCTTGAGAGCCAAGATCAGCCTTAGACATAAGCTAAGTGAAAGTGCCCCAGGGTGAAGGGACCCCGTCTGTATCCATGCTGCTTGACCCAGGCAAGAGTTGCTTCAGACATGCTGATTATTCAACAAGCCTCTCTGGCACCCCTGAGAAATCTCAGGTAGCCCTTGAGTTGTGCCCCACTTGAGAAGCCCTCAGGCTGTTTGCCGTAAGTAATTGTCTGCCTCTCACCATTACCTACCAGCTCTTCTGTTTATCAGGAAAATGTGGGAAGGAAGGAGAGAACATGAATCCAGACCCGTAGGGTATAAGCCTTCACCAGTTTCCAAAGAACTGTCTATACCTGTATCTGGCAGCATGCAATAAAACAGCAGAACAAGTACCTGTCGCACAGGCTTAGCCTGCCTGAATCCTTGATTGAACGCATCGGCCTTTCCCACTGGAGAGAGGACAACCAACGTATCCTGCAGTCACCCTCCATCACCCCTTACCTGAACATCCTCTGGAAGAAAGCTTTGCAACTTGGTGTCAGAACTGCAAACCCCACCAGACTCTTCAAGGGAGGGGTAGAAAACCCTCATGGAGCTTTTTTGGCAGGAAAAAAGTGTGAATTTCAGGCAAGGTACCTACAAGAGCACCAAATTAGAAGATAAGCTGCTGGTTGTGTGAAATTGTGCCAGCATGGCCACTCAGAGATTTAAAAGAAGGAGGATTAGGAAAATGGGTTGCATGATATGACACAAGGTTATAACTTAACTATCAATAACCGCTCTTCTCTCTCAGCACATCCCTGGCTTTGGATGGTCTCCTAGCACTTCAGAAGTGATGCACCTGATGCTGGATGCTAGGCCCAGGCCGGCCACCCACGTCAGGGGCTCGTGGTTGGCCACCAGCAATGGCTGCCGGCCCAGCTGGGCCTGCTGCCCTGATCCATCATCAGCAGGTGCAGACACCTGTGAGGGAAGGTGTTGACAGGCTGAAAAAGGGCATCCGGCAACACAGGGCAGGGGGCAGGCAAGGGTGAGGAGAGTTCACCACCCCTCAAGGCCAGAGGACAGGATCTGACTGCATGGCTGCCCCTTCTGACCTCTGGCAGTGTTCAGCCAAAGGCCTAGACTGTCCCCATGGACCATCAGGAGACTTTCCTGAGAGTGGGGGTTCAGGCCATCCTGCCCAGCACACAGGGTGGCAATACCAACAGCTGAACAAATTTCCAATGTAAGCATTTTTATGAGGCAATTTTGTGACCATTTTATGCTTTCAGGGCTGTGAATTAACCGGCCCTGCTCTGCAGGGCAGCTGACTGTCTTCAGGCAGGGGTTGACGCAGGAAAAGAGAGGAGAATGCTTCTCCAAAGCACCTCAGGCACACGGCTCTGAAAACGTCCCTCAGGACCACAGAAGACTGAGGGGAAGGATACCCAGGACCAAGGGCAGGTGGACAGCCAGGCAGCTTGGCATCAATGGGCTGACTGTGGGTTAATCTACACAATACAGAGGTAACCACAGAAATGAAGGTATTAATACAGAGGTAACCACAGAAATGAAGGTATTAAACAAGAATTGTGGAGGTGTTCATTCTTTGTGAGTATACACAGACATTGTGAGAAAATATCTTCTCATTCAATAATGTGCAAAAAAGCAACATAGGAGGTTCCATAGAGTTGTATACAACATTTCCTTATTCTTTTACCCACTGAAAACTTTACATATGTAACATAATATGGTGTATGTGCTTGCAAAACATATATTTACATCATTAGTCATTCACAGAATAATGAATTAATTAACATCAGAATATTTCTGATATCAAGATGAAGCAGTCTTCTTTGTGTTTTATGTTTAAAGGGGAAATACATAAGTCAGAAATTATATTAGTCTCTTAGTTTCACACATAGATTAAAATTTCAATACTTTGTGGCTAAATCTCACTATCTCAAAGGAAAGGGATAAAAGCCTCCCTTAACTAGTCTCATTTATCCTTCGTTGTTCTACTGTTATCTGCAGAGCACCCAGCACCACCACCAAAATTCAGACCTTGGACTTTCTATTGTGATTTCTCTGTTAAAAAATATAGAAGTACAAGAGGAAAAGATGATGAAGAGCAGCAAAGAGAAGCTTTCCACTGGTAGTTCCATGAAACAGTCCCATGAAAAATTATGCCAGGCTTGAAAATGTATGTCAACACTTTTCTACCACTAAGAGTGAAAAGAAGCATTCATCGTTGATGGACTTCTGCAGTAAGAAAAGCATGGCACATACAGAACTCCACAGTGCTCCATGCAAATATTCCTCTATTGTCAACCACCCTAGCTGTGACACTGTTTTGAGGGGTTTTTTTCAGACCTTCTGTAGAGAAGTTTCTTTAGTGCAGCATATAAGCACTAGCCATTGATTCTTCTGATCAGGCTGAACTCTTGGAAATTAGTAACTTTTGGGGAAAAAAAAAAAAAAAACCACACTGCTAAACAAAGAAATCTGGTGCTATAGTTAACAAAATGTAGTAAAACTTTTCTGCAAATCAAAGAAATGCAATTGCAATTGCTAATGAAACCCTAAAAGGAAGGCTTTTAGAATGATAGGCAGAGCAAGCCTAGAAAAGGAAACAGAAAGACAGGAAATGAGCAGAAGTGTTGGTTTCTCTTGGCTTGTGATCAGGGTATTTAAAGAAATGTTTTCTTTCCTGAAAGTCAAGAGGAAGAAAAATATGGAGACAAATCACAGTCAGTTCAGACAAGGTTTTTTCAGCATCATTTGCTCTGAAAGCATATGACAAGTTGGGCTGTTGTTATCTTGAAATATCTAGATGAACCCCAGACTTTTTCCCTCTAACTAGTTGTTATCTCAGCTGGATATGTTTTTTGTAAGGACAACACAACCCAGTGTTTTATGTGTGAATGGTGTGAGCCTTCATACCTGTATCTAGGTTGATTCAGAGCATTAGTAGTAAGTTAAGTAGGTTAGAAAAAGTAAGCTGACTTTTGCCTCCAAATTGTTTCCTTAATCACATGTTTCTGAAGCAAACTATTTTATTAACTGACTTAATATAAAGTCAAGGTTTTAAAATCTCATTGGAAGCTAAGTGTTAAAGACTTTACAAAATTGAATTACTTACTATATGGAACTAGTTCAAAAACTTCAGGGGAGATACATTTTGATACAGCTTCTTGTTAGAAGTCCATTTTCCCATAAAACAGAGATATTCTTACCCTGCATAAAAGATGGTGCTGCCTTATATTGTCTTTTCATTTAGATTTCATGGATTTATCTTACTTTTCAAACTCTAACATGAATTCATGATTATAACAAAGGAAAAACTTACAGGTTTATAAAGTTCCCTGAATCAGCTTTATCACTGTTCCCAAGTAGATACATTGTATTTCTCATCAGTTCAAATTATTACTGCTTGTTTGGTAATATTTATTAAAGGTATTTGTTCTCATACCTTTGTGTATCTAGACTCCTAGAATTACATACTTGGGGTTTTTTCGGAATCATGGGATACATGCTACGTGCCTCTTTTGACTGGAGTTCAGTAATCTCCTGAAGTTCTCAGTTATGATTTCCCCATCTTTATTCCAACCATTAATCTTGCTCTTAGTCCTGATGCTTAAAGTCATGACCTAACTTAAACCACTTCCTACATTATTGGAGCCAAATACAGGTGATGTGCTGTCTTTAACATCAATTCCTGACCTCACAGCCCACCTTCCTTTTCCCTGCTCTGTATATCCTGAAGAATTATTTTTGCCTAAAGATTCTGCCTTTGAGGCAGATAAAGATCCAAACAACCGCAGAAACCTTTGTAATGAATGCCAACACCTTGAACTACGCTCAGGAACTAATTAGCAGTTGATGTAGTAACAAGTCAAGAAGCTGTTAATTCACACACACACACAAAAAGTCAAGTTTACTTGAGTAATTCATTGTCAACACACTCATTTAGACAGATGTTTACAACTGGCACACATACTTAGTACATATGTACACACATCTGTCATGGGCTGTATACGCACACACGCTGAAGTTTGCAGGTGATACTATCTCACTGAAGTACAATAATATACAATTTTTTGAGTAGGACTGTCCCTGGTATAAAAAAAGGAACACATATTTTACTGGGAAAAATGTACAGGCAATTAGTCCAGTCATTATTAGGATTCTGAAGGGATGATGGCTTGTATGTACTTGAGGAACACACTTGCTGAGGTTCACAAATCCAGTCTTTATTGCCAGTAACCAAAGGGAGTCAGTCTTCCCTCACATCTCTTTGAGAAGAGATCCTCTCCATGAGCAGTGCATGCCAAATGATATGGAGATATTACATAACAGGATTTACTACATTAGTATAAAAAAATGGAGATTGGTCATGTGTTCTCATGACACTCCCAGTAGGTTATATAGGTTCACTGTGCTGTAGTGTTTCGCTTATAGCAGTTTTCTTGGTTATAATTTCATCTAGAGCATAGGAGTATTTTTGATAAGTCCCAGGCACTGTAGCTGGTCCCCCCTAGTTGTTCTGCTCTGCTGTCATGCTCCCTGCTGCTTCTTAGGCCCTGGGAATTTCTGTGTACAGTGCTCCCATTTCTATTCAGAAATTAACACATGGCTTAGGATCAAGACAGAAGTTTCCCATGGTTCTCTTTACTTCAGCTGTGCTAGCACCATTTTCAAAGAGCAGCTGAGTAACATGGACAGAACATCAGCGAATATCACAGTCTCCCTAAATAAATATAAACAAATTGCCACCAGCAAATATATAGTCATGTGATGATAGCCTGTGCCTCAGGACACTGGATGTTTACAAGATCACTGAAAACACATTCCTCCTCCTACATTTTTCCTTCAAGTTAATGTATTGTTATATTGCTTTCAGACCCAGCCAGCAAAATCTGTCTAGTGCTGCAGGTAACCAGTTATAGATCTTTAGGATGTCAAAGGCCGATTTTCTAGAACTGTGCTGGGTTTGTCTTGGAGTGGTACTGACAGAAATCTATGTATGAGTTCTCCTCAGCATGAAGAATCTCATGGAAAGCTCTCAATAAATGTTTTGCTACATAGCAGTAGATAGTCTGCTGCTTTTTTTTTTTTTTTTTTTTGCTGAGGGCAGATAAATCACCACATTTTTTTAGCAGCAATGAGCACACAATTCTGAATACTGTTTTCCTACACCATAAAATCTAGCACAGATGTAGTTATGAAAGTGTTCATAGAGTTAAGGTTATACAATTTTGCTGTAACCCATGTTCCAACATAGACCTGTTAACTTCCATTCCTTGTAATTCAGATACATAGACTTGATGGTTTATAGTATTGCAAGATGAAATTAATCAGTACTAATTTACTATTCATACAGATTTTCTAAAAAGTAAAAGATCCAATTTTTTTAATTTGAGGAATGGAATAATTTTTTTTCTGTGATAGTGTTAACACTAAGGCATTCTTCTTTACCCCAGTCATCCTGAAGATCTCAATTATCTTTTGTAACCTTGGCTCCTGAAGCCTTTACTGGACACTTGCACAGTGATACATAAGAACATCTGTATCAGAGCAAACACCCTATTTCTGACAAGTTTGTGTTGAGATATTCTAGAAAGCATTTAAGAACAAGACAAAACTGCCATACTTCTTTCCCTCCCTGCTCAGAAATGTCTTAGTGCTAGAAAAACGTCAATGGGGACTTAATTGATGCATTTGTCAAGTTATATTCTGAATTAATGAAGTATTTTAATATCCACAGTGTCCTGTGCCAAGAAGCTGCACTATTTAAACATACACTATTCAAAAATGTACCCCTTCTTGGTTTAATTTCAATCTGTTATCTGCACAGGAGTAAAGGTCTTTACACCCTAAGTGGATGTGGGATTAAAATTGTGTATTTAAAAGATTTAGGAATAGAAGGAAGATACTGAAGCTAGAAGTGGAAAATAAGTATTTTTCTGTTGTAAAATGTAGATTTTCTTTTCTTTTGATAACTGTGATAGGACAAAGGAAAACTGGTTTTGCATAGGATGGAACAATAAATAAATATTTGATCCCCCTCAAGGTTTTACTCAACACATAATAATCCATATGGAGAATTACCTGGTACAGGAATTATATGTGGCACATATGATACAATTTCAGACATGACCATTGTATGCTGGGATCATATAAGGCAATCCCACCTCAGCTCTAGTTTTTAAGCAAGGTGACTTTTTATTAGAACATTGTCAGGGCCATATAGGACACGCAAGTAACCAAAGAGCTGACCCCAGCACCCAAAAAAGTAGTTTGGAATAACCTGGGAGGGTTTAGACACTTATTAGTTGTTCTGGGAGGAATATGTAGTCCTTCACAATTTGTATAAGGTCAGTGTAGACCACATCTCAGAAAACTTATTTGCAAACTTTAGTGTCTTGAATTAAACTATAATAAAATTTGCAGCAAATCAGCATTCGATGTGAAGAAAAAGTGTTTTAATATATGAGGACTAAAGATAAGCTGCCACAAATATGAAGTGTACAGTGCTTGCCACAAACACAACTCGTACAGTGGCTCTTGCAAACTAAAATTTAATTTTTTTGTTTTGTTCCCGCTGAGAACCTGACACACAGATGCTTTGTAAAAACAAGTAGGTAGGTCTGTGGCTTTCATCCTTACTAAAGAGTTATTCCTCTTCTACCCCAAAAATTTTAAAATCAAAAGCAATATATTTAGAAGGACATATTTGTCTGTATGGCTACCTGTATATTGGGTCAATACAATATTACTTTTGTACGTGTTAGCATCATTTATTTCCTTTGTTGATACAATGATTTTTGTTATTGTTGCTGTCAGTAGCAAGGGTGATAATGGATTTGTTATTCATAGAATTATCTGTCTATGACTGGGAAGCAGACCTGACTGTAGCACTCATATTTCTATAATATATCTGTAATTATGCATTCAGGAAATTTGACAGTAAAATGTCAAAACAAAAGCAGATTAGCTCTGTCGAAGGTGCTTGAAGATAAACAGCGTTATATCAGAAGCTTGTATCTGGTTCAGACAGGCTATTTACTGCAACAACAACAAAAAAATAGCCTTTTGAATTACTTTCAGCCTTCCATACCTCATGTTAAAAGGCTGCCGTGGTGCCCTGTCACTTATCAGCAGCACAGGAGGCAAAGATAAACAGGAGTCACAAAACAAGTAAGAGAAAATGATCACTTCAGAAGAATGATTTCCTGTAGCTTTGAAAAGTGAGTTTCCTTCAGTAGCATTTAGTAGTTATGGCTGAGTACCTCTCTTACTTTACAGGCATTTCTATTTCTAACACCCGTGTGAGGCATTATTGATTTTCACACAAGGCAATGCCTGATTGCTTTTGGAGCTACTGTAGTGCTCAGAGGAGGTTGTACCAAGCTCCAAAAAGAAATTTATTTAAAAATTATAAATGCCCTCATTCTATATGAAGGGCAATATATTCTTTTCCCTTACCCTCCAGTATCTACAGTCTGACAGCTTCATATGGTGGTGTCTATGAATCACTGAACAGGCAGTGGGAGTTAATTCTATGAAAAAAATTAGAAGATGATACATTTCAGACTATGGTTGAAAGGGGAATTTAATTGTCTACCTAAGAGGAAGTTAAAACCAAAATAGTTTTTCGCTCACCAAAAGAATTTAGGTTTACTGCATTAAATTGTTCAAAAAATATGATTTCATTAGTGTTATTTCCAATGACTATAACAAAATAGCAATTAGCACTACACAACCTGCTAATTTTTTTCTCAAGTCTTTTACATAAGTGGTAAGAAAAGGCTGAAGAGGAAATCAGGGTTTCTTGCTACAGACACAGGTGTGACTTCTGTACCTGCATTGAAGGTTTCCAGTAGACCCATACGTAGAGAGGCATCTGAGCATTCAGTCTGGAAAATCTATGGTGGCTGTCACACAACACTCTCCCTCTTCACCTTCTTAATTCTTATTTTGCTTTTGACAGTTGGTAAGTCATCTTTTTAATGGCTCACCACAGTTTTAATGCACAACTTCAGACCAAATTGTTTGAAACCATGACTTAATTCATGGAATCTATTAAAAAATGTGTTGACAGCCTTCATTCCAGGAAGAAAATGTTAATTACTTGTATCACAGTAGCACTCAAGATTCAGGCCATATTGCCCTAGATTATAGATATGCATAGTTCTTGTATCTGTTTTTTTACTCAAAATGAAATTGACTGATGTGAAATACTGCCACACTTATTTTGCACAATACGGAGCTACTGTTATTAATATATATGTGAGGAATGGTGACAAAGGCATGTTAAGTGAACTGCTTAAGGTTGCAAAGAGGTCCATGGCAGACCAATCACTTACTCACTTTCTCTGGCACAATAGGAAAGAATCACCTTTCCAGAGGACATAATGTCCATACGATACTAAAGAAGGTATATGATGGAGAACCAAGACTTTTAATAACAGGCATTTCCTACATGATGTTATTTATTCTGAAGCTCAATTTTGAGATATCTTTGGGTTTGGGTCTCAGAAAAAAAGTACTCTACAATTTCCACCAGACCCAAAATGCTTCCAGCTGGGCTTTTAAAATCTGGGCCACCCAGATCAGTGGCCGTTTGTGAACATTTGCTCTTACAACTGTGATTTGACCTAAATAAGAGAGTAATTCAGAAAATGTCTGGAGTCTTATTTTGTTCAACAGATCTGTAACTGATATGGGCTAATGAAATATCATTCACCATAGTTCCTAGCCAGATTCACAACAACTTCTTGGTCCATCTGTTCACTGAAGACACAGCATTTTTCATATTTCTTTGTACCCATATTTGTAAAGTCTCTATTTAACTTACTTAAATGTATTTATGATCCTTTCTCCATCAGAAATACAGAAATTAGTGCATTCAAGAAATAGAAAATAATATAGTTTGGGTACAACAAAAAAATAAACCCCCCATTTTGAAAAAAAAAAAAAAAAAACAACAAACCCCAAACCCAACATGCTTGAATCTTTACTGCATAATCTTTTCTTATTCAAAAATACATATTTAGGTGAATTCAAGTCAGAGTTGCTCTTCTACCAATAAAGAACTACATGCAGCTAAATTGAATACCACATGAATAACGAATAGGCTAAATATTGATCATTCAAAATATTCACTAAGTACTTAGAAATTTTAACTATCAAAGAATGACAACTTTGTCTGCTAATGACATCTTCAGCAAAAGGGAAATGAAATTAATAGTTAAGGATTTTATGCAACTTCTCTGGATGCATATTACTATGCTTTTACATACATACATTTCTTGCAGATACTGGTTACATGTTGGAAAAATTATTAAATTTTTAAATTATTATATTTTTAAATAAGCTGTTCACCCGTTCATTAGAATTTCTGATTATCATGTCGTGTCTCTTTGTTTAGAAGGTATAGTTTAAGGCAAGGGCTCTTTAAACTAATTTTATCCCAACAAGACCATTTAGTGTATATGTAAATGAAGCCACAGCATTTAATAAAATGTGCCAGGTCATAAACACTGAAGATTTTCATTGGTTGAAAGGATCTTCATGAAAGAGTTAAGTTTTTCTTCATCACTGTGGCTGTTTTCTTTCATTGTCTTAACTGCCAGGAAATAAAGTCTGATTATAAAAGACTGATGAAAAAAAAAAAAAAAAAAAAAAAAAAAAGGTTAAAGGAGCCCACATTTCATTTATGAATTTTTAAAGAGAGATATGCACTTATAAATACTCTTATATTAACTCTTATAAAGACTGGCTAGGTATAAACAAAAGAGAGTGTAAATGTATTTGTTTGTAATTTTTTTAAAAATTGGAATCCCCAAAGTTGTAGAGTCCCATTGACATACTTTTCTTTATTTTTTGAGTAAAAAGCTGTTGGTGAAAAGGGGTTAAATACGGTTTCTAAATGAAAAAGGGTTTTATTGTGTCAAGTGTCAGGAAGTGAGTAGAGGTGCAAAGGAAAGAGAGAGCGAGAGAATAAGATCGTTAGAGCTGATACCATGAAGTGTAACATAAATTCAGAGATGACAGAGCAGGTGAGGTCTTTGAAATGCAGCCATCACAATAATGTCACCAACAGCTGAGAATCCACAGAAGAAAAAGAAAGGAGAAGGAGAAAATAAAACAGAGGGGGAAAAAAAAGAAGAAAAAGCATAACCACAATCCAAAAGTGATCTAAATACAGAGCAACAGACTTTACTACAGAGCAACAGACTTTACTATGTGGAGCCTACTGAAAGGATTTAAAAAAAAAAAAAAAAAATCTAGTAAGCATTGAGCAAAATAGTAATATTATCATGCAGACCTTTCATAGGAAGTATGTCATCTCTCCTTAGCAAGTAAGTTGTTTGCAGTGCCAGATTCTGTCTTATAGAATCAAATTAGATACATAAATTGCACGAACATTTGGCCCTACACATATTGTTACTTTGACTGTTCCTTTTATCTTGTCAGATACACAAACTTTGACAACTTTATTTGTACTTGCTCTGATAAATCCTCTAGTAGTGCACATAAGTGCACATACTTGCCCCAATAGAGAATGTTATCTTATGCCAGACATACTTTTGTTTTCATGTGAAGCTTCTTCACGGCTATCCAAGGAAATTATTTCAGGAAATTTTCCTTCTATTATTTTCTCCTAGTGCCACAGTATTTCAACTCATAAGCAACATGTTGCTCTTAACTCTCTGAGTTATGTTCATCCCATTGGTTTTGCCTGAGGGCAAAATCCTGCAGTCAGGATTATTCAAAGATCATAGGGAAGTGAAGAGGAGCGTTACTCACATAAGGCAAAAAGCCCCTTGCCTGGTTTCATATACAAGGTGGGCCAAGTTTTCAGGTGGTATAAATCAGTGTAGCTCCACTGCAATGGAACAGAATTAGCGTGTTTCAGCCAAGGAAGTGGTGCTACATGTGCCACACTTTCATACTATAGCAGAGATGTTTGTTACAGCAGGAAACTGAGTTGATGCTACAGTAATCTTGTCAATTAAAAAACAAAAACAAACAAACAAACAAACAAAAAACCCCAACAACAACCCACAAAACTTGAAGAAAAACTAATGATGTTCGTTAGGACTCCTTCAGTCCAAGTGGTGTACCTAGTTATGATAAGAGAACATACAACAAACCATATTTCATCAAAGACCAAAATTTACAGGGCTCATACAAGATTCATTCCTGTTTACGTTATACATCAGTTTCCTAGCAATTTCTTTTGCTGTGACTGTACTAGGAGCTACCTTGCATCTTTTTATGACATCTATTTAAGTTTCAGAATTCAGAAGAGGGCTAATTCAAGAAAAGAATTAGAAAGAAAAGCGCTAGAAGTCAGAGTGAAAAATGTACACTATCTAGAATAACACAGAGCATGTCAGACTAGTAAAAAAGAGAAGCAAGGCACACTAACAGACTCAATGAGGGAAAAAAAAAAAACACTTTTCAAATCCAAACATCTGGGTGTTACCAAGCACTCTAAAAGTAAAAGAGTTTTAAAAGTTTGCCAGAATAGGAAGTTACCTGACAAGCTTCAGTCATTTATAGGACATTTGCTGAGATGAGAAAGTCAACATGGGACAATACCCTAAAAATTAACATTTAACTTGCCATGTGTAAGCAATTATTTCAGTATAATTTTTCTTACACTTACCTATAGCTTACCAATAATAGTAAACAAGACAAAGGGGTGGAAAAAGTTAAAATAATATATTTTTTTTATAAGGTAGGCAATTTCTACCTAACAATGTTTTTTAAAAAGTTAAGATGAACATAAGTTTAATGATGCTATGAGACCAAACTGAAGTTGGCTGCTGCGAGACATATTGGTATAAGGCTACAAGCAGGTTAGTGAGGTAAGTTCTAGTTTGTTTTCATTGATGCCAACTAATGATGAGGTATCCTAATTTGGAGAAGTTATATAACAAGCTCCTTTGTTCTGAAATCTAAGTACCCTAATGAATTAGTTGGCCATGTAACATGCTTTCAGAGAGCTTTTTAAAGCAGATATATGAACTGAGGATATTTTAGACTTTCTTTCTACCCTGTACTCACACAATATTTGTGATACAGTTCTTTTCACTGCTATCAACAGATAAACTTGGCAGCTTTGAGCAAGAGAGGCTGGACTAAATGATCTGTGGAAGTCTCTTCCAGCCTCAACTATCCTGGAATTCTGTGATCTTTTCAAAGGAATAACTGTCTTCTTTTTAGCATGTTCTGTTTTGAGCAAAGATTCAGCTCAGATTTAAATGGTCTAAACTCCACTTTTGCTCTTACATGCACTGGGGGTTTTTTTGATAGTGAGATATCTTTGACAATATAGAGTTACCTTGCGAGCTTTTTATTTCTGTAGTACTTGCACTACTGCATTTGAATTGGCAGGGGAAAATCCCAGAATAACTGGGGCTGATTCTTGATTTGGAAATCCATGCCCTGATCCTTTAATTTCTGTTGTTCTAAACACTATTTCTATTGCATTCAATTTCTACCTTCATTCTTATTTGTATCCTGCCATTTTTAATCTCTGTGACTTCTGTAGTAAATAACACATTTCCATGCTGTATTCACTTGTTCTTGGCCAAGAGAATGTTCAATAAATTGGCAGGTAACTTCTCAAATTCTAGTAGAGCAAAGCAAAAAGGTTCCCAGTCTACCTTAATTGCCAAGATATGCTAGGCACAGATTTAACACAAGACTAGACCTTTTCCACTGATCTTTCCTATTACAGCTTTTTCTAATGTACAGATTTTAGATCTGGTGCATGGCAAGAGTGGGCACGTTGGTTCTCTAGTGGCAAGGGATTACTTAGTGATAATAGAGCACATTAGACAAATACACAGGGGAAGTGAAGGCTTGATCCCAGATTGAAAGGACAGATAACAAGACAACTCAGTTTAAGAAGTTTTATTTCATAGACAGAGTGCTGGACTTTATACAGGATATAAAGCATGTCTCACAGCAAGGAGGAACAACCTTACTTAACAGATGTGGCCTCAGTTCCCAGGCCTCTGAGTACAGCTGCCTTCTGTGGATCTCTGTGAAAAGAAGCTCAGCGGGATAATACAACTCTTGCAGTTTCAGGATTTTTCACCAGAATTGAGCAATAGTGCTAATTTCCTAGGGTCCACTGAGGTCATCACCTGCCTGCCACTCTCCACGACCTCACTTGTAGCAAATCTCAGCTAAATCAGAGAGCATTCTTATGCAGTCGAGGGAGGCTCATGGAGCAGGATGTCTTGTGGGCAATAGCCATTCTCAGCTATCTTCAAACACATCTCCCTCTTTACAAAGGAGCTGGATGCTGCAGTGCTGGGTACCAGTGACAAGCTGCAGCTTAAATAATGCAGATAAAGCCAGGGATATTCACAGAATTAGTTAAATATTTTCAGTAATGACAGAAGTGGATAAAATAGTGAAGGAGAAAGAAATAGAATCCTACAGAGTGTTTTATAACTTGACTAAAGGTATCATGGATAGCAGGGACTTTACAGGCTGTCAGCATTAACATTAGCAGTTTTTAACCATGACCTGAGCTCTGACAAGCTGTTTCCACACTGTCAGTCTCTCTGCTTGAGCTGGCAAGTCATATATACTAAAACTGTCCAGACTTTATCTGTGCAGTTACTTAAAAAGTCTATCTGGTGCATTTGCCTGTCCCACCAGTACAAAGAGAGCCTGGAAAAGTCTGAGTGACCTGTTAATCTGAGCAATCTTATTGGATAGTTAAAAACAAAATATCAACGTGCATAGTCAGGTTGGCTTGAGACTCCTCACTGTCTTTCTATTTCAGAAGATTTTTTTGGGAAATACCTCATTGCTCTTTAGTGCAGGCATTGAGTAAAACACTATTTATTAAAGAGATAAATAAAAGGAATTTCCCCATTTAACCACTAGAATGTTAATTTAAAAAAAAAAAAAAATTGTTGGGTAGAGCGACTAATGCTCTAGACGTAGGTATGTTACTGAATTTAAGTATCACCTGGCCTTTTTACTGTGCCTGTGGATTCATTAGCACTTTTCGAATACTAGCTCTGGCCATGCTAGTAGAAGATCTGAGTGAGTTACAGTATGGCAATCTTACCAGATTCCCAATCAGGACAGCAGTCTAGACAACAGGGAGCTCAGTGCTTTTCAATCTAGATACAGCACATAGTGCTTAAATACTTCTACAAGTCTTGAAATCTGAGAAAATGAATTCCTTCCTTCTTTAACCCTAAGAGATCCTAGAATAAGAAATCTGCAGACTAAATGAATGTGTGAGTGTAAACTTGATGCTAAGCATGACATATATGAACTTCTATACGAGAGGCACTGGAACCAGTTGCCAGGAGAAGTTGTGGATGCCCCAACACTAGAAGTCTTCAAGGCCAGGCTGGATGTAGCTTTGAACAATGTGGTCTAATGAAAGGTGTCTGTGATGCTCACATTGACAGATTAGTAGAAAGAAAACTTTGGTGTACGGAATTTTACAAGAAGAAATAATATGTAGTAAAGTCACAATGTTCTTTAATTAAATGCTTCAAGCCACATTTGCTTTCTAGGAGACTTTATAAATAGAAAAACAATTGATCTCTTATGTAGTGGCTCTACATTAAGTCTCCACTAAAGGAAAGAAAAATAAAAACAAAAACCAAAACACCACAATGATAAATAAGAAGCAGGAGATTATGGCAGGCAAAAGTTATGTAAATGTATATTGAGGGGAATGTGTGCATCTGTAAGATTCTATTGTCTCTTATAATGGTTTGGGGACCTTTATCTGGAGACCTTTATATCCTCAAATATCTTCATAAGAAGAAAATGTCAGGTAATTCTCACCGTTAATAAAATTTTGAATATTAGGTCAATTGCATACAGCAAGTTCCTTCCTCTGCAGTCTTGATGTGGGAACGTGAGGTCACTGTTGTTATGGTAGTATATATTTCCATAGGTTTCGTAGAGACAAAACTTATTTTGCTTTATATACTTCCCCAATACAAGCCCTAGCCAATCTCACAATGGAAGAGTTGGGAAGCTCTCTTTTGAGCCTTGATAAAGCAACAGTCTTGGAATTGTTCTCTAAGTTCTAATGCTCTTTTGCTACAATCCCCAATCTGTCTGAGGAAATCTGAAATAAAAGACAAAACATTTCAATTGCAGGTAAATATAGAGAGGCAGGATCTCCTCCTCCACCTATACAGACTTGAACGGTCCTTATTGAACTTAACTAAAGTGATTGATTCAATGTGATTTTTTAAATTAAAAAAGGGTTCTCTCATTCTTGCTTCAACAATGTTAGTGAGTTGTGAATTTGTAACTGATTTACTTTCTCTCATATCTAGTGGATTCATGGCCTTATGGGTTTTTTTGTTTGTTTGTTTTAGTTTGCCCAAATGGTCAATAAACACCATCAGATCCTAAGATCACATCTTTTAATGGACTTCATATGCTGAGACACAAGTTGACAACAGTTTTCACATCTGAATTTCCTGTGTAAAACAGGTAAAATCTTGTTATTATAATTTGAAAATATTGTCTGAAATGCAATGCTTAGAAAACTATTTTGAAAGTATAAATGAAAATTATTGCAGAACTGCCAAATTACAAACCACTAATTGTTATCTAATAGAAAAGTGACACCAGATCTAAAATTTCACCAGACCTAAAAGCACTATCCCAAAATATTGAATCTTGATTTTCAGTTCCTTAATCTAAGTAGAAGTTAATAGACAGGAACTAGATTTGTCTGTGGACTGGAAGGATACATCAAACCATCCACTTCAGGGTCCCCTCTTAATTTGAAAATCTAATGTTGAACTCCATATGTAAGTACAGTGGAATGCAACAGAAATGAACCATGTAAAGCAACAATGCAGAAGTGGACTAGAGCTCATATTCAGACTTGTCATGAGGTGCATTCTTAGAGACTTACCTCTGAAAGGTAAGCTACTAATTATTGTAAAAGTCTTTCTGTCCTCAGCCACTCAAACGGCAGAACAAGCAATTGATAAATAACTAAGCCCTTGTCTCTTCCCATGGAGATTTATTGGCTGGGGAACATAGGACATGCAAGGTTTGCTTTTGTTTGGTATTTTTATGTTTTGTGTAGTTTATGTGTAAATCTAGTCAGATCAAGAAGCAATTTTTTTTTATTAGTTTTACTCTGCTTTTAATTGCCCCTTTTTTTTTTTCCTTCCTAGGATTGCATTTGTATGTTTAACTTCTTATTATGTACCCTCAAGGAAAAGAAAAGCTAGCGACCTTGAAAGAAAACCATTGAAGGTGGAAAGTTTTTGGATCCTGCAGTTCCTTCTTGGGGTCATTCCAGAGTCAGTAAAAAGGTCCCTTTTCCGAGTGGGCTGTTCAGCCATTGGAATGCTGTGAGGCAGCAAAGCCAAAAGATCACAGACAAAACAGTGGCTGATGCTGGAACTGGTCACAGCAAATTCTGCGCAGGGGAGGTCATGGTTCTGAATACTGTCAGCTGGCAAACACTTTGAAATCTGTACTTGCTGCTTTGCAACAAATTTCTTCCCAAAATGTCCTTTGCCAGAGGTAAGGGGACAAACAAAATTCATATATCAGGCCAACATCATCAACTTCTGAATAAAACTGCAGCAACAGGGCAGCAAACTTCTGTACCCTGAATATTACTTTCCAAGTGAAGGACAGTAATTAGCTGAAAAATGCAAGGTTGCTGAGCTGTTCTTTAACATTTCTGAATTTATTTTTAGGGAAGCAGAGTTTGTTCTATATCTCAGTAGTGGCTTATATTAATGAGAGTTCCTCTAATCTTTTCCACATTGGAAATAAGGTGTTAATAGTTCTAAAATGAAATAGTACCTAAAACACAACTCAGTAATTTTCTTCATAGTTCAAAGTTATTTGCATAAGATATATCACCCTTTGCAAATATTTACTTTGCTATAGCCAAAGACACTGCAAATTATATGTGATGGGTTTGAACTCTTGTCTTTCACACTTGTATTTGAGTCTGTGTCTTTCACTCTCTCTTGCTGGGTTCCAGAAAGATGAAGTGAAAAAATAATTTCTTTCTCAAATAAGATCCAACCTGGACTTCAAAGTGAAAGACCAGAATTCTACCTATAAAATTTGATTACTGCCTGATTAAAAAGATAAGGGGGGGGAGCAAAGGAGCAGTATTCATGGGCTCATTACAGGCACAAAAAGGGGATGCTCATACAGACCATAGAGAATTTAAAAGATTTATTTATGATGTATTACTGTAATTTTTAATTTAGACATGCAAATTTTTTAATTTGCACTGACTGCTTTGCCTTAATGGTTTTGATTAATACTTGGAGGTAGTGTTTGTGAAAGAGATTTATACTGTGATTCATCTGCAAAATAATCAAATCATTACCAGCTAATGACAAAGCTGTGAAAAATGATATAGATATTGTGTAACTCACAGCTATTGCAGTGCACGTGAAGGTGCCCAGTTCTTTCAGTAAATGTGGACTTGTGTTAATAACTGCTCTGAAGTTTGCTCTAGGTCCATTATAATTTGGTAACAAAAAAAAATGATCTTAATAAAGCTGCCTGATAAAAGTAGCAGTGATTAACACCTGGAAACCCTATATTCTATGAACATGATGAGGCTGGAGATACCCCTTCTTTTAACCCAGAAAGGAAACCCCATAAAAATTTCTACCTGTCTGTGTATCTTACTTCGGTACTCTCAAACCATAAAGTCTTCATAGAGAGGAGAGCGCTCAACAAAAACAGTAGGTAATGTCTGAGGCTTTCATTATTAACAAATAAAAGTGAAAATTATTGCCAGTCAGTTTCTAAGCATTTTGCAATTAGAAGTTTCTTGCTTCCTATCATGGAATTCTCACTTCATCTTCTTTTAGTCTTTTCTGGGAAATATGTTACTGTAAGACGAGTGAAAGTATCACTTGAGTGCTAATATATGGTATTATTTTGCAACCTGAGGGCATGGTCACAGACATACATGCATAAACATGCATAAATGGAAAGTCCAAAGTCTTAGAACTGTCTCTGGATGAAGAGGAGACAATTGTAAAACAACCCCATAAAATTAGCTACCAAGATATTCTTTGGCTTGAGTTCAAGATTTTTATGGATTTATAACAGAATTTCCTTTTTCCTTTTTTTTAAAGGCTTTTCTGAAAGAGCAGATAAATCTGAACTATCTGCTGAAAAACAGGAAGAAAACAGGAAGAGAAACTAGTTACCCACCAGCTTGGGAATTTATACCTCTAAACTAATCTAGATCAACATATGTAAACTAGAGTGGAGCTATTAAAAACAGTAAAGCTATATGACTATAAACCAGCTGCTAATACGGTCCCATTGGTTCCATCAATCTAAGGATGCAGCCTCACCTCAGGACTTCAATTTAACTGCACATTGCTGCCTCTCTCCCTTCCCTTGCCGAAGCATACCTTACTGATATTTCACTTGTATCCAGTGCTGATTCAGTTCAGTTCACTGATCTGACAGAAGTCTAACAAAAAAAAATACAGTTAATTTATTGATGTGACTCACTCTTCAGCTCTGGCATTGCTGTAGTTGAGTCAAGGAAAATATGGAAAGCTGGGGAGAGAGAGTGTGTGTGTGTGTGTGTGTGTGTGTGTGTGTGTGTGTAGAGCAGCCTGCCCTTTGGACAACAACCTTATTTTTAAGTCAGGTGAGGCAATAAAATCCCCTTTATTACTCCATGGTGCAATTGGGGATCTCAAGCCAAATGAGAGTCCCACAGAATACATCAACCTTCTTTAAGCTCTCATTTTCTAAGCAGAGCCACTGTCAAATCTCTTCATGATCATAAATCTATTATTTGATTTTTCTTACAGAATGACTCATACTCTCTATCTGGCTTTCCACAACAGCCTCTAAAATTTCAACAGCCTACTTATGGATTAACAGTAACATCTTCTCTTCTGCCAAACCATCCTATAAAAGTGCTTGGTTGTCTGATAGGGTGATTCAGCCATTATCACTTGAGTAATCAAAACCTAGCCAACTCCCTGCCTTGGAGGGACACCAGTCTGGTGTACACACTCAGTTTTTCACGACTCTGTACACCTATGTTCCATTTTCTGATCACAAATTTCAAGTGCCTGAGTTTACATACCAGCTTAGATGACTCACAGGTGAGCAAACTCAAGCCTGACCTACTACCTGCCAAATAAATTCTTCCTTTATGGGCAGAGTTCAAAACAAAGTCAGTCCTGGACCACAGCTGACTTTCTCCATCTGGAGAAACAGTCTAGAGGGTGAGCCAAATTGTAGATGTGAGCAGCCAGGCAAATTCAGCTTATATATGAGCTTCACTCCAAATTAATGCAATAGAAGGTCTGTGAATAGCTAAATCCTGTCTGTTGAACTAGAACTATGTCATATTCAAGATAATTTCTCTCTAAAGCACTCTCAACTCTGAGCTCAAGTCTGTCCACTTTACCACTGAGCTCAAGACTTCACTGCACGCTCTTCTTTCCTCAATGCCCTTTGCAGTCCCCCCAGCTGCTTATTCATTCTGCCTCCGTTTTTGCATTACTGTGGTTGCTCCTACTCTGTTCTGGGAAAGAAGAATTCTACAGAAAAAGTCACTTGCAGGTAAAGTGGGGCAAATGAAAGCAGGAGGTAACCTGAGATTTGAAAAATACCTACAGAAACACATCAAGAAAAAATATGTTTGTTTCACATAAACACTCAGTTAGACAATGTGAGTTACCTGTGAGGCTCTGTGTGGTGGCTCCCAGCTGTGTGTTCCTGTATCCACTCAATTACTACTCCTGAGAATGTCTTGAAGTAGGAAGTCATTAGTAGCAAAATGTCACCTCTCATTCTACTTTACTTATCTACCAAATAATTAATTACATTTAATTTTAAATATCCATCATACTGCTGATTAACATTTTCTTTGAAGCCAGTGTAATGTCCTGCAATTACTGAAAAAGTGTTCATACTCTCTCCTGAAAAAAGGACCTGAAAAAATTGCTGATCTGTGACTTTATGAAACCCATTGATTTCAAAGACTAGTAGTAATTTGGTCCAGAGGAGTGCATGTACTTTAGTCCATCCAGCCTGCGATAAGTATTGCCATGCAAATTCATACAGAACTGTGGCTAGGTCTGCAAAGTGATTTGACAAATGCTAGGTGTTGCAAATATTCCAATATCTAACTTCTAGACACTAAAAGAAAGTTATGTTAGAAAAGACTTTCTCTGTGTTAGAAAGTTATGCAGCCTGGCTTGTCTTGTTTGCATAGAGAAAATTAGGCGCCTCTGAATAGAGTTCACAGAAGACCACAAGGTAAGCACAGAACTGCTGAAATAAATACTGAAAGAAAGGCATTTGGGCTGCACCACTAAAAACAACATGAAATTCTACCTCGTCTGGTTCCTTGACCCTTCTGGAAATAAAGGTCTAAGCAAGGAACATTTAGACACTTACTCATGCCATAAAAATTATGAGCAATTATAAACTCAATAGTTCAAATTTAGATACCCAGCAAATCCAGGCACCCTCAGAGCTGACACACACCTGTGGTGTAAGTTTTAAGAATCTTAGTCTATGTCCCTCTTGAAGTTACTTGTAATTGCATCCACTAACAAGCTTCTGGAGCCTGACCTAATTCAAAGGCCAGAGAAAAGAGTAAAATTCTTAAATTTAACTACTTTATTATTGAAGCAAAATTAAGACTTAAAATATATGTATAATAATATTTACTTTTTAATAATTGATAATGTGCATTTGTGGTTTGTTTCACGAAATTTTTTACAGCACTTAGGTATGTAACCATTTCTTGGAAGATTTTTTCTAGTGGTAAATATTTCATATATCAGGACATTTTAAAACTAATTCAATTTTCTTCTTTACTACAGTGATCTCTGCCATGTACTCACCATTAAAAATAAATAGAAGAGAATTCAGTAATATATTACTAGGACATAGCCTCAGGCTAAGACACTTTAAAGAGAGCATATGATCAATAGATTGAGGGTGGTCAAATTTAATGAATCTTAGGAGGTTTTTTCCTGGAAAAAAATTCTTTACCTCCAAACATATCCATTTTCATTAACCTCTTACATGATAATTTGATTTGTTGTTACTGCGTTCTAATTTACAAGGATTTTGTTTTGGCTCCTCATCACACAGCTGGACTCACACACACATATATGTAAAATAATGTTATTGTTCATGACACAGGTTAATTTGACACATTTAATGGAGTTTCTAGGGGTTTGAAAATTATTTCTCTTCATCTATTGTGCTTATTATAATTCCCCAACCATTACAAAACACAACCTTTAGTATTTGGAACCAGTAAAACATGGTGCAAGTCTTCAAGACTGCTATACTGGAACATTTTAAAAAGAACTACTCAACCACTGAAGTCAGTAAGAGTTGCAAGTTTCCAATGGGCTTCATTAGGCAAGATGCTTACAAGACATGGATATAGAATTTATGAGGCAGGGTGATAGTGGTAAGGGAGAGAAATGAATTGTGTCCTCTTTAGCATAATCATGTAGGTATGAACAATTCATTCCACATTACTACAGCTTCACAATAGAGCTTCAGTCCATCTAAAAACCTCCTTTTCTGTTAGTGTGACATCTTTTTCCAATTTGAATAAGTGATTTCAAACATTCCTACTAAATATTACCAGGCAGATCATGATGCGTTTATACCACTGATACGCAAAATCCACTGGTTTCAATCTACATGTGGATGAGTGAATCTGTGTAGCAGATTTGTTTCTCATCGTTCTACAATCTCCTTTTGAGTCTGCAAGAAGTCAAAATTCAGTTTGAAATTTAGCCTTTTCTCAGATCTATTGTAAAACCACTATTTTACAAATGATTCACACTGAAAATAGCCAGTTCTGAGTTGTGAAAGTCTAACAGTCTTTGGGTAAAAAATATGTAAAAAATCAGAGACAGAAAAAGAAATATACCATGAAAAGTTTGTACCTTTAGTGGTTTTTCCAGCATGTGTGAAACCCCAATCACTTTAGTTTTGGTTTTCACTACCAAAAGAAAAAAGAAAAAAGAAAAAAAAAGAAAAAAAAAATCTAATGACATATATTACATTAACAAACACTTTTGAAACCTCAGGGTTTTTTTCTTCCAGAAGTACATGTTCTCTATTATTGTCGTTGAGATGTTGATACAAGTGCTCTGGAGGAAAGTTCAGCACAGCAGGGCACCACCAGTACCAGCCAAACTGCAGCATTGCTGTACTAGGATCCTTGCAGGGATATGAAACCTGCAACATCTCCTGACTGCAGAGATCCAGTACAGCTAGACACAACCTTACAGTCAAAGGTTCATTTGGAAGATTTCACATAACCTCTGTGACACGTCACCAAGCTTTCACAAGCCACCAAAAGCTCCCTTGCAGGCTCTAGCAAACTTGTGGCCAAACACCTGTTTACAGAGATGTGCAGACCTGCAAGAAGAGGAGAGGAAAGGTTCTCTCCTACAACAGATTGCTGAGATTTAATAAATCACCCCAGCGATTTTAGCAAGTAAAATCACCCCCCAAATTCATAGAAAGGCAACATATTCCTGCAAACCTGACTATGCGAGTAGTGGAGGGAGAGAGGATGAGCTCTTCCTAGGAAGGGAGGAAGCAGAGAATTTTCTTCCTGGTCCCTCTGAGAAGCCAATAGGAACTCTGAAATACAGTCTGCAATATGAGGAAGATGTGCATAAAGCACAGTTCAGTCTTAGGTCAGTCACCCTTGGTTACACCACCTTACTAGATATCCAAAAGCTTGTATCACAGTTTCCCTGTTCCAGAAATTCATCTGTTTAAGCGTACAGACTCTTTTAATACTTATCACACTCAAGTAATTCCAGTTCTTCACGCTGCTATTATATCAGGAAAAATAACTCCAAGCATAGTGAGAAATATTCTGCTAATATCCACTCTATATTTATTCACAGCATTTTTAGAACCATAGTTCTTATGCCATAAAGCCCTTTGCAGCTAAATAGGGGTTTTTAACACTTACTTCTGAATGCAATTCTGAAGAAACATGCTATCTCCTCCCAACCTTTGTTTGTCTAGGCTTAACAACCCATCTCATTTAATCGCTCTTCACAAGATTAATTCTCCATTCCCATAACATACCAGTAATCTTTCTCTGTTTATGTTTTAAGATCATCTTTCTTGAACACAAGTGACCAAGACTTTGCATAAATTAAATGAGACCTTGTCAATGCTATGAACAATGAAATAAGATGAAAATGCCTAAATGATAGCACATCTTACAATTCTAATGGACTATACAATTGCAATAGACTTTCAGAGTTGCTCTGCATGGCAACTTACAGTCATTACCCAGATAAAATAGTATATTCACATTTTTTCCCCACTAACTTCAACTGATAAATACACATTCTATTCAAGACCAAGGTCCTTAAGTTCCTGGCTTTGCAATCTGTGCAGGTCCAATCCTTTGTTAAGATGATCCTTCCTCATTTTAAGTTATCTGTACACCTCACAATTATACACTGACTTTGGATCCGTGTATCTCCTGTATCACTAACCAGTAAGTTAAATGGGATCATTCTGAAGACCAATCACGAAAGCACTTGTAATAGTTAGTTCATTATTCTTCTGATATTTGTCCTGTAAAAAATTATTACTACCATCAACAATCAAGTTCAGCCTATTGTCATTGTCTGTGAAATCTAATCTAATCTTTGCATGGGAACTGTAAATATGCATATTAAAAAATTCTTGGTCCAAGGCTAATAGACTGTTAGCATAAAGACTGAATGTTGTCCAAATTCTACAATTCTGAGGTACAGAACACTAATTTTTTCTTTTGCTCAGGTATAATTTTATTGCTCTACTCTCATTTCCTTTAGATGTCTTTTGTTTTTGTAGATTGAAATTGTTCAAAACAACTATGCAGCTCTGGAAAATTTTCAGCTTCAGAAGGCTTTTGAAATGAAACCTATCATTGAGTTTTTTATATATAGAGTAATGAAAAAAGTTCATGCTGCTCATGAAGAAAGAGATTAGGAAATTTGAAAGCTTCAGAAACATTGCTCAAGGAGTCAAAACAAAATTTTACCTCTAGAACTGGGTCTACCGTAATACAGAAACTTATGAGTGAAAAAACAATGACAGAATACCTCCTGATGTACATGGCCTCAGAGGAATCAGCAAATGACAACTATCTGGGAAGAGCAACTTAGAACCTCTGGTTGAATATACAAAGAAAGAATGGTTGTGATGGATAGGCACAGAGAAGAGTAATAATCTTTAGTAATCTCTTTAGTCATCACCTCCATTGAAAACTGATGGAAAATATTTATTTGACACTTGATCCAGTCCTTGGTAAGCCTTACCTCCTTCCTTGAAACTACACCACTGGCATACAGAAGAACAAGCTCCAGTCAGGTGGTTTATATGATTATGTTTATATGATTATTTATATGATTAACAAGCTTCAGACATTTATTTTCTGTGTTAATTCCGAAAGACTTGAGAATAATTTAATTTGATTTCTATAGAGACTGTTAGTTTGAAAATGAACAAACATCTTAGAGAGTAAAGGGTTTACAAACAGTAAACTCTTGGTTAATCCAAATAATTCTGTACTCTTTCTGACAGGTTTTCCACTTACCAACAATATCTCCCATTTGAATTTAAATAATTCTGTTTCTGATAATGATTCAAGTTCTCAAGACCTAAATTCTACTTCTCAATCTACTAACTAACTTCTCCATGTATCCCAAATTTGCCTTTCTAAAATCCCAAGCTCTGATTACACCCCTTATTATTGTAGTAGTTAAGTATCTCACAACCACAGGTAAAGCTACCTTCTAAATTTCTGTTTCCTCTCTGTAAGAAGAAAATAGTTTCCCTGTTTTACAAAAAGACAACAAGGTAGAATTAGTGCTTTGACTACAGAATCCACGGCTGAAGTAAGACCCAAGCCCCATTCCTGAAACCATCATACATGTGATAATTCTCATTCAAATTTAATCTGAATGAGACAAAATTATGCACTGAGCAGAGCAGTAGTCACCTAAATATGAAATAAAACCCCTAACCTATTCAGTTTCTCTTAATTGTACTCCACCCATTAGCACAAGGCGCTTTTTTTTTTCCCTGATCCTAGGTGCCTCTTTAACAAATATCATTTTTACCTGCTTACATAATCTCATGCAACTTGAGACTTCAGGGTGCATGCCAAGTGCTTCAAAAAGCACGTATGTTCAGATCAGAATGTGTACAAATGAAAGCATGCTGATACAGTTGCTGATGTATTTCTGTCTCCATTTCTTGCATAATATCAGTGCTTGAGCTCTCCTCACTTCTTTGGAAGGTCTTGTCCCTTGGGGCCGTGGAGATAACAACAGCAAAACCAAACCACCTGGAGACAGTATTTAGTAGATGATTAACCCAACAGAAAATCAGAATGTTTGAAACAGAAACAAGAAAACAGCAGGAAATAACTTGCACTGGGTAACAGGATTGAAATCCCAGCCCCATCCAAGTTAATGCTTAATGCAGAAATTCATTCTTGATATTTATGATCTTTCTTGAATAGTTCTAATGTCATTTATGACAAATTTTGAGATGAGACTAAAGATACGGGACAATGTATCAGCATAAGAGTCATGCACAAACCTGTTTGTTTCTGTGTACTTGCATTTGTTGGAAATTTATAAAGATTCTTCTTTGTGATAATAGGAATAAGAAACCTGTAGAAACTTACCTCTTCTTCCTTTAACGCTGACTTGAGGGTTTGGGTTTTTTTTCTTGGAATAGCTATGCTAACTGAACAACTTAGGTAGAGAACAATAAAACTCCACATTGTGGCTTTATTTATTGCAAAAGCACCAAACAAAAAAACAATGTCAATCAAGTCTTAATATCTGTTGCTAGGAGAATAAATTAAGAGAAGCTTACAGCACTCAAACTCCAAGGATGTTCCCCTAGTGTGGACAGAGAGAACATGCTCAGTGGAATCCACCTGGCTTCATCAGAGCTGGCAATCTTCCATACTACCATCAGGGAGTCATTTGGATTCAGGTTTCTGCTACTCGAGCTGAGATGAGGTGGAAGGTCAGAGTTTTAGTGGGCTTAGGAATCATGGCTAAATAGTCCTGAAGGGACTGAAATAGTCCTAAGGGCCCTGAAAGGCCTTTGTGGACAACACCCATGGAGCTGCAATCTCTACTGAGCAGGGTCCCAGATCAATTTGGTTTATGCATTTGCAATATTTTTTTATCTGTATTTTATCTTATTCACAAAAGCAAAGTTATGTATTTAAAGGAGACCTGAGATTTGTCTTTGAATTTTTTTAAAAGACAAATATACATATATATGTGACATACATAGAAAGGGCTCTGTAAGGGGTTGGAGAGCTAAGGGGAGGGAGCTACATGGGAACTTTTAGTATTTCTTGTTGTCATCTTGACAAGCCTAAAATTGAGAATCCATCAGGCTCCATCTGAGCACAGCCTTAAACTGAAGTACGATTGTACCTCACTGTAAAATCACTGGGACTGCACATGATGATCCACATAAATTAGGCATGCATCTAAATGTGATCTGAGACTATGAAAATTCCATTTAGAAAATATCAGGAGGTCCTGGAGTATGATAGTAAGTGAAATCCTTGTGATTTTAAAATTTTTTTGTTTGTGGGTTTTTTGGTTTTTTGTTTTTGTTTTTGTTTTTGTTTTTGTTTTGTTTTGTTTTGTTTTTTAATGAATCTGCTGTGCTACTGCTGTACCATTATAAAGCCTTCTGGATTGGTGGCCTCTGACAAAAGTCCGGGAAAAAAAAATCCTTCAAGACAGCAGCATACTAGGTAATGTCAAATTAAAAATAAACAAAGACTTCCAGTAAAAAGAAAATAAAAAATAAAAAAAAGGAAAAAAACCCCAACCAAACAAAAAAACACATTTCTCCCTATTTCAAGCAAAATATTTTTCTTTTCTCTTTTTTTTTTTTTCCCACTAAAACTATTAAATAAATATGCTTGTATTTTACCAGTGTGCTTGCTGCAAAAAGTGCAATCTATTTGTACAGCAGAGAGAATGAAGGACTTACTGCTTAAAGGCACAAAAAGGGTGTGTAATAGGATTCTGGCATCTTCCCAGACAGCTTGCAGACAAATTCAGAGATGAACAGAGAAGTATCCTTTTTGAAGTATATTTGGCCAAGGTCTCATTCACAAACAGATAAAACCAACACATTTCTGCCTGATAAGGGTCAACAGAATAGCGTATTAGTTTGAGAAGAGAACCCATCTGCAATATTCTTACATAAAAATATACGAGGACACAACAGGAAAGCTGTCAGCATGACAGTTGGAGGATTCTGCCAAGGAGCCAGATGCTAGTGTCAGAAGAACATGTTCCACAGCTTGGCATCTGGGTTCTCTCATTGCCCTCCAAGAAGGAAGAAAAGGAGGAGTGATAAGATATGCCTAAATGAATAAAACTACATGCAATTCTACCACCACCCCCAACATGCTCAAATCACTACTTCTTTTAGAAAATCCTCAGCTACATGTTCTCCTACATGTTTTAAATTAAAATGGAAGGTGATAAATTTAACCCACTTGTGTTTTAGTATGTTGAAAAAGCATTTGCAGTTCTGAATACATAAGTCTCACATGATTTTAACTGCTCATGTGTGTAGCTGTGCAATTTATTTATTTCATTATTTTTGTTAGTTTTCCACAATTTTGATCTGGAGTATATTTCAAGCTCAGTTTTTATCCCATGTCATTCTTGGGGCACATAATACCACATCTATGATTTACAGTCAAGAATAATTATAGTTTTATCCTTCCTCTGAATAGTTACTAACCGGAAAAAAGCTGAGAAATATCTAGGGCAAAAAGCTAAGGGTCGGTTTAAGAGCCAACAAGTTGATGAAGCACCATAGGGAATCACCTCATCAAGTCTGTAGGGAAGAAAGACTGTTCTTAAGATAGCTCTGAGAAAGACACCGTTGCTGCACAACCCCCTTAATGATTCTGATCTTAGAGCAGCAAAGATAAGGCTGTGTTCTCAGTCCCAGGTTCTTTAGTCACCTTCCCTTGCTATGGACAATTAAGTATCATCTTGTACCCATGTTCCCTCCCTGAGTCTATCCCCATGATGTCTGAAAGTGACAGCCTTGACTTGATTCTCAGGTGCTGCTGGATGTCTCCCTTTCTTCTGCTGACCAACTGATTAGGGAGGATGGAATGGTTCCCTTCATTATGTTGGTTGAATCCCATATGTAAAGATTTAAAAAACTAAGATCAAACTCCTGATGTTTCTGACATTTCTGTACAGAGACAAGAAGGTAGGAATCATGTACTTTCACCTGTCCTACGAAATAAGCCAGCGGCTCTCCTCTGAGGCGGCAGAAGCTTCAAAGATTAGATATTTCAGAATTGCAAGTGACATTTGCCCCCATACCTTACTCTGGATACACATGAAGTAGCCACATATCACTGGGAATGATTTCCACCTAGGAGTATTCATAATTCAGACAAAACAGCAGATGATAGATCTCTCTTTGCACTTATTTAAGTGCAGTTTAAGTCACCTTCAATACCAGTCCATCCCCAGAATTTTGAGGCAGAGGACTGAAGCAGAAGTACTACAATTTACAAGATTTATTCCCTCGCCATGCAATAATGTCTAGCTTAATTGCTGATATTTGTTCACAAAAGCAAAGGTTGATCCCTTTCAGACGTCCTTCTTGCTTCTCTTCCAACACAGCATCTGCAAAAATGATAAGGGGAAATGTTTCTTTCAAGTAACAGAGGAGAATTCAGAAAACAGTATTGTAAGCTCTGTCCCAAGTTGTCTTGTTGTTAACAAACTGCCAGAAGAATCTGTTACAATTTACTGTAGGGACAGAAGGATAAGGAAAGCAAACTATCACAGCTACTGTAATACCTACTCTTTGGATTCAAGATAAAATATGCACTTAGGACAAAAACTTATGTTGTTTGACCTCCAAATTAAGAAAATGCTATCCATACAAACATAGTCAACAAAGTCTTTAAAATCAAAGCCTATGTCAGAAAAGTGAATCTTTTCTGTATTTGTTCACGAATAAACTTGCTCAGCTGAAATCAAAAGATTTTAGCCACTGTTTATACTGTAAAATTCATTCAATATCTGAAAATTTGAATATTTTTGTTGCCCCTTCCATAAGAAGAGTAATAAAGAAACTGCTATTAGAACTGTTCCAACGATGAGATGTGGAAGACAAGATGAAAGAGATCTCAGATCAGTCTTCCATGACTGTCACAGAGCTCACAGTCTAATAGGAAAATTTACTTTCAGTCAAGTGGTTACAGTGCAAAGGAGCATATGGGAACCAGCTGAGGAAAAGGTCCATTTCTGTAATAACACTCTCCTATTTTAATTTAATTTGTTGGGCCAAATTTTGTCTACACTATGTTCCTAGCCTTACTGATGGGATTTAGAGCTGAGTTTAACTCATTCTTATGTCATTTTTATGTCCCCTAATCTCCTAAATCACTCATAAATTTAAAAAAAAAAAAAAAAAAAAAAAAAGAAAATTCAGAGCAGTTACTGCTGACTCCAAAATTAACCTTTTCCTGCTGAAAGCAGAAATAAATCTGATCCAAAAAAGCAGAAAAAATTTTGTCACGCATTGTTTCTATTGTCATGTTTGACAGAAAGGGACATATTAAAAAAATGTTACCAAGCCTATTTTTTATTTTAATCTCCTATTCTTTTTTATGAAGTGAAAAAAATCTGACCTTGTCAAGCCAAGGCTGCTGGATTTTCTTTTAGTTTACTGCTAGGACAGGAAAAATGCTGATCTTGACACCTCTTGGAAAGACATCAATAAGAAGTCCAGATCCATCAACTTTTATTGCTACATGACCACTAGAACAACCTTGTGAAAGAAAACTTTTTCACACAAAATATGCAGTAGAAAGATGTATGTAAATGACAAAACAGCATGAGCCTGGAAATGTGCAAGAAGTAGTGCTGATCAAAGTTTGAGGATGTTTGCCATTATAGGATTCATCTGACAGGGAGAACTCTCTGTGACATGAAATATATTAACAGAGCCTTAGAAAAGCAGAACAAAGCAGGAATGGTGTGACTTAGAGGAAGTTAATAATCAGTACAGTTTTGTTTTCAACTAAGTATTAGGCTGACATTTCTTGATTCCCATTATATCATCCCAAAAACTTTTACCCAATATCTCTGGGAAAAAATACCTTACCAGTGGCCAGAGCAGAACTCTAAGTGACTGTGCAAATATTGTGGTGGACCTGGTGAACATGAAACACTGCACTGGGGAACCAGGCAAGAAGTTTGACTGCAGGGTAAAGTAACAGACCCTGCAAGTAAAAAGGTCCTGAGTGCTGCCCATAAAGGGCGACAGTATCCCTGAACTGGGATACTTTGCACGCTGAGGTCTGGTGCAGCAATGTCACCATTCTGAAACCTTATGTTTACATTTTCAGATGTGTTGTGCTAAAACAAGTCAGAGCTATCGAAAATTTCCTAAGACTTCCAAACCATCCAGGAGTGCCAAAGAGTTCTCCAGAAGTACAACAAAGTTTGTAGTAGCAGACCACCCTAACTTTTCCACTGCTCCTCTCAAATTTCAAAATCTTCCCAAGATCTATCCATGACATCCATGATTTATTTGTTTCTACCTGCAGCAGCATTGTATATTTTATGTGATGAGTTATGAGGTAATCAATTCAACAAAGAAAGTTTTAAATTCCAGTGCAGTTCCTTTGTTTCAAATTACCAAGAAATGAGTAAGGAGAAAAAGAGAGTACGAGTGATGTGCTTGCTTCACACTTTTTATGCCGCTTTGATTCATGAGAGGAAAATTTCATTGTATGTTTAAAGTCTTTAAAGAGATATATTACTAACGAAACAAGGAGTTTTACAATCAGTGAACATTTGTTTGGTTTCCTCCTTGCCTCCTCCCTCCATACCCAACCCCCCAGCTACCACACACAGTTTTAGGAGAATATTTTGTTGGCTATAATTAAACTATGTGTGTTAATCAGGATTAGATTTTAAATGCACAGTTTGGGAAGTAGAAAAAAATACAGGATCTGAATGAGCCCAAATTGAGATGACACTTGAATTTCTACAGATGTTTCCATAATCCTAATTTCAAATTGATTGTACTTCCTGAACAGAAAGAAACCATTTTCAGTTATTTATTCAGATATTAACTACTTTTTTTCAGTGGGTAGAAAAATGTCCAGTCCCACTGTTGTGTCCTGAAAATAAATGGATACCAAAGAAGATTTTGACTGGCAGTAAGTTCCACAAAACCAAAGTATCCAGATCTGGAGGAGGACATGTGTAAGGATATACAGATTCTCTAGTTCATAAAGGTTATTGCTGTTGCTGTTGGAGAGAACATGGGAGGTTGAGCCATCACACCCCTATGTGCCACCATATATTTACACTCCTATGCTCAAGGTGGAGATCTGTAGAGTCTGTCGTACAAAGCCAATGCAACCTGGCTCTGCACCAGGAAAGCCTAAATTATTCATCATGAAACCAAGTAGAGCCTCAGGGTTACTTTGACTTAATGGCAGCTGGCAGTGTCCCCAAGAGACTAAAATAGCAGCCATTAACCCATGTGCTCATTTGGTATTTTTTCCCTTCTCTTTTATCACAATCTCTAAACCAGTTTCAGGGAGGGTTGGCATCTCACTCTCCACAGACATGAACTCCTCCTGCCTGGCAGCTGATGGAGTCTACTGGAGGAATGGCATGGCACAAGAGCAGTATGCTCCATGAAGAGATTCAACACAATAACTTCATTCACAACATTACTACTGGCCTGGTAACATTGGACTCAGATTTACAAACTGGCTGCAGAAAGGAGCTTATCACTATTATTAATGTATGTCCTTCTGGTCTGGCCAGGCCTTAGAATTTTTGCTGAAGAAATTCATGTAATTTAAAGCCCAATCCAACTCGATTTGGGAATAGCCCTAAATGATGTAACTCGTAGTTTGTTCCTGGCCACATCTGTGGCATAGAGTGTTCCAAAAACATCAGAAAGGATATGTCTGAGCAAGTTTTTCATTTTCTTACTAAAAATTTCTAAAAGAATTAATAACTTTTAGCAGTGAGTTGGGCTGGGCTTGTGCAGACAGCTTTCATACAAGCTTCTCATACTGCTGTGCCAATGATCTGTAACATAAAACCACGTAAGTGAAAATTAATCTCTTTCCACAATGAAAAAAAAAATCTATTCCTTTTTTCCAATTACTTACTCCCACTTCATCATCAATTAAACAGCAATGCTGGGTCAAATGTGAGTAACCAGGCTGAATTCCACCAACTTGTGAATAAGGAACATAATAAGAGAATAGCATGACTGACTCTGGCACAACTATTTATTCTTCCATGTAGGTTTTTTTTGTTGTTTGTTTGTTTGTTTGTTTGTTTGTTTTTGGGGTTTTTTTTTTAACAAATTTAGGTCATGCCCCTTCTTTGGCTCCTGTCAGAAATTCCCTAGTCTATGTTTATGTATCCTGAGTGTAAAATCAGGATTGCATTTCTTGAGTTTGCAAAATAAACCAATGGTACTTCTGTGCGGCATGGGACATTGGAAGTACATTGTACAAATGACACACACTGCACAAAAGTACCAACTACTCTCAAGGGGAAAGGAGAGAAGAAAAATTCTATATGGATCAGCCAGCCCTTGAGGCAACTGTTTACTTCAGAAACAAAAAAAAAGGAGAACTTACATGAGTCATTGATCAATGCTGTCTTTGGATTTGCATTTGAAGAGCCAAGCATCTTGAGTCAGTTCAATCTATCCTGCCTTTAAGGCAAACCAGCCCTAAATGTGTACCTGAACTGCCTGGCAAGATTCTGCCTCTCTCCTGACTCAAATCAGATTGAGAGGCAAAAGTAGATGCTGGGAAGAAGAATGCAGCATGAAGTATGATTCTCAGCTTCAGGTTAATGTAAAGTCAAGCTGCAGTCCTACCTGTAGAAGGGTTCCATATCAGAACCCAGTAAAACAGGCATATCCTTAGCAATAACAAGTACCCACAACAAGAAATAACAAGGATTTGGTAGTTTTTAGACTCTCACAACTTCCTCTTGTCACTAAGAACATGAACAGCACTTCCCAGTTTGCCTAGGAGCAATTATTTAATCTGGAATAATGAAGACAAGAAACCCTTTAGCAAATGTGATCATCCATTGTTCACCACCATCAGCAAAAATGGCACCTTTGACTCGCATTCAATTGATTAAAGTTTAAATCCATAAAAGCTGCCCTCCCATCATGTTTAGTGTTACTTATTTCATTAAACGTCAAAGTAACTAGTAATTAGTTCAATAGAATTGTTAAATATTATTACTTCATATAAAATGCTCCATAACCTCTCTGCACATCAAAGCCTGTGATTTACACCAAAATCATTGCAAGTCAATGCTTCCACACGCCAGCATAAAATCAAGATGCCATGCAGTGTATTCAGCTAAAATGAAATTCCTTTTCTTGATTCCCCTTCTTCAGTTTTTCTGCATATGCACTTCAATATTTCTGAGAATTTTAGGCTAACCATATCTGAGGGGTGAATCTTGCTGAAATTAGACATCTTCAGGCACAGCCCTAGCAATTCAAGCTGTAATAACAACAAAACACCTTTCAGTGCTCTTTTAATTGTAGACATAAAGGCCCTATCATGCCTTACACAGTCAACCGATATCAACTGCAGTGGGAGTCACATGAAACCGAGGTCAGAATTTGGCCTACAGATAAGGAAGCAGTGCCAGCAAAGCGTTTCCACTGAAAAGTCAAAACAAGTTTACCAACTAAACAAAGTAGATTTCCTGAAAATGACAACAGGTATAGGTGTAATTTCAAGAACAACTTGAGGGTTTCATCAGCCCTTTTTTTCACTGTCTTTTGAGAAACAACTCATTTTATCAGAAACTGCATGTGTGTGCTTGTATGTGTGAACAAAGAGTCACTACAGAAGTGAAGTGGTAACCAACCTGAAGCTTTTCTCTTTTGTTTCCTGGCTGTGTAAGCCTTTTTTTTTTTTTTTTTTTTTTTTTTTTTTTTTTTTTTTTTTTTTTTTTATTACTGCAATTATAAAATTATGGGAGGGAGTGGTGTGTTGACCATTACATGCAGGATTTTTACTGCAAAATTTTATTAGTGGTTTTTCACGTAGGTTAGTGCAAATGACTGTAAATGCTCAGTGCACATATGCACATGCCGATTTTAATGCTGTGGTGTATCTGTATGTCTGTGTACGCACACATACACAGAGCAATATGCACACATATGAATGCATTGCGGCACAGCTGTGGTAGCTGCAAACAGCTCGATGTAGTCGTACAGCTATTTGCGGTAGGTTGTACTCAGCAGTATTCCATAAACACATGGCAAAAGCAAAGCAAAACAGAAATCTTTACATACATGGGTCTGTCAGTGGCTTTATCATAAAATGCGGTGCGGTCTTTGATAGGTAAAGGTTGAAAAAACTGTAAAAATGCAAACTTTATAAAGTCTTTTTAAATCTTGTGGTATAAGATGTGAAGCATTGGTACCACTTCTAAACTCTTCATTTACTGAGCCACTTCTGGAGTTTAAAAGTATGCAATCCATGCCTTAACGGAGAAGTTCAAATCTGATATTACCTAACAATATAGTAAAATGTATATTTACTGCAGATTAATCTAACAGTTTAATATACATAAGGAAGGATTCTGGTTGGTCTGTCATGTCAACGTCTGCCTGACAAACAGTTCCAGGAAGATTATTTGCATTTGAGATATACCTTACTGAGAAATTGTTCTTGGTGCCATAATTTTCTTCTTTTAGAAAAAGTAGATTTTTTTTTTTTTTTTCTTAAATTAACAAATCAGGAAGTTGCTGGCTTTCCGGAAACTTCAGCTCAAAATAATAAATCCACCAAAAGAAAAACAGTAGTTTAGTTGAGAAAAAAAAAAAAAAAAAAAAAAAAAAAAAAAAGATCTGGTTTCACAGAAAACGGAGATTTGGTAGATACTGACCTTTTGGAGTGAAGGTAAAGTTTCAGTCTAACTCCTGACCTAAATACCTTGCTTACATATTAAACAAGTACCTCGGAGGAAAATGTCTCAGAATATCTTGCATAATTTTGACACTGCAGAAGAAACCCAGCTTGAATCTTTATCACTGGCTTCCTGGAGCACCAGCAAAACTCCTTTTCATCAGCCAGCTCTGCCCCTCTCCTACCCAACCTCTGCCCCCCAGTCCTGCCTTCCTCAGCCAGCTCTCTTGCCTAGGAAAGCTGAGCAGTCTGCTCCCTAAAGCCGTTGGATGGACAAAGATTCCTGGGTGAGTTTTATACCTAGAACTACATGGCAGAGCCACATTGTCAAAACAACTCAGGCTTTATCAAGGAAAAACAGGGAGTGCTGAAACTTCAGGGCTTTTTCTCCTTTTCTCTAAAGCCTATGTTGCAGGGTACATGTTAGCAATTGTCTTGTAGTATCCTCCTCATATTCAGAGTCCTCTTCACTCGTTGGCCACAGCCTCATGGAGTGACAGCTAGATCGGCAGTATGCACTTTTGGTTGCCTGTCTTCGGACAGCTGAAGTCAGATTCCCAAAGTTAATCACAGCATCCTGGAAAAATGTAACATTAATTTTAAATGCAAATTATTGAAACGTACAACTAATAATTCATATTTTCTAATTAATAAATACTGTGTGCATGAAGCATTATTAACACTATTAAATATTTATCTATAACTGGAGATATTGTGAATTATAATAAATGTGGAGGGATTCTATTAGCTTTTTTTAAGATAGATAAAATTGAAATTGTGATCAATATAATGAATATATGACATTAAAATTCCTCTTGCCTCACAAAACCATATCTGTTTATATGTTTTATGAACAAATCTCATAAAAATGTTAGCAATATTTAAAAACAAAATATGTTAAATAAAAATATGGAAAGTAAATTTAAATATTTAATGATATAATTAAGTCTTATTAATGCAATGTTCTTTATTTTTTTAGATTAAAAATTCACAAGAATTGTCATCCTCTTTCATCTTAATCAGATGGTATGTTTGTCATAATTATTTGTTATGTATTTTCATTAACATTTGATGAATATTAACTTTGCAAAATAGAACAATCTTTTTCCTGAACAAATCTGCTGGAGCAATATAAGGCCAAGTGCCCTCTGTCTCTGCTGCTGCACCACTGAGGAGGCAGCAGAGCAACAGGAAGGTTCTCACCAACTTCAAGGACTTTCTCCTCCAGCCTATTGCCAGGTGCTCCTTCATGCATGAAGATAGGAATGCTAAGTTTGGGGGTTCATGTCCAATTTGCACTTGTGCTCATCTGGGTCAGACTTTCAGCCATGGCAGACTGATATAACTTCATAATTACCCCAGTTCAGAGAAGGTGAAACTTCACAGAAGTTTCTCTCCTCATTCATCCTCTCCTGATGCTGCATCTCCCCATGTGCCCCTTCAGAGCCCAGCTCACCGTCGAGCCTCTGAAACAAGCACAGAGGGAAGATTTGTAGAAAGCGATGTGAGACCTTCGAGAGTGTTTATGGCCCAACTTTCCCCTCCTTTTCAAGTCTGCTAAGCATTACTCCTCTGGAAAATTATTACATACGGGCAGCATCCAGCCTGGAGCTGTGCACACTGCCCGTGCAGTAGTAGGGATGCCCACAGACAGTAAAGGCAGTGGAAAATGAGATCCTTTCTCCTGAGGGCTCTATTTAGCTTCTGGGTCTTTTATCTTGCACAACCCACATCAACGGGACTACATGTCCAGTAACACAGCAAGAGATTTGATTAAATAGTGGCCTTTTGCATTATTTCAATATGTTAAATTGTGAAACATCTACAGATCTGCACAAAAGCTTGTTACTTACCTTAGCAAAGCCACTGCAATATCACCCCATGACTGTTAAAATACTTCTGAGTTGAATAAAGGGAAAGCTAAAATATTATTAGAGACAGGGAATTTAGACATCCAGTCCTACATTCCACCAGTATTGTTTACACAAAATCATGGCATCAGATTATTTTTGAAGACTTGAGTTTGTCTCCTTTTCAATTAAAAAAGATAAAATAAAATGGAGTGACCGAAAGGAATAAATAGACAATGAAGTATCAGGACTTTTTGGGCTTTTTTTGTATACAGAGCTCCTTATTAAAAAGACTGTTTCCTTCAACTGCTTAATTTAATATCTCTTGAGCAGGTTTTTACTTGTTCTGCTCATACTAATGTACAGGTATCAGATGTGTTTATATGACACTTCATGGGTCACACCCTGAACTTGAAGAACCACTTTAACCTCTTCATTACCCTGTGGACATAACCTGCGCCTCCTCCCATGCGGCTGCTTGCCCTGACCTACAGAGGTGTGACTTGGTGTAAAAGGATGCATCAGCAGTCAGGAGGCATCACGGGGCTCATCTGTCCTCTCTAGCCTCTGCATAACTCTTCAGGATACTTTTTCACTGCTATGGCTGCTGCACAAGCAAGGCAGGCAATCACAGTTAGATGACTATGTGAGGCCAAAGCTAAAGCATTACTTCTTTATCTGTGGCCATTGGTTTATATTTTGTCCATTGAAGTTAATGGAGATTAGGCATTGCACAGGAACATTTTTAAGACAGAGAAAATGCTAATTTCCCCTGCAAGAAACCTCTCTCTGATAGACACATATGTTACCCTGGTTTTTCTGAGCCTTTTGATTTTCTTAAATGGAGTCAGATCTTTTTAGTTATTGTACAATATTAAGAGCAGTTTTCTACCTTCTCCCACAGATGTAACATAAACAAATCCTTTGTTTTTCATTCTCTGTCCTTTGTTTGCATATTTCTAACCTGAAAACAATTGTAACTGACAATTCGTCTGGCCACTGAGGCTGAGGGGTGGAAACCCCAAAAAGCCAATCTTCTGCTAGACCCAGAAACGTATAAAAAGTAAATAATAAACAAAGGAGCTCTCTTCTCTCCGCTCTTTCAGCTGGGAGCTGGATCAGAAGAACCTCTGCGAAAATCTCTTGTCTGCGTGTGATTGCTTTGTGTGTCTCGGTGACACACATACACTGTGAAAGTATACAAAATACTCCATGAGCTAACCAAGCACTCAAACTATCTATACCCTAGAGAAAGAGTCAGTTACCTGAGGATTTGTTTTATGGCATGATTAGGGCTGAAAACAAGTTTTATTTGACAACTTGAAAAAAACAGAGGCATGAGCAATAGGAAGTCAGAGGTGTGAGGGAGGTCACAGAGAGAATAGCTACTAGAAAGCACAGGCCAGGGGTGAACAGCAGGCAGAATGCAAGTGGGGGACAGGATCAGGGGAGCTAGAGCAGGAGGAGGGACGCCTGTGTAAATTTTTTGTGTTTTTCACACAAACTCACAGTGTAGCTGAGTCACCAGACAAAGACCATGATTTCTGGGTAAATTTCAGAAGAAAACAGTAATGCCTTGGTTATCTTAATAGTCACTGTATGGCAAAAAATTCTTCACTGGCCACTCTCCATTTATGAATTTTGCATGTTGTACAGGCATTTGTGATAAGAGACAATAAACTGCCTGGTTTTGTTTCCCTTTACATTCATTTGGAGACATTTTTCCACTATCTAGTGTTTAGAGCAAGTAGGTAAGGGTCAAGGGACTAGAGTTCAGCTCCAAGTTTGAACTACTGGCTCACGATGCGAACAAGATGCGAACAATATGGAACAAGAAAACCAGAGAGATGGCAAACTCCCCCCTGCTCCCCAGCATTACCTTGTAGTGCCTCTGTGCCTCTTGCTGTTTAATGGGAACAGGAAGCATTTGGTGGGGTATTCACAGATCAAGGAGGGAAATACGCTTAAATTATGAAAAGTTAATTGTCTTTCTGTTTATTATATATAGGTACAACGACTCCACAGACAGGTTAGAGCATTTTTTGCAATTCGTTTCGGAAACAGTCTTTTGACTCAGCAGACCTCTGAAGGTAGAAGCTGGTAATTCCATGTGGATGGAGCGTGTACCTAACAGGAGTGGAGTTACAGATCTCTAGTTGTTGAATTTCAGCAGTAATTGCCTTTTCCATTCCACCTTCCCTTTGAAAACTTGCAGGTTTTATTAACATAAAAAAGCCTTAGGAAATGTTGTGGGCTGTATTTAATGGAGAATTCTGACACAAGATACGAATCTTTTCCAGCAGTTAACGTCTTCTCAGAGGCTATTGAGACAGCTGAACAAAAGATGCAAACCTCACAATGGCTGAAACCCTTACAATCACTTTAACCCAAAACCAAAATTGTAAAACAGATCTACAGGCACCTAAATGCTTTTGATCCTGTGGATGACAGTCAAGGAATCCTTGCATTTTAATCAAACCTTTAGTCTCAGGCAAACGACAAAACTCCAACGTATTGCTTTAAGTCTTCAATAGAACTGAGTGGAGAAAAACTTCTTTATGTTCCAACCAACCACAAAAGATAGTGGAAGAATGAGCTGTGGAGCATAACCACACTGAGTATCAATTCCCTGGCTTTCCTGTTCAGAAGGGGAAAGAGCCTACTTCTTCAGTGATGTAGGCTTTTTCTTATATCTGCGCTGTTGATTCATCTTTCCCATTCAGAAACATAGACTGAAACTGTAAGCCAGCCCTTGTTTAGAGTAAAACTGCTGCTGCCCCTGAAGCTTTACCAAGAAATTTTGTTTGTAAGGAAGAGATTTCTTTTTCTTTGTAAAGAAGAGATTTCAATTTCTTTTTCTTCCTAGTGCACCACTTGTGAAAAGAGAAGTTATGCTTTCCTTCAGCTTTGGTCCTTCCAAGAAAATTAAAAGATAAGGCATAAAGTAGGCTGGCTACTCCTACAGGCTGTTAAGATGTACTGTCCAGCAGCAGAAGAGGAATACACTCTGCTGTCCATTTTCACAGTGAAAGTGGAGACTCAGAGAAAATGTCTCCTGGAGGTTTTTTTTAGTGTTGCAGCTCCAATGTACCTCCAAGAAGGGCAACGAGATACAATCTAATCTACCGTGAACGATCAGTGAGGTAATTAGAGAAAAAGAGATAAACACAAGTATATTCCCAGGCTTTTGATGCTCTTTGGTGGGTATTATTCTCCCTTTGACACCTCTTAGATCACCCGTTAACCATAAAAGGAGACACGCCCATCCACTAGTTACTAATAAAGTCCATTATATGATTATATTTCAGAGATAAATGTTATTGATTAAAGACACAGAAGAAACAATAATCACTTTTTAGCTGAATGATTTTGCTACCTATTCATCTGTAATTTTATTATCATGTCACCAAAAGGCAAAAAAGATGCTTAAATTAATGAAAAGCTTAAAGTGTTATCAAGCAAATTAATATGAAAGTGAATTCCGAGAACATTGTCTTTAGTGAGGAGCAGAATGGCAGAGTCACAAAAGTACTTAAATGCTACAGCCAGCTCAGTTTCCAGTGTCAGTAGCAGTGAAGGAGTTAATACTTGGGAGTTAATCAGACAGAGAATTTTCTTGTGACACGAAGTGCTTGTAGATAAGCAGTAATACGCCTTGTTTTACAGGTTTTCTGTAGCTGGGGCAGTGTCCCTTGCTGCACAGCATATATTGAGGAAGACGGATACACAGAACAGAGGTAATAGCTTTCCATGTCACAGCAATATAAACCAGACAGCTTTTATAAACTGGAAACATGGCTTTAATAGTACTTCTATACAAGGAGTATCTCCTGTAAAACAATGATATAGAAGGGAATTTTTTTCCCTTCCTAAGCAGAGGTGAAAAGGAAAGCCAAGCAACCCACATAAATCTATTCTCAAGCCTCACGGGAAACCCCATAGGTGAATTATGAGTCATAATAAGAATTATTTGTTGTACTACTGTATGCAATCAATCAGCAATTCAGACATAGAAGATTTTTACCCTCTGTCTCTATCAGATAAACCCCATAACCCTTTCAGAGGACTTTAAACCAGATGTAAATTGATGTGAAGCATGAGCAACTCCCAATACAGCCATATTCAGAGTGACACTTCCCCTCCTTCAGGAGTTCTCAAACTTCTTACACTCAGAATATCAAACTACCAAAACAGGGAAAAAAAAAAAAAAAAAACAAAAAAAACAACCAGGTTCATCTTCTCATGCTCCCAACTGCACAATCTGATGGTTCCAAGACAGGAGGAATGAGAAGAAGCTGGGGGCTTATGATCAATGAGATGTCTTAGAAAATAGTGAATGGCAATGTTTTTCAGTGAAGTCTTGTTGAGGAGACAAAATACTGGCAACATGTGTGTGTGTTTATCTCTCTTGAAGCCACACAGGCTTCAAATGAAATAAGAAGTGGAGAAAATATTCAACAGAGTGAATAGTGCAGTATGAGCGGAAACAGGTAATTCTCACTTTTCCCTCTACCCCTTGCTTATCCCAGAGTCTCACTAACAGTCAATTATTATATAAGTTTTTATGCAATGCTTCAGAACACCGAAGTTGAGACTATAACTCATTATAAAGGAGAGCATATTAGATAACAACCTCTCTGCTACTACACATTAATTTATATTTTCCCTCTGAAAACCCCACCCCAAATTTTGTCAGAGGAAAACATGAAAAACACTGGAAAAGCAAGAGATGAACAACAGAAAACATTGTTTGGTTCTTTATGGGTTTGGTTAAGTTTATATAAAAAAAAAGTGTGCACTGTCCTAAACAGAGGGAGTAGTGAGACTACTATCCAGGCTCTGATTCATCCCATTGAGATCTCTGCATTTTGGGTAAATGTGTGTGAAATTTGTTAGAGAACTCTGAGCCACAGACACAATACTCTTCACATATCCCGCAGGGAAGCCCAGCCAAACACAGCAGCAATCTCATGAAGAACCTTCCCCAATTCACCCCTAAGGGCAATCTCATAGCCCACAAATTCCACAACCGTCTGATCACATTCACATTTTTCCAGCTTGGCAAACAGGTTATTATGATGGAGGCATTTGAGGACAAGTTGAACATGCCAACTGTGTTGTTTCTGGGTTCCCAAAATAAATGTGGGTGTCATCCAGACATGCTGCTATATCCTAGTCTAACATCTTCCTCTCAAAGTTGTAAATAAAATGCTGGAATGTTGCTAGAGCATTAGAATGGCAAGGAGAGGACAGGATTTACCTGTACCAACTGCAGAAAGAGATCTGCTCTCAGCGGCCTGTCAGATCAGTTTATGCTCCCTGAAAAGGCATGTTTGTTCAAGAGCTTTAAATAGTTAATTAATAAGATGCAGAGGCTATTAACTCTCAACTGTTGTAGAGCAGGGTTCAGTCACCTACAAAATTCTTCAAGAGGCCATAACCTTATTTGTTAAAGTCATGGTTATCCACCTAAGGCATCAAAATTGGAATTCCTTGGTAATCCTTTCAATGGGGTAGTCCCATGCCATCTGAGCTTCTGACTCAGATGGCAAATAACTCCTAGATCCAAAAAAATCACTGCTTCAGACCAGCAGCTAACAGGTGAAGCATGTTATCTGTCCTCTGGTAATATTCATACCACAAAGACTTTAGTGTCTCACAGGCAAATAGTCTCGTCAGCTTGTAGCTTCAATGTGGGGCACCAGCAATTACATAAAACCTCCCATTTGTTGCAACCTCTTATGAGGGAATCCAAGTCTCTCTCAAATATGCCAATCAAAAGAAATCGAAGAGCAATACTCAGAAATCAACCAGAATCTGCGGAAAGAGCAGTGGATGAATCCAGAATTGCTGAGCATGATGGGGCGATATGCAGACCAGAAGTGATTTACTTTGGTTTGGAATAGTGAATCATGAAATACAGGTCTCAACATTAACAGGCATGAGCACAACCAAGAGCTATCAGCTGACTCTAGAATAACACTTGAACTGAAAAAAACCCACAGTATAGACTTTAGTATTTAGAAATACAGAATTCAATCTATATTCAAAAAGTTCCTGGATATCCTTCATTGGATGCTGGGGGAAACAGAATGACAAAGGATGAGGAAAAGGCTGAAGTATTTAATGCCTCCTTTGCCTCAGTCTTTAACAGTAAGACCTGTTGTCCTCTGGGTGCACATCTTCCACCTTCCTGAGCTGGAAGACGGGGACAGGAACAGAAAGTATCCCCCAGAATCTTCAGTGGTGACCTGCTACACCTTTTAAAGACAAACACATTTTTGGGGATGGATGGATCTCACAAGGTTACTGAGGCAGCTGGCCGGAATGCTCACCAAGCACTTTCAGTCACTGATCAGCAGTCCTGGCTCTAGTCAGCTGGGGAGGTCCCAGCTGACTAGAGGTAAACAAATCAACACCCACCTACAAGAAGTGCAGGAAGGAGGATCCAGGGAGCTACACCCCTGCCAGCATGACATCAGTGCCAGGGAGGTTATGCAGCAGATCTTGAATGCGATCACACAGCACACATAGGACGACCAGGGGATCAGGCCCAGACAGCATGGGTTTGTGAAAGGCAGGTCCTGCTTGATTAACCTGATCTCCATCTATTACAAGGTGACCCACAATAGATGAGGGAAAGGCTACGGACGTTGTTTACCTGGAATAGCAAAGCCTTTGATACCACTTCCCCTATCACTCACCTGGAGAACTGCCTTCTCACAGCTTGGACAAAAGGCAAACTCTTTACTGGGTAAAAAACTTCCTGGATGTCCAGGCTCAGAGAGGGTTGGTGAATAGAATTACATCCAGCTGGCAGACAATCACAGGACACATTCCTCAGGCTCAGTGTTGGGGACAGGCCTGTTAATATCTTTGTCAATGATCTGGATAAGGAGAATGAGTGCACCCTCTGTGAGTTTAGGACGTAGTTTGGTGGTGGACTTGGCAGCACAGGTTTAATGGCTAAAGGTCTTTTCCAACCTTAATGATTCTATGATTCTACATTGAATTTAGCCGTCAACCAAGTCTAGGTGCTTGATCAGAGTAAGGTTTGCGAAAGAAAGAATCAGCAAATTTTACTTTGATTGAAAATCAACTTCTTATAGCAGAATTAGTAGCCATAGGTCTACCACACATCTTGTGTGACAGGATTTACAAGGGTTCACTGTTTACCCAGTGGGTGGCACTCCACTAACCTGAATTATGATATTTGAGCAAGTTAGGGAGTCAATGTATCAGTCAAAAAATTATAGCAGTCTTCTTTCAGACAATGGACTGCAACTGCCAATGAAATTACACCAGCTTTCATCACATACACAGAACAAGACAAACTAACTGAAAAAAACAGACAACAACCAACCAACCAAAACAGACATCATGATGCAGATGAGCAAACCATTCATGCACTTTACGCCCTTCACCTGCCTTCCCGTTCCTAGATCTTAGATCGCGACCCTTAATCTGAAAAGGTACCAAAAAACTCAATTTATCCTGGAACTCTCAGCATTTGAAGACTAGCAAAAATGAAGTCACATGGTTGTCATGATAATCTGAGATAAACCAATAGGCAAGTCAGTATGAAAAAATAAACAATGAGATGAGGCTGCTGTCCCCAGAGATGGACCTGTGGGTTATACACAACAGATGGTTCCCCCAAGTTTGCAAATATTGAACCCCAAGCAAAAATTTCCCTTCAGCTGTTTTCCTCACCTCTGTAATCACCTCTGTAAATACAGGTTCAAATGAAGGCCATATGAGGCACTGGCAACCACTTACAAAAAAGAGGCTATAACTAGCTTCCCTTGACTGTATGCAAGCCCTTCTGGAAAAGGAGCCGAAAGTTGTGGTGCCTGTTGGTCCCTCAGTGCAGCATCATTTTTCTGACTCCTTGCACTTTCATTTTCTCTGTTTCTCAGTCACAAAAACAAGCCACGTCCCTTCTCTCCCTGTCAGCTCTCCAAGTTACTCCTTGGGAAGGTCTCACTTGCTGAGGAGTGCTGCAGGCTCCTCTACCTATTAAAAGAGCCACAGTGCCAATTTTGGCCAGGGCCTACCGCTGTCTGGGCCCACTTCCTAAACACCTTGATGTCTCTGCTTCCACTAACATTTTTCTCTTTTTTTCTCCTACACCTTCGGCAATGTCTTATTAGGAACTGCCCCGCATGCGGATGCTCATGCCAAACAGTGAGCACAGGGGTATTTGGCTTGTTATGGAACACAAGTAATTAGTAATTATTTAAACCAACACATTGTTTCAGCAATACCTAAATTAGTATACCACAGAGGCAAATATACCCTATTAATCCTGACCCAAACAGTGGTTCTGACTGCCAGCTAACACAACTCCATATTTCCAGCAAAAAACCAGCAAGAAAACTTTCATTCTCTGTGAATTTTATCATGTAGTAGCAGCCATAAAGCACATCACTGCTCTTACCAACTTTTGCTGAATTTAGTGAGGCAAATTAAAGGTGAAAAGTTTCATTTTTCAACCAAAGGCCCAATCTATTCTGAAGCAATGTGTTTTAATTAATAAGTTTAAATTCAGATCATCCCTTTTGAGTGCATTCTGCCTGGGCTGTCCTGTGGTGCTACATTACTCTATTACTCTGTAAATGTATTTTTTGAAACATTCTGTTCCTCCTCCATTACCACCTCTTCCTTACTCTTGGGACAAAAAGATCTCTTCTTTGACATTTTAAGGCATTGAAACAGCTTGAGGGGTAAAGAAAACATTTTTCATGTAATCTTTGAAAAGTTTAGTTGTCAAGGAGACCAAGACCTTAGCGACCAGGAATGGAGGCCTTTTCAGCTCACTAACATGCTTGTGAAAGAAGGTGCAAGGATGCCAGTATGCCCGGAGGCAAACATGCTTAGTGTTTCAGGAGCGTCTTGCTTCCTGACATACCTTTATTACACAATGAAACAGTGACTCAGATTTTCTTCTCTTTGGATGGTATCATCTGGTGAGAAAAACATGGTTAAAGGAACTTACTTGGATGATATATTGCCTCAATAAATCACTGGATTGAGGTATGCTCTGGAAATATCATTCACAGATTGACACTTCCTTAAAGAACAGGTCCAAGAGCACATTTTATATAATTGCTGAATAAATGACAGTCAAGAAGTAACAAATTGGAAAGATGCTTTCCTAACTCCAGGCAAAAGGGACACTATCAAAAGAATCTCTCTCTGATATTACTTCTGTTGTCAGGATAGGGGCATGTCACACAATACCCAGGCTGAGACAGAGAGAGGTAGATGCTTGGCATTTTCAATTTTCACAAAAATCAAAAGTTTTTTGCAAGTTTTGTGTCCTAGAGAAGTGGACAGCCCTTCACAGGAGACAATGCTTTCATGAGACTAACCACTAAAACAAACTATTTGTAAAGATTTTAGAAGTAAATGACAGAAAAAGCATTTTAAGTCTGAAAGAGCCACAGATTTGCACCTCAAGTATGCTTAAAATGGAATACAACATAATAAATAGCGAATATAATTTAAAAGCATTTTGTGATAAAATGCAAAATGCATAGATAAGCAGGTGCAAGGCACATCAGTATAAAACTCAGGAACCCCTCAGGAACCTCAGATCACTGTCAGAACCAGAGTTAGTCAACATCTTTGTCAATGATCTAGAGAATGGATAACAGTAGAGTCTTTTTCACATAGTCAAGTACCACAATGACCATAAGGAACTCCAAAAGCCAGTCCAGGGAGTGTGCAAGACACTCAGAGGCCAGTGAGCTTCCACGTGGATCATTGTGAAGTTCTGTATCAAGGGAAGAATAACCTAAACTTTGCTTACCTGATGCTGTATTCAGAACAGTTTCCATTAGTGGAAATGCTAATGGAGTCATCAATAACAGCTCTTTGCAGTTCTGAGTTAAGTTTGCAACACCAGTCTTTAAATGCTGGGTGTTCATTAGGAAAGGCAGTCACAACAAAACCAAGAAAATCGTTTTGCCACTGTGGACACCATGCTCTACTCATATTTCAAATGTTTGCAGTTCTGGTCTGTGCATCTTAAGACAGAACAGAGCAGGAGACAGACTAGAATTAGAAAAAGAAAACCAAAAAAAACCAACAGAGAGAGGAGCAACTAAAGTGATAGAGAGGGCATGCCAGTAAATTTACAAAGAACAAAGTGAATAAGGAATTTATATATGAGAACTATATGGTAAAAAGAGGAGAAATTATTAAACACCATACTACCATGTGCTATTTGAAACACTGTCCTTTGTATTTTTGGTTTAGTTTTTTTACTGCTTAGTGTATCTCTTCTATGTCCAATTGTGTTTTCCAACTTATTGGCCCATTGTTTAGGGATCTAGTTTTAAGTGTACTTTAAAGATGAAAAAATTGCAGACTATAGCAAGTTGTTACTCTGCATGAGTGCTAATAAAATGCCTACCTAGCAACAACCTCTTGTTTGAATGAGATCACTATTCTGTGTACACCACAGCCTTGCAAACCAGCACACTTGTCAAATCCTGCCTAGCAGAAGTGGCCTGGAATAAACATAAAGAAAACTTTAATACAGCAAAGAACACAACCACCAACACTGGTGCATGTCATTAAAACAGACATTACCAAGAAGAGGAAAAGCGTATGGTGAGTAGTTTAACTCATGGCAAAATAAAGAGAGAATAGCTACTCCCACTGCAAGGAAAGAGCATTTCTTAGCTGAAAAGCTTTTTAGGGTTACTTGGATCCCCTGAAACAAGTTGAACAACCACTGTATGAATTATCAGTCATCTGATCAGTTCCACTCCTCTAATGTTTCCTAGGTATTTAGCATTTGTACATCAATACTTAACATCTCAGCTTCCCATAAGGCAGCTTCCATGCTACAGTTTTAAAGTAATGGCAGATAACGGACTTGTCCACCTTCTATTTTAGAGTCTCATTTTCAAAAGCACCGAGTTAGCTTGCACTTGTTTAGATTTTCCTTTTATTTCAAGTACTTTCAACTACTGCCTTTCATTTACAGCTTTTAGGGTATTAGCTAAAGCAGGTCTAATTCCATGAATTGTTTTGGTAGACAACTTCTTGCAAGGAAGAGGTGGTTCAATTTTGATTTTCTATTGAAAGGAATTGCAGTTGTTTCTTTCTCATTTGCTACCTGGTTTCCATATTGGCAGTGGGAGGGGAAGGGCAAAACAACAACTATTTTTCATAACAATTGCAGTACATTTTTGTTCAATAACACAGAGGTTAACTAAGCCAAGCTCAGCAGCACTGTGTGGCCTGTCAAAAAATTTCCCAATGGAAATCCCAGGTTTATATTTTTTTAACCCTTCTGAACTTAGGCTTTTTGCACCTCCACCAGTGTATTCAATAATAGTATTTTATTCAAAAAAGCACACTCACAAGTTTCAACAATTTCCTCCAAAAATTAAAAAATTCACACAAAACCTATTTTTATGACTAATAGACACTTTCATGCAATGCACTCTCTCTTTCACTTGCTGTCCAGTAAGCAGAATAGCAGAGAACATATACCTTCATTTTTTGTTGAAATGAGCATGCTTTTTGGGGGAAAAAAAAAAATACATTTATGGCTTTTATGGTAATTCATCATTTTATCATAGCCGCAAACAGAGAAAGGAGCTTCTTAGCATCTAAAGTTCTGGTTTAAGGAGAAAATCTAGAACACGCACACACAAAGCCACTTGTTTCCTTATTGAGTTGACATGTCCTTGCACAGGAAGTGAGGAAGGACAGGGCATATACAGGTCTTGTAAAATAAAGAATAGGATTCTGCTGTAGTTGACAATCTCAATCTTCTTAAGAGGATAAAAAATGATATTTCAATCCCACCTCTGTTTAATTTTCCTCTCCATTGGGGGGACTAAATGTGATATTGTTTTTTGATCCTTACTAATTATTCTCCCTTTTTTTCCCAGCCCCAAATAAATTGGAGCATCATAGCACTTTTCAAATTAATTATTAGATTTTTTCCCCTGACTCATTTCAGACACTTTTATTAGAAAAGTGATTGATATATTAACACCATTAATTACTTATTTGACCCATTAATTTTGTCTATCTGCACAGACCTAATTGAAACAGCCTACACTGATTCTAGGATCTCATTTTGCCGATCGAAAATTAATTTTCAGGTACTCTTGACTGCTGAGTCTGTGTGATGGTGAAAAACACTGTTCCCACCTCACACATCTGTTTAATATTCCCACTCTTTTTTCTCAGTCCCAGAAAGACCTTCAGATTCTGCCCCTGAAAGATTTTGATGAGCTTCGTTCTCTTCTCTCAATAAACAAGACTATCTCAATAGGCCTCCATAAACGACAGTTCCCGTTCATTTGACATAATTTGCCTTTCCACCATCAAGCTAAATTTCTTCAATAGACTCTTAATTATTCTAACCCCATTATCTAATGCTATTATAAATGTTTAAATAATATTTGATATAGTCCTGGTCCCACTGAAGTTAATGGGAACATAGCAGTTGCCTTAATTAAGATCAAGATAAAATTCATATTGTTTAATTTGTCACATATTACTGTTGGGCAAAAACAACCTAGTTAGTATTCAGAGGTACTAAACAGACCCAGCTCCCAGACTAGAACTGGCAGGGCCTCAACACTTCTCAGGAGAAGTCTGGGAGCCTGCGCTGCACAGTGGGCGAGAAGAGAAGGGAGCAGTCGCAGGGTCGTGCACTCTGCTGCATATCGGCAGCCCCAGAAGGCTTCCCACGCTCTGGGATGCTCAGAGCCTTTAAATGGAGCGCTCGAGTCAGGATTCGTCAAAAGGACAGGAAAAACAGAGAAGTGAGAAAACGGAGAAAAGCTCTCCCCAATGTGATAACAAACCAGATACATTTTTCCAAATTATTTGATCAAAAATCTGGACAATTTTAAGTGAAGCATTTTAAAAAATCTTTGGCAAAAGACACTGTGTGCAATGATCAGATCTTGTTCAAAAAGAAATACATCTTTTAAACCAGAAACTAAATATTATTAGTATGAAGATTTTTTGGCTGATGACCATTTAGCTTTCATTAAAATTTAGAAAATAAATTACAAGCTTTTTTCAGACTATCAGCAAGAGCCATGGTTATTCTTATACTGTGAATAAAGAAAGAAATGAACAGAGAAACTAGAATTTAATGTTTCTTACAGGTCTAATATTGTATTCTGTTCTCTCATACAATGCCAATTTAAGCAGAAAAAAGCTAAGAATGGCTTAATTTGTGACATCTTTGTTATGTTCACGGCCAAGATACGATCACACCTACATGATAAAATCTCACAGTGCGTTACTTCCAGGCTTCTGTGGAGGTGCCTTTCCAGAGGGTCTGGCTTACCAGAGCGACATGTTCCACAGAGGCATCCGAAATTCCGCTGAGACCTCAGTTCTGTTCCTGTCACTGGGAAGTCCCCGAGACACTTCCCCATGTCTCTACAGATATACTCATCCCAGTAGGCTGGTGACTTTTAGGACTATAATCAATAATGGCTGCCCAGGAGCTGTTTCACCTCCTATATTGAGGAAAGGGTAAAGCAAAAAGGTTTGAATGGCCAGGTTTTGGTAGCAGAGTTTTACAGGGGTGGCGTCTGTGAGAAGCTTCCAGAAGCTTCCTCCATGTCCAACAGAGCCAATGCCAGCTGGCTCCAGGATGAACATGCCGCTGGCCAAGGCTGCACCAACCAGAAACAGTGGGAACATATTTAAGAAGGAAAAAAATAGTTATTGCACACATGTAATTGCACCCAGAGAAAAGCTGCAAGAGTGAGAATTTGTGAGAGGAACAACACTGCAGACACCAAGGACAGTGAAGGAAGGAGATGCTGCAGGCACTGAGCTTCCATATAGCCCACGGCGAACACAATACTATGGAGGACTACAAAGAGGCAGAGATCCACCTGCAGCCCAGGTAGGAGACCCATGCCAGAGCAGGCGGATGCCTGAAAAGAAGCTGTAAATCCTTGGGAGGTCCATGCTGGAGCAGGCTTCTGGCAAAGACCTGTGGACCCATGGAGAGAAGAGCCCACACTGGAGCAGCCTGTGCCTGAAGAGCTGTGCCCCATGGCAAAACAACCCACACTGCAGCAGCTCATGGAGAACTGTTGCCCATGGGATGAACTCATATGAAAGAAGTTTGTGGAAGGTGAACTTCCTCCTTTCTGTGGGAAGGACCCCATGCTCAAGCAGGGGAGACTCCTCTTCTTGAGCAGAGGCAGAAGCAACATGTGATTAACTGACCACAGCCCCCATTTCCTGTCTCCCTGCACTGCTGAGGGGCAGAAGGTAGAGCTGGGAAGGAGGGAGGGGTGTGGGCAAGGTGTTTTTAAGATTTATTTTACTTCTCATTCTTCTGCTCCGATTTTGTTACTAATAAATTCAATTAACATACCAAAGCTAAGTCTGCTTTGCCCACAGTGATATTAGGTGAGTGATGTCTCCCAGTCCTCATCTCAGCCCATGGATCTTTTGCTATATTTTCTCTCCCATGTTCAGCTGAGGAGAGGAATGACAGAGAGGTTTTGGTGTGTGCCTGGCATCCAGCCAGGGTCAGCTTACTATAATATTGCTGCTGCTTCAGAAGGCAGAGGAGCAGAATGGCGTATTGAAAGATGGCCCAAAGAAACAGGTGTTTGTGCCTAACTTCATTCAGTTTTACCCTGTCCTTCTCTCACTGTTTGCAACCCATTTGTTACCATGTCATCTCCTACTAGCCTCAAAGAAAGCCAAGCCTCAACTTCTTCCAAGGAGCCAAGTGGAGAGGGTATTGAAACTCTGAACACAAGGTCCCTTATCACTGCAGTGTGTCTGGATACGATGAGCAGAACAGCAAACCCTGAAATGCAGGAAAAAAAAGGTCATAGGTGATTTAGTTTTAAAATATATGTGCAAACAGAAAGGAGGAAATTCCCCAGTGAACTCATTTGCTTGGATTTCAACACGTATCCAGAGCTACCAGGTCTGAGCCCTGATAATGACTTTCTGGTTGTCAGAACTGGGAATCCTTAAAATACTGTGCCTCAAATCCTTAAGCACTCTTGATGATTTTTTTTCTTTTTTTTTAGTTAATACTCCGATTCATCCAGTCCTTCACTTCCTCATGAGTCTTCAAATGTTGCCCTCTCTTTCTAGATTGTTGTAGCATCTTGCCAGCAAACAGGATCTATTCAGTAAATTCAGAAGTAAGTCTGCTTTGTTGTCACAGAGCTGAGACATGTGATGTCCTACAGCTGGAGGAGCAAAGATGCTACTTTCTGTCTCCTTTTCATTGATTCACAATATCCCACAAAGCAAAGAAAAGCATCTAGATGCCTACTCTATACAACTGAGGAATTTGCTTTGCTAATTTGCTCTCCAAGAGACCCCAAATGATAAGGCTATCTTTTACTGCCCCTTGTTCAAGACAAAGGTGAAATGTCTTCAAACTGGTCCCTAGAAAGAGATTTCTAGACCAGTAACAGACTTCTGAATTATTGGTAGGATCTTGTAGTCTGAACTTCCTATATGATCCCAGAGGTAGAAACTCATTCTGCAGTTGAGACCTTCACTTTACATTTGAGTTCCCACTGTTTTTTTGTAGCTGCTATACTGGTTTGCCCCATGACGTTCTATTCCACTGTTACATAAACCCAGTGATTAACATATGCTGCCCAAATTAACCTACTTATTACTTGCTTACCTTAGTCCTAAACGTCAGTGTAGCAAGCAAATCAATGAGGAGTCTGTGTCCCTTTGCTAAGCCACTGTGGTCTTTGACAGTTACTAATGACAATGCTACACTTTCATCATCCTCCTAATCTCACGGTTCTATAACTCTCCTCTTGCCTGATATTTATTTGTATTGTAAGAGAGTAGCAAACACATACTACAAAGTGCCTACTACAAAGCAATACTTGTATATAAAAGCACTTTCAGGCATTTATAATATTTACTGTAGGTCATCAAATATATTCCCTGCTGTGAAAGATCGTCTTTGTTGTTCTTAGGCTCTTCTTCTCCTTTTTTCATCTTCCACAAAGAGAAACATCCTTATCTGTGCATACCCACTCTAACACAAACTGTAATCTTCAGCTTTTATCTCTATTGTTCTTGGGGAAAAATACATCACTGCCTATAAGCAGAGCTAAATCTGAGTAAAATATGTTACAAATCTATTAATCTACAGCAGCACAGCTCTCAAACACATTCTGGGCAGATTTCAAATATCTGCATTGTTTGTCAGAGCCATAAACAGCTTGATATGGAAACCAAAATAAAAGCATGATATGGAATAGGGTTTTAATTTATTTCTTTTTTAAAAAACACATAAATAGGTATGTTCTTAATGTCAATTTTCTGTCATGACACTTCAAGAAAAACTCAGAGTATAGCAAGACCTGACTGAAAGATAGCACTGCTTGAGCTCTCCAACTGCAAATGAGCATCCACAAAGATCACATGCCTGGAAGTGACAAAAGATTATCCTTTATTCTTCATCTCTCTTTGCCCTTTGGAAATGCTAACCCACTGTATATAAAAATTGGGCATAGCCTGCCTGATGAAAACTATCACCAAACACCTCTAAATGGTTTTCCTCTGTGTTAATTTGCTTCTTGACAGTCACTATTTTTAAATGCTATTGCATTACACTTCCACAGTTGAGCTCATATGTAAGATCAGATTTTGTATTCAAATATTCAGCTCAAGAAAAAAAAGAGATCAAAAAATACGCCTGTTCTATGCATATTGATCTCAACTGCCACTTCCCGACTCAAACTGAGAGCTAAACCAATCTCCCAGTGACGTTAACTAAGGTTGCTCTAAGCTCAGTTGCTTGTCATCAGCCCACATAGACAGCTGGGTGTCTTGGGATGGAGGGATGTGCTGCTGGCCATGAGCAGAGATGCAGCAATTCTCAACACTAAAAAGGACTCAAACTGGTGGGATCCCTCAGTCTCGGCTTTGATGGCTTACTACCATCAGACCACATGGACTGGGCTGCATGACAAATATTTTTTTTACTATTTTATTATTTAAAGGAAGCGAGGATGCAAAGCAAAACCCAAGAAAATAGGAAGTTTTGCATCCTAAAGCCACAATTCTGTTTATAGAGAAAAATGCAGTTTTAAAAATCCTTGTGTTTATTTGGGATGCTTCAAGGAATTTTGAGTTCTTTTCAGAATTATTCAGATTGTGGATTTTGAATATTTTGCAAGTCTGGATGTAATGTTTTTAGTTTTGGTGTCTATAACACATGAACACAGGTTAAAATACCCAGTCTTTAAAGTGTAGGTGTTTAGGAATAGGCATGCTGGACAAAGGATTGGAGGTTTCTTGAGAGCTCTGTAGAAATGAATTTTCATTGGGCACCTACCTGTTGGTAATTTCTCTGAACTTTCAAAAACTGTTCAAAACCTTTTTTGCTTTTTTTTATTTGACCTTTAAAAAAATCTTAGCAGATTATAAGCAAACCAATAAGTAGAGGGTTTGCATTATTAATAAAGGAAGCATCACCTCAGTGGCAGTTTCTCTAATCACAACACATGTACTATAAATAATGGAAAGAAGGACATCCCCTGCCCTCAAACAAAGTTTGCTTTCTAACTTACAGAGATTACTGAAAGACAGAAAGCTACATGCAGGGTTTACTCTCAAGAGTTTTCTGCAGGTGATGAATCAGCAGGGAAAGAGACTAACCCTAAGTGGACTTCTTGTGCCATTAGAAATCCATAACACTTTCCTTTCCTGAAAGGCTCAAAGTGACAGTGAAAGAGAAGGGAAGGGAGTTAAAACTGACATTAGGAAAAAAAAAAAAAAAAAAAAAAAAAAAGAGTACAAAATAGATAAGAGTTTGCACAGCTGTAAAAGCAGATCTGAGAGAAGACAACCTTGACCTACTTCACACATGCGGCTTAGCTGAAGTCTAAACCAGTTCAACACAGCCAAGTGCACGGTCCTTGACCCGGGTTGGGATAATCCCAGGCACACCTACAGGCTGAGCAGAGAAGTGATAGAGAGGCAGCCCTGAAGAGATGTACTTGGGGGTGATGGCTGGTGAAAAACTCAACATGAGCAGGCAGTATGTGCTTGCAGTCCAGAAAGCCAGTGGAATCCTGGGCTGCATCAAAAGGAGTGTGGCCAGCAGGCCAAGGGAGGGGGTTCTGTCCCTCTACTCTGCTCTCACAGAGACCCCATCTGGAATGCTGTGTACAGGTCTGGTGCCCCAACAGAAAAAGACATGGAACTGTTGGAACAAGTACAGAAGAAGGCCATGAAGTTGATAAGGGGACTAGAGTACCAGTCAACACTGGAAGAGTGGATAGACCTGAATTTCTACCTGAATATTTGAAGAAGCACTATTTTAGCTATCACTTGAGTTACTCCGCTACGTTTTACTAAAACGAGAAACAGGTAGGTTAAGCCTATGCTTAATCCTACAAAGTGCTGGGCAATCTAGTCTTAAATGAGATGTGACTTAAACATTTTAGGGGCCTGTGAACAGGTTTCTCTTCATCTAAAAGTATTAAACCCTTCCTTAACACCACTGTTAAGCATGTTCACAAAAGGCAAAGTTCACAGCAAGAGTTCTTTAATTAAAGAGGAGAGCATATTAGCAAAAAAGGCAACCTTTTAATTGCAATTTCACAACATTTATTAATATAAAGAGAGTATTACATACCAAATTATAGTACTGCCATTAATACTATTAATCATTATGTTCATTTTTCCTGAAAAAGAGCAGCATTCAATCTCAGAATCACCAAGATGGTAACTCATTCAAACCATGTCCTTATTTCATGGCCATGGAAGCACATCATTTTGCTAGAAAAGTGAAACACTGAAATCTCACAGTGCTTTCTTTTTCTTTTTAAGCATACAATACAGACTAAATTCTGACCTTGGTTACACCCATATAACTGCAGAATTGTATGGATGAAACTAACAACAAAATAGGGCCAACTTTGTGAGCCTTGCTAGATATGTTTAATTGAGCTAACCAAGTGGGACTAGGTTTTGTGTACAAAGGGGACTTTTGCATTTGATTTTATTGTTAAAAAAACACTTTTTCCCCATGTCTGCCTCATTCCTTAAAAAAAGAAAATAAAAAAAAAAAGAAAAAAAGATGAAGCAAGCAGGAACAATGTTAATTACATTTTGTATGCAGTAAGAATGGGCAGGAGGATGGGGAGGCATGGAAAACAGGCCCCTGCAGAAAATGTGTGGAGGACGAAAACAAAGTTCTCCTGAGATAGATAGAAGTTTCAGTTCCACAGGCTTTGAAATGAATGGTTCAGATGTTGTGAACACAATGGATAGTAATGATGATTACTTTTGCCAATGCCTATGGTGATGTTATAAGCTAATTATATTAGTCATTTACGCAAAGGCAAGATGCCTTTGATAACTACTATTTGGAGCAACCATTCAGCATGTTGAGTCACTGTTAAGTCACTCTTAGAGACAGACTCCAATTCAACTTACACCCAAATGAGTCTTCAGCAACTTTGCTGGACACAGCAGTTTTACTCTGCATTTAAACCTTTATAGAAAAATCCAGTTCTAGCAACTTTTCTATATACATTCCTTTTTATTTTTCACAGTTTGTCTTAATCACCTAATCCAGACCTCATGGGATTGCATTAATGCGTATCTGAAGATACCTGATGTCCATAAAAAATATTGGTCTCCATTTAGCTTTATCTATTTTGACATTTACTACTCTGATTCTTTGGAGCCATTAATTTCTCATTAAATGATAGGGTATCCAGATATATTACTCAGTGGGTAACATAAGCACCAAAATACTGTTTGTATCACTGAAAAAATTTCTCCTTTAAATCCCTCTTGAGGAATATAACTAAGCACCAGCTTTTCGTGAAAACCTGAAAGTGCACATCTTAATAACAAGCCAGGGTCATGACCACAAATCCCATCAAATTCCCCAAAGGTATGAACAATTTTCAGAGACAGGAAAAAGGAAAATGTTAATGCCTGATGATTTTAAAGGACAAGGCTCCAGGATTTTCTAGATGCTTCTGTATCATTAAAGGAAGACAGATGTGGTAACCAGCAACCTATTTTAATATTCCAAGTTACATTATCTTCCATTGCTCAAGGTTTTCTTGATGAGAATGAGAGAGTCAGGGCATTTGAGCCTCCAGTCTTTGCACCTACTGGTCAAAGATCCCTCTCAGTCTTCACCCAAAATGGTCAAGACTGAGAGAAGCCAGTGCTGGTGCTGTTTTAATTTGTCTCCTTGCACAGATGCTTACCGAGGCCTCTGCCAGCAAAGCTCTGCTCTGCCATAGTATCTTGGTAAGCAGATCATGTCCTACCATCCTATCACAGCTCTGTTATCCACAGTGAGATCTTTCTGTTGGAAAATGAAAGGCAGCAAGTGCAGGAGACATCCACCAACTTTGTGCTAGCAAATAAATCTTCGGTGCAGAAGTGCATAAAAGGGCACTTACCCGAGACAAAACCTCTTCTATAGGTCCGTAAGACCACAGGTCTACAAGGCCACAAACAAATTCTAAATCCAACATAATTTATGGCTGCAGTGGTAGTAAAGTGAAATCTCTGAGGCCTCCCAAGTTCATGTAGGTTAAAATTCAATGAGAAATATGGCAATATTTGTGCCCATTTCAAGTGCTGCACATGCATTTCTCTGGTTTTGGCTGAACAGTCTTCCTAAGGATAAATGCTCCAGAGCCTTCCCAGCCAGGAGCTCAAAATTATCCCATCCTTAGATTCTTAGCAAATAAAGCCTGATTTCTGCCCTTCAGATCATTTGGGATTCTTTACATATTCATGAATCTGATTTCTCAATAACTGTACTATAGTTTTTAGTAGGAAAAAAAAAAAATACATCTGTGAAGAATTTTCTTTGTTTTCAGTTTGTCTCCTGACCTTTGACATCTTAATCCATATTAACCCAAAGCTTTCAAACCTTGTATTTATGACAACTATTATGACTAGAATCCAATCAAGTCTTTATTAACAGCCACTGAATACTTAAATGTGATCTTGTTGGGAAGAGCAGAGCTGTCATCATTGTTAATGGAAAAGAGAAAGAGATTTTCAGAAAACTGTGTCAGGACTTCCCCAGACTCAAGTCACTTGAGGCTTGTATTTCTGCACATCAGGAATGCCTTCAGTAAGAAGAAATAGCAATTCACACGACAAGGATATAAAATATAAAATTCAGAAATCATTCTTTGTCTCTGCTCCCTTTTATGAGTCAGTAATTTTTACAAGTTACCTTTATTGTGTATTTCCACTTCATAAATTGTTGAAATTGTTTTCAAGCACAAAATTGAAGGAGGCACTGTTAGGGATACAATTTCTACAAATTCTTATATTAGTTAATTCCAAGCAACATGCATGGCTCATCAGCAAGAAAATGCTTGTGTTTACACATAATATATGTACAATGAGTATACTAATTTTTATAGCACAATTTATTCCAAACTTAGTAATTGTCAGGATCAGTGACCACACAATACTCACTGCTCCACAAATCAGTGTCCATTTTCCAGCATTCTGACCAGCCCTGGTGCTGCTCATACTTCTTTTTCCCCTCAAGGGGTCAGTTCATTGTTTGATTCCTTTGAACTTTGCCTGATGCCAGGTGCTTAGAGGTGGATGAACAGTGACAATACTATATCATACATTTCATGAAGAAATGAGTTTTTGAAGGTCAGTTCCAGGAGCTTGAGTTTGAAATGCTATCTGAGTGAATACGGATTACAGGAGAGGACTTGATTCTTGACCTATGGGCTTCCTGTGCTTGCTAATTTTGAAAGACACTTGAAAGCCTCTCCTGGAGCATCTTTCTTATCTGTACTGCCTTTTATCTAAAAAAGCATTTGATGTCACTTTTTCTTGAGAGAAATCACTTTCTGAGTTTAAAAGTGGGAAGAAGATTCCTCCGTTGGATTGCTTTTTTGCTGGGTCTTTGTGACTTCCTTAACTTTTGAACACTAACTGTTCATATTTATAAATCTTGTCTGCTAGGTAAGAGTGCTAGGAATTTTTTGAGTAGCCATTATCCTGTGAAACCCTACTTTACACTTGCCCAGATAACACTGGCATCCAGCTGTGTAGCTGCAGTTTGAGATCCATCGACATTCAAAATCCAGTCTTCTCAAATTCCATCAAGACTTCAGTTACTTACAAACTGTTTCCTTTACAAATATTATAGAGCCAGTGTGAAATCTATTTCTTACAGTATGTTGATATTTCTGTTGTTTGTGTCTTGTCAAATCAGTAATATAGAAATGGATGAGAAAACCAAAAAGGAGAACAAAACGTAACACTGTATAAAATATTTCATCTTTGTTCTCCCAATCTGGCAGCAAAGGTAACATGCTGATTGGCATAAAGATGGCATAATGAGAAATCACAAATACTATCCACGTGGTCCAGTTCCTAATGCAGACACTTTATAATCTCATTAGGGCTTACTATTTTTGAGGTAAATTATTCTGAATGTAAAGGGCTCAAAAAATTCATAATGGCCACGTTGTTATGGGATCTGAATGGAGAACTACAAGTTAAGTTCAACCCTCTCCAAGTGGAGTTCAGGGTAAATTTTTTTGTTGATAAGAAAATGGACTACACAATTGTATTATCCTTTTTTCTCTCCTCCCAAATAATTTATGAGCTCATTGTCCTGTTTCAATCCAACCTGAAATGTCAAAGATAACTATGTTTCTCTATAACCCATGAGAATTAAAAGAGGAAGGAGAGCAGGGACAAGAGGGTCAGTATCTCTACTAAGGGGAGGCACTACTAAGTTTGGCTCCCTCACCCTCTGTTTGGCTGACCAGGCAGCATTGCATCTTGCCCTGCGGCTTCCCTGCACCTAGGGGATGATGTCACATGGGAAGGGAGGGAGATTAATTCAGTTCAGGGATTAAGAAACAAAAGCATAAGATCTCATTAGCTCTGCCGTTCTTGGAAAAACAAACCCTCCTCCCCTCTGCCACCTCTATCCTGGTCAGCTTTTCTTTCAACATATAATATTAATCCTTTACAGTTCTCAGCTCTATCTGGCAAGTCCTAAATTCTCTGAAATAGAGGACCAGTTTGCAATCTTTTTTTTTTCAACTCTTGCTCACTTAAGTAGTCTCATTAACCCCACTATTCATGTAAGCCACCTGCTGTTTGCTTGAGCAAAGAATGCATAAAAGTAAGCAGGAGCTTTGGGAAAAGTAAAATTTCTACTTATACAGTTCACATGCCCAGTGCTGCATATATTGTTAACAATGGCACTACAAACACTTCCCATAAAAGAACATTTGGGACCAGATCCGTAACTTTTTAACTCAGTAAGAGTCTGATTTCAACAGAATTTTGGATCAAAGCCATAAAAAGCAAACTACTTATAGAACCTAGCCTTTTACAAAATGAGCGATTGCTAGTAGGTGTATCACCAACCTTCAGTTTTTTAACACCACACCCTGACATATGTGATTATTCATTATTCTGTGGGAAAAAGACCTTTATATGTAAATCCTGGGAATACAGCAGATTAAAATCAGGTAGAGTACTTAAACACATTTGTAATAATTAATAAAAAATTACAAACAGGTGAGAGAGGATAACTGCCTCTGAAACATTTATTCTACTAGTAATTTTATTACCATTGAATTCTTGCCAGCCAGGAAACACCTAGAGGCTCATGTTTCACACCCAGTATTGCAGAGGTGAAAAGGTAGAACATTCTGCCTTAACAAGTATGCAAAGAGCAACTTCAAGCGGAAACAAGTTTAGCACTCAGACCTCACTGGCTCAGCCACAGAGAAGTTCTCCATAATAACTCGCTCAGTTGTGCAGCTTCTGTGAGACTGCAAGCTTCTTCTTTGGCTCTTGGCTGTGGGGAGGCATGTGGTGTGCATGCACGCTCCCCAGATCCACTTGCCCTGTGAAGGTTTCCACTAACTAGCTGCTTTTTCTGCCTGACTCCCTGCCATATATATATATATATTAAGAAAAAGCATATCACAAGTTTATATTTAAAGAAAGCTAGCTAAGGAGCTACATTATAATCATGCAGGGTACGAACTGCATCTTTTCTAAACCAGCAATAAAATTTTGTAGTGGAATAATTATTCATCTCCTAAAGAATAAATTCTTCTGTTGTAATATACTACACAACCCAGAGGCATAGTGATCTCTCCAGATGACAGTAATTCTCACCATCCTTATCAAAAATGACAGTTGTTCCCCTGAAGCAGATTGCCGCGGTAAGGAACTAGCTGAAAAGCCAGTTTTGTTCTGTCACGATAGGAACCTATCCCAACTCTGCATACACTAACATCTTCCTTCTGTGGAAGCAAATAGAATAAATCTTGTCCATTTCACCCCAAGATTTATTTGTATGCCTGTTCACTGTGTGTGAAGTTGACTGGAAACCTAGATATACGGAGTAGAGCAGACAAAGTTGATCTAAACAAAGGCAGCACAAAAATATTTGCTTGGCTGGATTTGCTCGCTGTTTTCCCCCTTCACCTGTAAATATAGAGTCTTATACATGCCTTTATTTAGTACCCAGAACTATTCCTATTTAGGACATCCAAATAAGTGTTAGGCATTTTTTCACGAATGTTTATCCATGTATACCTTCAGTACAGTTCTGTAACAGTGATAGGAAAAAATGTGTACCAATAAACTTGTAAAATGGCACTCTAAATACTTCTGTACTGTGCCTGACATCATCTCTGCCATGAGGAAGAATTGTGTTTGATTTTTGCTTTTTAAATCCAAGGCCACAGCATTGGCTTTAACACAGATAAAATTGTTGGCACCACTATTGACATTATTGCAGCTAGTACCACTCCTGCCCAGAGTACTGGCACAAATGCAAGTAGATACACCTTGAAAGGAACTCGTTACAGACTTAAGTCAGTCCGATTTGGCCCAGGAAGAACAAGGTTTAAAATAAGCACCAGCAAAATGGCATTTTGAATGCCAGTCTGTATCATCTAGCTCTGCAAACTGCTCTTGTATTCTTTCCCTGGGCAAAATGAAAATGTGGAAAATGAACACGCTTTGGGGTGTGATATATTCTCATAATGATCATAGTCAGAGCAGAGAAACTCGACACAGCTAACATGGAGAAGGAAAGCCTTCTAACAAGCCTATGGTAGCATGGAAAAAAACCCAGATGTTTTGGGCACATAAATCTCTCTAAAGATAGAAATAGAAGCTTTATATTTACACGATGTTTGCAATTGTTCAGGGAGAGAATGGTAGCTCTCCTTTGCTGCTGAGGTGACCAGTAAAACTACACTACAGTGAGCACAGCCCTGTAGTAATCCAAAGGCTCACAACAATTCTTTAGGAAGGTTTGACAAACGCAACTATGAATTAACAAAAGTAATTAAATTAATTAATCTATTCACAAATAATTCATAGAATAGGGAAAGACAAACTAGCAAGATGAGTCTGTAAATTATAAAGATAGGTGGAAGAGAGAGCAAATCCATCTAGCTGCATTTGTATACTCATTACATCACTAGAATTTAATTTGCACCAGGAAGAAAGGAGGAGCTTTATCCCCTATCATCTTGCACATGATGAGATCATTTTCATCTGTGCAAAGTGAACATGGGGTCTTATTCCATCCGAATGCTGCATTCTCATTTACGGATTCTGCATCTACCACACACTGGTCCAACTGACCAGACATATTATCACCTCAGGCATACTGTCAGGCTGCATATGGAGCTAGCTAGGATTAGCTAAAAGATACAGTTGGAATTATTTTTATAAATAGGAAATAAATAGAACAGGGTGTGGAGGGGATAATGCTGGCTTATGATAGGAAAGGTGGTTTAGCATTATATATATATATATATATATATATATATATATATATACGTAAAAAAATATATGTGGAAAATTTCGACTTTGTTATAATTTGTTAGCACTCTGGACACATCATTTTTCATCATGTACTTTGAGCAAGAGAAAGATACACTTTATAAGAATCCTCCATGCTTATATTATACCATCATTCTCTCTTAATAGCCTTCTGGCTATCCACATGCTTCATAGTAGAAATTATCTGCCAAAATCACTTAATGCTGAAGATATCATGGGACTGCAGGAAAAAGTCCACATTGTAGTTTGTCTTCATTTCTTCTTCGATTTCTTTATTTTTCCATCAATCACAATAGTTGATTCCTTAATGGTGCCCTTGAGAATCCCTACCAAGAAAGCAGAAAGTCCACAGACTCTCTCTCAGTCAGATGTTACAAGCGTTCTCTGAGGATCTTGTAAATCTTCTCTAATACAGAATGGATCATTCAGGTCTCAAAATGTTTAGTATAATCTTTCCTCCAGTCAGCCTGAGGGACCACAATCCTCAGGGTTGCAGCCCCTCCCCTAATTTTCTGAGGCTTTGAAAATGTCAAGACTAATCTTGGATTCACATAGGTGGGGGTTTTTTTGGGGGGAGGGGTTTGGTGTTTTTTGTTTGTTTGTTGTTTGTTTGTTTGTTTAAATAAGCTGCTTGACCTTTGTGTTTCACAGATATTCTGACTGATGCAAGCCAATTACAAGGAAAGTTTGTCACCAATTTTTTTTTTTTTTTTTTTTTTTTTCCCTTGGGATACTCATTGCCCTTCCTGCTACAAAAAGCAGCTTTTAAGACTTCTGAAAATCTATGGTTCCTTCTGATCTGACCTCAAACCACTCAGCAGCTACAAGTTCTCTCCTGGCTGCATGTTGGCGGAGGAATTTTCTTCTCTCATAACCGACAAGAATTGCCACAGCAATACATCAGTGATAAGAATAATACCCAAAGCATGTGAAAAGCTTTTTATTAATTGCTTTCACAGAGTTTTACAAAGGTGAGGAAATATTACTGCCATTTTAAGGGGAAAACTCAAGCACTGGGCAATGCTACATGCTCAAGGTCACCCAGTAGGGGAAGGTCAGAGCTGCAAACCTTGGTTTTATAAGGCCACACATAGGATTCTCACCTTATTAATATGAGACAGTGTTGTTCAGCAGATTAACCAATCAATCACATACTCTTTCCATTTTCCATTTTAATATGGGCTCTGACACCTAGTCCCTCTAATAGCCTTGCTTAAGCCACTGAGAGGAATCACTTTTTATAGGCTAATGTCAAGAGTTTTTCTTCCTCACATGCAATTTAGGTTTTCATAATTTGTTTCCTGACTCTCATACTTGCACAAGGATAGACATATTTAATAATTGACTTTTTAATAGTGTAACTTGCACTGACAAGTCCTGATTGAAGCAATCTGTAGATTTTTGCCCCAAAAAAGAATTCAAGATGCAAAGCCAAGCATTCCACCTTTCCAGATCTAAATATGTATATATGGAACTATCCTTCAGAAACATGACCTACAAGGATGCCAGATGATTCATTATAGCTGCCCATAAGTCTCCAAAATGCCATGTTATTTTAAACTGCCATTTAAGTACCCTAAAACAGGAACAAACACTCACAGACTACATTACCAATAACATAATTCAGCTAAATTTGCCAGGAGGTTGGAGGAATTATCTCATTGACCCAAGACACAAAACTGATCCTGCATTTGCTTGTTCTGGCTGAAAACTAGTCAGTTACATCTACAAAGAATACAAGTAAGATTTTCTAGTGTTTCACAATATTAAGGCCTGATCAGGGTCTTTAACCAGTTTTCAGTGTCATTTCATTTCCACTGTGTTCTGGCAGTGGATACCTGTGCACAGGGAGAATATGTGATTTGGCTGAGCACGTCCCTAGACTTCAGTGCAATCACATTTTGATCTGAGATATTGTCACACCACTTATCCTCAGGAAGCCTGTCTGTAACATGTTATGGATTCCAGGAAGGAAGAGGTAATTTTTCCTTTTTCAGATGGTTTGCTACAATAGACAGAAGGCAGAAAGGTAAGGAAGACAACCTGTAATTTTACCCAGTATTCACTCTAAAAACATTACCTGAAGGTGATGGGACGATGTAAAAATTCCAAGACAACAACTTTTCTACTCAAAGGTATAAGAACAGTGCTAAGATTTCCTGAAACTTTCATCAACATTTCTCTGTTTCTTCTATTGTTATTATTGATCTTGAAGGCTAAAATAGCTAAAATAGAATATCTATTCTGGCTATTCCTACAGTACTTTGGGATAGGCAAATTTTGGATCTTTCCTTATATTTCTTGGTTATAACTGATGGAACAGATGGGTAAATTGTAGGATTCTTTGCAGTTGTTTTATCTTAATGAACATACTTTGGGACACATACTTTTCAATGTGTACATCTCCTTTATTTCCTATTCTCAACATTTGCAGTGGAACTACTTGAGAAGTAGAAGATAACCTAAAATTTCAAATCTGATTTACTCTCTTTATAAGAAGGTTGTTAGTACAAATACTGAAATAAACACTTATGTGAAAATACAGACTGTGAAAAGGGAAATATCTTTAGCAGGAGTAGATTTTACAATTCTTCCTAATTTTATTACATTCCAGCAAGAGTTACTAAGCACTTATTCTGCAAAGGTGTTACACCTATTGTGAGTGCCATGGAGGACTGTGAAGTTTCCTCATGCAGTATAGCACCATTACAGAAACACCTGTGTTAAAAATAACTTCAAGCTTTTCTACTCCCAAGTATTCCTTAAGCTTTAAAATTATTTCTTTCTTATCCTACGCTTTAATACTTTCATTGTGTTCCAGACCACAACTGTGACAGCAAAAGCATAATCTTTTTTCTCCCATTCTTCTGACAAAGGCTAGTACTTCTCTTCAGTGACAAATAATTGGCATCTACAGCTGTAATAAACACAGACAGAAGTGTGGCAACTTGGAATGAAAAAATCCACAGTGCAACATTATTCATTTGGTGTTTGCTTCCTTGCCCTCGTGTAGGTTGTGGCTGCGACAAGCGGCAACATGTTGGTCTGGAGAAAGGCCTTCATCCAGCAAGAGGTATGGCATCTAGTTCCACCCCAGTGCCCTACAACACTGCTAGGGTGGAACAGTAAGCCCAGCCTAAGTCCTGAAGTGCATGTGAATTGCTTTTAAAGAGAAGAGTGAAGTGTTTCCCAAGATGAGTGAAGAAGAGTGGGGGAACATTGAACTGAACAAACTTAAAAATATCTGACCATGAAACTGGTCCTTGGTAACCAGAATAGAATCACTCTGTCTACTACAGCTCCCATAGGAGTACAAAAGAACAAGATTATCTTTGCAATGGTCTTAAAGGGCATTTCCTCTTTTGGGAAAGAATTGTCAACCAGAAAACCCCACACATCTGTGTTTTATACAACGTTCTTCACCCAACTCAGTATGGCAGGCACTTGAGAGGTAAGAGAAGTGCAGAATGTTGAAGAAGGGTGGAGTCCTTCCACCTCTTCACAGCTGTAAAATTCAATGAGTTAGGATCAAGTAAGGCAACAGGGTGAGGCTGCTTGAGAAGTACAAAGATTTTTACTTTTCACCCTTGTCCTGGTGATTGTTAACACTGAGTAGAGCCTTTTCTTTGTGTTTAATACAACATTTCTTGGAGAATCAATAACATCTCAGAAAAACTACCAATAGTCTTCTTCCCAGAAACAGCACATTCTCAATTCTCGTTCACTCCTTTATCCGCCAGCTGTTTTAACTGATTAGTCAAAGGCACACTCCTTGTTGACATAAAATGTGTGGCAAAAACAAGTGTATAAATGAATAATTATTTTCAACACTTGCAATGAGATTAAGCACTTATTGGATTAGGAAAGTAACAGGATTTAATGGGGTCATTTATGCTGCAACTCTAGTATAAAAATATACAGTGCATGCATACATATCAGATTACTATCTCTATAGTCCATCTAGCTATAACCATTTAAATATTTTATCTATACAGCACTAATACATTTATGGTCTCTTTCTTTTTAGTACACTCCAGGTGAGTGTCCTTGGGCATTCTCTGTAGTGAACACGTGACATAGCTGTTATTGCCATTAGTGAACAAGCATTTTTTGGCATGAGCTAATTTCAGCAACTTATAACTTTCTCAGATCTGGGGAGCTTTTAAGTCTCAGACACATACACAAAATGCCTCTCTCATTGCCTCTCCTCCCTCTATATGTTGCTGGAGTCATCTCAAGCACTGCCAGCCTTCATAGCAATGCTCCTACAGCTTCCTGGGAAAAAGAAGGGAACAGGAAGGGATTACTTGGCAAACCCACACAGGAACCACTGTATTGGTTGTGTTTGGCAAGGGTTTGGCAGTGGCAGGAGGGTTGTAGGGGTAACCTCTGTGGGAAAAGGCTAGGGGCTGTCCCATGCTGGACAAAGCCATCTCCAGGGAGCTCCCCAACAGACACGCCACAGGACACATCTGAGCCAGTCAGGGAATTTGGGCTGTCTCTGAAAACATATTTAGGAATGGGTAGAAAACACTGGACAGCCAGAGGAGTTGGGGGGAAAAGAGTGATAAACAATAGAAGAAACACCAGTGTCAGAGGTGGAGGTTCTTCAGCAGCCCAAGGAGAGGACCAGAGTGGCTAGGTATTCTTGAAGGAACAGCAACCCAGGAAGAGCCCACACAGAAACAGGTTTCCTCCTGAAGAATTGCAGTCCATGGAGAGGACCCACACTGGAGCAGGGGAAAAGTGTGAGGAGGAAGGAGCAGCAGAGAGAAATCGTTATGTATTCACTGTTACCCGCATTCCCCATCCTCCCCACAATGCTCAGTGAGGCCGTGAGAGGAGTCAGGACTAAGGCAGGGAAGTTAAGTCTGGGAAAGGGGAAAGCAAAGGAGTTGTTTTAGTACTTGTGTTCTTGTTTCCCACTACCTAAATCTATTTGAACTGGCAATAAATTAAATTCAGTTTCCAAAGCTGAGCCCGTTTTGCCAATGGCAGTAACTAACAATTGATCTCCCTGTACTTACCTCAGCCCACAAGCTTTCATTCTTATTTTCTCCCCTTGTCCAGCTGAGGAGGTGGAGTAAAGCTCAGTGGGCATTTGGCTGCTAACCGGGATTAACCCATCACACCATTTGCAACTTCTAGATTGATTTTTTTCAGACATTATGATGTGTAGGTGGCTTTGTGGTGTAGTATGTGGCTGGTTTTTTGGTTAATTTGAAAAAGAATCATCCTAAGCATCTGTGCCTTACTTGTAAGATCAGGATGGACATGCCAAAAAATAAGCTTCTTTTTCAGTTTAGACTGCAGGACAATGAACTCCCTGATGTTACCTTGACCTAGAGTTGATCAGGAGAGTCAAAAGTCACTTGGTGTGGGAAATTGCAGGAGGAATAAACAGAGATGTCCACGAAAAAAGGCTGACTGAGTCCTAAAGAAAAAGGGTAGAATCCATCAAGAGGAAATTGCAGTAGGTATTTCTCTATTTTGAATGACTCTGTCTTTTGACTTGTCTAAACTGAAAGAAGACTGGTTTACATGCCATCTCCATTCTGCCTTCAGTATGTTTAATCTGTTATGTGCCCTTTAAAAACATGTACGTGGCAGCTTAAGATCCTGGAAAATAAGCACTAATACTGCCTGCAGGACCCTACTTATAAGTGACAGAAAACCAGCCTTTTTGCCTTGCACTAAAGTTAAACCAAAGAGTCAGTAACAAACGTTTTGTGGTTGTTGATGCTCCCATTCACGGAAAAATCAGAAAAAGTGAAAACACAGGGCAAAATATATGCTTTTTTAAACAACATTTTAAACTACATGAAATATTTAACTTAATCTGACATGGACATTTCATTGTGATTTTGAGTTTATTTCCTTTTAAAAACACATTTCAAGGAAAATTGAACATGCATAGTATATTCAAACCAGAAAATTATACCATTTATTTTAAAGTGTTGCAATGAAAAATCAAAATATGTCTTCCAATTTATTTTAAGGAGTTTAAGAGAAGTTGTTTTTTGTTTGGTTGGTTTGGACAAGTAACTTGATAAAATGAAATCAAATTCTCAGACTTGCTTGATACTGCTGAACCTGCCTTTTTCATGTATATGAAAAATACAAATACTGTGTCAGATCAAAAATATTGACAAACTTTACCTGGAGCCAGACACAGTCCACCTGGAGTGTTAAAGCTCTGGACCTGCCACAAGGGAGAAGTCTGGGCAAGGCTGAGGGATGGATCATTGCTTCCTATTGATCCCAGTAAAGTTGCTTAGGTCTTTGAATATCAAACAAAGCTATAAAACATATAACAAACCAAATGAACAAAAGGCATATTCCCTTTGATGTACTTTTATTTAGGTAAAACTTCTAAATAAGTAAAATAAGACTGGACCTAACTCCCTTGGAAAGTGAACTTAAAATTTCATTTATATTTCTCTTCCTTTAAACTTTTGAACAAAGCAAAAAGTCCGGACAAAAGAAGCATACAGCACAGAATGCCAAACTGATTACTCCAAACCTAGATTCTGTAAGTCAATATTAAAGAGTAATGATATTTTCACTAAAACCATCTTCCCCTCTTATTGCTAGAGATGACACACCTCTCACATTTGACCATTTAATGACAGTACCCTGCTCAGAAGCATACACTTAGCTTCAAGAAAAGGGAATATCTTGTAAAGCCTAGGAAAAACTCTCCTTCTGAGAGCTGAGCATGTCTCAATTCCTCACTTTGGGCTCCTAGCAAATTCCTGTCCCTTATATCTTTAATAAGTACCATGTTCATGTGGTTAGACTGACCCAAGAGTTGGTCAACAGGAGGTACCCAAACTTCATTCGCCAGCCTGACTTTTCCTCAGAGAGAATGGGAGTATTTTGGGAGGTAAAAAAGCACGGCTGACCCAGACCATCAGGTGACTGCATTCTTGCGAGGAAATGGGGGTGAATGAGGAGGAAAGAAGAACACACACCCCTGCCGATACACAACCCCTACAGCCTGCTGTCATATTGGAGGGAGGAAGTCAGGCAGAAACACCTATAACATCTCAGAGCCAGAATGGGTGGAAGGAGGTGGCAGAGGTGGAGCTGCTTCCAAATTTCAGCAAAGAAGAAAGGCAAAGTAACCCCACCACAGCCTGCTTGATGTGGGACAGGACAGGAAGAAAGATGGGAAAGAAGAAAACAGGCCATCTGCTTACTCAGCATGCAAAAATCCAGCAGAAATATTAACTTTCAAGGTGGGAATCCTGAAATGGGATGCTGTCCCTGAAGCTGTCAAAGCTGGAACATGCTGAACCAGGACATGAGCTTCTTTAGGCCTACTTCTCATCTTAGCTCCAGTGGTGTGAGATTTGCTTGCAGTGACTCTCGTCAGTGCTGAACCTCACACCTCACCTATGCTTGTAGTAACCACGACTGCATCAAGCCAAACTACTTCTGAAATTTTTCTGCCTTTTCTTATCCAAATACAGGCTTCATTTTTTTGAAAGGCCGGTATATTTTTGCTTTGTGATTTTGCTGGTGAAATTTCTTGTTGGTGACAAAAGATCATTTAGCCAAAGTCAGCCGGGTTATTTTCCTCACTTTCATGCATTTTCCTGTAGTAAGTGTTATGAGGTATTCTGGCTATCAGTATGTATTCCAAAGCTACATACATAAAGAACACAATCAGTTTTCCTTAGGAAAGGGGTACAGTTATAGAAACTGATCTTGTACTGGTGGAAGACAAAATTCCTACCAAGACAGAGATCTCAGGGCCAAGTAAAGCCGTCAAGTCTCCAGCGTCATGGAGTCACACAGGATCTCCCATGTCCATGATGTGAAATGCATCCTCACCTGTCAGACAATTCCACTGATAAAATCTTGACTCAGATTATGAATGAAGCCAGTCCTATGCTCTTTACTTAGTTTTCCTAAGTCCAAACAGATTCCATTGCTGCTGGGTTTTCTTAAGAACGGGATTTTAACTTTTTTTCCTGTAAGAGTGGTAACTTGGACTTTCTGTACTTGCACAGGCACCCTGAAACAAATATAGGTGTGCATATCTCACCATGTTCGTCCCTAAAAATCTCACCACATCCACATGGTTACTGAGTGAACAAACTGACTGAATTTCCCCTGCCTCAGGATCAAATCAAAAGGAGAATAACTTATCGATACTCTTTTCCATATCATCATACTGGACAGCACCCAGGTCCCACCGTCATAATTTGTTTTTGAGGATAAAATCACTATTATCTCAGAGGAGGTACTGTGTTCTCAGTGGTGTGCAAACAATGGTTCAAATGCTTAGGTCTGTAATTTAGTTCAAATACATTCTTTAAATTGTGTTGTCAAATCTTTTCACCTTTTCCTTTTTAAAATAAAAACAAAAATATAAAATGTTATGGTAGTGTGAATTGTTGGAATCAAAACTGGACAAAAATTGGAAGATCCATAGATCCACAACAAGATATGTCATAACCTCCCCATATATGCCAAGTTCAATAAATAATGTTCTATGCTGTTTGAGTGCAAAACTTTTAGATAACAATGAAGTAAAACAACTTAAGAGGTTTTTGTTCCCTTTTAACTCTGTTCACATATACATTTGCTGTGCAGAGCTAGGTGATACTTTCATAAAAACTTGAGGTAAATTCACTGTATGTTACTTACATACTTACCAAACACACAGATGTTCACATACACTCACTCTTATCTACATCAGTGACCAAAGCTGAAAATAAAAACGGATTTTCATGTTGTCTGCACCGCTATCAAGCTGAAAATCTGCTTGGGCTTGAGAACAGTTTCCCACCTTGCAGCTGTTTTATATATGAGGATTCATGAGCTCAGTACAGAATTTCTACTTTTCTACCTTCTTTTTGTTCCAATAAATCCAAGCAAACAAGCAAACCATGCATGACTCAAAATAATTAGACCTAAAAATTTATCTTTACCCTTTTCCTAGTTCTTCCACTATTCTCTTAACTGAGCTACTCACATCTGCCCTCTCCCAAATGTTCCCTCTGTTTTAATTCTGATCATCCATGCAGAGACATAGAAGTGATCACATTCCTTATCAGAGGAGTCTGTAAACATCACAATCACCTACACAATGTCTCCCTTTTCCACACTTCCTCTGAGACCACTACAGATAAGCCTAGACTCAGGCTTCCTTTGAATGCTTCTCTCCTTGCACAACTCTTCCTTGTTTTCAAAAATGCTCTCTTCCCTCTGGGGTTAGAGTAATCCCTGTATATATGGTGACCAAAATTCACAAGTATAATCCAAGTAAACAAGTTTCTAACAGCTAATCTCAGGAATGTTGATTTACATGAGAACAGCCTCTTTGCTGAGAAGACATCACACCATTACTTCATTTCCTCTATTGGCATCCTGTTGAAGACAAGGTAATATTTAAGACTTTAGCCTGCGCTTTCAAATCAACATATATAACTAGTCTGAATTATGCTTAGGATTTGTCCTCTGCAATCATGACTCATTGCACCAGCTACTCTCCAGATGTGTTTCTCCCAGTGCAGAAAAGTGTTAGTGCAGGAGACAGGACTTGGTCAGCAGCTGGTGTGCATAATTGGAAAGGAATTCACTACTGGTTACGCACAGGAGGACCACAGAGTCATCACCTCAAACACAACATATATCCCATCAGATATCCCACAACATATATCCCACGGTGTAACCCACTTCATAACAGCCTGAAACCAAAGCAAGCCAGATGGATGGACAAAGAGATGTCTTTGCAAGTGTGACAGACTCAAAATGTTACTTGCTTTCTTCACAAAAGTTAAATCTTTAAAAAATATACCCAAACCTTATCTTTAAATTGCTTAAAACACCAGCCCAATGTGTTTATCCTGTGTATACCTTGTCAGGCAGATAGTGTCCACACTGCTCACACACTGGCACACATCTGTAGACCAACCACAGGTCAAACACATCCGTGTCACGTCGAAGGAATCCACATCCCACCGTGCTCATTGGAAGGGCTTATTCATTCATCGAATATTTTTGTGACCGAGAGCAGATGGGATCTGGACATAGATTTGTAGAGTTTGCACAGTTTGCTTAAAACCCTTTATGTAGGTTTTAACTTCTGTCTTAATTTCTGGTTGCATATTCATTTTCCAAGAGCTTGAACATAAGAGAAAAAAAAATAAAAATTATGAGTCAGTCAGTAAGAGTATACTTCTTTGCAACTAGGAGCTCAGATTTCAGACACTTGACTTTTGTATGACTTGGACAAATTTACATTAAGTGACAAGTGACATCACACTGCTGAAGGACATAAATGTCAATATGTGATATATAGTTTATACAGTTTCAGACTCAAAAAAGAACTGCAGTAGGGAAACCCGAATGATTATTTTTTTCAATACCAAGGAGAAATTTCAGCCTCTATTTATCCCCGCAGGTGCTGCATATGCATATGCTGCATATCCTTCCAAGGACAGGGCATGACCTTAGCGGTCCTCTCCTTCAGATATAGAAGGATTTACTCAAAATGTTTGTGAACAATCTATCTTTCTGTCTTCAAGAAATGTACAAAGCAACCTAAAAGGATGCATAAATGCCTCACTTCTCATCAGCTGCAGGATTTGGTAGCATCCTTCACACACTTGGAGTTTGGAAGATGTTTGTTTTATCAGCTAAGCCCACAAAAACCAAACTGGCATGTCTCCAGAGTTGGAGAAGCCATCAGCAAAATGGAGGTTTGTTGTTCATGCTGGACTCTTTTACCTTTATGGTATCATTTCCACTATGAGCTGGTCTCCTTCAGCTCCTTCAAGTCTTTTTCACAGCAATCCCTGGTTCCAACCTCTCAGAGAGTTACTTTTGTGGCCCGTAGGAGATAAAAACAGTGCGTTGATCATGAGTCCCTCCACCTCCACGTGAAGGGATGAAACGAAAGAAATTGTCTGCTGCCAACATGGTGCATGTGGTTTGCTTTTGAGAAAACACTTTAAATTATGACTGAGGGCTCCCACTCACACAAGTGCCTCCAGCTTTAGCCTTGCACACTCACAGCTGCCCGGTAACCTATTGCCCTTTGAGGTCAGCTCAGACAAAGTGCACCAACATAAAACTGGTTTCTGCCCAAACTACATTACAGTTTTCACATTACAATTATTTTATCAAAGTGAAGCTAAAAACCCCTTTTATTTTAAAGTATATCCATTACCTTCCTCAGTGTTGAATACAAAGCAAAGACCTGTTACAGAGCAAAGTTTGAAGACCATTTTCTGGCTTCTGAGTTAAATTAGCACTTTTAATACAACCAAAGTAATGATATAAAAGTGGAAACATTGTATGCATGCAGGGAAGGTAAGACTGTTAAGAGAAAGTTAAAAAAAAAAAAAATCCCCTAAATATTACCAGTATGCAAAACAGTATGAAACTATAATAAAATTACAGCTACTTAAGGGAATAGGACATAGTATGACTGGATGGAGAAAGAAAACTGATAGATGTGCATACTGGTAAGATGTCTAAACTCTTGGAAATCAGTTAAATCAACAGAGTGGCTAAAATAGCATTAAACAAAATGTTACCCCTACAAATGCACAGGTTCTGATAATGGAGCTTCCTACCCAGTCCAGTTTCTTGCCATATTCTGTACCTCAGGGTTGCTTGAGCAAAGTGATCTGATACAGTGGGAATAGGAATGCTTCATCTCAAAGGCAGCTGTATTTTTAAATATATTTTTTAGCACTTTGTGATGTATTTGCCTGTGTCAGGAGACTTAAATATTTAAACAGGGTGACAAAGTTCATTTCAACCTCAATGACAGTCAAACCCCCTGACAGTCCCCTTTTGTAATGTGAGCAGAATTTTCTTCATAGAAATAGCCCACCTCAAAGGAGTGGGGAAAGGAGGGGGAAAAAAAAAAAAAAATCTATTCCAACTTTTAAAGCCCTGAAAGTCTTTGCAACGTCTCTTTCACCTTTACCTACGGAGTCGCCCTACTCATCTCCTACCGGCAGGTATTTATTTCCCAAATAAGCTGCAGGCACCCCTATCGCGGGAACCAGCTGCCCGCTTCGCCGCTCGCACGGGGCGGGCGAGGGGAGGGCGGCAGCCGCAGCGACCTCCCGGGGCCGGCCGCTGGCCAGCCTCACCCCGGCCCCGGATCCTCCCGGGGCAATGCCTCCTCCTGTCCCAAGCTCAGGTCTGCCGCAGGGGCGTGCCCGTCCTCCGGCAGACCCGGCGATGAGCAAGCGCCTGTGAAATGCCACGGAACAAGAAAGGCGGATTCCGCGCTGGCAGCCGGCGCGGCCCCGGGGGCTCTGCGGGCGCCGGGTCACCCGCGCGGAGCCACCTCGTGGCGCGCCCCGGGAACGGCAGCCGGCCCCCTCCGTCGCCGCGCTCCTCCTCCGCGCCCCGGCGAGCTGACCCACCGGCCCTGCCGCGCCCCTTCCCCGCGCCGCCGCCGCGCACGCCCTGCGGGTGAGCGCAGAGCCGCGGAACGGCCCGAGCTGGAAGGGACCCGCGCGCATCAGCGAGTCCAGCACTTAGCTCCGCACAGGACGTCCCCAAGAATCGCACCGTGTGCCTGGCAGCGTTGCCCGAACGCGTCTGTGGTTTTGGTTCACCGTGGCTCTGGCGAGAGCGGTGCCGGTGCGAGCCCACATTGGCTGCTGTAGCTGGAACACGGAGGGGCAGGCGTGGCACGGTGGCAGAAGTATCTTCTGCTGGCGTGGAAAAAGGTAATGGCTGTCCTCAGGTGAAGTACTTGGCTCGTGTTAGGGAACAGTTGCAGCTTGAGACGAGAGGCGGGAGAGAGCTCTCACAAGTCCCATCCTTGCACCATCCCTTTCTGCCGCTGTGGAGGTAGGGAAGAAAAGATCAGCTTGGGAAAGACCATTCTGGGGAAAAGAAAATTGTTCAGTGAAACACGTCTTACGATAAATGGTAAAAAGGTATGAAAAAAAAGCATGGAGAGTTAGCAGTGATTACACTGACAAATCACAGAATCATAGAATCATCAGGGCTGGAAGAGACCTTTAAGATCATCCAGTCCAACTATCAGTGCAGCACTAGCACTGTAACCACTAAACCAGGGCTAACCCCTAAACCACACCCAGCGCCAGATCCAAAGGCCTCTTAAACCCTTCCAGGAATGGTGACTGCACAGCCTCCCCGGGGCAACCTATTACAGTGCTTGGTCACCTTAACAGCGAAAAAATTTATGTAATATCTGAGTCTCCCCTGTCCCCGCTGAAGGCCTTTTCCTGTGGTCCTCTCACTGCAGTCACAGTAGAAGAGACCAACCCCCGGTTCACTACATTCTTCTTTCCGGGAGTTGTAGAGAGGGATGAGGTTCCTCCTGAGCCTCCTCCAGGCTAAACAACCCCAGCTCCCTCAGCTCTTCCTCACAGGACATTTTCTAGACCTTTCATGAGCCTTGTAGCCCTTCTCTGGACACACTCCAACACCTCAATGTCCTTTTTAAAGTGAGGGGCCCAAAACTGAGGTCAGTACAAACCACGCCTTAGGACTGGCTCGGTCAAAAAGGGTTTAATCTGCTGAAAGGACTTGACTGAGCTGAGTGGGTTTTTTTGTGAGTGTGTGGTTAATTTTTTTTTTTTGGTTGGTTGGTTGGTTGGGTTTTTTTTCCTAACCAGTGGACATGCGGAGGGGCTGTGAGGAATGGGGCAGGAAGAGCAGCACCTGGCGCTCCTTCCACTCTTGCTGTGTGCCTCTCCTCACAGTGGGGCCAGCACATAAACACCTCAGCAGCCTGCGAGAAGGAAACAGAAACCAACTCACTCCCAAGTACACCAGGGTGCTTGCAGCCCTGTTTTTTACTTAGTGAATCAAAAAGTTATAAGGAAATGGGAAATGGGGAAATCATGCTTCATGCTCTTCCAGAGCCTTGCAGGCCAGTACCCTGTCAGACCAGTTTTTCAAGCACAGGGGTGTAGAAATGGCTTCCTACGCACAATTGGGGCTAACACAGGAGTTCCCTAGACCCCTTATCTTCAAACAGGAACAAGACCAAAGAAGCTGATTGCCCAAACTATTTTGACATTTATGTCCACTTTGGTCTTTTCGTCGTCCTTAGATCTGTCCTTCCATAATCAGATAAAATGGACACAGTCTTCCACACAAGGGACAAAATTTTATGTCTAAAAGCCGTGCCTGCTGTACAACTGTGCCACTGGCCATGAGACTGGGGAAGGAGCAGAATCTCCCTACCAGGAATTTCAGCTTCCTATGCAGTCAGGGAGAAGGCAAAGAAATTAAGTTTCTCCTTCCACCTCCATTTCCAGTTTGCCCTGTGCAGTAGCCAGTGTGGCTAAACAAGAACAGCAAGATCTTGTTATCCCAACATATGGCTATAATCAAAGTGGGCCTGACGTGTTCCTACCTCTGTATCAGTCTCTGCCCCTCCATCGCGCTTATGCAAGTTTTTGTGGAACTGCTTTGTAAAGCAGTAGCTGAAGTAGCCCAGCCTGAAGAAATGCTTTGAAAATGAAAATAGGCTGATTGTCCTCAAAAGATTGTATTCATTGTATTGCCTTATGGAGCTGTCAGAGTAAGCAGAAAGGCAGCATTCTTCAGCCAGCTTTTCCAAGATCATATGTTTGCTGGTTTCCACCATTGCTGAACCATCAGAGTCACAGGAAAAATGTTCCTATAATTTCTGTGTGTGATACAAAGACATGGACTTCAAGTCCCTGCTTGGTTACTCTCAGGGAGTCCTTCAAAGTTCCGTGGAGCCTTAGCCTGACACCTGCAAAATCAGCTTCCCTGCCTGAGAGAGCAAGCAAGAAAAACACTGTGGCATACTCTGATATAGTTAAAATGGAACCCATAAAAGTGCAGGAGGTAGAAATTCCCCTGCTACCCTCAGTAGAAATTCTCCTGCTACCCTCAGACAAGGGGTTCTGGGGCAGATTTCTGGCTCTGAGAGGTGGCGACCACCCATGCCAGCACAGCAAGCTGGCACAGGACAGCCTCGTCAGCATGGCTCCGTGCCCAGCTTGTCAGCTCTGAAGGGAGAGTTTCCTCACTGCCCTGGGTCATGTCTTTCTCACAAAGATTTTACAAGGATGTCATAACTATACATCCTCCCATATGCACGGTTAAGAATTAGAGCTTTTCTAATCCTGCATAATTATTAACATGAGAGCAATTAGACAGAAAGATCAAATACCTTGTTATTAAAAGACCAATGAAGAACATAAAGAGCTACCAACTGGCATAAGAAATCTTGATTCCAGAATACTAAAACCCATAACCTATGGAGTGTTTTCTTTATATTATATGATTTATATGCTATGGGATGTGTCATTCAAATTCCACCTGTCCTGTGTGTGCTGTGTGAGAACAGTATAATTCATCACGTAGATCTCCAGGTAAAGGAGAAGCGACATCTTGTGTGCCTGTGTAGCCTAATACCACTTTTTTATGGTCAGACTTTAGAATATTATTTTAAATTCAGCTAAAACATTAGTTGGAGATTCTGATTTTTTTTTTTTATTTTTTTTTTTTTCATCATTGAACTGATAAAGTAAGCTATAATGAGAACTTTCTGGATGATAGATGTCATTCTTCTGAGTGGTGCTATTAGCACTTGTCCAGTTTCAGGAATATTTATTAAAGAAAAAAAAGACACACATATGGCTTGGTATAATTTTGTAGCCCTTCAGAGTAAAAGAACTGTTCAAGAGAACACATATTCCTAAAGCTATGTTTATCTCCTTTTAATTTCTATTACTTTTTCCAAGTCTGTCAGCTTTACATATAATTTTACATTTTGTCAAATGAAGTTGATAACATTTATTTCACAGAAATAAAGGCCAAAATTCATAAACTACAATAACAAACCAACATATGCCGGCATCTGTGAATGGAAAGGGGGATAGGAAAAAGGCCTTGTAAGGGGATAGGAAAAAGGCCTCGTTTTGGTAGGCAAACAAATTTCAGTTTGCATTTCACAAGGGATTATCATTAGTCATGAGCAAGCTCAGTGTCTGTGAACACCTTACATTATTCTTGTGCACCACAGGTTTTTAAGAGCTCGCTTGACTTTGCAGACATTTCTTTCATGTAACTTACTTAAACCCTTTTTTTTTCTTTTTTCTCACATAAGAATTGGAACTGTATCATAACTTAGCACGTAAAAACCTCATACAGCTACCTAATCTGCCAGATATTTCTTTGGACCATGAATAGAAAGTATTACTATTATGCCTCCACTAGTATTTACTATTACTAGCATTTCCTTTCTTCTGTCCATATTATCGAATTCATTCTTCACACAGTGTTGATATTTCTTTTCCCATGCTGGCTTTCTTCTCTTTACTTCCCTTATTTTATCATTAGGTATTATTCTATGTCATCATCTTCTGAAAAGAACAAGAAGCTAATAATATTTCATGATTAGAAGTGGTCTTTGAATGGGCTTGTAATGAGGTAAAATGAGTTCACACATCTCTAGTTGTTTTGTATACAATATTCTCCTAATAGTGATAAATACTTTGACAGAATCCCCTTAATTAAACATTCAACAAACTGAGAGCCTATAGGAGTTGGCTTTGTAGGTTTACATAGTACTGTACCTTGAGCAGTAGTTGGGCTGAATTCAAGGATAAATTTGTGTGATCTATGATTTCTTTAGGCCAAAGGTATTTTATACTGTCTTAGCTTTTTTTTTTTTAGTGTACTTAAACATCTTCAGAGTTACTTAATTACCCAGAATAATTTTGATTCACAATCACTGATTAATGTATGAGTTATATGCTTGTCCCCTTACATAAATCCTTCACCCTTAGTCTGTTTTTCTATAAAAAGCTCTGACAATGTTGGGGTGTGCTTCATGAGATGTGCTATTTTTTCACTAATGACCTCCTTGTGAATAATGCAATTATCAAAGAACTTTTTCTCTGTTGTAGGAATCAATTACAATTTCTTGCTGTGGGGTTTGCACCTTTTTCAAATGGTGTTTTTTAAGAGAAGAAATGCAAAAACTACTGACAGAAAGTTACTTTCCCAGTGAAAATTACTACAGCTTGTCTGTGGGCAGAGAGATCTTCATTTAATTAAAAAAGTCCAGAAGAAAAGGAAATGTTATAAATAATCAAACCAAAACTACTATTTCACTGTAATATCCATGGCCCTTAGCCATAGGTGACCTAAAATCAAGCCAGGAACACAAAACTGCCAAATTGTATACCAGCCACTGTTAGTAAAAGCAAAAACAGGATTAGCACATTGAGAAGGGAATACTATATTTTTGGTGTCGGTCTTTCTCTAGACTTTTCTATACCTGTGACAGTTGCTCCAGAGAGGTGTGATGGACAGAGAGGAAGAGAAGAGTGCTTGACATTAGTGGTGCATGTGTTTGAAGTTGTAGGGCAGCAGCTCATTTGGGTTCAAGTGAGTTCGTTGATGGTACTTCTTGGAATTACTTATTCTTGGTGGTGTACTTTGATTAACTCTTTGAAAAAAATGGTGTTGAGATGTTATGCGGCAGGAACTGACAGTCATTCTGCAATAGCGTGGGAGTTTATAGTTTACTCAGCAAAAGCTTGCATGCTGGTGTATTTTAGAAATGTTGGTCACCTCAGTACTTGAGAACTCATTCTTTTTGGAGTCTCTTAGTTCTCCAGAACAGAAATTAATTGCATAGTTTCGGAGTTCAATTTTCACTTACTATTTTGTCGTATTCATAGAACCACCACTTGAGCAAGGTCTCCACTGTGTAGCTGAGAAGAGTTATGAACTCACACGAACCATCTGTCCCTGACCCAGCAAACTCACCTTGTTTATTGAGCGCTGACAGATTCAAAGGGAAGGGTCTTTCTCTTGATGAACTGACACAACTGGTCCAAAGTTTTTTGATACCAAGGGAAGACCCTCATAGACCTCAGAAGTCTAGGATCAAGCTATAGTTTTAGATATCCAAGAATGAAAAAGGGCAATGAAAAACAGGACTATCATTAGTACTGCAACCTTAATATAGCATATTGTATAGAAGCATGGTGTAAACCACATTTTGATACATATGTGTTCAGGATCAAATTTCAGTTGCTGAAGAACTGTAATCACTGGAAAAGACATACGGCATTATTTTAGTCTGCAAGGAGTAAAAAAGGTGCTTGCAACAGCATGCATCAGAGAAGAGCTTGTCAGTTTTATGAGGAAGAGAAGTGATGCACTGTCAGTTACAGCTCAGTCACAGCCTGGTCTTACCACGGCCAGACTGCATCTGTATCCTCATGTCTGCCTGTCTTCTATGTTACTTGGGCTGGACATGTGTTTGGTGGTGTTAAACTCACATTCCCAAAAGACTGCTCTGGGAAACTAAGGTTCCTAACCTGTCTTTTCTGCTGTCTTTTGGGCATGAAGGAAATGAATAATATTCTCCATGATATGCCCCATGCCCACATCCCTGTAGCTGTCAGTTGTTAGTCAATGCAGATAATTTAGCACAATGTATTTCACCTGCCAGGAGAACTTGCATCCAGTTGACCCATTTATTTCACACTATGCTGGAAATATCAGACAGTGTGTCTATATATATCATACGTGTTTGTCATAACAATAGGAACCAGGACAGATCTAGCTGGTTTTGCTGCTATCAGGATAAGGCTGCTAGCTTGTGAAAGGTGTTATGGGAAAACTCTTTGAATAATTTTTGAGGTGAATCACAACCACTCGATTTGGAAAACGATTAGGTCATGTTCACCAGCATTTCTCAGCATTGCAGTGGACCATAATACCATTGCAGAATTTAATTACCAACATTTACATAAGGGAGGAGTCAGACAAAAAGGAGGCGATAGTGAAGAAATATTCACAACTATTTGATTTTAAATTTAAAGTGTGGTAGTTGTACAACTCGAGGAAATACTTCTTTTTTCAAAAAACCAAATGTTTGTTAGCTTCTCTATTGATTTAAAGCAGCTGAAAAACTGTAGGCTCAAAAATACTTGCAGACAGTAAAAAAAACCCATGAACTTCCTGCATTTGTGAGTAACTCCTTAGTTGTTAAAAGTAATTGATAGTCTCTCTTTTAAAAGTAATGAACTATGTCCATGTTTACATGCTCTTTTTGCTGAGAAACACAAAGGCAGCATCATTCTCATGTCATTCCCTAGTTGCTGCAAGAAGTTTCAAGTGTTATCAGCACTTGATTAAATTAAAGTTTCTCCAAGTTTTGCAGCTTCATTTAAAGCTATGCTACAGGTTCTTTAAATGCCAACAAATTTGTAGTTTCTTCCACAGAATATAAATTTGGTACTGTTTCTTTCTGAAAAGTTGTTTTTCTCATGGCCTTCCCATAAGCAGTTGCAGTAAGAGTACTTTACATATACGAAGTCACGTATACAATTAAAAAAAAAAAAAAAAACAACTGGGAAAAAAAAAGGCAGCATAACAGCCATCTCTTCGTGTCCACCACGTGCAAAAAGTATGAGCTACAAGCAGACATTTTCATCTGTGTCAGAAGTGGCTTCTGTGATGCTCATTCATGTTGCTGTATATGTCATTGGTTGGGCCACTCTTAGGGGGTTTTACTGTAAAATTTCTCCTCCAAATGTTTGTGAAGGGAAAATAGTGATTAAATCAGTATCTTTCAGAGAAACTCTGAGGCCATATCAAAATTAGTCGTGATGACCAATACCTGACGACTCAGATTTCTGAGAACCACATTGCAAAACAACACAAAACCAAAGGCTTTTCTTTCCTACTTGTTCTTATGGGTGAAAGTTACGTAGAAAATATTAGTTAAAGTGTGATGAGCTGGCATCTTGTGATTTGTTCCCAGTTTTTCACAGGAAAACTTTATCTGACCTTGTGGATGTAGGGGGAGGCTTGGGAAGAAACACATGCTTGTGCTAGAGACTGCGTCCTCACCACAGAAAGGTTAATGCAGGTAGAGTCCAGGCTCTAACCTGCCCTACCTAGTTAATTCAGCTGGTCATTTTATGAAAAGTAACCCTGGTTTTGGAGTTAAAGGGTTCAGGTGCAGAAAAAATTAGGGAGTGATGCAAGTTGTCATTAAATGATACAGGGGAGCTGGCAGGGAAGAAACTTTCTATTTCCTTCTTCCCCCTCCCCACTTCACAGTGTGCCTCCCCCTGGTCATGCTGACACAACTAGAAGTTGGGCTGTGAAATAAACCAGATCCCTGAAATGATCCAAGTAAAAATAATCCTTCAGAAGTCTACGAATGAAGTATAACTCTAGCAAAGCTCTCAGAGAACAATTTTAATGCTTATTTTATTTAAAATAAATAAGACAGAAATGATTAATAGTGTTATCAGTAAAACACTATTGTTAAGCATTATAAAGCAGTGCATCATCCTTTTATCAATTCGTAGATTTATTATTATTTTTTTTTACAGCCAGACGGGACTAAGCATTATGGAGATGATTTCAAGTTCATGGAGAACAAATTAATTGAATTTTGAGTGAAAAGTAAAAATTGACACCCCAAAGTTAAAACTAGATTGGCAGGATATCTAAAAATGCAATACTGAGTATTTTAAAAAGGAAAAGAGAGAGTGAGATCTAACCTTAATAACAAGAAAACATGCAAGACCAAGTGTAAGCTTTTGAAAGATAAATTTATCCCACTTAAATATTACTGTTGCTTGCTAAAGCTGTCTCTGCCTAGTTAAAAAAGATTGATGAAAAAATGCTAAATAATAGAAATGGAAAAGTGTGCATTTCATACAAGTGAAGCAGCGAACAAGAGAATAAGCAGATTGCCTAATAATCAGTGTCTGTCTAAATGGTTGGCAGGGATAACTTTTAAAACCAATGCTCTAAATCATGCAAAATAGAAGAGATGATAGGTAATGGCACAGGTCCTTCAATAATATGGTAGGGGCATTTTGGTTCCTAAATTATTTGCATAGCTTGCACTGTGTTGTAGTTCTGTTACTTTCAAAAAATACATGTGAAAATTATGCTGTTTATGCCAGAACACTTAAATTGTCTGTGAAAGAAAAGGTGATCAGAAGAAAATCATTAAAAAGTGCCCTGATTGAAAGTGTAGTCTCAAAAGGGGGTTTTGGCCCTTTACCTGAAAGCTGCAACTCTCTGTTTTCAGTCTGCTTAGTTTCCTGGACTAAGAGAGTGCAGTTACAAAACACTTATTCAAGGAAATTTCATTTTGATTCCTGCAGTTTAGGAGGCTTCAGCATAATTTTCTCATCTGCTTCTCCATTTCACTCACTTACTTGAACAACTTTCTCTCCTCTGCTTGAGTTGAAGCAACCTTTCATCAGCATCGTTCCAACTATCTCTTTCTTTCAGCTTCATCACTACCAGATGGCATGATGTAGTATTAACCTGTTTACATTTTAGATTCTCTCCTCCCACACGGTAGGTAGCTGGGACTTGTTTGGCTACAAAAAAAAGAGTGGTGGGAAAACCTCCATTGTTTTCTAGGGAAATTTTAGGAGCAGAGTGAAAGATTATCTGTATTTTACCTAACAGAAAATAAACCCAGATTTACTGAACCCTTCTATTGCACGAAATTTTACAAGCTTACCATAGCTTTGAGTAAAGGAGTAGCAGAGAAGGGCTTATCTACAATGTAACACAGCAATGAGATGTTTCAGATGCTTCAGATTATGACAATTCAGCCTTTTCTGGAACAAAAATATAACTTTCGAATGTTAGTGCCATTTCATAATCATTTTTTGCTGTGGTCTAATAATATTTTCTTTAGAGTGTCATTTTATTCTTTGCATATTCATTAGGGTCTTGTTCTCAGCCATAACTTCTAAGACCTAATCTAACATGAACAAAACAATATTTAAATAAAAAAAAATTTTGAACTCAGATTAGAGCACTCATATCTTTGCAAGCTCTTTGCCTTGGTGCCAGGTAATATATTTCTTCTTCGTACATGAATACGCACATGGTTTTACTAAGCTATATGTGGTAGATACCTTTGCAGTATTTTTTTCCCACATCCATATTTATCAAAAATTGTTTCAAAATGCTAATATAATCTTAAATGTTGGGAAGAAAACATCAGTTAAAGGGTCAATTTTCACTTCAGTTTACTGGTCTTTATTTATTCTAAATGTTGAATTTTAACACTTGTTATTTTTATCTAGGTTCCAGGCTTTTTGTGACCATTGTTTGGAGAAAGACAAGAGAACAGCAAAAGATTGGATGAAGAAGATTTACAACACTTTTTCCCTCGTTAGTCACATCCATGTAATTATAGCAAAGCACTGAGTGGGTACCACTTTGCCATGCACCTGAAGCATTTTTTCCTTGACAGTGCACTGATAGTTTAGTAACACAGCCCCTACTGTGACTGACAGTTGGTTTTGGACTAAATCATATAAAATTGAATAGGAGACGGTGGCTATTGGCTAGTTCAGCCAAAGTCTACTTGGCAGAGTAGATTAACCTCCATGAAGCTCTGCATTATTGCACAGCTCCATGCGATGCTGGTGTCTGCAGCACGGGTTTACCCTTAGCTTGGCTACTAAAAGTAGCCAAAGGCAGCACTGTAGAAAAGCAGAGAATCAGTGGAAAGGCTTTCTTTAACAGCAACAAAGATTACACGTGTGCCAAACACATCAATATGGCAGATGACCTGACAGAACTGGTAGTTAAAACAATTTAGGAATTTGGAATCCAAATTCTTAGGAATGTTGTTCCTGGGGTAAAATCTCAAACCTCAGCTCACTCAGAAGAAAATTATTCTAGAGCATCATTTCTGTAGTTAACACCTTAGGATGGAAAAATGAGTAAATGAATACTGTTGCTTCAACACTTTTATCTACTTCATTTAGTATTTTCCAAGAGCCAGTTGAATGCCATCTGAATCTGTAAATTACAGAAATGAAAAGCATTTAAGTCTGTTGATTGTGGATAAAAGCAAATGGAATGTTTCTATTGAAGAAGCCAAATATGAAGGTGATCTGAGAAATTGCATTAATGTAAGCTTTTGCCTAGGATCACAGATGAGTCCAGTCATTTGTGATGGAGATCTAGGGAGAGATGAGAAAATGAACACGAGAGTAAGAAGAGGTTGAATGGAAACGTGGTCCAAGTCCTGCCATCCAGCCTCTGCCAGCAGAGCCCAGTGTTGTTGGGAGCACCTGTGTGAGTTTTCCAGACCAAGTTTGTGCTCATCTTAAGGGTGCCAGGACTGCAAGATTAGGGCTCCCAGCTGATCTGCACAGACCCTGATGAGGGAGGAGATTGGTATACAGTAAAGCATAGACATGCTTTATTTTAGACACCTAGACCTGTTGAAATTCAAGGCAATCAAAAGTAGGAGCCCAGGATTCAATTGCTTTCTTCCAAATTAGGCATCAAGTTCATGGAACAAGTTAAGGTAGCCAAGATACCAGCCCAAGGTTGACAGGTGTAACATAGACATTACTGGAGAGTGGTTCCCTTCTGCTGGAGCAGCTGCAGGCCAGGCAGGTGACAGAAGAGTGTCTCCTGCCTTCAGGAAACTGATCCAAGAACCTGGTTTCTCAAAGAAGATGTAGGCACCTGCATCAGTTAATTCAGGGTACTGAAGTTAGAGAACATTATTACAACCCTCAAAAAGTACATAGACAGGTGGCCTTGTCCATTCACCCTGGGAAGTACACATCCTCTCCTCACTGTTAGTGACCTTACACTGTTAGTGACCTTCCTGCCACCAAGACTAAGGTGGGATTGAGTATACTGTCATGGAATGCTGGAGTCCTTTTCCCTCTGCTGCCTCTGTCCTTCTCCAGGAGCGAACTTTATTGAAGTGAGGCAATGGCAAAACCCTGACTGATGCTGAAGCAGCTTCAGGCTGTCTTAGTCCAGGCTGCTGTATCTCACCTCTTCTGCTTGGCCTCTGTCTGACTGTGAATTCCACTTAATTTAAATTCACACAGGGTGGAGATGATGTTTGTGCAGAGAGGTGGGGAAAATCCCACCCTTGAAAAAACACTAGGATGATGAAAAAGGGGCATGTTTTGTACGTGGCCTTTGGCAGGTTCAAATGTTCAATTAGAATGAAACAAAATCAGGGCTTGAAGCATGGGTCTTTATCTTCCCTGTGAGTGTCCTAATATCCTATGCATTAATGGCTTCTCCAGAGTTGCCTTAGAACACTTATTTCATCCTGATACAAAGAGGGAAATTTCTGAATTTTTGGCAGGATAGGAAAACCACCCAGCTAAGTCTCAAGGTATGCATCCTCTCTTCATGGGAGGTGAGCAATCACACGCCACGCTGTTCCCTCAGGTACTGGCCCAGCTCCACTGGCTGATAAAGAGGGATAATAGGTCTACAGCCCCACCTCCTTCCTTTGCCTTTTGACGTCCCGCTCCCCAAATCTGAGTGACAACAAAGGCTACCGTAGTTCTTGGGCTGCCTAGGACACCCACAAGGCAGCCTGTCAGTTCCTGCATGGATGCCAAGGCTCAGCTAGGAGCAGATCCTCCACAACACAGACAGCTTTGGAGACTCAAAAGCCACTTTTTCAGCCACTGGCAGCATCACCCTGGGCTGCCTGAATTACTCCAGGGTCCAAAGTTTCCTTCCTACCCTGCCGTTCCGCTCCTGCATCGCATGTCCCCTACTGACCAAACCCCACCCGTTAGAGGGTGAAATTAAGCAGCCATTGAGAAGGCTCACATAAAGCAGAAAGATAATGACTGCTCCAGCCAGCGCTGGCAAGCACGGCACAAACTTCCCCGCACAGCACTGCCAAGGTGGCTCGCTCCTGACTGCGACACACCTGCTTGCTGAGAGATGTGCTGCCCGTGCCAGGGCTGCCCACCGCTCCCGAACAATGCACACGGCCGAGGGGAGCCAATCCACCCCGTTCGCTCCACTTCTAAACGCAAAGAGCCAAATTCAGGCCTACGGCTCTCAGTCCTGATGTAGTAACACATCCTTTGCATCCTTACCACCTGTATGTGTGCCATATACCAAACCAGGAAGTCACACTTTTCTGTCTGTCAAATCCTCTGCGTGATTTACAGAACATCACTGAGCACATTTTAAGAGAATTCAGTGCTGAAAAATGATTTTCAGTGAATCTTTTATTAATCTACATGTGCCACATCATATCTGCTGTGGAAAAAGAAAATTCTAAAAAGAGCCCAAACAAAAATAATAGAACAATTATTGCTTGAAAATTCTGATTGCCTATAAATTATAAGTCTGTTCAGCTGTGTGACAATTTATGTTTTCATTTATGAAACCATTCTTGTTATTAACTTTCAGTCTTGTTTACTGAGGGAAGTAGGAATACACCAAGCAGGCAAATCATTTTAAACCACGTCTTGAAAACCTAGGGTTATGGCACACAGGACACGTTTATTACCACAGTTTTAGAGCACATGATAAGTTTAAAATGGGGCCCTATTTCAAACAGCAGGGGTTGGTTAGGACAAGGCAACTTACCATGACCGCAGTTTCTAATGTAAAAGTGTCAATGTGCTCGGTATATTCATAATGTGTTTATTCTCATTACAGTTTTCAATTTGTCAGTGTTTTACTGGCATGCAACCACAGAGCACAGACAGCGAGTGCTGGTTAACCTTGTTATTGCAGACAAGTTACAAGCCCTGACAAGAGTCTGATAACTGTGCCTACTTATTTTAAGCCATGCATGAGGAAAGGGTAGGAGGTTCAAAGTAAGTTATGCTTTCCTGTGTGAGTCCCCATATGATCACTCAAAGTTACTGTAAATATAAAAGCAGAAGTGCCTGATTGCCATTTTGTCATTATGACATTAGACAAGAAGGTAATCAAAAGACAGAATCCAACATGAGGCTGAAGTTACTAAAGCGTAAAACCCTGAAGCCTCGATCTTCTAAAGCAAATGTATGGATTAAGTCACCTGTGCAGGTCTTTGCAGGATGAAGGACTCATTCACTTGCAAATAATCTGTCCTGGAATCTATATCCCAGAAGGAACAGTGACCAAACAGGTAAAGAGTGGAAATAACTATTTCTTATGGAAAAAATATGCTTTTCTCCTCCTCCTCATTTCCCTCTTGACACATTTACTGCTTATTTATCTGTCTCAGCACCTTGTTGTATCCTGATGTAGACTTTATAAACTTGCTGGGTCAGAATAATCTCTTTTCCTATTAATTTAACAAAACCAAAGCAACTTGTAAAAAAGCCCATGATCTAGCTCTGATCTTTGTCTGAGGCCGTGTATCACTGCTGGAATGTAAATATAATCTTACTATTTGACCAAATGCTCCACCGCAGTTAAATAATAAATATACAGTCATGGAGGAAAAAAGAAAATAAAAAAAAAGTTTAGGCAATTCCTAGGTTCAATTTCACTGATCATGGTAAATCAGGTAACACTCTTACTGCTTCCCAAAAAGAGACATATAAATAAATTCTTTTTAATATCCAGAGACACTGGCCATGTGCTGTTCTTTAAAACTGAGGATTGTGCAACCCTACAATTAAGGACTCACTTTCCATTTACATTTTGTCATCTAAATTAAGAAGCCACCAAGGACTGCTAGGAAAAAAAAAAAAAAAAAAAAAAAAGAATAAAAATTAAGAAAGAAAAAAAAAAAAAAAGTCATCAGTCTCTTACAAGCATCTGCCAGTAGCTGTTTGCACATAACTTTTGATTGTTGTCCTGCTGTGCGGAGAAGTGGTGCTGTCCTGTGTATACCTTTGGTTTCAGCAGAACTTCCTTATGATTAAAGTCTATTAGAGTTCATTAGCATCCTACAACATGAGCAGCCAACATATGGGAGATAGAGCAGAGAGAGCCAGGATTCTGCTCCCAAACAGCATCTGATGCCACTTGGAAATCCTGCTTCTTCAGTCTAGGAACATGCTGCCTCTGGAAAAGCAGTATCTTACACATACAACATTCTTTCAATGAAGGCCAATTTTACCATAAAAAAAAAAAAAAAAAAAAAAAAAAAAAAAAAAAAAAAGGCGCTAAACTCAGAGAGCTGTGAAGCTGCTGTAAAATTAAAATTAAGAAAACCCTTTTCTCATTCATCTTTTAATGTTCCTTCAAATTAGATGGAGAGGAGAGATAGTTACTTGCTTCACCCTCTCACTTCTCCACCCTATCATTTAACCACAGAAAAGACTGATTTATAACAACAGTAACTTCTGTACTATCAGACATCTACAAGTTTTTCAGTCTGCAATTTTACCTCACATGGATAGATACTGCAGACTTAACACGCTTCAAAAAGTTAGAACCATTTAATGAACTACAACTAATGTGACTACACTTCTGAGGACATGCAGTTCTCTCAAATGTGTTTCCAAGTGAAATAATGCTTCTGAGATTTATTATAACACATATACATATATTTTTTTTCCTGAAAATTCAGGGCTCAGCTAGTTGGAAAGCCGAGAGTGGTGTGTACAGACATCTCCTAGTTAGTACTGGACTGGACCATTATCAAGATAAATGGCTTTAAGTAGAATTGTACTTAAATTATTCTTAATTATTTGAAAACTGGTTATTTTCCTCTTTGAAATCTGTTTTGATCCAAGCTTGATTTAAAGAAAAACCAAGATAGACTAAATGCAAAATGGTCCATTTCTGCATTTTTTTGTTTTGCAGTTGTACGAATGTTTTGCATTAGGATACTCCAACCCAGAGTAGAAATTTCCCACATCATTTCGCGAAGCTTCAAGATGGAACACCTATTCTTCTGATAAAATGTTTGTTTAGAGAAACCTCCCAAGCTCCCCAGTGGCAGTTTTGCCGCCTTGGTAAATATTTATAAATGAGTCACAAGCCTCTGAACAAAAACTTTGGATTGGAAGCCTGACTGAAGCACTTAGTACCCATATTCATATTTCACTTGCTGACCTTGTATCTGCACTTTTATGGGAAAATCAAATGCTTTTCATCATTACATTCAATTTCTGTCTTATATTTCAAGCCACCTCTAAATTCTTCTCTTTGAGGAGTTCATGATGTTATGCTTCTTTATGAATCATACAGTTGTCAGCACCATGGGCCCTGGGTAAAATTAACAAATACACTTTTTTGTACATGAGATGCCATGCTATTTTTAGCTCTCTGGCTGACAGTCCAGAGGGACTGTGGTGTCTCCACACAGCTATGCTACATAGGTAGCCCATGTAACTCTCATTGGGCCAGTAGATTCACGTGGCAACACGCTGTTTTGGAGAAACATCAGACTTAAATTAAGATTGTTTGGGTTGTTTTGTTGGGTTTTTTTTCCTAAATTAAGTGCCAAGGAGAACTTAAGAATCATATGAACTGTGTGAGGTCCATCACCAAGGGATTCCTGGCCACCATTTCTGTCCAGTTGTTCGCAGCTTTGGAAAGCCAGGTCGAGTTTTCTTAGCCACTTTCATCTCAGAATTCAGACCAATGCGGTTCTCTGAAATTAAAGGGAATGAAAAAGGAATATAGTCTCAGTTGCAGTCCTCATATTGATCTTCATGAGGCCAAGATCATTCCATCCACACCAAACACAACCCCGCTGATGCAACGGGGGGACCCAGAGATGTCAGACTGATCACTTTGCATATATCTGTAAAAGAATGTTGGGGACATGAATCCCAACAGAAATTGCAGTTGGAAAATGAGCCTCCTACAGAAATGCAGGGAATGTGCTGGAAGGAAAAGACCTTTCTTTCAGGCATGCCAAGTAAAACCACCGCAAGTATTCTCTTGCAGGTCTCTGTGCTACCTGGACCTTTTAGGTGCTGGAATGATATACTTCCTGATCTATAGCAGAACAAAACAAAACAAGCTTTAAAACAAAGAAAAGCTTTTTTTTTTTTTTTTTTTTTTTTTCCCCCAATGCTTTAGACTTGGAAAGATTTGACAAAGAAACCCTAAAGCTGAGGGCAAACAAGACAAGGGAATTAATGGCTAACATTCTTACTATGTAATAGTCACAACAGCTGATGGACTGAGGGTAATTGGCGTGAATTGTAGTGTATCTCATTTTTCTGGTGCTAATGATCAAGATTACAGGAAGAAAAACTATGATGACCATAAACTTAAGTGCAAGCCAATATGGGAATACCTCCATGTTTGTGGACAGACTGCCCCATTTATTGCAAAAGCATTAACTGGGACATTTCTCATTGTGTTTGAAAGGGTAACAAGGTTATCCTCAGCAATATCCCAGTTAAGAAAGTGTGCAGGAACAGGCTGATTATCAGAAACAGCAAAAAATATTTTATTTTCCTGCCTGAAAATAGTTGAAAGCAATAGGAACAAGTATCTGGTGCCAAAAAAATACAAATATTATCACTCCAGCATGGGATTCATGAGCCAGCTCTCAAATTTGAGTCCAAACATTACTGACAATTCTTTAAAAAAAGTTCAGTAACATGTTTTTAAAAAATTCAAATGTTTCTGCAATTACTGTTTTCATCCAGATCACAAAGAAGAAGTATCAGAACGTGAAGGGAAAGGTCTGGCAGTCCTGCTGAGCAAGATGAAAACACAAGAAGAGCTAGAAGACTCACAAAAACAAACAACCCCTCCCAACAGTTTTTTTGGTGGGCCTTTTTTTTTTCTTTATCCCATGTCTCCAAACAAGAAATTAGAAGAAGTGTTTGTATATTGAGGATAATATCCCTACATTATTTCAAGTATTCTTCTCAATACTGATTATTTATTAGAATATTATTTATTCATACTTGTCAAGCGCGTCCTCTCAAGCTGACTGAAATCAAAGGGACATTAAGGCAAATTCCCCCGCTTCACCCCGTTTTCTGGGACAGCTGTAGAGAGCTCTGAGAGAGAGGACAAGCCCTGGCGGTGCCTAGATCCGCTGGGTGGTTGCAGAGGCAAGCAAGGATCCCAGCAAGTTGCACAAACATCTCCTCGTAAAGGAACCACAGAGATGCACAACCCAAATGTGCATGTTGCTGATTCCTGAACGAGCTGGGGTGGACAGACAGCAGCTTGTCACCATTGTCCACAGAGAGGAGGGACAGAGGGAGATGCCTGAGCAGTTCCTGGGGTGGGATCTGAGAGGAGTAGGAACTGGGGCTCTGGAGGCAGGCTCAGGCACAGGTGTCTGCAACCAGAGTGCCGGAGGGAGGGTCACCTCGCCAGCATGGGTCCAGATGGCACTGCACATGGCTCTCCTCTTGCCGGAGCCGTGTCTACTGAGGCAGCACCTAAGGTCACGGCAAGCCTTGGCAGAGACCTTGCAGACTTCCCTCTCCCCCCACAGTTGCTTGGATTTGGAAGGCCAGTGGGTTTGCAAATGACAAGCTGCTGTCCCCCAAGCTGGGGAGAGCTACCTGGTGACCTTCCAGAAGACAGTGCCTACCAGCCATTGCCCTGGCATGAGCGACTTGCCTGCTTCAGGAATAATAAAAAATGAAGCAAAACGCAGTGGTGCTCCTCCACCTATCCCAAAATTACAGGCATTAATCAGTCGTTCCTTACCTAGGAGACCACTGCAGCATTATTTGCCTTGTGATAGGCACCCAGAGCAGCTGAGGATATTGGATCTGGGCTCAGGGCTAGCAGTTCTCACCAGCCAGATACTGTGCACCAGGCATGGGGTTGACACTGGTGCTTGTCAAGGCGCCTTGGATGGTAGATATGGTGCCTGATCAACTGGTTTTGATGCTCCCAGCAGAACTAGCATTTTCTACTCTAGGCTGGAACATTGTGTTCTTCGTCCTTGCTTTCTCCAACCCCATACTGCAGCGAGCGTGCATATTGGTGGGACCTTCACGTGGGATCAAGTGTTAGGATGGCTTTAGCAAGGATACCACAGTGTCTACGGGAGTGGAGACATGTCCAGTGGTATGTCACACAGTGTGTACCCCAGGGATGACATTGAAACAGTTCAGGACACTGCAAGGATACCTCTGTCTTGTGATGAAATTACAGGAGTCAGAGGAGATGATCCTCTCTGGGTCACCAATAGATGAAGATACCTTGAGATTGACAAATAGTGATGGGATAGTCAAACTTCTGCCCAGAACCACAAACTCCAGGAGTCTTGTGCCTTTTACATAGTTTTTATAGACTTTTTTTACAAGTTCAAAGAGCATGAAAATACGAACTAAATATAATGAATACAGCTACATCTATACTATACATCACTCCAGCCAAAACAAGAGTATTCTGCTGGGCGGTGCTGTGCACTTCAGTGAAGTATTAATATAATAGGAGGTGTACCAGCTTAGCTCATAAAACATTCCTCCTTCTTATCCTTGAGTTTAATTTGTTGTTGAGACACATGCCACAGGTTGAGCATTTCAGCTCACTTAAGGAGTTACGTCCCAGCACCATACCATGGCTACTGTATTCCAAAAGACTGAACATCGCTGTTAATCACAGCTTCCCAGCAGATCCAGAGAGGGAATATCATAAAATTGTTTAGTAAACAGTGCATCTACTTTGAATAAAGATGAAAGCTCAATTTGAAATATTTGAAAGTAATTTTTAAATAAAAAATAAAAGGCATAAATTCTTATTACACGTTTCCACAAAATCCTTTTCTGCTGCTATTACGGTGTACCTTCCTGGGATAAATGTGTGGTTTACAGCATTTACATTACAATGTATAACTTTTAACACTCACTCACTTGATGCTGTAACACATGCAGAGACACATTTTTTTTCTCCTCTATCTTCTTTTGGATATCATTTCTTAAGGCTTCTCTACTTGGGGAAAGTTAAGTAGCATAGCAATTCCAGGATAACTACTCTATGATAGCTCCCTGTGGACACTTCATTGCAATAAAAAAAAAAAAAAAAAAAAAAAAGGACTTTATTTGGGAATAATTACCGTGCATTGTGACTAGTGGAATAATTATTCTAAAATAAAAACCAGCCTAATTCCAAGATAAAGTATATACACCCATGTAGGAGGTTTCATCTCTTTGTTTGGGGTTTGGGTTTTTTACCACAGAATATGAATTCTGTACAAGAGTGGCTAGAACACTTTCTTTTTTCTCCTAGAATAGCTATGTTAGTCCATTTTCCTTATAGATAAGGTTATGATATTGAGTTAAATAAAACATATGTCACCTGGATTCTTGTTAGTTTGAAATGTAGTTTTTCTCAGTCTGAAATATTTGTGTTGGCAGCCAGTAACAGGCTGATGTGCCTTTCCTTGATGAGGATTTTCCATTCCTTGGTAACAGGAGGACTTGTCCTCCCCAGCATATTCTTTAGGAAAAAATGGAAATCTGTAGCTGGAAGCCAAAGTGTTACAAATTTTATTTTGTGGGATCATGCTTGAAATTATCTTTATTTTTTGTATATCTCTAGCAAAAAGAACAATTGTCTCTGGCCCATAAATCCAGAAGAATCATACTGTGGCTGGCAAACCCTTATCTAATAGTGTTTTGTCTCTCTTTTCTCCCTAAATGCAACTGGCTATTTATTTTAGGCAATTAAGTAATAGACAAAGATTTTAGAAGGCCTTGATGCTTTGCCTGTTAAGCAAAACTGAAATAGCTCTCCACCTGGCCGAGACACCGGCCAACCACAGACATCTCTCCTGGTCTTGTAGCACCAATCCTTCTCCAAGTTCACTCAGGCATTTCCTACCTCCTGTATTTATGACCTCTCCTGCCTTTGTATTTTAACAGGTTCTGCTCTCAGGCTGTGGGTGTAGAGAATTGTGTAAAACCACCTGCCCATGATGATGTGTTTCCATTCAGCTTCAGGAAAAAAAGGTTTATTCAATAATTAAAAACTCTTTTTTGTCTTTGGATGTGCCTAAGCAGTTCTAGCAGAGTGTAAGACATGCAAACAAATCCATTCCTCATCCATCTTCCTGGCCTGCTTTTCCCTTTTAAAGACATGTAAATCTATACTTTTGGTGGAAGGTGATCTTCAGGGTTCTTAGTCCTTTCATAATATGGCCTTTCATTTCCCTTCTTACCCTTTAGCATTTTTAAGAAGATCTGGCAGCAAGGGCATGTTTCGGATACAGAATGTGTTCATGATACTAACAAGGCTTTAATACACAGGCCAATGGAGATATTTAAAGCATCCCATCAACCATAAGGAGTTAAATTCAACTCTCTTCAGTATGAATCAGCTTTATGTGCAGATGAATTGCCAGGCAAAGAGCAAACTGCAAATGTTGCTCCTGATTCTGTGTACACCAGCATTTTTGGTAATTTTTAAACATTCTATATTATCTTTTAAACAACAGATGGTGTTAATAAAATTATAAACCACACCCCATAAAATACCAAACAGCAATAGCATTTTCTACGGAAATAATACAAGGTATAATATTTCTGCATTTATGAAAAGCTGAGCCTGAAAAACATTCAGGTTGCAAAAGATAAGACCCAAAATACTCCTTTTCATTTCTTCTTAATGCAGCTTCAGCATTTTAATTAGTATCAATTACTGCGAATTGAGTTTTTGCTGTGTTTTAACTTGTTCAAAAGTTTCAAAAAAAAAAAGTTTTTATTTGTTTGGTATTAGTCTCACTGCAAGTTCAGATGTGCAATGAGTAAAAAAAACCCAAAAAACCAGATCTACTTTAAGAAATGGAGTTTGCTTTTAATCACTTAAACTGAAAGAGATGGATGACATGTTAAGTTTTCTGTGAGCTCTGAGTATTAAATTACTTAATAAAAGAAAAGTAAAATTTGGCAATGCCGGGTAAGTAATCAGAAAATAATGAAAACACTCTTAAATAGGTGACAAGTCAAAGCTCTATCTAAAGGACCAATTAATATTCCAGGAAATCTCACATTAACTTTGATCGAAGCAAGAGCTTTTGGTACTTCCACAGATGGAAAAAAATGCAGACTAGTTAACGCAGAGATCTTTATTCTACTGACATTTTTCAACAGTTTATAAACTGGATGGAAACACACTGGCTTTCTCCTTCAGACTGAACTTGCAGTCTGAATATCACTCCAGAGCACTACAGTAGTTTCTCAGCTACAGTATGGAAATGGTGACATATGGACAAAACAAGTGTCTTCTATACATGCAGGAGAATGCCACCAAGCCTGTCATCACTTGGGTCATTCAGCACTTCCACTGTCTATTTTGAGTCCAGCCTGCTGCTGTATCATACTATGCTGAAGGGAGAATCTGTTTCTTCTCTCCTCCATCTATCTTTGTGATATTCACAAGGCAGTTCTCTTCCGCCTAGAAGCCCAGCAGTCACGGCAGTTCAGCTACTGATCTGAAAGAAACAAAAGCAGAGAGTGTTAGAGAGCTGGGCAAGGAGTCTGGTAGTGAGGATGTGAGTGTAGCTAGACTGCAGCACAACGAAGTGTGAACCCAGTCAGACTCTGCACTTAATTATGGAAAGTAGTGATTATGCAGGATGAAAGTCTCGTCTCAGCCAGCTGCTGCCAGGTCTACCTGTCTTAAGGTGTTCCAGCAAGGTGTGTGGCTGAATCCTCGTAACTCCACCCTCCTTTTGCAGTCTCCTGTGGCATGTGTGCATCTTCATTTTATAGTCTTCAGGGCTAGTCCTCTGAGTGCAGTTTGTATGAGTCAAGAGACTCACGCTGGCATTACCGAGATCAGAATCTAGCCATTTGTATGTCTGAGCACATATTCTCCTTGAAACAAGTTTGTGGTAGTGTATTCAGGAATGTTTTGCACTCAGGTTCAGATCTGGTTCCAGCTGGAGTTCCCTTGTAATGTTCCAAATCTCATTAAGTTAATGAGAGTTTTTTTCTAGCAATTCCAATGGGATTCCCTGTTTCTGTGCCCACATCCTCAGCTCAGCTGCACACTCGGGAAGCCAGGGTGAGTGTTGGGAAACATGAGGTCACGCTCCATCCTGGCTGCTCCCTTCGCAGCAGGACACTGAGAAGGGAGGTAAGGCAGACAAGTAGTCACTCCTGCCTGCTTCCCTCATGCCTTGCCTTCCCCTGCTCCCCAGCTTTTTCTGTTTATTGATATGGTCGGAGACTTGAATTTAGGAGTAGAGGGGTAGGAGGTTTGCACAAGCAGAATTAAAATAAAACATGAATTCTGTGGGGTGTGCACACTGACATTATGGTGATGGGCAATGGTGTGACCCCTACCTACAGGTCAAGTTCAATCATTTAACACATGCTTTTTTTCTTTCCAGCTCTATTGTCAAATTGCCCTGTCACATCTGGCTGCCTTGTTGACCATCCCAAAATAAAAGAGACCACAGATAGAAGAGCTTGTCCTCAGATGAACTGGGATGGCTGGAAACCTTGCACAGCAGGTGACAAAGCTGACATTTTAATGGAAAGAAGACTGTAGCAATCAGGACAGTCAAACCAGTACCTTTAATGAGAACTAGATTCACCTACACAAACAAGTTGAATGGGCTCGGAGATACATATCTTCTCATATCCAAATCATATAGTTCCTATTAGCACTACAATTATTATACAGGCTCACTAAGAGAAGACAATCTTCCTAAATATTTATTTAGTGTTGATAGAATTGCTTACAAAACCTCTCTCTCATTCTGAGAATCCCTTACAAGACTCCCTTGTTCCCAAGTTCATTATTGCTACTTATATTATTACTGTAAATCTTTCTAATGCCTCAAATGCTTGGCTCAGAAGAACATTTTTATAATGAGGGTGGGGCAATGCAAAACTTTTCCTTTCCTAATTCATTGCTAAATTGTATTTGCAAGTTCAAATGCCAGAGTGATGAAATCACAATATTATTCATTGGATTTTGTTTGATTATTTGGTAGTGTTGTAGGGAACGTATCTATAAAACAACATGAAAAGCAAAGCAACAGAGCTGTAGGGGTTTTCCGGAATTTCTCTTCCGCACACATCAATTTTACTGGATGACTGTCCTGAAAGATTTATGCTTTGTGTTTTGAGGGCCAGGTTTTAAATCGCTTCACAGAATAAAAATATTAAAATTTAAATGCAACTTTAAAAATGTGTGTTGGACCTTTGGGCCTTCTGAAGAGGTCAAGTTCAAGACACTTATAAAAAGACCATTCCCAGAGAGACTGCATGGGAAAGCCTATTAACATTACTGCTTTCCCTTTATTTCCCCTTTGATCATAAAATAAGGTTATGGGTGGCAAAAGCTGTAATGGTGGGAAGATCCCAAATAGGATACTATGATTTAATCTACTGAATATAAAAAAACCCAAATTACCAACAACAATATGATGGGTTACCAAGCAATAGTATGACTACAAAATACCTTAATAAGGAGAAACAAAAACAATAACAAAAATGGGGAGGGGAAAGCCCTGTACAACTCCTCAGTAGGAAAAAAATTTGCTTTTTTGCTTGTTTTTTTTTAAGAAAGAGATTTTTTTTTGTTTGTTTGTTTTTTAGGGGGGGAAAAAAAAAAAAAAGAGAGAGAATTTTCAATCTACTTCTTGAATTAAGTCTTATTTTGTCCATATGACAAAAAAACATAACTACTGTTTAAAGTGTTCCTAAATATTGACTAAAAATAAACAAGCTCTGCATCTGGCTTAGAAAATACCAAAGGAAAATTCTCTGTTTAGGCTAGGGACATGACTTGAAATCTCCATATTCCACACAGAGGATGTCTTTTTTTCCTCCTTCTGCAGGTCTAATAGTGATAGTGAGTGATTTAGGGGAAGACAGGGAGAATCTACAAGTCTATGTGAGCAGTTCTGAGCTCATTTTCATCCAAACAAACTGGCTTTGGACTGCTACATGTATTTTATACTAAAAGATGGGGGCTTTATGGGTTTTTTTTGTTTTTTTTTTTCTCCATTCTCCTGTATGAGGTAAAATGTAGAAAATATACTCTATAAACTTTATAAATTCTTCAATTGCTGCTAAGGCCATTTTTTTACTATGTGGGTATCGAGAGGTCCCCAGTGCAAAATAGACTTAAGCTCATTGATTTTAAATAGTCCCATCTAAATAAAAGGAAAATTTGCCTCTGAACACCTCTAGCAGAAAACTCTGCTACTGTCATGAATATCTTAAATGTAATCTTTTTTCTTTTAATTAACATTCTAAAGAGAAGAGGAAGTTGGAAATCCAGATAAATCTGTTATGAGTCAATTAAGAAGCCAGGATTAGCATATGCAATCAAGATGGGTGCAGCAAGATTTCATGGAAGAGTTCATGAGGAAGCAACCAGGATGTATCATTTGCATGGGCAGCCTCCTTGGTTTGTGTTCTGCTCAACCTCAGTATTGTTGACTTGACTCACTGCATGAATATTGCCAAGCAGTAGCAAACCACGATTTCATTTTCCTGCTTGCACAGATGCAACTTACCTTGGCATGCGGTTTTAAAAGAGACAAATCATAAGAACTATGATCAACCATAGTGGTACTTTTCTTCTTTCTGTAGATGTTCTTTTCAATAAAATCTTTTCCTAAACCTCAGTTGTTTGAATATCATCAGCAGATATTGTAGACTGCCTTACGCTTTCCTTGATCTGACATATAATATTGAATACCCCCTGGGACTAAAGTGGGATACTTCACACATAGGCCACCTCAGCAATGGAACCCTTAACAGGGTATGAAGGATTAGCAGATGATATAAAAGAAATTTATGAACTCACACAAGTTACTATCAGTCAAGCGTTTATATTCTAAAGCCAATGTCCAATCTACAAGAGAATGCAGCACTTTATTTTCTTATGGTGGTTTTTTTTGTTGCTGTTGTTTGTTTGGGTTTTTTGGTTTGGGTTTTTTGGGGTTTTTTTTGGTGTGTGTGTAGTAAAGCAAAAAATACATTACATTCTTTTATGGTTTTAGCTGATTATTCTAGAATCTGGTCATCGTGGAGCATCTAACTTCCATGCTTTACCTTTTCTACAAATAAACTGAAAGCATGAGTATCCTGGGACAAAAAGAAAATGTTTTCCTATGTTTACCTTTCACAGAAAGAAGATTTCAATCCATTTAAAACGCGATACTCAACGGTAATAAAAACAATTACGTATATATGTGTGATCTCAATTGTTTTGAAAAAAGCTGTCCATAACACTGCAGAACAATACAAATTTAGCACAGCTGCTGAAAGACAGTCACTACTGAACTCATTTTCAGCATATGGTGTGATTTTTGCTTAGATCTACAGATTGAGGGAGTTTGATGAAAACTAAACAATCGTTCATAAATCTCAAGCCTTGGTTACCATGGTTCACAGGAAGCCATACACCTAATGCCAGTTAAGAAAACTATTTGTTTAGCAATGACTACAACATGATTATAGAACATGAAATAAGAAAAACTGAATTTCAGCCACCTGAAGCCGTGTTAGAAGATCACGCCTCCTTTTGCTGATTTCACATTCAGTACTTATGATAGGCTTTGCACAACACTGCTTTCCCTTGTATCGACCAAGACTTTTATTGATACTGGTGTAACACAAGACTTTATCCCTTCACATTCAAAAAGAAATTCATACTATATTCCAAATTTAGTTTCCTAATTTGAAGTTTTTGAAAAAATATACAATACTGAGGGGTTTGTGTGTTTTTTTAAACATGCTGCGCAATGAAAGATGGCAAGTGCAGTGAAGACTGACCACTATAATCACGGCAAACATAAGCCTTTGTTCTAGGACAGAAACTTCCAAGTACTAAAAGAAAGACATCTATTGGATCTTCTTTGTCTTACTGAGTCATCATGGTCAACTTAAAAAGGAGTAAGGAACCCTGCAATTCAGAAATGTTCTACACAGACTACATTTTTAGAGGGTGTAAATACATTAGAATATATCAATGTATATGAACAAATTAGGGTAAAAAGGTGTGTTCCAGAGGCTTCTGAATGTGTGCACAATATTAAAATCTGTCTGAGATCTGTTTGGCGAAAGCAACAATTATATTTCTTATTAAAGAATATGCAATTACAGCCCTCTTAGCACTTCCTGCTTCCTTCAACAATGAAGACCTGTCTGCACTGCAGATTATAAAGTCCTCCACTGTTTCACTGGGTCACCAGACTAAACAGGCCAAGCCACTTTCACGGCAATTTATTCCATATTTTCTCTTTTGGGCCAGCTTCTTTTACAATAAAACTGGGCCTAGCTGGAGATTTAAAGTACTGTCACCACAGGAAAGTTAGCCCCTGTAAAATGGCATAGAATGCTGTTTAAATTTAAACACCAAAAACTTTTGTCAAGTCCTTAGTATATTTGATCTCATATCTATTATCTTTTAATTCTTCATCAGACATTGAAAAATATGATCTTCAGGCTTCTCACGCTTCCATAAAAGTTACCATGGCCGTAGAGCTGGTGCAAATGCTTTATATACTAAACTATTATTTTAGTTCACAGTATTTGTCTGTCATCAGAAAAACCAGAAAGACTACAGTTCAGATTTCTCAGGATCATAAATGGTTTGATTAAACTGCAGATGTTAATTAAGACCCAAATCTGTATCTTCATGCATAGCCAGAATAACCAGCTTGTTAGCTAGGGAAAGCCCAAGATATTTAGAATATTCCATATTGTAGGATGTAGATCATAAGTGGAAGGGTTCCAGGACAGCTTTGTAACCTACTCTTCAGTTGTATCAAGCAGGTTTGGGGAAGGAAACACAGAAGGGGCAGACTGTCTGAACTGTGCCCATGTATCCTATATGTGGCAAAAGCAGTCAGTAATGCCATGGCAGAGGAAATCCATGCAATGGACTTCTGTCAAGTAGTTACCTTTTTTTGGAGGAATATATTGTCCCCTGATTTTGGAAGTTTTCAAATAGGCAAAATGAAATTATTTTTAAAGAATAAAGAAGCATCTTTAAATATTATTACACGTTTCCTAGAAAAGGCCAAAATGTTAGTGTATTTCCATTTTAATTTAGATAAATTCCATAATAATTCCAATTCTAACCTTGCATCCCACAGGACTCAAAACGAATATGAGTGTCTAGCCATGTTAGCCATTAGAGCTTCTAATGGGAAACACTTACAGTGAGAATTTTCATTATAAGTAATATGCAATCCAACAGTTTCCTGTGCTGTCCTCTGTGATGAAAAATAAAAATGGACCAGAAACTGTACAGAGAGAATAGTTCCCAGCAGATACCAAGTATTACTGCTAATATGAAATAAACTGTTATGAATAATTAGATACTGATTTATATAGTTTATGGCCTAATCCTGTAAAGGATGCTGGTGCTCCAACACAGAATTTTTTGTCCCATAGTTCCCTACCAGGTATCCAGAATCATGTTTTGAAAGCATGACTTTCCTGCAGCATACCAGGAGACACCTGGGTGGCCTGGAAAACAGCCAGCACGGCGTGTCTTGACCTCAACATAAGACAACTGGAGTTAATCAGGGGAAAAATAAGGTTTGTCCCATATCTAAAATCCTGCCCCCTTCTAAAGCCACGGCTCTACCTGAGGGCTACCTCTAAAGATAGGGCTGTCTGAGAGATACCTCCATCCACTCAATATCTACACACTCGTTCTTTTTATGAAAATAGGTTCCTGTGATCTTTCCTTCAAAACTTATGTTTTATTAAAACATAGCTGGAGGAGAAGCTGGCTTCCCATCTCCCTCCATATAACAACTCTGTGATTAGAGCACTAATGCAATCATGGGATTCATCTCTACTGCCCTGAAAGGCCCAATTTACAACTCCTCTCACCCCAGGGAGGACTCTGACCACCAGGCTGATGGTTATTCTAGAAGAGGCAGTCTCGACCCTTCTGCTGAAACAGTGCCCTTGAGCACAAACGAATTCAAGATTCCTTAGATCATAATCTTAGGTTTAGTTTATTCCCAGGGCTGGGGCATGCACTGTTTTCTTGGGATTATTTTTGTCTTCACTGTGTTAAATTGTTGTGAAATACATACAACATCCCCCTAAAAAAAAAATTAAAAGCAAAAACAAAAAGTAAGAGTTTAAATAAAAATAGTCCTGGGAATAAGTCCCATTATTACCACAGTGACCCTGCTGCATTTTGTCAAGAATGCAGTCATGTCAAGGAGTTTGGGCACACTTCACAAGTAAACAGGAGGCCAAGCTGACCAAGACACTCGAGAAGAACACTGGAGGTTTAGAGGACTTGGGTGGGCATGAACAGTCCTGAATGGCCACTTAGGAGTCCCAGGTGGAAAAGGAACTAACTCTAAGGCAAACCTAGTGCTTTGAGGTTTAGATGATTTCTTAGAAGAGGTTTTGTGAATCACAGCTGTTTGTTCACATGTTTAAATTCCACCCAATTCCCACATTTCAACCCATCCAGATCCTCTTATTGACCGAAACACAAGTATTGACAGAGACATCTTTGTGCTCACCAAAATATCTTTTTATTTAGGAAAAAAACCAGCAGCAGTCATATTAACATTGAAAGCATTGAGTGGTTACCTTCACAGCATAATGCCTGTCATAGCTCATCTGACAGACTGATTATTCAAAGTCTGGTGTACCTATGGTCGGGAATCATATTGCAAGGCTTAGGGCTTGACACTAAAACTGCTCTGTGTGTCCACAGGAAGAATTACACTAAATCCTGTTTGCGCTTCACAATATTCCTGAGGTGAAAATATAATTTTGCAGAAGTAAAATGTTTATTTTGACATTGTGACTGATGTCTTCTACTCTGTGACAAGAAACATTAATAAAAGGCCTCACTAACTAGACACTGTAAACTCCAGACCAAAGACATGTTTCTCTGAAACTTCCTTATTCTGAGCACATTCTGTTTAGGCCCTTACAAAATCTCTACATTTCTAGAAACCTAGTGTATTTTTGTCACTAAACAGCACAGTAGTGAAGCGTTTATATTATCATCTATAGCAGGGAAAGTTTTTTCACTGGACTTACCAAGAATACAAGAAAAAAAAGCTAAATTTCTCCTGTTTCTTGTGGGTTTGTAAATCTGTTTACTAAGATCTAGTGGCACACCATGTAACTCCTAGTTAGCTATTCAAAATTGCAACACGACTACAAGTTAAATATAATTTGTGAAATATATGCCATATTTGATAAAAAATGCATGTAGTCAGAATCATATGATGATTTAATTTGCATAGATGTAAAACTGGAATTTATTATACACAACCTATATTCATAAAAGTAGACAGTCACCTGGTTTCTCTTCACTGGTTTAATCTGGCAGTCCCTCACTAGAGGCAACAGAAGTTTTAAAAGCAGCCAAGACAAACCAGAAACCAAGTAGAAGGAGAAGAGAACAGACAATGTGCAGGAAAATTGTTCACACAAATATTAATATATCTCCTTCAATCCTTTTAAAAAACGATACTTTTAGACTGATGGAAGAAGAAGATGGCAGCCAGGCAAAACAGAAGTGAGTCTGACATCACTGGTGCACCTGCAAAAAGTTGATCTTTGTTCCCAAAAAGCAAAGTTTTACAAGGAAATTCACAGGATGCACTTTACTTTTTTAGGTAATCGAAAGATCTCCTGTAACAGAGTTGTGGAGCAGAAAGCAGTTGCCATCCTGGAGAGAGGCCGAATGGACCGAGGTACTGTGTAGCATAAGGGCCTGGAAACATTGGCCTTCCCTGTATAATTGGAGAGAACTTAAGCCAGTCTGGACACAAACAGATGAATATGTTATTATTGACATGATGCCCACTTCAGTAAACAAATTTTCAGAACAGACATTCAAGTAGCAAGGTGATACAGGCCTGAGCTTGAGAGATAGGTGTCTAACCAAGGAAGAGTAGCATAACCAAGAGACTTCAGAAATGCTCTGAGGATACATTCAGAAAAAGACATCTGACTATCTTCTACTGAGCCACTAGCAAGATGAAATAACAGAAAAAGTTGTGGTACAGCTAATAATGGCCACTTACATTTAAATATGCATAGAAGGCTACTTCAGCATGGTTGTATCTGTTGACTACCATTTTCATCTACAACAGATAACATTTTTAACTGGTTGGAACTCAGTTACTCAAACCGAGTCTTAAAATTTCATCAAGCTGCTGAGACATACATGTGTAGGCCATGCCAATATGCAAGTTTCTTTGCTATGTTTCACAAATAATAACATATAAATAGTTTTCAAAATGTAGGCTGGAGGTTTCGTATGTTAAGATGGAAAAAAGACCCAAATATTATTATCAGTTTTCTGATGTGCTCAGCTTAAGCAAGCTATGATGAAAGCAAGCAACTATAAAGAATGCTAGGTGGCATGTAGTGGTTTTCAGTGATACAGCATTATCCATACACTAAAAGCTGGAAATAAACCATACTTGATAATGTACCTATTACCTGAGCACTACCCAGAGTTCTGTTGCTCAACTGTAATTTCAGGCAGAATATGGCCTTCTCTGTCAACCACAGGTCAGCATAACTCTCAAGTAGGCACACGTTCCTGCAGCATTTCTTCTTGATAATGAACATTTCATTTCAAGCCCCAGGTAATATCAGATATAGAAAAAAAAAAAAACCCACATATGTATGTATTTGGTTTCTGGATGCATGTGGATGCTTTTAACCTGACTCTACTCCTCGCTGAACTTCACTTTCCACCCCTCTGTACTCATGTCTAAACATAAAGGTATTTACATGTCTGAAAGGAACTGGAAAGCAACTGTGATATTTCCCAGAGGATTTTAAATCTCTTTTCACACAAAAGAAACACATCATTATGTCACAGTAGCACTTCAATAAGGGGCATCTCAGGAAGGGCCTCTGACGAGGTTAAGATTAGCAGATTTATCACTTTCACTACTTCACTTGTAAAAGAAAGACGGGAACAGAAATATTTTCAATCAGTATTATCCTTCCCTGGAATCAGTTATGTCTGTAGGCCTTACAGAATGTGCCATCAATAGGATGGTCTTTGGATAAATGTACTTTTATGCACTGTTGGAAGTACCTAAAACTGATGGGTCTTTGAAATCGTGTATCTGTTGTTCCTTGGCAGGTTCTAAATCCACAAATCCATGACTAGCTTATTGTGATTCATATGCCACTTTCATTTTTGGCAGGTAATGCTAATGGTATTGGAGAATGACTATTTGAATGAGATCTGCACCCACTTCCCTCAAATCAGGACTCTAAAAATGCTCAGAAAGGAGCTGTCAGCATAAATAAAAAAAAAATAATTTTGAAAGAACGCAAATACTTATTCTGTATAGGGTTTCAACTGCAGAATTCCAGGCATCAGGGATGAGCAGGATGAACAGGACTTTCTATAGTTCCTGTAGAAGGCTGCGCAAGCAAACATCTAGGGTGGGACACTGAGGAAGAGGAAATATCTGCGTGTCAGTAACAGGAAAGTTACATTGTACACCTGATTTTTAGGCATGCCATCTGTGCTCAGTCATGCCATATAGCTTTGATGACATGCCACAGCTAAAGGGCAGGCAATATATGTCCTGCTTCAGTGACATGAATGACGCAGCTTGGTAAAACTCACTGCTTAATGATATAAGTCATAACTCTCAAACACAGTATATGGTTGTCCCATATGTTTTTCAGTGTTTAGACACATACTAGGTATTTTGATAGTGAAAGCACTAAAGGAGCATTATGGTGAAAACCAATGCACACTAGGTAAGAAAGAGCACCTTATCTATACTAGTGCTGGACTTCCCATCGTATTTTGTTGGTTTGCAACAATACCATAACATTCAGCTAATATTGTTTACAGTAGCCTAATAACAAGCAATTCTACTCCCATTACTGCTCACAGTCTGATATTAAATATTTGTTTCCAAAGTAAACTGCCTGATGTAGTTGAAAAGTACTGCCACACTTTTACTTTTAAAGCTGGATAAACCTTATCTTTTAAAAACAAAATGTGACCTTAAAAAAGATATGTGTGTATTTTGACTGATACACAAAGTTGATGAAAAATAAGGTTTATGTTACATTTCGATTTTAAGGAAGAATTTTCCATAGTGCACTTGAGGATATTTAAGAAGGAGCTTGGTCTAAATTCAGTTCCTGTTCTGGATCTGGTCTTAAATCCATGTCTAGCCTCAGGCAAATGTGTTAATTTTCCTGTTTCAGTTTCCCTGCCTTTAAAGTGGGGATAACGTGACTAACCCAAATAGCTTAGCTGCAATTTGTAGCAATGAGTAACTTGATTATTAGATTTCTGAGACATGAAACATGATTATTATTAGGGCTTACTGACCAGCCAGTCAGAAATGTGATAAAAGATATTGTCTTTGACAATAGAAGGATGTAGGTTAGTCAGTCAGTCAGTCAGAATAGCTCTGCAAGGAGACAACTCTAGGGAGTGGAGAGTTGAACCTATAAAACTGAGAATGTCCCCTTTGTACTGATTTCCTATTTATTACCCCATGGTATCAAAAGACCATAAAAAGCTAAGTCCTCTCTGAGAAATGAATAGGGCCAAAGCACTACAACAAATCAGTTGCAGGCAAATAATTTTTTATCTGTGTAAGTGAGCTCAATGTTGTTTTCTAGTGGAAATGCCAGAATTGATTAAAGACCTAGCATTTCTGTTTAAAATGAGAGAGTAGGGGATGATACATTTTAAACGGAGAAAAAGTCAGAGGACTGATAACGTGGAGATAAAGGGGTGAATTAATTTCTGGTGTTGTTGCAGTAATTTGGTACTCAACATATTGAGTCCAAATTTGCATCACTGTACCTAGTATAAATAGTAGTGCCTCTTAATAACTGTGACAAAAATACTCTCCCCACTGGCAAGGTCAGTATTATTAATTGCTATTCCTATTATTAACCTTTGGGCTTGTGTATCGTCCATGGATTAATGATTATTCAATAACTGAGCTACAAGGTTAACTTACTAATAGCAATTGATAGAAGGACATACTGCTGGCTAACTAGGAAAAGCAACAACATAGCAACTTCTTGGCCTTGGTCTTGTTTCATGCAAAGGTGGCAACGGGAATTCTACCTGTCAGCTCCCAGAGCTGAAAGAGAAAATCTGCCTCAAAGTTGAGACAAATAAAAAACGGAGACTGGGATGACATCCAGGGTCCCCTCTCTCATCTGTCTCCTAGGGAATAAGAAACAGCCTCAGCTTTCAGGGAAACCTGTGTTCGCTCATTGCCAGGGTCATTCTCCAGGAACTCCACTTCTAAATCCTGCATCAGCGAAGAGGGGAAAGAAGGTCTTAAAAAAAAAAAAAAAAAAAAAAAAAAAAAAAAAAAAAAAAAAAAAAGAGAGAGAGAGAGAGAGAGAGAGAGAGAGAGAAAAGTACTTCCCCTAGGAGAAGTTTCACGAATAAAGGCAGTTCTGGAACAGCGTTACGGAGGAGCACGTGGTGCCAGGTGAAACACCAGGCAGAAGCACCGGGGTGATGTGCGGCGGGGCTCGGCCCCGCTCCCGGCCGGACGGGGCAGCGGAGATGCCGGCGGGCAGAGGCCTCCGGGGGCTGCCTGCCGCACCCGGGCATCCCCGGCCCGCGGAGGCCCGGGTGCGCGGTGTCGGAGCTTCTCTGCCTCAGTCACCTCAAATCGCGGGTGGCCGTGGGGCGCTGCCTGCCCGAACGGGGCTGCCGCCGGAGCTCTGAGAGTAGCGGCGGGGGGCGGCCGAGGGCGCGGAGACAGCTGTGGAAATAAAGCAGCGGGGGAAGGATGGAGGATGAGGGGGGCGGGGGCGAGGTGCCCGGGGAAGGCAACATGGGGACGGTGGAAGGTTTCGACCCTAGTTGCGGGGGGAAGGGGGGCACGGCAGGCACGGACACACGCACACCCACCATCCCCCGGCAGTCCCACCGAGTCATCCCCACCGCCCCGCGGGGCCGGGTGCCGCCGGAGGGAAGGAGCCGCCGCGCACACACACACAGACACGCCACCGCTGCGCTCCAGCCGCCGCTCGGTTCTCCCCCCTCCCACCGCCGCCGCGCAGGCAGGAGGCAGCGGGCGCGGAGCCGAGCGGGCGGCGCAGGGCTCTGAGCCCCTCGGCCCCAGTCGGACCGGCCTCCAGCGGCCGCGCTGCCCCGACGGCACCGCCGCCCCCTCCCCGGGGGCAGCGCGCACCTCCCCGCCTGGAGGGGCCGTGCGAGGCAGCGGGCGGGGGGAGCGCGGGCACACACTCACACGCTCACACACATATACACACACACACACGCAGGCACACCCGCACAGACACGCGCAGGCAGAGGCAGGGCTGCCCCACGCCGGTACCTTGCTGCCCTGGTGTTTTCCGTCCGGGCTCCTCCTTGCTGAGGCAGCTCGGGAGCGGAGCCGAGCGGGCGGGTGCGTGTGCGTGTGTGTGTGTGCGTGCGTGCATGCGTGTGCCTGTGTGTGTGTGTGTGTGTGTGTGTATGTGTGAGAGAGCGACCGAGCGAGAGAGGCTCTCCCCCCTCCCCCTCCTCCTCCTCGCTCTCCTTCCTTTAAACGCCCACTCCTGATGGGTGAAAAGACAACTTGAACTTCAGTGCAATTAACTTCGCCGGCGCCTCGGAAGCCGGAGGTGTCGCCGGCCTCGCCCGCCGCGCTCCCATGAGTGAGTCGGTCCCGCTCCTTCGGCGTCTCTCCTCGGGGACGTGGGGGACGGGGGGGGGACAGAGCCGTGCCGGGGCCACCCGCCGCGGCGATTTACCGAGGCCGCCCGTGCCGGCCCGGGAGGACGGGCGGGAGGGAGGCGCGGGGCGGATGGCTGCGCACGGCGCTGCCGCTGCCGGAGCCTCCCGGCCGGCACGGGCTCACACCTGCCGCCGCGCCGCTGCCGGTCGCCGGCCCCGCTCCGCTCCGCTCCCTTGCCCGCTGCCGCCTCGCCCACCGCCGGCACGGAGGGAGCGAGGGGAGGTGGGGGTGGGGGCAGAGGGAAAAAACCCCCAGAAGTTTGGCAAAGTTCTTAGCCAGCCCCGCGCGCCTCCCGGCAGCGGCGGGCGCGGGGCGGCGGCGCCCCCGACGGCGCGGGGCGAAGCGGCGGGGCCGGGGGGGTCGCGGCGGCGGGGGGGTGGTGGGGGGGGGTCGCGGGGTGGCGCTTCCGCGGGGCGCGGGGGTTGCGCGGGGGGCCGAGCGGCGGCGGCCGGCCCAGCCGGGGGCGCGCCCGTGGCGGTGGGTGGCACGTCCCCCCCGCCCGCCCGCGGCACGACCCGGCGCTGCCGCTGTCACGGGGAGCAGTGCCAGGAGCTCGTCAGTGTGCTCCAGGATTTTATTTTTGATTTTTCCGCTCCGACTCCGAACCCGCCACCCGAGGTTTTGCTAAATCCTCGCCCCTTTGTCGCCGTCTCCGCCGGCTGCCGGGGGGAGCGCTCCTGGCAGGCACCTGCCCGACCCGGAGTTTGCCTCTGCCAGTCTCCAGCTTTTTCTGACCGCGGGAGAAACTTCGCTACAATCTAAGTTTTCTGAAACACTTTGCACTCCTAAGCTGAAATGAGTTTAAAGTGAGGAAAGCTGTCCGCTGCTTTTAGTCCGTGCAAATGAGCGCAGCGCTTCTGCGAAAATAATTCACAAATTCAGATGCAGAGACTCCAGGGCGTGTGATCGGGAGGTGCCCTTTCATTCTGGTCCGTGCTGCTTGGGTGGGAGTTAGCAGCGGCCCCTTATTTCCACTTTATATTATTTTGGTACAGTGCATTCATATATTTGTCTGCTGTAGTCTGCTGGCAAACATTAGCATTCAAGCTTACATTTTTGACAAATGTGCAGACAGGAATAGCATGAATAGGCATCTTAAATATTAACAACCTAAGCATCTGTTGTGAAACAAATTTAATATATTTACTCTGTTTTTCTCACATTGTTAGGAAAGGTTACAATAAGTGTAAAATTTCAGCTGTAGTTAGCACGAGGAATGCTTGGATATTTCACTATCTCTTCAAGCATTTAACACAATCACCAGATAGAAATGTGTCAAATCAGGCGCACTATTCAAAAACAACTTGAAACTGTAAGCGTAGAGTGTATAGACACGCATATAGCATGTTCTCTGCAATTTCTATCTTCTAATTACTCTTCAGCACTATTTGTAGAATTTGACAATGCTCTTTCCAGTCCCGTACTCCTATATGCTCTTTAATATGTCTATACATACACACACTCATTTTCTAAATTCACTTTCTAGTTGAGATTGTTATTGGTATTACCTTGCTTTTCAAGTCGAAGCAATGGTTTTACAAGGAAATGTAACCTAGAGTAGGTTAAAAAATGAGCTGGAAGAAAATGCAACGTGTTCACATACAAGCATGCGTCGGAACAGATAGTGCACACACATAATAAGGCAACAGAAGAGAAATTAAAATCCTTGGCTAGTATGCTATGTATGCCCACTCTTCAGTACAGCTAGTGGAAAAGAAACAACTGACTCGAAGGAATTCCTCTGTCCCTGTAATAAGACTGTTCAGAGTAGAACAAGAGCACAGAAGAGCGAAGCCTCCAAAAAGGCTGTAGAGTTATTTCAGGAATCAGTGCATTCCTTCCCTTTTTCCCACAAGTTCAAATATGTAATAAATAAGTCCTTTGTATGCAAAATAGTTTACTGGAACAAAAAAATATTTAAATGAAATGCTTTTTGCACATGAATTTTGAAAAACTGGCCATTTCCTTTTTATATTCTTTGTTCTCAATACTTTAAATAGCAACGTAACTCTGGCAGTTTCCCCTCTCATGCTATTTTCGCGGCTCGTGTGAATCCTAACCTGCTGCTGTGCTCCTGAGAAAGCAGTGTGAAGCAGAGTCGATCTGTAACTCACTGATGGGACACAGTGCTTGGGCAGTGTCAGAAGCAGAGAGAGGCTGCCACGCCAGCCCCAGCTTGTACACGAGCAGGGCACCTCTTTGGTTTGCAGCGTAGGCCCAGCAGGTCAGCGGATGAGCACCTGCCCTTTGTGGCTGTGCTTCCCAAGGCAGCGCCAGCCCTGCCTGCAGCCCTGCCAGCATCCCACAGGCACCAACCACCACGTTCAGCCCTGCTGGGGACGTGGGCACATCCACTCCTGCAGCACGAAAACATCTTTAGAGGGGTTTCTTCCACATTACAGGTTTGGGATAGAGAGGGGTTTACATGTGTGCGACTGCTGTTTAGAAGATAATCAGCTGCAGGCTGGTGTTCTTTAAAAAAAAAGACCAACAAAAAACCCCACCAAATCTTTTAAATGTATCAACTACAGGATCTTTCAAAGTGTTGTCACCTTTTTAATGTCACCTATTTTTTTTTTTTTTTTTCAATCTAAGTATTGTCAGAGGAATTTGAAGTAATTCCTTAGGTTTCTGGCTGTATTTGAAAAAAAAATTAAGGAGATTACTTTATTAATAAAATAGCTTGTAATATATAGAAAAATACATTAAAGTAGATTTCTGAATTAAAACTGGAGGTAATACGACTTCTGAAATGTTTTAGTCATATTTCTAGGAACTGTGGTATTTTAACATAGACTCTAGTGAAGCATTTTATTGCTTTCTTGTATATAACTGCCATTGCTCTCTCTAGATATATTTAATATATATCCAGTGAAGCCACAAACTTTCCTTCTACAACAGTTTAAACACATCTGGAACATTTTACTTTCTTATAATTTATGTTAATAGATGTAGAGTGTATATACAATCTTCTCAGACATCATTGCTTTTTCCAAAGGGGAATTTTTTTACTTTCAGTCAGGGAATATATTTATAAGAACAAAATAACTCAAAGTATAGGCAATTCTATATATCATTTTATTTTCTGTTATATTAGGTTGATTATATAAAGCTTTCATTTAGAGCGATGGGATGATGAAATTACAGAGGAGTGATTGGCTTTTGTTTTTGCAAATGGTTCAAGTTGAGGGCTGCAAAAATGAATGTTTTTGGTAAAGTTCTTTGAGTGCATAAGATTTTTCACAGAATTCTGACAAATTAATTTAATAGAAAAGCCACAAGTCTCTTAGCCAGGTAAAATGGAAGTTCTGTTTCTGCCGTTATAGGCATCAGGCTTCAGTAATCTGCTCCTCTTGTGGAATGAACACTTTCTACTTAAAGCTATCATGCACCTACTGTTTATTTACGCTGCATTAAACTGACAGCACGGCAATCAGAGGAAAAAATATGACTTACTTTCCTGAAGTAAACACCAGTTTATAGGTTAGTGCCTATATTTATATTCCTGTCGCTACTAAATAATGGCTGTCTCCATTTTAATATCTACCTGTGGTGTTACCCAGGGCAGCTGGCTCTTCCTTGTTTAAAACAAGGGGAAAATGAAAGGGGCGGGGGGAGGAAGAGAAGAAAGTTTTGTTATCATTCCACTCTAAGGGGAACTTAATAGAACAGTGATTCGGTATTCCTTTCTGTGGCAAGCCGAAGCCAGTTTTAAAGACATAGTATTCCGTTTTACTTGGTGTAATTGAATTGCATCTCAAACAGGGAAAACAGAATTCCTTAACAGTATTTGTCTATCCAAGACACTGAAATTGTATATTCAGGCAATGGCAGATTAAGGGCAGAAGCATTTTATTAATAACTGAAAGCACATATGTGTGTGTGATGAAAAATGTTCTGCAAATCTGTCACTATGCAATCAAGTGCATTTTTTAAACTTTAGTTGTCACAAAGTTGCTACTGATTCTAAAAAAAAAAAAAAAAAAAAAAAAAAAAAAAAAAAAAAAGTAAAACAGTTTGACGGTTAAAGAGTAACTTACAGTTCTTACTGCCTGTTATACGGAAATTTTGCAACTTTATAAAGTCAGTGTCAGAGAGCCCTGTTGATGTTACTTTTAATCTTGGAGTACTGAGTCCAAGTAGCCAGCGTTTGAACTGAAGATAACTGCAGTCAGAATAACCCACAGTTTGCAGAAGGTTCTCTAAATTCTCTGTTGAAGGATTCCATTAATAACTTTTACATGAGAGATTAATTTCTTCCTCAGATTCTGAAAGTATTATACTTAACACTAAGCTGGCTTGTTGGTCAGTTCCCTTGGCTATGGTATCATGAACTCTCATCAGCCCTGACCGCAATTTGTAACTGTTACTTCCAGGAGGGTATACTATGATGTTCCTTTCAAAAATGCTGGTGGTTTCAAACGTTTGCTATTCTGCGGCATCTAAGTTTACCAGTGTTATCACCAGGACTTCATTACATAATGGGTATCCCTTCTATTGCTTTGCAAATGTCATCTTTCTAATGGTTTTTGCACAGCATTGCTCTCAGTAGGTTTAAGTCTTGGTAGAGATTAATTTTAAGGAGACTTGCCAGCACTGATCTTGTACATATGTTCTGATCTGGTCCTTGTTCCCTCTATCAGTTGTAATCGACTCTTAATCTGTTTTATCTGGTGCAGGGTACTAGGAATGGCAGAGTTATAGTAGAGTACAGTAGTAGAGTGTAGTAACATACCTCAGGCACCATCTGAATTCTAAATATTTCCTTTTAAACTTGCTGAGCCCGACTTTGCTCCCATGCACACCGGTGTGTCACTGCAGAGCTTAGTTTTCACTGTTCCTGTAGAGGATCAAGATTAGGCGTTCAGATTGGCTGAGGGACACACTAACATTTAGTATTTGTGCTTAAAGGTCCACCTTTTAGCTATTTATTTAGAACACCGAGGCACAGCAATCTCTTTGGAGATGGATTTCCCTGCGAAGCACTGTGCATTTGTGTTTGCTGGGACTCGCTTTCACCGGAGCATAGGCTAGCTGCTCTCTCTGAGCTGCTGTAAAAGCATTGCTGGTGACACCTCCGCGCAGCGGTAGGTTCACAAGAGTTAGCTCTCGCTACCTTGTGCTTCACTGTTGTGAACTGCAGGTTAGAGAGGCAGAGGAGCCTGCTGGCCTGCAGATGGGCCTCGGTCACCCCAGCTGCACCTGGGTGCAGAACATCAGGATGGGCCACGTCTGTCAGCTGCGTTGGCCTTACATAACTTCCAGCGACTATCTGCTCTATCTCTTTCCCGTGGCGCATTATGACATGATATGACCTGAGGAGATGAGGGAGGTGCTTTAAACCTCAAGTGCATCTCGTCTTCCCAGGATCCTGCTCTGACAGGATTTATTTGGCCAGCAGCAATCATTTGTGGGTCGTTACACTTGCTGCTCACTAGGCAAATTGGTGATGCACTCAGACCACCTATGCTTGGAGGACTGTCTCGTAATCTTTTCTGGTGTCTGGGCTCCTGGTTCTGGATTCAGCCCTGGAAAAAATGTGTAATTTTGGGTTAACAACTGTCCATGCCATGTTTGCCGTCCTCGATGCTGTAACCCTGATTTTGAAAATGCTCAGCACATAACTTCATATGAAGGAAAAGGAAGCTGCAGCACACTATCCTTTTATAAATGTGGCCTTAATATGCTCCTGGTTTATTTACCCAGCTATAGAATTAGTAATATATGTGTTTCATAGAACACTGAAGGATTAAGTAATTCTTTATATTTGTAAATCAGTCCTAGAGTGGAAAGCAGAAGTGCCGAGAATTGCTGCTCTGAACTCAAACCCACATGCAAAGGTACGAGAAAGGTATTTCCTTTTCAGTAACTGCACTTAGAATATGTGTCTGGTCATAATAACCAGGTAATTAAAAACATTTTCAGCGAAAAGGAGGAAAGTTCTAAATATCATACACACCCTATATTCCTACTTCTATTACATTAAATAAAAGACAGAAAAGAGAGGAAGGGAGACTGGGAGAGAGAATGTGTGCATGCAGGCTCTTGGAAGGACCAAAGGCAAAAAATGAAGTGGAGAGGAATTCCAGACTGAGTTTTAAAATGTTTATAATCAAAGATTAAATTAATATGTTTGTTGAAAGCAGTATTAGAAAGATTTTAAATCATTAGTTCTTTTCATCATAGGTGGGCTTCCTTGATAAATGTAAGAAGTCTCAAGAATAATTAAAGGCATCTTGAAACTTAAAAATGACAGTTTTAGCTTCTAAGGATTAATTGTAACGTAATAATACTGTATGCTTTTTAGTGTTACTTCTGCACTAGACATTTAATTACAGTCTTTGTGAGACATGTTATCTGTATAGTAACCAGTGCATAAAAAGAATGATATTTACTTTTATATACAAGCTCTTGCTTGCCAGCTTTCTTTTTAAGATTATAGATTAAGATCTCCAATACAGAATGTTCGTGGCTTCAATGAAAACAACTTAATTCGACACAATTTTGGGGAGGAATGGAGCATTTATTGTAATAGTACTGCTTCTCTAGTCACACTTTTTGCAATAATACTTGAACTGCTGTTTAGCAGTGGGGATTTTTTCTGTGCAAAGGCCCAAACTCAGTGTTTCTTTGCTTGTTCAAAGGGTAGATTTTAGACTTTAGAATAACAAATGAAAAAGCATGTTTAATTTTTATATTGAGAAGTAGGATTAAAAAAAACTTCTAAGCCCAGCATTGTAGGTTTTTCACAGGTACAGTTTATTGCTGAGAGGAAATTTGGAACTTGCTTTTGCTATGTCAGATATTGACTACTGTCTGAAACATACACCGGATAATATAAATTTATGGGGTTCATAGCTTGGTCCACCCGTTGCTGTGGAAAAGTGAGTACATTTGCAAAGAGGCGCATAAAACTGGTTTTTCTTTGGATATGTTTCCAGATTCCCCTAACTGTGAAAAGTGCTTCTCAACATAGTGAATGTCCCACAGTTCCTAGATTCCGCACTGCCGTCACTGCAGGATGAGGCACAAGGGAAACCGCATCCAACTGTTTTAAAACAGAGCTTTTCAGTTGATAATATGTATATACATCTTATTTCAGGTGGTGTTCTTCATTTCTTATCTTGCAGTCCTGTGCAGGAGCGGTATGATACAGGTTTTGAGCCCCTAGTTTCGGTATGCTTTGTAAGAAAATCTCACAGTAAAGTCAATCGGTCAAAATCAATCTCTGTCCCATTGACTGTGTTTTATTGACTTTCTTTTTCTTTTTTTCTTCACTTGACTTACTGAATGCCACAATAATCTTTGCCATTCCTGGTGAATTTCATTTTAATCTTTTCAAGACAATTCTATAGCATGTTTGCATTTGAAATTTGTGATTCCACTACTTTATTGGGGCTGCGAGCCCTACAAGTAACCAACTTCTGCATTGCCGCTTAAAATGACAATTAGGATACTCATAGGTGTAGTTATCATTTTCTAAGCATTCCAGAAGAATTTTATGGAAACCATGCAAGAGAATTGAACCAGTAGAATTTCTTTATATGTTTAGCAGGATGACAGATATGCCGTAAGAAGCATTATACTGTCTGATAAATTGCATTACCAAGCACTATTTCATATAGGTTCTGTCTCTTTAAAAATGCAGTCTCCTCTATTTGCCCTATTAATTGTTGATATGTTGCCATCCACGAGACAAAAATTAGAGCTGTAATTAAATAATCATGTGATGCTCCTTAGTGCCAGTGAGAGCAAACTCATTTTTCCAGGCCCTGATGGTCACTGATTATTGTATTACTACTGGCTTGCTTTATTTTTTTTTAATGGCTCTATATTGCTGGGTTACGTAACCACTGCCCTTCTTTTCAAAATTAAAGGAATTGAAGAACATTAAGTCATTTAATTGGCCAGTAGTCTACGGGGATACAAAGTAGTCATACCTTCTCTGCTTTTTGGTCACTCAATTGGTTCTACTGGGAGAACTACATCAGTGGTGTGGTTGCGTGCCATTTAATTTACACTGGTGTTTTGGCTGGGATGGATGCATATAGGGAATGCCAGGAGAATTACAAAAGGAGCAGGGTATTAAAATTCAGAAATGATTAAAATTGAAATAAAAGGATGCTGCTGCTTTGCCAGTACTCTGGCAGTCATAATGACACATAGAGATTAGTTTCCACCTTCATCTTTTCCTTCTTTCTCATTTCCTCTTGTTTATTGTTGACACATTTTCCTTATGTCTCTGCTTCTCAGTGCTTTTTTTCACTGTTATATATTCCTACTTTTTCTCTTTCCTTAAGCATGGAGAAGCTTACTTAACCTTATTATAACAATAACAGAATAGGTTATTAATATTTAATATGCACATGATTAAAATTTCTCTCTTAAACATAGGTCAGCTCTATTATTAACTGACATGTTATTTTTCATTAAAAATTTTTATTCTGCCCTTACGGTTTCTCAAACACCCTTTACTTTGGTGGTGATTTAACACATAATGTTTAGAAAACTGTGTTAGGCTAGTGAAAAAAAAAGAACTTACCAGTCGTGGATAATCAATTATGCATGAATTCAGATATAACAGATGGAAACTGGTGAGTTAAAGTTTCTCTTTAGCTTCGTGATTTTTTTGTTTTGTTTTTGTGACACCTGTCTCTTATGTATAGATAAACATCTAACATAGCATACTGCTTTTCATGCATCTTTGTGTTTTTTGCTTTTTGGGTTTGGTTTTTTTTTGTTTCTTTTTGGTTTTGTTGGTGTGGCATAAACTTATTTTCCCCTGTTTCTAACTTACTATTTTTAATTTGTTTTTCTGTGAGCATTTCTATACTGCTGGCCTTTTCTAGGACTGAAGTGTCCTGTGATGAAGCAAGCATTTAATCTTCTAATAAACTACACAATGTAATTTGACCTTAAAATTGTGTCAGCACAATATTTTAAATTATAGGAGTTCATTTTTGCCTTCAGCTGCTCATGGACTATAGTGTTATGACATTAAAGCAACAGGGTAGACTGAAGCTAGGCATATGTATTCATATATGCATATACGCACATTCTTGTGATTGTGATACTTATACAGGCGTTCCCTCCAAAGGCATTAATTAAATTTCTTTCAATCATTTGACAATGAAGTAGATTGCTTTACTGCTTTTTATTAAAAAGTTCAGTATGGACTGTGCGCAATACATCTTTTGGTCATGGAAAGATTTTTACAGAACTAAATCAAGCAAAAAAGACAATAAATCTTTGTGATATGCCCACAGCAATGACCACTTGGTATTAAGTAAATGAAGATCTGAATATGTTTTTCTTTTTATACAAAATTATCTAAAAGAGTTTTAAGCACGGGCTTAGATGTGAGATGCATTTCTATGTAGTGCATTCATGGCAGTGTATTGAGCAATTATTGTATTTCAAGGTGTCCCATGTTTGAAAAATATAGTGGTAAGTTGATTTTGAAATTATTTTTCTATGACTGCAATAATTTCGAGCATTTCTTCACCTGCCCAACATCCTTCCCCCCTCCCCCCCACCCCCCTTTGGAAGTGGCACATTTGCAGATGTGGTGCAGAGAGGTTTTCCATCTATATACCTACCTATAAAGGAAAAATGAGTTGAGAGAATGCACTGCATCTTTCATGAGCAGATTATTCCAAAACTTCTCATGAGCATTTTACCATCATTTGTGAAGGAAAAATCTAATGCAGGAAGGAGTTTATAGTGTAACCTGCCAGAAGCAAATTACAGGGAAGAGATCTTTCCCCACAAATTTTTGTATTTAATGCCGGAACTAACTTTTACATACCTGTTAAGGCATTTCCTTCAAGTGATTTCATGAGTATAAATTACTATCATAAATATTAACTTAATTTTGCCCTAAAAATACTGTATTCAAGTGGGTTTCTAACTGCTGCTCTCCATCTCAGTTTGTTTCCATTGTAGTCACTTTGCAGGAAATCTAGAAACATAGTTGCTTTAAGCAAATAATTGCATCAAATACCTGAATATATATTTTTAATTTCTCTCTTTTATTTTTTTTTTTCTCTGAAACCAGAACAAGTATTTTGAACATTTTGGGGTGCTTGGACTAATATTTGGAAGTTATTTGGGCATGCTTTATGTTGTTTGTATTAAACTAAGCATACTCTGACATATGTATAAAGGACCTTTATCTTAGTGACACTGCATATGCTAAACCATTTTTAGTGCTTGGTAATATTAACAGGTATCTTGTTCCTTAAAAGAGCTGTCAATATTAACAGCTAATTGCTCCTGAAAAGAACCAAAGAACTCATTCATTTCATCTTTGTTACAGTGGATTCATCTGAGTTTGAGTTTGGAAAGAGCCCTAGAAGAAAATGCTAATTTGGCCAAAACCACCAACTTTCAATTTGTTTTACACCAAAACCACATATTTTGCATGTATTTTATGTACAATGAATATTGACTCCTGTCAAGTTTGGCCATAATTAGATGCACAGTTTTACTTAGAAGGTTTTGAACCTTAGAAAAACTGTAGCAGAACCTGTGCAGAGTTCTGAGTTAATAATGAAACTGGAAACAGGACATTTCATGTGGTTTTGTGTTTCATAATGAAAGTTTGACATAGTTCAATTCATCAATCAGTTCTAACCATTTCCTTCAATTTAAAACTCTTCCATATTTTCAGTTTGTGTCAGTAGATTTTTATTTGTACTATCAGGTCTATGACTGAAATGATTCTCCTGTTGATGAAGAATTCTTATGTAAGAATTCACTGTGGTTTGAGCTCAACAACACAACAAGCTCTAATTAATAATAATTGAATAATCCTCTGTAGGGCTAAGTGCAGTGGTTCAGATGTTTACTACCGTAATGCACAGCTCTGCTTGGGCTGTGTGAAATTCATCCTTACCCAGAACTGTTGGATCAAATTTCTGTATTTGTAAAAGTATAAGAACTGGGATAGAAGGACAGCGGTTGGAAGTGAGGGAAAATGAGTCACAAAATGGAAAAAAAAGCAGAACCAGTCAAAAAATTGCAAACAACATTGAAAAACACTTTGGAGATAACTTGGCATAACTTTCCTTTTAACAAGTAAAAAAACCCAGGAACTATGACTTTCTACGTCCAGGGATCATGACTTACATACTATTAAATTAATAGACCTTCTATTCAGACACATCCCTAAAATAACCACTTATCATCTGACTCTTTTAGGTAACAATTATATGCCCATCTCATGCCTAGGAGTTATCTAGTGCTGTGATGACGAGAGCTTTAACAGGAACCACTCTTTTTTCATCTCTCAGTGTCCCACATTAAGCATCTTCGCATGAAAGACCTAAAAATTATACCTCTGGAGAGAAAGCTGTGAAATTAATGACCTGCTGAACATACATTTATGACATGGGAAACTTGGCTGATCCTAAGATGCCAACTTTCCTCCTTTCTTCCAGCTGCCTAATTGCATAAAATATTATTATATAAATCTCTATTGCATTTTTTTTTTTTTTTAATTTGCTCTTTTTTTGTGGAAGCAGTTGGCTGTAGTTGCCACATGGAAATTACAAGCATGACTCATCAAGGTCCTAGTCTGGTGTTAAGAATGGAAGAGAATATGATCTTCAAAATGCTTTTTTTAAATTTGAAGCATTTTATATTAAGTGGTTCTGAAGTCCATTGTCATAAAACATACTGGTTTATATTAAATAATATAGTGTTTGTGGGAGCTGATGTCCTACTATAGATAGCAAAAAGTGAACTCAGTTTGTCCACATAGCAGGCAAGAGATTGTGCAACTACAGAGTAAGATTTATGTGATTAATCATTAATATTGATTGCTGTGATCTTTTATGGGAAAGTGGGCACCTCTCTATTACAATTTTAAGCAGCTAAGATTTCTCATGGCAGGCAGGGGTGAAAGACTCACTAGATTCTCATTAGCGCTCTTGTTCACCTTCCCTACATCATGCCAAATAGATTTGTTGGATTTTATTCCACAGTTTTCTTCCAGCATTTTGCCTCTCCATGACTCACCAAGGGGTAAGCTGAAATAACTGTTGGGGCCACATCTGCAGAAGTATGTATTTACTTCAGTTCTTCACGTGCATCTTCATCAAAATAGACATAGAGCTATGAAATGACTTGCAATAAATGGTGCAGTAGTTTGACTAAAAGTAACTTGTTTTATCCAAAATCACATTTTGCATATTCTTATTCAACTCCATTTTAAAAAAAGAGTCCGTGATTGAAGCACATTGCAGATAATATTTGCAAGAGTAAACGAGCGTCGTCACAGAGGCAATCAATAGGGAGATGTCTGTTTGTATATGATTTTACATATCTGCAAGCTAGCTGAGACATCCAGCTAAAAAATGCTGCACCATGGGACACTGTGTAGATATCTGATACTTCCCAGGGGCCTTGGGGTCTGTAAACTAATGAATGCACTACATGTAGCCATATATGTAGGTTTTTCACCGCTGACGAATGTGGTAAGGATAATTTACTTTACTTAATAACCAATTAAGTGCAGTTCAATACAGCTGACTATCGTAAGTTAAATATTCATTTTACGTAACTGTTTCAGGACATGGTGTGTGAGAGAACACAAACGAGCAGAAATTGCTCATGCAAAATGTGAGAGGGGACGACAGCTTGTGTGAGATCCTTTCAGTGCTATGAATTTCATTTCATAGCACTTTTGCTTTTTGACAGGCATCCTATCCAGGCTGGGGCAGGTTGCAGTCAAAAAAATCTAGGTTGGTATGTAACTTTTGAGTTCAGCGTGGGGGATGTCACAGAATGCTGTGATTCACATTGGTGCGCATTGGATTCTTGGGTCGTATGAAAACTGAGATTGCTGCAGTCAGGTTGGTTGAAGCATTTGAGCGGTGTCAGGCAACTATTGTTGTTCAGGGCAAAGCGAAGGGGAAGTTAGTCTGAGGAGACTGAAAAACAACTTCAGTCCGAGGTGCAAAACTTGTAAGGCTGTAGGCCTGTGTTGGCACAACATAGTGCTGAAGTTTGCATAGGTAGACGAGGGAAAGGACTAGGGGTGCATCCTTCCCCTTCACACACACTTCTGTCTAACCCACATGACAAGCAGGCACAAGCCCTGGGTTGTCACCCACTTTCCGGCCGCAGATGTTTACCTTCAGAAAGCCATGGAATGGTACTGCCATTGCCTTGCTGTCCAGCAGTCACCACTGCCCACAGATGTGCACCCATCACACCTTGCAGTGGGGGAAATGCATCCAAATCCCCACTAAAGAGAATTTCCCAGTAGCCCAACTGCTGCTGCACAGCTCTGCATCACCTCCAGCATGTGATGAGCTTACAGGTCGCCCGAAGGGCTGCAGCATTGTCAGAACTACGTATGTGTAAAAGCCAATCAGCCTGATCTCCCCAAAGAAATCTGATAAAAGAGAATACACAGCCATGCTGGTTTTGCTCTGCTGCCAGGTCATTTCTGTTTGCATTGCACAAGAGCCAAGCCTCAAGATTTGGGTCCGTATTTCCTAATTTATTTTGAACAAGAAAATACTGGAATAGAGACCTTAAGAGGCACTGAGGGAGCACGCCACACTGGAGAATTTGTATTGCTTTGCAGCTACTGAGACTGCTGCTCGAGAGTTAATTCACCAGGGGGTTGGAAATATGCAGCCCAACTTTTTAAATATTTGTCTTACTTCAGCACAAGCTAGGGCAAATGCGTTTTTATAGAATAAAAACAGTGCAACAACTTTATTAAGGATTAATCACCTTTATTAAGCATATATTAAGTCTGCTATATGTTGACTAGAAGCTATGAAAAATGCGATGTTACGATTGCCGCATGTTTAAATGATTGCCTGCATATGTATCCATGACAATATCTATTCATCTTCTGTTCTTTATATATGTTTTTATTATAAATATCTTTATTCTAGCTGAACATTTTAATATCAAAGTTGACAAAGTGAAGTGCAAATTGGAATAGGTCAAATGAAAATCAGATATCTGTATCTTGAATTATTTCCAAGTAGCTCGGTATTGATAAGAGATATCTGATTGTTGTCTATCTGTCAAGACGTAGCAGCCTTCAGTAATTCGTGCTTTCTAGTCGGGTTCCACTCTCAGCTTTCCAAGTCTGCAGTAAATACTTTACCAGGCATAAGTGGTGTATGGGAATTAGATTAATCCATGTGTAGGGAGTTTATAAGGTTTAGTGCATATATGCAATTTCAAGAAGAGAGTTCTTTTCCATAATCATTTATCTCAAGCATAGGAAGCATATGCATGATTATATAATTAACAGAATATTTGTTTGTCAGTGTTTGGTTAGTGTGCGTAATAATATCATTATTAGGCCTTCTGTGCTCCTGTATTATCAGATTGTTATCTCCCTGCTCCTTTAATTCACCATCTCTGCTTTTTAGATTAATCACTTTGTTTTAATCCAAACATTTTGTTGGTTTGGGTTTTTTTTGTTTGTTTTTTTGTTTTGTTTTTTACCGTGAACAGAATGATTTGTGAAAACCAAAGCAAGTTATTTTAGAAGATTTTAATCTTTTGTTGTTTTTGGTTTTGTTACTATCTGGTAATCATTTCTGTAAGGTGGTATTTTAGTCCCAAATCTTGTTCCAGATCATATTTGCTCTACTCTAATCAGCTCTGCATCTCTTAAATTATTGTCAATGTCCTTTTCCTCCATCATGCTGCAGGCAGCATACTGCCAGCTGAAACTCTCACATCCTTCATGATTTTCCTCTTTAGTGGCCAGTCTTGCTTACTGCTGAAGTTTAAGTTTACCTTATCAGGCTTTTCTGAAAAGTTTGAAAAAATAATACATTGATATTTTCCGTTGTGCCCACAAAGTTTGAATTCAACTAGTTAACACAGGTTTTCTCCAAGTATTCTAATGTATTGCGGAAATATATAAATATATATATTACTTTTTTAAGAGGGACTGATTGATACTCTGTCTTGTTGAAAAAGGATTTGTTTCTAAACTAACAACCCACTAGCCAGTTACCCCTTGATCATATGTTATGGAAGATGTCATCTACATTTTCCCTTGCTTTTCTTTGTGAAACATGTTTCTTTGGTTTTGGTTTTTGTTTTTCATTTTCAGCAGTCTCAGTAATGATCTTAGTAACCCTTTTCAAGACACACAACACAGGTACAACTTTTCATGTTTCATACATATGCCACCTCCACTTGCTCTGCTTTGAATAATAGTATTATGTAACAGTGTATTCATTTTCCAGCCTTGCCTTTCTTTGCTTCTGAGATTATAATCTATTTTATGCACTGCAGAATATGATAAATATTTCATGCATTTCACCCTATTACCATTTTCTTTTTCCTGCATGTCCTGTATGCTGTTTGTGCTTATTTTAGTAAACATCAATGTGATTCTTTACCTTGTCTTGATGTATTCCTCTTCTTTAATAATAAGTAATATATGCATAGTGCAAAATTTTCTCTTTATAGATTTAATGATTTGCCCTTTCTGTATTCAACGGCCATGCTATTTTATGTATTACAGGACTGATAATTAGCCTTCTCACCCACCTACTTTTGCTGCTGTCACATGTTTATATTTTCTTTTCGTTGTTTGTTGTCGGTTGTTTTAAAGTTACTGACCTAAACATTTTGGTTATAAACCTGTCTATGCAACCAAAAGATACCTGTCTATGCAGTAATTCATGTTTTCTTAAGGTCGATGATGCAACTTTCCCTTTAGACACAGTCTATTCAAACACTATGCATTTTATCAATAAAGAAGTTTAATTTTTCTCTTATCTCGCAGCTTGTACAAACTTGTTGCTTTCAAGTTTGGCTAGTTGGGTTACTTTCTTCCAAGGGCATGATGGGAAAAAGCCATGTCTGTCTCGCAGTTACTCATTTTGTCAATACTTTACCAGCTTTTAGCTTTCACCTTTCAGGGGTGGATTTCGGTCCCGCGCTGCGGACGCCACACAGGGAGAGTTTTGTGGCGTGGGGATGTGGCGTCTCGCCGTCCCGAGCCCGGAGCGATGTATCGCTCTCACCCACGGTGTGTTGCAGCTTACTCTGGTCGGCCGCGGCGCCCACCGGAACACCAGAGCCGCGGTGGATGACGCCCTCGGCGGAACCGGGCCGGTTTCACCCAGCCTCGGCCGCCTCTCAGAACCGTGGACGGTGCTTTTCTTTCACCTCTGTCGGTACCGACGGCAAGGGGAGGGAAGGAGAAACTTCTTTCCCCGGCTTGGGCCGCCGGCTCCTCGGCGCGGCCCCCGCGGCGCGCCCCCACCTGCGGGGCCTCCGCCGTGCACCTGCCCGGCGCGGCCCGCGCAGGCTCCGCGCGAAGGGGCGGGGGCTGCGCTAGCGCGGCGCAACCGGCAGCGCCGGCAGGATATTGTTCAGCCTTCACCCCCGCCCCTCTTCCTCCTCCTGCTGCTGCTGGTGCCGCTGCTGTGCCCCCGTGTCCGTCCCCCCCGGCTCGCCCCCTCCGCTGCAGGCCCCATCTGCCGGGGGGGCGCGCCGCGGGGCGGCGCGGAGCGGGCATTGTGCGCGCCGCAGACAGGGCCGCCTCACCCGTACCCAGCGAGCTGCAAATTCGTGCGCGCCCGGAAGCCGCACGCCCTCTTCCCCCGGCCCCCCCCGCTCACCTACCGCCGCCGGCGGCCTCCCCCCCCACCCCGGGCCCGGCCCGGCCCGGCCCGGCGCCCCCTCCCCGCTCCTCGCTGCGGTCCCCCTCTGCCACCGCACTTCTGCCGACCCCCCTCCCCCTTCCCCGGCCTCCCCTCCCCCACGCCTCTCTCCTTCACCACCGCCACCTCATCCTCCTCCTCCTCCTCTGCCACTTTCTCTCTCTCTCCCAGGACTCGTCGGATGATCCGGGGCCGCTGGGGAAGGGCTCCGGGCAGCAGCAGGGAGGCTGCGTCCTCCTCCCGTCTCTGGCTGTGGGGGGGGAAAAAAAAAAAAAAAAAAAAAAAAAAAAAAAGCCGGTGGCCTCGGTGTTATTTTGTATTAAAATGAGGAGGAGGAAGAAGAAGCAGCGGCAGCAGCGGCAGCGAGCGGTAGCGGAGAGGAGGAGAGGAGGCTGTGAACAGGGGACGGCGGCGGCAGCAGCAGGAGGAGGAGGAGTAGTGATGAGTCAACTAATAATTTAATGGGGACAGAAACAGAGAGGGAGAGAGAGAGGAGGGGGGGGGGGGAGAGCAGAGCAGAGCGAGGCAGCTCCGTCCGGGGACGCGCACACATATCCATGTAACATCCAGCAACAACCACCAAACCGGCCTAAATAACAACCATACCCAGCCAGCCAGGGGAAACGAGAATTAAAAAAAAAAAAAAAAAAAAAGACAAAATACAAAGCCTACCATTATTATTCTTTTTCAATTGTTACTGGGTTTGTTGTTGGTTTGTGTTTTTTGTTGGTGGGTTTTTTTGTTTTTGGTTTTTTTTTTTTTTTTTTTTGGGGGGTTGGTTTTTGTTGTTGTTGGGTTGTTGCCACCTTTCTATTTAAAATTTTTTACCCCTTCGTGCGAGTAACTCTTCTCGGAGTTCCTAGATTTTCTTTTTTATTCTTGGCAGAAGCAGAACCAGTTTTTTGTTGTCGGTTTTCTTTTTTTCCTTTTTTCTTTTTTTTTTTCTCTTTTTTTTTTTTTTTTTTTCCTTAATAGGATCGGGGGTTTTTATAATTATAATTTCTCCCGGTATTGGACTCGGAGGGAGTGAAACCTCGTCACTTTTTTGTAGTGGTGGTGGTGTGCCTTGTTGTGTGTTTCCTTCCTCCCCTCTGTTCTTTTCCTCTTTCCCCTCCTCTCTCTCTCCCTCTTTCCCCCCCCCCCCCCCCCCCCCCCCCCCCCCCACTCGCACAACAGCCCCCGGTAAATGAGAGGAGACAGGTCCTCGCTGCCTTTTTTTTTTTTTTTTTTCTCTTTTTTTTTTCTTTTTTTTTTTTCTTTTTTCCCTCCCCGGACCGCAAAGGCGAGATTAAAAGTGGCATTTTAGTGCCTTTTCCTGCAATTTTCTCTCCACTTTTTTTTTTTTTTTTTGTTTTATTCTTTTTATATCCAGTAGCGATCTCTGGGGCTGAGGTTTCCGCAGAAAGTTTGGGGGCTGTTACGGTGTATATTTTTGCGGAGGGGGAGGGGAGCGGGCTCCTTCTGTGTGTGCTGCTCCTCTGGGTGCCTATTGGAGAATAATAGTGTAAGTGACAACCTAGAAGTAGACTTTCTGCTCTTCACACTGGATAGAAAAGCTGCCTTTTTTTTTTGCCTTTTTTTTTTTTTTTTAATAACCCCCTTTCTCACTTGATCTTTCATGCATTGATTTTATTTTTGAAAGGATAGCTAGACTAAAATCACCCTACACCTTAATTTAAACCTGCTACTTTTTTAAAAAATTATTATTATAATATTAATTCCTCGTTTTGAGCGTTACACTTGTCTGATCAAATTGATCTGCAGCTCTGTCTTGCGTTGCTAGACCTCGAAAACTGGCTCTCTCAAAAGATATTTAATCTGTATTTTTTTGTCCATTGCCATTTTTGCTCATGGCTACTCTGTTTCTCGCTATCTGTTTTTGCCCCTCCCCGCCTAGAGGAAAATAGCAACAAGAAAAAAAGAGAAAAAAATAAGAGAATATTAGGGGAAGTAGTCCTCAGGTCTGCTGCCCCCCCACCCCCCCGCCCCCCTTCAGAAAGGGGGGGACCTAAAAACATCAGTCTTGAACTTCTTCCTCTTCAAGAGCTCGGGCTGCAAAGGAAACCTCCTTTGTTTTTGTTATTTATATGCTGTCAAGTTTTGAAGTGGTGAGTTTCGGGTCGGTTTTGCTAATTTCACTCAGAAAACTGCAGTGTTTCTGTTTCTAGATAAGTACTTTGCTTCTTTGTCTCTTTAAAAGGTCACAGGGAAAGCTTGGCCTGGATTGTTAGAGCCATATGGAACGGATAAGTGCGGAGCCTCTCTCAAATGTGATTATGGGTTTTTATGAGGGAGGGAGGGAAGAGGAGGGGAAAGGCATGGGGAGGGGGCTGATTCAGTAGGAGAGAAAGAAATAATATAATACCGGCAGCGTTACATCGCGACAAAAGGAGATACGGCACCGACTCTCATTCAGAAATTGCGCGGTGTGCCTGTACGTGTACGCTGGCTCCGGGAAACTGTGCCTTGAAACTGTGCTCTTCTCTCACTGATCTGTGATGAAAACTTGTAGTTGTGAAAGATGCCTAAATGCGAAACCCGGGGAAACTCCTGGCCTGGAACCGGTGGAGATGATAGGTCTTTCCTGCCACCCTCTCCCTGGGCAGGCCATGCTGGTTGTTGCTCATCACTATTCCATACTGAGGTTTCGGTGAACTTTAGCCTTGGGCATGGAGTTTAAATGAGTAAATTAGGTGTTTTATGTGCATGTAATTTTGCTTTGTGACATAAAGCTTTTTACAAGATGACTAAGCGGTGAAAGGATGCCGATGGGTGGGTATTCTCAGGCCAAGCGAAAATGACCCATTTGGTGTTTTGGTTGCAGTCAGTGTATTAACTAAGTGGCGATCTATCACTTTTATTCACTGTACATGATGTAGTGCGATTCTGACTCATGATGACTAGATACTTTTTGTCGCAAAGAGCCTTCGTGCCTTACAGTACTTATAAAGTTGTCAAAAGTGATGAGGAATTTCTTGTTCGAAGCTTTTTTGTGTTTTCTTTTTCTCTCTCCCTGACCCCCCCCCCTTTTTTTTTTTTTTTTTTTTTTTTTTAAATCCTCTTTTTCTTGAGATAGACCAGTCTCAGAATAGCAGCCCTATGGTGTGTTAGAATTGTTAGAAACATCGGAAGATGTTAACAGTTTTGAGTCTGTAATTCTTTGCTTAGGTTACACTTAGTGCAGTTTAAAAAATTCTTTTTGAAAAGTGGCTAAAATATAGGCATGTTTACTGTTAATGAGACGCATGACCTAAACCAGATGGGATAAAGATGAATGGTGATCCTTAGCCTGTCACCTAACAGCATAAGGGAAAAAAAAAAAAAAAAAAAAAAAAAAAAAAGATTGTCTGAACTTCATCTATTTGGTTGCATTCTTGAGGTTGCTTGTAAAGGTTCGAATTAATACATTGCCTCTTTCTTCACTATATCGGGAAAAACAGGGTGATGTTCAAACAAGAAAAAAATAGTCTACAAAATTATCATTGGCATATATACTTGTGACATAGAAGTGTACACATATAAAGATTCCAAGATATTTAGGTTCTAATAACTTCGCTATGAAATGTAGATTTCAATATGAAATCGCAGAAAATGTATTGAATTACTAGGCTACTGAAAGAAAGTAGCAATTATACGATTCACACCAGTCTTTCTAAATATGACTTCCCCAGTATTAGTATATGTACTTGCTAATGTAAATTATAGTTCAAAGATTAATGTCTGTTGACCTGTCCTTAGTGATTATATATTATATATATATATATATATATATACACACACACACATATATATATAAAAAAGATAGTCGTCTGTGTAGTTATACCTTTCACTGTCAGGGAAAGGTAGATAAAATACCTAACAATCACAACAATATGGATTAGTGAAATCTTAACCAGAAAGATGCCTTTGCTCGCAGCAGTGTTTTTTGATATAGTTGGCAAAACAGGTTCTGATGAGTGGCAAAAATCCTTAAAACTTACTCTGTTGTGTTGTAGGCTTGGGAGATTTTTAGTGATTTAACTGTAATTGTTATTCGTGGACAGAGGTTTCAAAAGTTTATAAAAAGGGAAGTACAAGTATGCTAATATATACCTTTTCTTAATTTACTATTGCAATTCTGGTTTTTTGGTTTCAAATAGCTGTGTCAGCATCACCCAGGTTTTGGGGTTTTTTATATTTAAGGGCATCAAAAGTACTGTAGAAATTGTGGAGGATTTTTCCCCAGCTTTATGTTTGGTGAGAAACTATTCAGTTATATATCTTAATTGAATAAACTACTCTGTTTAACACCTGAAGCTTAATATCTGAAAAACTGCATATTTTGAACCTTGCAAAAGTTGATAAACTCTGTATAATGTTAGAAGGAAACTCAAAAGCAACCATCTCCCGCCACTGCTTTCTGAAGTTAAATGTCAAATTCTTTTTTTAACTTTTATTTTTAAGGGGGAGAGGAACTGTAAATGGTCGATAGTCTACATCTCTAATAAATCTGTTGCTCCTCCAACTAAAGTTTTAACAATCTCTCTATTGTTGTTCATCCATTTTATAATCAAATAAATCAAGAATTTTTTCATTCGAATCTTTCTCTCTCTCTCCACAATAAAAACATGCGCGATTAATAACAAACCTTTCTGTGAGAGTTGTAACCATAGCTGTATTGGAGCACACACCTTGGCAGTCATCATCACTTATATGAGTTTTAGACTCCCTCGGTTTTAGTTGAAGATCTCCAAAGATTTTTTTTTTTTTTTAAGAGGTACTCTGGTTGGCTTTTAAAAACCCATTCCACTAGATTATGATACAATCTCTCTGTAAACTGGGGTATGAGGTAGTTTCTGAAGAGTAAGTTTGTTACTTTTTAAAAAGGCATTTCTTTCCAGTTAAAATAGTCATCTATTCTTCTTTATGAGCCTATGGTACATATATATCTGTCTCTGTACATGTGCAGGCTGTGTACGTATACATACGCGCACACGTGTACAACATATATATATATATATTTTTTTTTTTTTTTTTTTGAATCATGGCAGGTGATCTTTAGAGGCGGGACTGAGTATGGATCATTTGAACGAGGCAACTCAGGGGAAAGAACATTCAGAAATGTCTAACAATGTAAGCGATCCGAAGGGTCCACCAGCCAAAATTGCGCGCTTGGAACAGAATGGGAGCCCATTAGGAAGAGGAAGACTTGGAAGTACGGGAACTAAAATGCAAGGAGTGCCTTTAAAACACTCTGGACACCTGATGAAAACTAATATTAGAAAAGGTAACACTTTTGATAATTCTGCATTAGAGAAATATGATTTATAATATTTGGGGGGAAGCATACTTTTGCAGACTACTTCTTTATATTTCAGGATTAAAATCTCCATTCTAAAATACTATATATTCCCAATTCTGATATAAATCACATTTGGGAAATGTAAGGTTCATTCTTGGGTGGAGCATCTTGCTTTTCAGGGTGGAGTCTGATTTTTGTTAAGGTAAAGGCTAGCTGCTCTGATTAAAGCAAATTCTTACATTGAAATGTAAGTAATTTGGTGCATTAATTCTTTGAGTAAGTGCTGGGCTAAGAAACGCAAAAATATGTAAGAGTAAATACTGAACCCCCAAAACAAATTCTCGCCTTTCTTCCTAATGATGGTCCTAAGATGGGAAGGGCAGCAGTATTTCCATAGCAGTTGCAAGTTGTTTTAAAGGAGAGTGTAAATCTTTAGGTATCACATTGGAAAAGTCATTTATGATGTCAATCTTCGCAGTTTATTTTCTTAAGTACAATTCATTATTGAACAATGAACAACTTGGGTGTCATATTTTTCAGTGGCTGGTTTGCTGTAATTAGACATTTACACAAGGAAAAGGCACATTTAGAATCATTGGTGTTTGTATATGGATGGCTTTTGTTTGCATTGAAAATACTTTTAATGGACAATAATATACAAATTTTACTTAACAAAATTTGTAAGTCTTTTTGACCATGTCCTGCAGGCTTGCTAATTTAAATCAAAATATGCAGCCTCGGCTTTTCCTAGTATAATCAGTTATGTTTATAATCCAGATTTTTCTTGTATTTGCTAAGCAAAGTGCAAAATGCAACCAAGACTATTAAACGCACAAAGTTAGAAGGCAGAGGAATTTCATTGTGTCTGATGCATAACATTTATCGTACAATCATTTATTTTTTCCTCGGTTTGGCGAAAACAAAGAATATATTGATCCTGAAATGAACAGACACAGCAGTCCGTATTGTTAGATCTTTATCTATTAAAAATGGAAAAAACAGCACTTCAGCAAATTCTTTGGCCTCTGCTCATGATTACCCTATTTATTGATTGTTTGCCAAGAATGTATGCATCTTAAGAAAGCCAGGGTAAGAGCATTAAAAATATAATTTATTACGGCTTTTCAAGCAGAGTGCATTAACATTGTACAGTGAAGCAGTGGGGCTGTATAAAAAGGACTTTCTGACGCCTGCAAACATATAAGTTCCATAAATTCCTAAATAGGAGATTTCAGCTGTCTCTGGTATTATGTGATATTTGCACAGCAAACTTTAATGCCAGGACAGTTTTAGACAAGGATTCTACAGACTTCACTGCTCCTTATAGCAGACGTGCTGTTTACACAGACTCGTAAACCTTCAGCAAAAGCTCTAACACTGCCTTCAGGTTTAAATCATGCTGTATTTTTAGCAGGGAGCACTGACCAATGCTCTCCCCTTTAATACTAGAAGGTTATGAAGTTGCTGCACTTGGAGGTCTTGCCAAGTACTGGCAGAAGTGATCAGCCAGCTGAGATTGTGCTCTCCTGTATAACATTTTTCACATTAACAGAAGGACACTAGTGACAGTTTGCTAAAAGATTTAGTGGCTTGATTTGTAGTCAGATGATACCTGTGTCGCACTACCGGGATCCACCTCTGTTAATCTATGCTGTGCCTCAAAATTTGGCCAGGAGGCTCTCCTGTGTTGTTTAAAGTACCACATTTCCCAAAATGCTGCAACTGAGGAAACCATGTACCTGGCTAAAAGAGTGCTGATAAGCAGCAAAGTACCTGTGTGTTGTGTCTGATCATAGCTTAATTTGTAGGAGCTGGTTAGGGGAAAAACAAATATGCTTTAGCTGTTTTTGGATGTATCTGCACTGTTTGTTAGAATGATGCTTTGCTTACACTTTATCTTCAGGAATTACTGGTGAAACTTCTTAAGAATTTTGAGCCCTTACTCTGAGTCAGATGGTACTAGGTGAAACATCAATTGTGAGAGCCAGGAAGGGAGAAAAAAAAAAAAAAAAAACGAAAAAAAACCTCCACCACCTTTTTTGTAGATGAATCGCGTGTGTCCACAGCTTATTTAAAACCAGTGAAGTAAATACTGTTTTGCATGTACTGCTTTTGTGCTTTTGCTTTGGTCTTCTCCCCCTTTCTGGCCAGGCTATCTCACTCAGATAGCAAAAAAAAAAAAGCTCCTTCCTGCACTACATAAATATTGGCAAGCTTTTGCTCTTGTCTTTCAGTCTTTCATGCTGAGCCTATTGGGCAAACTGGAGTGAGTTTGTGAGCTTTTCCTTGCAAGCCTGAAGGGGTTTGTTTGCCAGAGATTGGCTCTCTAGTGAACAGATGTAGTTTAAATATATGTGCTTAAGTGATATCTTTTTTATCATGATTTCTTACTATACATTAGAGCACAAATCAGCAGATGTGGTCTTATTCTATTGTCGAGAATAAAGCTTCCTCTTAGACTACAGCATGTCTGGTGCACCTTAGCAGGTTAGGAGGTTTCTGTAAGTCTAGAGGGCAGTGGTTATAGAGGCATTAACATTGTAGGACTAATTTGAGTTCCTGGGTGCCCTGTTAAAATAACCCTTGTCATCATTTATGCTAAAGATGATACCCCTCTGGCAGGCTGCCATAAGACAGTTCTGTACATCTCCTTTTAACCCTTCTGCTTTCTGTCATTAAGAGATCCTAACCTGTGCTGCTGGAGACAGCGCAACAGGATTGGAGCTTAAAACAACGGATTATTGTGTCATCCTTGTCCATCTGGGAGGCTGGGAGGAATTTTCATAAAGTCCAGGAATGTGATTGCTGGGAGAGACTTTGTCCCTAAAACAGCTTGGTTTGTTTGTTACTTTTCTCTCTGTCATCAAAAGGGAGGAAAAAAATAAAATAAATTAAAAAAAAATACAAAAGGAAGGAAGAAAGGTTGTTTTCTTATATTCTGTGTAGTGTATGGAAGGGTTTGCCATATGATGCTACAAAACTGGAAATTAATAATTAACTTTCAGGCGTGCTAAAATAGTGTTGTGGGATGTAAAGTGCGGGAGACAAAAGCAACAAGAACAACAAAAATAAGCCTGAACTGCAGGTACGCTTCTTAAAGCAGCATTGAAATCATGATTTGTTCCTTAAAGATGTGTGAAAGTAGTGCTCAAGTGCACTCAGTGAATGAAGTACGAATTAGTGTTAACTTTTGCCTTGTTTCCTTGTGTACTCTTTTCAGAGTGAATATATAACACACAAGGTGATTTGTTGTTGATGTTGAAAGCAATTAAATATTTTTGGCAGTACTAAGAAAGTTTTAATGTTAACAAACAAAATTATGTGGCTGGTACTAAAATGGCTTACAGTGAAGACATCTGCAGTATGTATTTATGTTCTCATGCTGCCTGCTACTCACAACAAATCAGGCAGGACAGAGAGAATCAACTTCTCTTCAGACAACCTTGTTATTTCTATAGAAGGTAATTTCTTAAATCTGTATCTGATCGAGGGAGATAAATTTGCATTTCTGCCTTTCAGGGAGATGTATGTTTTGTAGAACTTTCTCTTTTTTGGGGGAGGGTGAGGGGAAAGGACTCGGGGAATATGTTGATCAAATATTTGTGATGATTCTTGATGCCTCCTCTGCCTGCTCGTACAGGTTTTATTTACATAACTCTGTATAGACCCACCTACTCTACAATAACTCAAGTTTAATATGTTAAATTTATTTTTTTTTAATAGGAAGTATGCTTCCAGTTTTCTGTGTAGTGGAACATTATGAAAATGCCATTGAGTACGATTCTAAGGAGGAGCATGCAGAATTTGTGTTGGTGAGGAAGGATATGCTTTTCAACCAGCTGATTGAAATGGCATTGCTATCTCTTGGATATTCTCACAGCTCCGCTGCCCAAGCAAAAGGTAAATAAGATTATGAAATTGTACAATGAGTTGTGCATGTATGTGGGGTCTTGGGGGAGGGGCAGGGTTTCTTCCAGGAATGTAATGCAGGTTTTACTTCTTAAACTTCTTGCAGATTCTGGGTCTGTATTTTTTTTTTTCCTTGAAGTGTTTTTATTTAGTTAGTGCACATTTTGCTCGTGGGGAATGTGGAGGTAAATTCCTTTTTTTTTTTTTTTTTTTTTTTAATTTATTAAAAAAAAAAAAAAAAAGAAGAAAAAAGACTTCAACTGAATCATTAGTATGCTTATTGACCTTAATAATCTGCTCCACTGAGGTTCCACAAGGAAGTGTAAAGCATATTTGAGCAGATGGACTGTTGAGAGTCAACTTGCATTTATGACTGAATATCCAGCTCTGTTTCTTTTATTTTGTTCATGATGGTTTTATAGACTGCAAAGTAATTTTTTTTTTTACTCAATTCTTGCATTGCAAAATCCTTTCTAATTTATTAAGAGGAATGCTAACTATTATATCCTATTGAATTCATGGGAACTTAGGAAAATATACTTCTATACATTTTAAAAATGTCTACTGCAATATGTTTTTATAAATCCATAATATAAATAAGGCCTATCCTTGGTGGTGTGTGGGTGGGGGTTTTTGGAGGGGGGATGTTCTTTTGTTTTGTCAGATTTAAAAGGTTAGAAACAAAGGTGGTGATCTTGTTAAAATCAGATATTTCTTTTGCCCCTAGGAATTAGGTAAATCACTTTCTTTCAATTTTTTCTACCCTTCTTGCCCACTCCCCCTTCCCTCTGAAAATTACAATCCTGCAGGGCTTATCCAGGTTGGGAAGTGGAATCCAGTTCCACTCTCCTATGTGACAGATGCCCCTGATGCTACAGTAGCAGACATGCTGCAAGACGTGTATCATGTGGTCACACTGAAAATCCAGTTACACAGGTAAGTCATATACCAGTTCTGGGATGTGAACTGTTACTTGTCTGCTCTTAGCTGTTAATATTGCTTGTACTTAATTCCCGCTGTGCTTTGTGCTCAAAGTACAAAGGCTTGCCTAAATTCCTTTTTAGTTACTCTAATTCTTCTTTAACTTACTATTGCAGAAAACTTTTATAGCTCTGATACATAGATTTTCTTTGGATATCTCATTAAAACTATATTGCATTTTAGTCAATTAAATGATGCATTACAAGAAGGCATTTTACATAAAGTTTACTTAAGAGAAAAATATTTTTGCATATCATGAACAGTACCATCTGTGTGCATTTTGTAAAAGAATGACTCGCTCACACTTATTGTTGCTGTCTAGGTTCTTAAATTTCACGGCAACAAAAAAGAAAAAATGGTTAATATATTAATGCTTTTCATGATCAGTCGTGAGAAAGCATTACACCTTAAATTGTTTTACCAAGCGCATCAGAGCAGGAAGGTAGAAGTAACATGAAAAAATAGTCGCCACATGCAGCTGATGTATAATTCATGCATCAATACAGCAGATGTGTTGTATAAAGTAATTAACTAATCGGAACAATCAGGAGACCGAGAGCAATCTCCAGATGCATCTGCTTGATGCGCAAAATGAAATCTGTCTGTCTTAAAGGAATGTTCTGCAGCAGGATGCAATCTTGTAATAATCCCTTTTCTAATCTGTGTTTCAAATAGTTGCCCTAAACTAGAAGACTTGCCTCCTGAACAATGGTCTCACACAACAGTAAGAAATGCTCTGAAGGACTTACTGAAGGATATGAACCAGAGTTCATTGGCCAAGGAATGTCCCCTTTCGCAGGTACTTAGCATAACATGTAATAAATAATAAAGCACTATAGGCAGCACTGATGTGAGATTTGAGATTTCTACAGACTGTAGCAAGTAGTACCCATGGAGAGGATCTGCCAAAAATGCAAATGCATTTGACCACTTCACGATCTTTATAAATATGCCTGATTCATTTTGAACATAGTCTTACAGCATTTCCCATGGGAAGTCATGAAAGGTTGTTTACACCACACAAAAATCATCTCACAGCAAACTGGATTTTAACTGGTTTTTGTCTGCAGTCTTTGAACTGCTTTGATGCAACTACTTTTTTCAAGCACATGTGTTCAAGATGTTAAAAGGCTCTTTACTTACTGCTGTCAAAAGTACTATTGAATCTGAATGCTTGTTAGATAACCTACAGTAGTTTTAAATGCTAATTCATAAACTGAGACAGTCTTTGGCATGCTATATGAGAAGGGAATAAAGAATAAAGCTCTTTGGGTGATATGTTGTTGTTGCAAAGGACCAAAGGAAAATCAGTCATTTATTAGTTCTAATCAAAATATACCTAAACAAAAATGAAACCTCAATTTATGCATTGCTAAATATTGAACTGATGTGTTCCTCAAGCCTTAGTAGTATTGTTCTATTTTTGCCATTCTTTTTGTTCTTCTCTTGTCAAATTACTGCAAAGGCACATCTCATTTCTCTGTGCAGTATGGTGTCCAATGATGCTGTGGTGGGAACACGGTATTTTTTTTACCTTTTAAATTTTAAAATGTATTTCATTGTGGCACAGTGGAGATGAATTCAGTATACAAATAAATGATGCTAGTTGTGGCAGGGAGGGAAAAAGAGAAATTAAGGAAGTGAAGATATTTTTATGGGGATTTTATTTCTCTTGCTTAGAATACTGGAGTCTTTGTCTCTGAAAGACTTCAGTTAATCTACAGGAGACTACTCTCCCCCTCTGTCTAATTTTCATGAAGAGATTAGCAGACTTGTTTCCCATCACTTTTTTTCCCCCTATGGTTAGATTGTTTCCAGTGGTGTGGCTCCAACATAGGAAGTTTTGAAGTGGAAATAATCAAAATTATCTTCACTGGTTGCAAACCATTCCTGTAATATGTCTACAAAGTTATCTTGTATGTACCTACTGTAAAAGCATGTGAGCTTTTGCGATGCTATTTTATGGAGGCTGCAGATAACTCGGGATTTTTCTCCATTTTAATCTAATAGTGCTACTTTTTTCTTGATACTGATGGAAAGCCAATAATTTCTATCGAGATGGAATATCTCATTTCTATTTGGACACTGTGTTCCACAAAGGAGTTTCTGTATATATATATTTATATAAAACAGAAAAAAGCTTTTAAAAGGAATGCTTTACTGTAGAAAGTATCATGGTACTGGAGACAATTCAATAATTCCATTCTTCTTAAAAAATTTCTTTCAAACTATACTAAATTTTTATGTAATAACTTTAATGGACTTTTTTGGGGACTGTTTGTTTACTGGTTTGTATTTGTCTATTTGCAAAAGAATATATTTAAAGCCATGAGCTTCCTTCTGTTGTTAAAAGTGTGCTTATTACTTTTGCCATCTCTATCTTCACCAGTGCTGACATAGTTGGGTTGCGAGAATTTAAATAGCTTCTGCTTTTCTTTTTTCTTTAAAAACCAAATCATATTAAGCTTAAAGTACATTTATTCTTAACTTTTGGAAAAAATAAGCTTTTACAGTAGTTGATCTAGGGCCCATCAGTCAGTCTGTGTCTTCCTGTTTCCCTCTGGGAGCTTGAGGGAAGATGAGTTGATCCTTTTCATGTGAGTAAATTGATCTGAATACTTCCCATATTTGCCTTACCTCTAACTCCCTGTATATCATTCCTATGGAAAGGGCACTGTTTTAAGAGTGCCGATGTTTTAATAAAAGTGTTAAAGTTTTTGAATTGCCCTGCCATGGCATGGTCCTGCAGCAGATGTGAGAAGAGCAAGACAGAGGTCAGGAGACAGCATTTCCTCAGGGTATCCATCAAAGTGCCAGCATAGGAGATTCTTCTTAAGAGTAGAGAAGGGCTCTCTCCTGTTATGTTCTTCCATGGGTATAGGTAATGCCATATGAAGCGCTTCATCATAAATGCAAACTAATGCAGTGACACTGTACCATAACTTATTAACATTGTTATGGATATAATTTATTAACCACAGAAAAATGACTCAAAGTGGAAACGAGAGTAGTTATTGTTTTCTGTCACTGTCATTAGCAATACTCTGTTTTGTGTAGGTATGGAAGGACTTGCTTTAAAATAATTAAGACGCTGTGCTCAATGCGTGGCATCTCTGCAGGCCATCTCTGAAGCCCCATTTGCTCTTAGAGTTACTGTATTTTCTGAAGTAATCTTGCATTTTGCATATTAAAAATTGCTCATATTTGTTCAGACTACTGGCATTTTATGTACTGAAAAAGAACCTAAAAACAAGCCAACTATTTTATAGTGCGGATATACTTAATAACTTGAAAACATGTGAACACAACTTTGCGAACCAGTCTGTTTCAATTACAGAGTCTCAAAAACTTATTAAGTATTATTCGTGTAAAGGTATGAACTCTTGACACCTTTCTTGATAAAATACCACTGTGACTCTTGCTCTCATTAGGAGAGTTGAATACATGGTCCGTTTTGAAGCTGCTGTGATTCTCACTCTGTGACTGTGTGGCCACCCCTGGAGGTCAGTTTTATTGCTCAGTATATGAGCCCGCATCATGGGGAATCTCTGTCAACATGACTTGGAGTGCTTAGGATGGACCACAGCAAACGCACGCCTCTGAACTGCTGTGGAATTGCAAACAGCCATTCAGCTGTTAGCCTCAAATTTTTGGTATCAAACAGTCAAGGTAAAAGGGCACTTCAAATTTTGTATGGAAAACCCAAACCTGTTCTGAATTATGCACTAAAGTGCATATGTTCATGCTTTGCATCGGGTTTGCAGATTTTATTGCTAGAGACTGGCAGCATGTGCAGATGCTGACTGAAAGATTTTTTGCATTTGATACGCACAGCTTGCTTCATTTCTGTTTCCTCTCCAGACCTCTTTTGATGGGGAAGGTAACTTGGAATTTAATCTAGGACTCACTTTTGGGCCATCTTGTGCATTGTGTTAAATTGGTCTATCTCGCGAGTGGCCTAGATCTCATCTCCCTCCTGTTTTGACTCTTCAGTCTCCAAAGGGTTGTAAAGAAATTGTTCTACCATCAATTCTTATTTCCAAACCTTTACACAGAAGCTCTACTCTGCTTCAGTCTTCTGGGAACTGCTCTAAAGTGATCAGGCAGGCAGGCAGCTCTGTTGCATTTACTTATTTAATGTTAGTCCTTCAATGTCTCGCCTTAGTCTTAGCATTTTCATACTTCACTTTCACAGTTTTGCTCTGTTTTGATTTTTAATGTAGAAGTTTCTTCTTGCTTGCACAATTAATAACTGAAATATTACAGGCTGTATTTATTCTGATATTAATAAGGGTGTTTTTCCTCTTTTGCTCCTATTGAATTACTTCATCTTTCTCTGTTTCTTTGTGTATTTATTTTTTTATATATATATTATATATAATTTGATCAACTTTTATGAGGAAGAGGAGAGCAACATGGGGTATTGGTCTAAGAAAAGGACAGGAAATCCTTTTGATAATTCTGGAACAAACTCACCATGTGATTTTGAACATTTAGATGTATCCCTTATCTTGAGTTTCTCTAACCTTTTCCATGAAAAGATGATAACAAGTCACCTACCAAATGAAGAGATTGTAGAGATTAATTAGTATCTGGGAACTGCTTTAAAAATATGGCAGTAATCAACTGACATTGACTTTTCTACCGGTATTATCTTGCCTGATTTTTTTCAGCTAAAAGATATTCAAAATAATTGTTGTTAGAATTCACAAACAGGTAATATCAAAGCACTGCCAAAGCACTTCTGAAGCAAGGTATTCTTTTTCTTACCCTTTCAGTATCCTGAAATGTGAAGGTATTTGGTTGGGGTTTTCTTTCCCTCCCTTTTGCTCATCCTTTGAGACTGCATCTAGTCAGACTCTCAGGACAACCACGAGTCCGTGCATTATAGATGAGAAATTCCAGGCCTGATACATAGTAGAATCTCAATTCACCATGGCTTTTTTGTTCAATATTTTGTAGGGGACACGCAGTATTTCAAAAAAATACGTCCAGAGGCTGTGATACTTGGGGACATAGTAATTTACGGACTATTTTAAAATTTTTGGAAGATATTTGTGTGTTCCCCCTTTCCCCCGCCTGTGATGTCATTTACATAATTTTGCTCTTGGTGATGAGGGAATAGCGTTATTTCAGTCAGAGGCATGGATATATGCTTGCATTCCATGAAATGTATGCATACACAGTACAACTGCTGGTACGATACCCAAGTCTGCATAGTTTTGCACTTGTGACAAATATAACTATCTTGACTGCGTTTTTAACAAGCTCTCATGCTATAGTGAATGATTCTCTTCATCTGACACGGGCACAGTATAGATCATATACTTCCCTTTCTGTTCGAATACCCTGGCCTGAATTTGCATGCTGTTTTGTTCAGACTTTATAGGATCTGGCAGAGACAACTGACAGAAAGCTTTCTTGGAACAAGAAACATCAGTGTTTCTCAGTTCACCTGATGTGAAGGCACTTGGCCATCACAGCAAATAGCCAGCTCAATAGAAATCCTCTCACATTTCCACGCTGCTGTTCTGATCCACCCTTCCAAAATCCTAACCAAAATGTTGTGTTTGCTAAAATTAAAATTTCTGTACCTATAGATAATCAAGGAATGAGCTATTAAGAGTTGCCAAAATACATACATTTTATGAGCAGTTCTTGATTCATGCTTTACTAAACCAAAAGGTGTTTTTTGCTCCCTCTGCTTTCAATTTTACCTGCCTAGACCTGAGATCAAGTCCTTGGATTTCTTTGTTGCTTGTAAGTCTCTTCTGTCTTCCTCCCTTCCCCCAATAATTAATAACCTAAGTAAGGAATGCAGCTCTTTTTTCTGCTTTAGAAGTTACTGTACTTTAGATTTTAAAGATGTCATTAATTATTTCGGGGAAGTAAATCCTTGAGGGCCTGGGCTCAGCTTTTGGCAGGTAGGGCTTTTCAACCTACCCCCCCAGCTGCTCAAAAGCATTCACTGTAATGTCTCTTCAAGCTGACATGGTATCTGGATTTTTAAAACATTTGCAATTAACTATGAAAAGTTGTGCCCATAATTTTTAGTCATCCAGATAGGATGGGCAGTGCAGAGCCTATTGCTGATGGGATGAGCAAGATATATGTAATAGGTGTTTGGGTAGAGTTGTGTGAGGACATTCACAGGGTACTTAACCTTTCAATCAATTGATCGTGTGATCACTGATTTATGTTCTTCAGATGCACCTAAACACTCTCAGTGTTAAACATACGCCAGGCTATCTGCAACTCTTTTATCTGCGTAGCACCCTATTGAAGGTGAAAATATATAGCTATTTTTTTCTGCCTCTTCATTAGAGTTAAGTATAACAAGGATGTAAAATCAATTTCCAAAACAGTTATGAGGCCTGAAATTATTGTGGGAGGAGGAGGAAAACATGCTTTGTTCTTCAAATAAATGCAGTATCTGACTTCAGGGGTGTCTGTAAGGTTCTTTGGTATCTGTGCTCTAATGCAGTCTTCTGTTTCTGCTTCTGAAAAGTGGAGGAGCCCAAGAGAGGAATCGTGCTAGTGTTGAGGAGGGCTTTTTTTTGTTTGCTTTGGTTTGTTTTTTTCTCCTTTGTTTTGGTTTTTTGGGGGGTTTGTTGTTGTTTGTTTGGGGGTTGGGTTTTTTTCCTTTTTCTTTTTTTTTTTCTTTTCTTCATTTTTTGTTTGTTTGTTTGTTTTGTTTTTTTCCTGTTGTTTGATTTTTTAATTTTGTTTTTACACTCCTAAAGTCAGGAGTTATGAGCATCTGTCCTCCACCAGGCTGTCTTGTGAAAAGTACAAAATTAATGCATTTTTGGGCCTGTGCATCCCACTTTGAGTACTCACCATTTTTGATTCTATCTCAGCAATTTTGAGAACTGTGTCATGTGAATGATTATCTGCATTATATGGACTTCAAGTTTTAGGGAAGTTACAGAATGAAAAAAGAACACAGCACTTTTTCTTCTGATACATTTCCTCCTAAAGCATGCATGTTGTAGAACTGAGCCCTACTTGACTTCTGTTTTCACTCAGTGCTCCTCAGAATGGTGTATAGAATAACTTACATTTTAAATATTTGTAGTGATGTTCTCTTTTTTTGTAGATACATATATACACATAACCATGTTGGTTTTTTTTTCTTCTGGGTACATTTAGTGGGTTAAGAGGTAGTCAAGTAATGCACTTCTACAGAATTTTGTATTCATTTGTATTTGTTCATGTTTCTTGCATACCTCGTAACACAGTTACGGCCAAGTGCAAATCCTGATTCATTTCTTTTTTCCATAACTTTATTAGAGAGTTAACAAACCACTTCTCCAGTGTTCTTTAAAGCAAGATTGCAAATAAATTTTTTTTTTTTTTCCTTATTGGCAAATTTTTGGCTGTGGAGTACTGCACAAGTATAAACAACATGAGAGATCCTTTAACATAACATGAGAGAGCCTTTAGTCGCTTTGCTCCCTAGCTTTGAAACTCATTGCCAATTGAAGTAAGGAAAGCTTGGCTGTTGGGACTTTTAAATCTAGACTTAAAAGTTATTTGTTCTGTTTAGCATTTTTAAAATGATTCTATTAGGAATTGTATGTGCTTCAGTTTTAATTTTAACTCATAATGATTGTAAAGCACCCTGGGATGCTTGCATGAAGGGCGCTACAGAAACCCAAGATTGTATTGTACTGTGTTGTAATGTATTGTATTATTACATGGTACTGGAGTTGGACCACGGACAATTCATATAGAAAGCATTTGAATACTTAGCTAAAGATAAGGAGTGTGTGTGTGTGTGTGGAGTGGGGGGGTGTACTGTCTTTTCTTGCTTCTTTTCCCCCTTTTCTGTCAGTTATTTTATTAAACTAAATTAACATGGCAGTTATTCCCTAAGAAATGCCAGCATAATTTACTGCTGCAAAGGGGCTCAAAATGTAAACCAGATGATAAACTAAAAATAAAAAAGTCCACATTAAGATTTAATTGCACTTCCCTTTCTATATTACGTTCTTATGTAAAATACATTACAAAACAGTACATTCTTTATCACTTCCTTCACTTTTAACTGAATTTCATTAACAATAAAGAAATATATTGTCTCTATTTTCAGTAATGTCACTTGACAGTTAATCCCTTAACTTGATGTACATGTCTTTAAGATTTTTTTTTTTTTTTTTTTTTTTTTCAATAAAGAACACGATAGCACTGACTGGAGCCAAGTATTGCACAATCATGTGATTTGCAAGTTTCCCAGCTCGCAGCTTTGCCAGTGCAGGTCAATTCACACCTGCCACACTTATGCCATTCTGGTCCTCATGTTGCTTTTCCTCAGTGATTGTCAGAGGTAGAGTTGTGCATGCGGCTCCTTCCTTCCCCCCTCCCTCCCCACTCCAAATGTGTGGTAAACCTTGTGCATTGGAAGTGTCTCCTCAGGAATTAAATGGAGTTTAATTTCTGTCCATTAGAAAGCTGCTATTCACATTGCCAATTAAGCCTTCTATTTAAAGGGCGAGGAGATACGTATGTCTACATCTTAATCACTTCTGTGACTGGTTTGCAGAGACCTTCTCTGACTGGTTCAGTTATTACTAGCAGTGGTGGGAGGCACAGGGATCAGCGTGGTTATAAAACCTACCCAAAAGCTGAGCAAATTCTGTAGGTGCTGTAGCGTCACTGTCAGCAGATTTGAGGCTGAGGTACATCTGTGTTAGGGGACTCAGGGGTGTAGGCATAAAGATGCACCAGGGGAAAATTACTTGAGTTGATAATAATTTTTATGTGGCAGGAGCAAAAGCCAACACAACCCACTTGTTGAGAGGCAGTGCTCAGAGACATGCAACTCTCACCTTGTCAGACTGGACTCATTGCATACCTTCACTATAATCATAACTCAGAAGAAAAGAGATGAGTTTCTCAGACTGAGCAAAACTCTGAAAGCTTGCTCCCCCACCATCACCACTTTTTTCTTTTTTAATTAGAAATTAAGTTCTTCCTTTTTATATCCAAGAGCCATGGTAGGAGAACCCCAAGGCGAGGGTGAGCTTTGTCTCTCTTTTCTTGGATACTTCCTTAAGAGCAGCATAAATGGTATCAGATTCTGCTGGTGCCTTGCAGCAGTGATCAGAGGACAAGTTTTTCAGGACAGTAGCAACCTCAGATGTGCCTCACTTGAAGCCGTGGAATAAATTGCTCAAAAGGGAAAAGTTCTGTTCCCCAGAGGTGGGAAAGGATGAAATGTTCTCCTCAGATATACCTGTCTCATTTATTTTTAATTTGTTTTTTAAGTACTAAGATTTCCTACACTCAGAACTGCAATTCTTCTATAAGCTTGCCCCAGAAGAGGGGGAAGTGTGCGTGGCTGTGCCACTGTTCCAAGGGATTTGATAAATTACAGTAAACTGTCAGGGAGAAGGATGGGTTTTGTGATGATGAAAAACTGAGACACATGCAAAGGACATTGTTATCAATGGCCTTTTTAGAGCCAGAGAGAAGATTTCAGCTCCATAAGTTTACCTGGGGTGTTTGTATTTGAATCAGTATATTGGGACTTAGAATTTTAAGGATTGCATGTGAATTTATATGTTTACGTATAAATATCACAATAAAATTCCACCAAGATATATGTGCCACATCCCCGAGCTCCTAAAGGTGTGTTCCTTACTCTGCACTTTTTGTGAGGAGGATCTTTATGTGCTAAGTATAATTCAGCTGATTTTTTTTTTTTTTTTAACTTATATATTTTAATGCAATGACTACTCAGGAAAATTTAGTAAATAGAACCCTAAAGTGCACATACATATTCCTCGTGGAAAGCTAGCTGGAACATTTCTCTTTTGAGATACCTTCATCGAATCTTGGATCTTTTTATGAATTTTTCAGAGCATTTATACTTTTCACAAACTCTTGCTAGTGAAAGGTAGCAACACAGAGGCAAAACTAGTACCTTGGCTAACACAGCTGCTTGCAATGTCACATTTATGATTTTACATAGCAAAGGTTAAGAACCCATAGTGATTTTCATACTATAAATTACTTTTCTCCTGACAAATTTTATGTTTTTCTCAGTATAGAAATAAGTGTGTTCATGTCCTTTTAGCAGCACATCCTTCATGGAATTTGAGTCTATATGATTAAGAATAATTAGATGTACATGTGGCTCATAAAGAGGCACGTGACCTGAAACAGTAAAACTGAGACTTAACCACTTAAACAAAGGATAGATAGGGGATGTTACATTTGGCACTAGAGGGGTATTTAAGCAAGCAATCGGAGGCATGAGAAATGCACTCACTAGGAGCAGAAATCAATAAAGTTCAAAAAGCTAGTCATACATTTAAAAAAAGAAAGAAAAGAGGTGCATAAAAGGTACATTTAGAGGTTACAGAAAGAGATTACCATGGATGTGGTGAACGATCCAGCACAAGAAGTCTTCAGATAAATACTTGACGATTTCTATAGGTCAGCCACTGGTAACTTGGCTGAACTCGGAAATTTCTAGATGAAATTCTAGGGTCTTATTTTATGTAGGTTCCAGAATGAATGCTCAAGATAGCCTCTTTTGACTTTAAAAATCTGCAAGAACTTATGTAGAAGATGGAAAAGAGATCAAAGGAAAGGCTTATCCTTAACACCAAAAGAAATTCAGCGAGACAACTGTTAGTGCTACTGAGTCTGATGACTTCTTGTCTGGACATTGTGCCTTAGGGCTCAACTTCATGCCAGACATCTGATGCTTTGCTTAGCAGAACAGTGGAATCTGAGAAGAGACTTGCTGAAAATCATGTCCTATTTCCCAGCAAGGAAATCTTCCTTAACATGATGGGGTAATCTTAAGCAAAAACTGAAAGGAAAACAAACATTGTGGCTGGGTGAAGATAGAGCAATTATTAACATCTCTATCAGGACAATGTATATACTGCAGTTTTGTAGAAAATTTTACCATACACACAGCTGACTTTAATGCATTAATAGATCTAAAATGTCTTGTATCACACAAAGCATTTGCATTAGGTTAGTATTTGAAAGCACATTCATTAGGATGAGCATCCCAGATAGGAAACAAGGCAAAAGCATTCTGACCTGGCTGAAACAGAGTGGTTGGAAAGAAAAGCAATCCACCAGAGAAGAATGCTGAAAGTGTCTTATATTTTCACCAAACCAGTCTGTGAGATCTCCAAGACCCCTCCTACCTCTTTATTCCCATACAAGAAATGCTGGTTTGTATCTTGGATTATTTGGATTGTCCTCTTGGTTTCTAGTTTCCCCTAGTCCCATTCACTGCATCCCAAGAAGAGGTGACTACAGACACACAGGTTTCATCTGGTGCATAGCCTAGTGTAGGAACAGCAGCCTTGTGGAGAGAGGCTGAGGCTGTCACCACATGGAACTGGTAAGGAGGGATGGATCTTACCCTGGAGTAGCTTAATTCTGGTTCTGTGGACTTAAAGTCCAGCCCGGGTTGGAGCATGGCTTCTGGGTTTGTTTTCATCCAGCAGAAATTCTGCCTGTATGCCCCAAGATAGTGTTGGGATGGGCACCAGTGGGGAGAGCCCCTAAAAACATGCATCTCCAGCTCAAGCTGAAAGAGAAGTTTAAAGCAATCTATTCATTTCATAACAGCTCTTTCAAATGGATTCCTGGCTGAAACGGGTAGCACATTTCTTATCCATGGAACTCTCAAATTTCAGAGCTCTGCCAGCAAAGGCACTTGCATAATCAAAACCTTAGGGTGTAATAACTCATCCCTCAATTTCATTTTCATTCTGTGAAGTAAACCAAGAATTAACTTATTAAATACTGGTTATTTTGCATTCTATATTTTATCTGGGTTGTTTTTAGGAAGGATTTAGCCACGACTTTTACTACCAAGTATCTGCCATTTACAAATTGTGTGCAGTAAAAGTGGGATTCTTAAAAAGATTTGTGTTGGACATCTGACAATGGAGACAAAAATGTGTTATGTCTCCTTATCTTTTATAGGTTGAGGTTGTGACTTTTTTTTTTTTTTTTTTTTTTTTTTTTTTTTTTTTTTTTTTTTTTTTTTTAATCTAAGGCACTATGCCATGAAGCTTGTAGAGCAGTTATGAAGTTCTTCAGATTTGAATTAACATTTCCCACCTACCTATCTTTCTCTCTTTTAAGCTTTTAACCTTTGTAGATATAAGAGTTGTATCTTGGGAAGCAGCTTTTTATTTGAGCTTTATTTATATCCCATCAGTGGGAGATGCTCGGAAAACATTGGGAGAATGCTGCTCTGTCATGCAGCAACTGGGAATTTACATTACAGAATGGTAAAAATAGTGCAAGGATCAGTTCCTTCAGATGCTGAATCTTCATTTCTGATTTTCAAAATCTTCCCATGTGTGGGTATATTTCTATCCATATATAAATATATGTGTATATATGTATATATAATTTAGGTTCCTTTGATTTTATAGCTTCCCTCATTATACCAATGTAGCTCTATGTTTACATTAATACATACATTTATAATACTTAAAGACAACATAAGACAGAAGAGGAGGAAGGGATAATTTCAGTTTTTCAAGGATAGGAGAAAGGAGAAAAGGCATACTAAGATACTGGGAAAAAAGCTTGTGCCATCACTGTAAATCTGCTTTTTATTCCATTTTAACTTATATGACCAGCATTTGCCATGCAGATTCTTATTCTCCTGACCCTGGCAACAGTATGGAGGTCAGATAGCCATCCAAGTGCAATGCCAAAGGCACAAACAAAAGTTTTTTTCTTCTCTGTCCATCTGTGGGCTTTCCCCTGATCCTACATGTTTATAGGGCATACGACAACAAATTCCATTGCATTATTTGCTATAATTCAAGCTATTGGACCAAGGAATTTAACATAATTCTTCGAATGCAGTTAAACTGTCAGTGTCAGGACTTCTTGCCCAAAAAAACAACTAGTGGCTGTATATATTTGGTCTACTTTTATTCTGAATGGCAGATGATTGTTCTCTGCCATGCCAGAACACGAAGAATGACATTTTGTCCTGGTTGGGTTTTTGCAGTATGTGGGCTGGCATAGGCTCAGGCAGGCTAAAATCTTTTGATTTGGGGATAATCTTGTGTTATCTGGTTGGGGCTTGAATGTTCCCTTCTCATTTGAAAAAATGTTAACGTGGAGCCTCCTGAGAAATAAGCACTCATAAGAGTTCGGCTTCTGTTAGAACTGAAGCTTGCTCTTTCCATGCAAACAAAAGCCACTGATAGTGGCTAAAAAGAAGGAAACAAAGTTCCTCTGTCCTTTATGAAAAGATCCCCCCCTCCATCTGACCCCAAATCCTTAAGTTCTGTTCTGCAAATATATCACTTATTCAAACTAGGTCTAGGGACAAAGGCTCATAGCTTTTTTTCTTTTACTGTTTTTTTAAAAAGCCATGTTAAGTTTGCAGCATTGGAACATGCTTCCCTGCTGGTGTCCAGGGATGTAAAGCAGAGGATTTATGGGAGACAAAATAGAATAAGGCCTTAAAAGTTTGGCTTTAAAAAATTGAGTCAGTGGTTTGACAGATTGTTCAGTAAATGTTCATTTTATTGAGAATTATAAAAAAGGTGCTTAACATCTCTCTACCATTAATATAATACATTAAAAGGTTACTGTCAAGATTAGTGTTTCAGCTCTGAAAATTGACTATAGGGTTTATGGGCAGCACTGTTCATACTCTGCTTGTAAGATGAGGTATCTTCTACTAATCACTTCACAAAACCTTTATGTTGTTACAATGCTTTATACTGAAAATCTTGATAAATAGTAAAACATAAATAAAATCTCATTTGAAAAGGGAGAGGATAGTTGCTGCCTGTCTTAGAGCTACATTTAGCAGATGCGAGTTTGAAAGTAAAACAGTTGTGAAAATAGCCAGTGTCAAACTAGTGCAAAATTAAACTTGTGGGGTGTTCTGTTTTCAGTGTCTGTCATTGTTGAAGTACTCCATTTCAAAAACATGCATTCCTTTCTACAGAAAAAATATCAGATTCTTTAGTTGAAATTAATTAGCATTCAGAAACCAGATAGCATGTTTTTGGGTATTCATGAGATCTCTGTTTGAAAAAATGTTTTTAACTTGTAGAAATGTGTTGCAACACACAGATGGGAAGAAAAGAAAAAAAAATCTCTTTAGCAAGCACTGTGTGTAAAAGGAATATTACATTTTGCACGCTCCTGATTACCCTGTGTAAACAGTTTTTGACATCTGTCTTTATAGTTTTCGAGGAGAGGAAGACTTTGTTAAAAGAACCATTTTTATACAGCAGTCACCATTTCAGTCTTGCTTTACCTGTATTATGAAAGCAGATGGTCTGCATGTCTTTTGAATATTTATAACTATCAAAAACAATCTCTTGCTATTCACCCTTAGGCTTATGAGATGTCAGGACTGTTCTGGTTGAAAAAAAATCATCTTGGGTGTTTACAGAAAGGGGATTACATTAAGCTGAAATGACTATACATTTTCCAGTTTAATATTTGTCCATCAGCTGTTTAATCGTATTTAGATAATTGTGTAAATAAGTTGTTGCAGCCCTTGCCCCATCCACTGAGCAGGCTTGAAGCTTTAAACATCAATGAATGAGTTGTGAAAAAACTCAGATTTTTTTTTTCCTAGTTAAACAACCTGGAAAGCTTAAATAAGTTTTCGTTACAGTGCTTCTTTTGAGAAAAACGTTTAATTTGCAAAGGAATCCCTGATATCTAATTCAGCCTAGTTGTTCTAGGAAGCTGCTGTGTCTATTACTCTTTGCTAAGTCTGTTAGCATGTATTTGCTCTGTGTAAATACTGCAGCCCAAGTACCCCTTCATGAGGCATGAAAACAACCTTATTCTGCCCACATAAAAATAATTTTAAGGTTATTTAGGGGAAGTTTTGGGACTGTGGGGGTTAAAAGCTTTTTTGACTGGAAGCTGAGCAATCACTGATAACAGATTTTGCTGTGGTTGGTTGATTTGGCAGAAAAGCATGAACAGTTTTGGTTTAGATGATTGAATTAACCTGATTAACATTGTTTTTGTTGTTTTGCAAAAAGGACAACAGTATACTTTTAGCGATGATCAAGCAACACTTCACCTGGTTGAAGAGCAGTGTTAGAGGCAATGACTCAGAAATGCCTCCCTTGAAGCACCTGCAGCGGTGGCTGCAGCAACGAGCCGGCATGAAAGGCTCAGGTCCTTCCCATATCTTGCAGGATGCACCTTGCGTTAGATTCTGGCACAAAACAAAAGGTGTCTGATGGTACCATTTTATTGGGTTTTGTTTGATGGGCATATGAAATGATTCCTGCTTGAGATTTATGATATTTCCCCAGGGAGTTCCCCAACTTCTTTGAGAAAAAGATGGTGTCTGGTATTTAATCTCTGGTATTTAATCTTCCAGAGAAAATGGGATTTCGTTCAATCTACGCTGGGTGAACCTCAGCTGAACCTCAGAACAAATTCTACCCCTACCTTCACACAGTTGTTGTATGCCTAATTATAATTAACTTATTTGGCTAAAAAAAGAGCACTTGGGCTGCAGCAGATGGTATCATTCCAGAATAGTGGGATTTCTGTGAAGGTGGCACCATTTCAGATGAGATCTCCCGATTCTCAGAACATGACTGCAAGTGATGTGGTTGGGGGGAGGGAGATATGGGAGAGGGGAAAGAGGGAAATTTGAGATCTTGATGGCTCACAACTTACTTTCATGGATAACCTGCAAGTTAAGATTGCATATCTGCCACCAGTTTTTGCATTCTCTCAATTTTCTTTGCAACATATAAAAAAGAAATCTGATTATGAGGGATGCATGTGATGCATTTGAATATTTGTATGATGTATTTATATTTGTCATCCTTGTACGTGGAAGGCATCTGACTCTGTGCCTCACAGATAAGGAGGATATGTGCAGTAGTACCAGGATATGATATGCTTCAAATACAATAATTTTGATTTTGATTATTGATAATTCAAGACATGGGAAACTCCTCAAGTGTAATGACCCAGGTAATATGAAAAGCATCAATATACCTTCAGTCTAGATAGTGAATCTCTGAAGACCACTAACTCATGGGGTTAATCTTAAGTTTTAGGCCATAAGCATACCAGACATTCATATATGTAGATTGGCATTAAAATGTACAGGAATTCTATAGCAACAGGAAATTTCTACAGCCAAGTGCATCTCTCTGCACTGATGTGACTGCACGTTTGATGACAATAAATAAAACATAGAAACAATGAAATTCAGTGTTGTCAAGATATATTCTGAGTTAACAAGGTAATAATATTTTATCTGGCTTGTAAAATTTTGCCTTTAGTGAATTAGTAAATAAATCATTGATTCCTCTTGATGAGGATTCTTAGCGTAGGTAATATCACTTGAATGTTTGCATGAAGTGTTCTCAAAGAAAATGCAGGATAATTTTCATTTTTAAATGTGTTTATAATGTCTGTCTTTTTTTTTTTTTTTTCTTTTTTTTTTTCAAATCTACTTAGAAGAGGAGGAGTAACATCACAGTGTTAGCCATCAAAGCTTGAAATTCAGATTGTGTCAGAGAAGCTAAAATTCCCAGCAGTGTTTCTCAAACAGAGCAGTCCCCTGTTTGGTTGTAAAGTAACTGCATTAAATTTATTCCTGAAGAAGCAGGGGATGTGTTGCAAACTGCCATGTCATTTGTGTATCGTTTTTGTAAAATGACATGGAAGGGAGCACTAAGAAATCTTAGATAAACGTCTTCAATAATAGGTAATTTACAAAAATTAATATACGTGTTTTCATACATGTTAAAGTTAGTTGGGCAAGGAGAAAAAAATCTGAAAGGGGCATAGTAAAATAAGAGAAACCCACCTTGAAGCCTAAATGACAATTGCAAAATACACATGAGCTGGTGTGGGATGATGCCTTCTGATAGGTGCAATTCCCCATTTTGCACATACAGATCTGCAGTTTCTGCAAGTAGTCTGTGCAGTCATATAATTTGCCAGTTCAGATCCACAGGACTTTTAAAATCCTGACTTATGTGTCATGTGCCCATTTTTAAGATTGTTTAATCTATAAAAGAGCTTAAAAGATAATTTTGTACATATTAGACATTAAGTATACTGCTGTTGTACTGGAAGTTGAAATTGGGTTCAGCTGAGCTTGGTTCTGGTCATTCAGGCTAGGCTTGTGGTAGTCTATTAAGATTTCACTCTCCTTTTATAGCACTGACAAAAGGCTTCTAGCTAGTTTCAGAAATGCCAGATTAGTATCAAGAAATGGCAAGAATTTTGGTGATTCAGAGAAATATTAAAATACCTGCCTGGTGAGTAGGGAGTATCTACGTTTGGCATAGATAATGCTGCCTCACTCTAGCAGTTCTGAGCCTCCATGGACAGCTCGCTGCTGAGTAATACCTTAGAAAAGGGTCATAATGAACTCCACTAAGATCAATAATGAAGGTACTTTTAGTCAGAAACTAAACTGGCCTTTTAAAAGAAGACTTACCGTAACCTTTATTGCATTTTTACTCCAGACTCTCCTTTCCAGAGGCTATTGTAGTTGGTGTAACAAAGGGTTGATGCTCTAAATGATTTTTAAGACACCACAAATATATCTAAACGTTACATGCTGAATAGTGAAGAAATGTAATAATCAAGGCTTCGTCTTCTTGACTGTCATTGCTATTTTGATCCACTGGACAATTCTTGCAGTTAAGCCAAAAGTAACTACTTTCCACATAGAAATTTAAAGGGTGGCAAAGTTCAGTCTGTTGAGATTATATTTGCTAATTTCGTTGTCCATACATCATATACTGAGTATGATTTTCAAGTTGGAGCATTATCTCATTTTGCAAGGCTTAGTCTTAATTGATTTGTAAAAGAATGTACTGGAACTGAGTTTTATACACTGTAAATTCCACTATTTTAAAATTGGTCAAAACTGAGCAGAAGGTAAATTTCTCACTGTAGCTATCTGATATCTCGAGAACCTTTGAGAAAAAAAATCATCTTGATCTTCCTTTGGTCTGTTTTACAGCTAATATTCAGTTACAGAATTAGACATGACAATAAGCTTTTCATAAGACTGTTTTTGCAAATCACTTAAAATACCCTGTTGAGGAAAAACAAGGCTGGGTTCATATTGGGTTATTCGATACATATTTTATTCTGCTATAAACCCCATATTTCATCATATTCATAGGTCATTCAGCATTCAGATAAAGTTTTATCCTATGATTTTCTGGGGTCTAATCTGTGTTAAGTGGCACAGAGGAACTGGACATGGGTAACTTGCGTCACTGCTTGCATTAGTAAAGGTGGTGTAGGAATTGTATGCCTGTGTGTGTACGTGAAGGGTAAATCAAATTTAAAAGCAGAAATGGGATGAACAAAATTCACTTTCAAGATTAGCATCTTCTATCCAGAGCCCATCCCATTGCATGATGTTTCTTGGTCGATAACTTTGTTCTTCACTTAGTACATCTGCTATTTTTCCTCCCATTTACAATATACCTTGGTTTGTTTTCATGCTCAATTAATGAGTTTTTTTAAAGGCTTTGGATTATAGGATTTAAAATGCAATATGGTTCTCAACTTTAAAAATATAATGGTTCGACAATTGAAATAATTTGTGCTTTGACTTGTACTGCTCTGTATTACAGATTTTTTTTTTCTTCTCCCCTTTTCACACAGAGTATGATTTCTTCCATTGTGAACAGCACTTACTATGCAAATGTCTCAGCAGCAAAATGTCAGGAATTTGGAAGGTGGTATAAACATTTCAAGAAGGCAAAAGATATGATGGGTAAGCAAAAAAAAAAATTGCCTTGATGGTGGTTACATACCATTATGTGTCACATTGAGGTCTGTCACAGTCATATAAGAAGCCAGTTCCCTTCAGTATAAGTTTAGGATGCTTTTGATGAGTAGATGTAGAAAGTACATATATAGTGAAAGAATTCATTTAAATAAATATTTGCTATTGAAACAGCCAAGCTGACTTGGGTTGCCAGAGATGTAAAGCTGTCATTCTGTAAATCTAGAGATCTTCTACCACCCAGAATAATTGTTTAGAAAACCTGTTCCTGGAACTGTGACGAACTGATTTTTTAATGTATGTGGGTTTTTTTTTTTCCTCGCTCTGGCTAATGTATATTTAAAGAAACAGACTTCTACAGCTATCATTACCCTCCAGCAAAAATGCTGTAATTTTATAAATTCATATCTTTCTCTAACCTTGGGACCCTAATTTCAATTAATTTTAACGAATAGTTTTTGTGACAACTCTTTGCTTGTTATAGTATGCACAAGTAAATTATTCGAGAAAAAATCTGTCAATTCTGTGATACTTTTTATCTTTCTTAAACCTGTTCACATAATTTTGAACACTTTATGTGTGAAAACTTCTATGTAGATTTCAATATAATGGAGAAATAGAACCTCAATTTGGATTGAATTTTGAGCTTGACTTAGCTTTCTGTATTTGAAGCAAAATCATTCATCTGCCAAAACGGGTTCCTTGCCTTTTATAGCTTAAGGCTGTAATGAAGACAATGCATCACTTTTGTGATAATTGCTTGAATTACTGTTCCAAGTGAATGGCCCACTTGGGTTGATCCCTACTTTCCCTGAGTGAAAAAAGGCAGTTTCTTTCCTTAATCTTCTTTGTACCTTCTGTGCAACATGGAACCCTTCTTCTGAGACAACCAAATTTAGTGGTAAGACTTCACTTGGTTTCAGGTGGTTCACGTGTGAGGCAGCAGAGTGGCCATATGGGGAGAGTGACCTTTCCACAGCAGCCTCTCCCACATCCTTTGCAGCAGTGTTCCTGTATGGGGCAACCCTGCAAAATTTTACTTTTAACAGTCTGCCGAGACAGGTTCATATTCCATTCACTTGGAGTCAGTGAAGCCAGCAAATAGAAAATGTGTGTTTGTGTATTCTTGTGTAAACTAATTCTGGCAGAAGAGGCAGCATTGCCCTCAGAGCCACCTGTGTGAGGACTAGCAGGACCTCTGCTTGGGTACTGATCCAGGCTATGGACACCAGAACTCTGTGCAGAACAACTGGCATTTTATTTATCAGATTCCTGCCCGTGATAAGACAGGGGAGGAAGATGGGCATGCAGGTGGGAATCCAAGTGCTGATTTCTTCATCTAGCTCCGATCCTTGTGGGAGAAAGGGTGGCCTTGCACTGATGACTGTTGGTGAAGATCATAAGTACTGTGACAAGCTCAGACACTGCCTAAAAAAAAAAAAAAGGCCTCACTAGTATAAGAAAAAAAAATTGCTATAACACTTCTGTGAAAATACTGGACTTTTGGTTTTTAAATAAAGCTGATTTTCTTAAGGTTGTTTCCAGATCAGAGCTGCTAAAGTTCTAGAATAAAAAAGGAGACAAATGCTGATAAAAAGGAGACTCTTTTATATCGACCTAGAGTTATTTTATATTGTTTAATCATGCACAAGAGGGCAACTGGAAGAACTCTTTTAGTTTAAAAAACTGTGCTGTTATTTAAAAAGGAGGGTGTGTCAAAGGCAAATGAGATATAAGAATATTTTTCTTAATATAAGAAAAAAATTCAACCATGTTGCAAGTCACTGAAAAAAACCATGCATACGTGGTTGCAAGATAAAGCAGCCCATCTGTGTAATTTACATAAATTATACTAGTTGCTAGCAGTCCCATACAATTGATGCAGCATCAAGAAATTAGCAGAGCATGGGGAGGTCTGCACCTCACCCTGCTTGTTACAGATTTCCAGTGGCTAGGACCTGCAGATGTCATAGCAGGGACTTCATGGGAGGAGCAAAACCAGTCACTGGGGGCTTCTCTCTCTCTGGCTGGCACATGTTTTCCCCCAACAGCCCTCCTTATGCTTTGTACACTTGCTGTTTCACCTGCATCATCTGCAGCACAGAGTGGGTTTTTGTCTCTTGTCTTTACCCCATCTCTAGCTGGTTACTGCTTTGTCTGAAGTCCCCTGTGTCTGTCACTTTGGGAGGCAGCAACCACATCATTGGGTTGCATTGCACCATTTTATGTTTATTTTTATTAGCATGTCTTGTGAGGACAGTCAAGTTTGTGATTTTCAGTCTGATGTTGGCCTTTTCAATGTTTCTTTTCTGCTGTAGTTGAGATGGATAGCCTTTCTGAACTATCCCAGCAAGGTGCCAACCATGTCAACTTCGGTCAGCAGCCAGTCCCAGGGAACACAGCCGAACAGCCTCCATCTCCTGTTCAGCTTTCTCATGGTAGTCAACCATCAGTTCGGACCCCGCTTCCAAACCTGCACCCTGGACTTGTATCTACTCCCATTAGCCCTCAGCTGGTAAATCAGCAGCTGGTAATGGCCCAGTTGCTGAACCAGCAGTATGCAGTGAACAGACTTCTAGCCCAGCAGTCCTTAAACCAACAGTACTTGAACCACCCTCCTCCTGTCAGTAGATCCATGAACAAACCGTTGGAGCAGCAGGTCTCAACAAACACAGAGGTGTCTTCCGAAATCTACCAGTGGGTCCGTGATGAATTGAAACGAGCAGGAATCTCACAGGCAGTATTTGCACGTGTGGCTTTTAACCGAACTCAGGTCAGTTGTCTTTTTTTCTTACTGTTTTTTGAAGTCCAGGAGTCCCTTCTTTCTCTCCCTAATTAGTAACTGCCATCTTCTAAGTCTGTCTTCTCATTTCTACCTTGTCACTTAGCTCCTCTGAAGGAACCATGCTTCCTTGCAGGTTCACTGTGCATGTTGATACAGTACTGAAATCCTCCGGGACTGTTCTGTGGAAATATTTGCTGTTCTTACAGGAAGCATGGTTCCTCTACAGCTGTAATGGTTTATGAACTGGATTTCCCAGTAAAGGAAATGAACAGCTCTATGCAGAACCATTCACAAAGTCACTCAACAGATTGTCTTTTGTGTTGTAGTTGTGACCACCCACTCTGACCACCTGCACACGCTGAACAATCCGTCTTCTTTCACAGGTGTACTAGAGATGGTCTTTTATCCATACTTGCATTTATTTTTATTATTTTCCAGTGAAAGTCCTAATGGCATCTTTTCAGACTTCTGAAAAATTAAAAATTAAAAAGTTTATCTCTAGATCATCCAATCTCTTCATGTATTTTTGTAGTTTGTTGCAAAAACTGTGGTTGCTGAGCTTGCCGGTGTCCACGTCAGAACATATACTTCAGCTCTTCAATGCAGAAAAAGCCAGCCCTAGCAAAGCTGATAAGTAACACTAAAATGTGTTATTTTTTACACCTGTTATAGAAGCTAACCCTGTTATAATTTATTCTGCTCTATGAATTTAACTTAATGCCATGTTGCATGGAATTTAATCAAGCAGAAATTATGGAAGAAATGTCAGTATATTGGATACAAATAATAAGATCTCCAAATTTTAGAAGTATGATATAACATGAAATAAAATGTTTTTAATAAGACTTTGTAAAATGGGAAATACTTTAAAAAGACATAGGTAAATTTGCTTTGGGTTCCACATTTTTAAATGAAAACACATACTTAGGGAACAATTTGCACATTGTAGATTACAGTATAACAAAAAAGATCATAATTTGAACTTCTCTTGAAACGTTTTTGTTTCTCCCTGCATAGCTTAGAGAATAAAAATTCTGTTTCAAATGCTCTGGTAGCAGGTTTGAATCAGCATGTCATTTATAATTGTTCTGAATTACTATTGCCTTACAATATTTTACATCCTCCTTTAGCTAAAAGAAAGTAGAGTCGTGTGTATTCTCTGTAGGGCACTGTGTGTGTGTGTATCTTTCCTCTTTACAGCAGAGGAGGTTTTCAAGATCTAGGCCTTTCATACTAAATTTCATGGGTTACATGAACTCACATAAGGATTATTTACATTAAGTTAGGTCCAGGCATGGTCAGTTGTTATATTTACAAATAAGTGAATCTTGTTCAATACAGTGTTTAAAAATTTAATTACTAATACTGTAAAGTAATAAAGCAATAGTAGTAGCTCCATGTTACCGTGATTTGCAGCTGCCATCTTACCTGGACAAAAAGCCGGGTAATTCAGAAAATAAAGGTTATTTTATATTTACTTCTTTCTCAGGTTTACCTAAAAGCACATTGTTGTATCTAAACTTTCTGCCCTCTGAAGTGGTCGGTTTTTGTCAGTTAGTTTCGCAGGTTTTGGCATGTCCTTTGCACATAAGCAGAATTTGTTAACCTGAAATACAAAGATGATTGGTTCTGACTGGACATTGAATTTATATGACAGAGTAGGAGAAAATGCTCTTTCGATGTGATGAATGCAACTACAGAACAGGATTTCCAGTGCAAATACTGATTCTTTACTTTAATATTAGAATTATTGCAGTAAATATATATTAAAATATGTATTGCTATGTATTTTTCTTGCTACAAATGTTATTAAATATTTGTTTAAAGTTCAATTCTTCCCCAGACTTTTTGGTTAACCAGTTTGGTAAATGTGTTGAGAGTGGCCCAGAACTAGGAGGAAATCCCAAAATGAACATCAGAAACAATTCCCCAAAAGAGATATGAAATACACCTGTATATTTTGGCAGTTCAAATCGATTTGAAAAAACACAGAATATTATCCCTACATCCTATAAATTGTTTTTGCTAATCAAGTTTGTATTTGCTCTTAGCTAGGTAAGATTTTGCAGTATTTGTTATGTTTTTTGGCAAACATCAGGAGCAAAAAGGAAAAATGCTAGGAGCCTAGAGAGCGTCAGACTCAGTTTTGCCAAGGAATAATCTCAGTATACTTTTCATATGAAGCAGAGCCCCACTGAAATACAGAGGAATTTTTGCCGGGTGCATTTCACTGTTGCAAGCCTGAAAATTGTTAATTTTACCCACAGTGACAGCTAATGTGCAAGGGTAAACACAGGTACTAACAATTCTTACATGAAAACTTAAAATTTGTTCTTCTTGCTGTATTTCTGAATTCTTCACAGCTCATTCAAGGATACATCACAGTGAGCTAAAATTAGGATAGTTCTTTATTAACTGATGCTGTTGAGGAGTTATTTTCTATCAGTGATGTCATATCCTAAGTTGGGGGTGGGTTTTGCTTGTTTTGGTTTGGTTGGGGGTTTTTTTGCTGGGTTGTGGGGTTTTTTTGGTTTTTTGGGGGGTTTTTTTGGGGGGGGGTTTTGTTGGGTTTTTTTTTTTTTTGGTGGTGTTTTGTTGGGTTTTTTTTGGTTTTTTTTTGTTTGTTTTTGGTTTTTTTGGCTAGAAAATTGAAAATGCTTGTTTAAATTCATGTTCTGTTTTCTGAGATAGAAAGCTAACTCAGGCTTACCACTGACATTTTTGAAACTATCATAGGCATATTTGAGCCATGTCCAGGGACCATATCATACCAGCAGTTTCTAAATGCATAAACTCACTGAAATTGGTTAGGAGTTCTGTGCAAGAAAACCCTGGTGTCAAGATACAGTCTCAGATGAGGGGAGAGATTTGCTTTCAGTGTAAAAGTTAAGGAAGGAAGCAATCTATAAATTAAGAATGACTTAGCTTAATGTTTAGGCAATAAGATGGACTTTGAAATTGGCTGAAGATGCTCTTGTTTTTCAGACTTATGTTCTACAATGTGAATACAGAATTTAGTGGTGGCTTTGGGGTGGGAAGTTTCTACCAGCGTAGAGTGGTAATTCAGCACTTGATCCTGATTTTCAAGATTTTTTAATTTAGCTGCAAAAATGTCAACTAAAAATATTTATATCTTTCCACAATCCAAGGATTTGGCAAAAAATACTTCTGAAAACTAGAGTGTATTTTTTACTAATTATCTATAAAGCAGAAAAAAAACCCCTTAGCTACACCTTAGAAGTGTGTCCTTAAGAAAGAGAGAGTGTCACTTTAATGTATTCTTGAATAACTTCCCCCTTACCCTTAAGTTCCAAATGGTAATTTCAAAGCTGAATTCTTGGGAATGTGCCTTGTAAACTTTAATCAAGGTCCAGATACCCATAACTTGAATGAAACTGCACATCTATACAGGCACAATAGGACAGCTGTTGCAGGGAGAGAAGCAGTTTTAGTGGGAGGAATTTCTCTATGGTCCTTCTAAGGAGTCTTCAGAGGATCTGAAGTTTTGCTTGTCCTTCAGCGGTTGTGATTCCAACTCACTGGATGCAAAGAAACAGGTTGAATCCTGTTAGCACCTCCTTTCCATGCACCATGGAAAACTGTGTTGAGTTAGTACTTGTGCTGGCAGATCTGAGTTTCACCTCAAGCAAGGTGTCCAAAGGTGACTACCAGGCTGCCAGGATAATTTTGGTAAATTGAGATGCTTATGTTTCAGTTGCCAGTTCATCAAATTAATAAACATAGTATTTTGTTTTAGCTGATGTCAGTGCACTGTGCAGATACCTCTACTGTCTTGAAAGAGCCAGTTCAGTATTTTCTTGCCCTTTGCAGGCTAGCAAATGGTATTTGTCATCAGTTTGCTGCCCTGGGTAGCCCCAAACAGCCATGGGGTGACAGTGATGATGCATTGGGGTAGCCCCCCATAGGGTGGTGCCACAGCCCCCTCTCAGCAGAGAGGCTCCGCCCACTGTTTCAAATGTTAAATTAAACTGCGAGTTCCTCTACTCTGTTTTGTTCTTAGAGCTGGAGTACAGCATCAACATTTGTTGGGCTGAACTACCCTCAGAGCCCTAAACAAATAAATAAACTCCTCTCCCATTTCTGTTGTGTGTTTTCGAATATTACATGAGTCAGGAAGTGAAAGGCTTGGGTTCCCACAGCCAGTCTGACATTTGACTTCAAGGTGTAGCTTAGCCTGGTGCATGGCAGGGTGACGAGCCTGTGTGAGCAAGGAGTTGTGCTAGTCATGGTTGTGGTTGGAACTGGAACTAGGGGCTGCCTGTCTCTGTTTGTGTACACTTTCAGCTGTAAGGTTTGCTGCAGGGATTCGCGTCCTGTTATACGGAGGTGACTTTGTAGCTCTGTCTTAACGAAAGAACGAAGAGTGCTTTTTTGCTGCTTTTCCATGTCTGAATTTTGTTACTTTTCTTTTTCCCACAAGTGACAACATTTGATCTGAAGGCTTTTGAATATTTCTCAGTGTTTCTCACTTTTGTCTCTTGCTCCTTTCTACTTGAGCCCCATGCTTGTTTAAAATATTAGCTGCCAGGGCATACTGCCTTTCGTTCATATATAATGCCTTTTCTCCTATGTGAAAACTTCTGTGTATTTAGGACTGAGCTCATGCTAATTCTGAGCAATTGCTATTTCGAAGGAGAATGCTTGGATGCACTAAACAGCTCTGTGTAATTGCAAAACAAAATCCAAGTTTACACAAACCACCTTCTCAGGCACTACTTTTTTTTTTTTTCCTTCCACTTTGTCTTTGGCACACTTTATTTTCCAGTAAAATGAAAAATGAAGATGGATTATTCAAAATTGATAACAGTAATGGACCATCATGTAATGTTTTATTGAATTTGAGTTCTGTAAATTATGTGGTAGGGAGAAATTTGCCTGCTTAAGTATAACAGAAATTGCCACTGTATTCATATAATTCTTCATAGTGTAATTTAAGAAAAAGTACACTATCCATATTGCTATTGAGTAAAAGGTAAAAAGGTGCTATTACACTATCATGACAGCTCTCCTCTTGCTACTAAGCGACATAGATAAATGTGTCTGCTTATAACTTACTTGGCTGGGATCCAGGCTTGGGGGTGGAGTTTGTGAATAATCTTCCACCTGGACATGGGATAGGAGCACCCTGCAACCAAGAGGGATAATGTTCAGGGATGTTCTGCGTGTTTTGGGAAGGTTTGGGCAAATTGTATGTTTCTTCTGGAAGCTTTGAAGTTCTATCACACTGATAAAAATCTATTTGAATCAGTGATTACATTCAAGGAGGAGACAAAGTGGGGGCCAGACAGGCAATGTTTTTGTTCATATAGGCAGGCACTTTAATTTATCTCCATTTTTAAAGAATTTGTAATGAGCTTTTGAAAGCCTTGATAATATTTATTGAACATTTTTGTGCCATTAGTAAAGAATTATACTTGTGATGACATGTAAACTTTCTTTTTCCAATGGAACCTGAGAATATTTTTAAAAAATACATTTCCAGTGCAAAAAGAGTACAAGGGAGGAACAATGAGGAGGGCTTTGAGCCTAACAGGGTTTATAATCTCTTTGAAAAACAAGCTTAATTTTTATGCAACTTGAGGTACAATATCAGGAGATCACACCAAGACTAGTATCCTGGAAAACCAGTTCATGCCTGGTAAAATGAACAGTTAATCTGTTCACATCAGTGTCACCAGAGGACATGAAAAAAGGAATACTCACACAATCTGATTCCAAGAAGGCTGAAGAAAAGGTTTTATTATTTACTAAGACCTTGCTTATATAGATTACGAACAATGACCAAGGATTGGAGAACAAGATTACCACCTCTCCATCCCACTGGCCAGGCTAGAAGTCAATCAGTTGACTCTTATGAGAAAGGAATGTGAAAAACAACAATTGTTTATAGTGCAAACGTGAGAACTCAGCTACAGAACTGTAAACATCTCACAAAAACTCACAGAATGCAGCAACACATCAGCACAGGCCAGAATGCAAGAGCCGGTATTTTCTTTCTAGGATTTTTCCCATTGTACATCTTGTCTAACAACAGTTAGCTGAAGATTTGTGCTCAAAAATTGAAGTATTAACAATGAACTAATATATGAAGCAGGCAAACTGTGCTCTAAGACTGCCTGCATCTTGTGCTACGTCTTCGTTTTCATGGGTTTTCCTCACATATTCTGACCTTTAGGTTTAGTGCCTAGAAGCTCTAATCTCCCCTCCTCTCTCTGCATTGCTGTCCTCTGCTCTGGTCTGCTCCCAGCTCAGACAGAGTCATGATAGTGACTGGGGAAGAGAGGAGAATGAATACTTAGTGGCGTTTCTAATCACCAAAAGGTGTCCCACAGCAGTGGAAATGCAGGCAAAAGGTTTTTTTAAAAAAAAAAAAAAAAACAAACAAAAAACAAAACTGCATTTTCTTTACTTATTTCACTGAAGAGGGGAAAGTTGTACAAGAAAAAAAAGTCTTTTCTACCTTTTTTAGCTGCCTACTATGTGGCTAAGGCTTATACAAGCAAATACTTTCTATTATGGGCATTTCCTGTGGCTGACAGTGACTGGTTGTAAGGAGTCTTCTCTCCTGACAATGATCAGTCCACTTGAGTTTAGTTTTTCTTGCTCATTTTTTCATGGAGAGGTGTCTCCAGGACAGAAACAGTCAGAAATCACGTTTACAACTACCTATAAGGAGATGGACAATGTGGGCGTTGGTCTCCTCTGCCAGGTAACAAGCAATAGTGCAAGAGAGAATGTTCTCAGGTTATGTAGGGGATGATTAGATTGGATATTAGGAAAAATTTCTTCTTCAAAAATGTTGTCCAGCACTGGAACAGTCAGACAGGGAAATGATGAAATCACCATCCCTAGAGGTATTTAAAAGACATATAAATGTGGCACATGGTTTAGTGGTGAGCTTGGCAGTGCATGGTTTATAAATGGACACAATGATCTTAAAGGTCTCTTCCAACCTAAATTTTTCTATTCTCTGTGTGCTCTGTAGACAGCTTTGTCTTGTCTCCAGTAGAACAAAAACTTTTGTACCTCCTCTTGAGGTGGATTGTGTAACCCTACCACTAACCAACATTGGTAACTGCGGGTTTGAGTACTTAAAAGTTGAAAAAAACAATAGACATAAATTTATTTTCTATGTTTGCTAATAAGTAAATTTATTATTAGACTAACCATTAAGAAAAAAATTTAAAACATCACCCAAATGCCACTTTTGTCAGTAACTTGTTTATTTACCTTCTGAGTAAGTTCTGCCTGGATACCAAAAAACAGGAGGGATCAAGAAAAGTGGTAAGAAAGTATTCCTCAAGATTATTTTTTTTTTGTTCTCCTCCTCTGAAATATTTTTCATGCTTAATGCTGGAACAATTGTTTGGTTTTTTTCCATCCCATTTCCCTATTACATGTGCAGGCACAGACAGGGCCATGCAGACCACAGTGGTGGAGGTGTAGTGGTTGGTACCTCTGTCCTCATCCAACAGGGAATTGCGGAGCTCACACCCACACTGGGTGGGCCCTGGTCCTGCCTAAGCACAGCTGCTTGAGAGCAGTGGCTTTGCAGCAGCACCTCCCTAAGGGTCTTTTGCCTGGTGGGAAAAGACCCTTGAGAGAGATGACAACTTCCACAAGTGCATTGAGCATCAGACTTCCCAAAAAGATTCCTTTGGCCATATCATTCTCTTGTACCCTCTTAGGAATAGATTTATTCAGTCAGTATTACCCATCTTAGTTTTGGGTATTTTATTGTCTGCTTCCCTCTCTCTATTTTCCCCTCTGTTATCCTGAATAGCTTACAACAGTTCTTTAGGAAAAGAAACACTGGGTTTTGTTATTTCTTGAAATTCACATGTGTGTTCCCTTGTTATACTCTTACGTAAGAGCCTCCCATGCCAATCTTTCCCAGCACAGCAACAGCATTTTTATTCTAAGTAGTAATTCACATCTCCTTTTCCAAAAGTTACCTTTCCTATCGCCATCTTGTTACTTCAAGACAGTAGAGCATTTTGAATGCGCAATATATTTGAAAGGAGAATCTGGCAGGGAGAGATGTCAAGAACCTGTTGACGTTAAATATAAATATTGCCGGCAATGGACTGTTTGAGGATAGCGTTGTCCTGATGAAGAGAGAGGAAGGTGCAAGAAGGCACATGAGGGCACATGAGGGCATCCTCAGCGAGTTTCCTCACTTGTTGTTAAACTCTACTATACAACTCTTAGAAAGAAATATTGACTTATAAAAAATATGTCCTTGAGTTAGTGAAGCAGTACTTTAGGAACATTGCAAGTTTATAGTCTCAGATTAGTGGTGAAATATCACTTCCTATCAAAGATGTAAGTTGCTAGACATGAGGAAAGCCTTTTTTTAAGGTTGGGTATGAATTTTGCCTGTGACACCTGAGAATCCTCCAGTGTATTCAAGTAGCCTTAACATCTCATGATTGTTTGTGGACTGTGAAAGATATCATGGCAAGTTAAGCCAGTAAAAAGAGGAAGACCTATTAGGAAGATTCAGTTTATGTTTTATTTAAAATTAATAAAATTAAGGGTACAATCTTCTCTGCTACCTAAAATGCCATTAATATAATCCTATGTGGAGCGAATAGTGCATTTGCTGTTCTCATTCCCAGCCCAGTGGTAAGAATGAGAACGGATAAGCAGTGGCTTTGCAGAGCACAGTTTTACAGACACTCACCTAGGCTAACTCTCGAGCCTATTTTTTTCTTCCTTCCCTACAGGGCTTGCTCTCAGAAATCCTCCGAAAAGAAGAGGATCCCAAGACTGCCTCGCAGTCCTTGCTGGTAAACCTTCGGGCTATGCAGAACTTCTTGCAGCTGCCAGAAGCAGAACGAGATCGAATTTACCAGGACGAAAGGGAAAGGAGCTTGAACGCAGCCTCTGCAATGGGCCCGGCGCCTCTCATAAGCACACCGCCCAGCCGGCCTCCACAAGTAAACCGCTCTCTCTGCCTTTGGGATTTGCTTGTGTTCTCTCACTGTCCCACTGGGTGAGACCTTTCTGAAAAAGAAGAAACCTCTTCCTGTCGCACTTTTTAAACACTCGTAGAATCATTACCTTCAGTGCATTTCGCAAATTAAATTTAAGAAATATAATGGATGATAGTAGCAGTTTATTACTACCTGTTTTCTAATCTAAAGATAAATTATATCCATTATGGTTCACACTGAAATTTTTGCTCATTTTATTGAGGTACAAGCTTTACTGCGCATGGGAGATGATGACTTTTAGCTGTCATCTTTTCTTACAATTCTTAGGTTTTTAATGTTATAGCTTCAGATTGGGATTTTGGAGGATTTAGACCATTTTACTGAGAGGGAATGAAAGCAGAAGTGTGAGTACCTTGTAGTGCCTTAAAAATTATTTTTCCAGAAAGCAAACAGGTAAAACTAAAGTGATGGGGGAAAGAAGATCCCATCCCAAACTGCTAGGCATGCTTTCACCAGCTTGAGCTACTGACAACTTTGTAAAATAATAGGCTTGCTATATCCATTACTCTGAATGATTTGGTTATGTTCATTAAAGCTTCATGTAGTATTTGTTAAAGTGAAGCTCCTATTGATTTCTCTAAAATTTATTTGATTTAATTAGTCAAAATTTACAAAGTTTGACAGAGTGGGATCGGGAGATTCAATGGTGCAGTCCTTGTGTTGATCAAGGAAACTGATGTTTGTTTTAAGGTGCATGAGGAATGCATGTGAGGAATGCACAGGATTTCCACAAAGAAACATGGCTCACTCTAGAACCTGTATATTTTCAAAAATACTCTGCATTGCTGTGGCTCAAGGTTCTACCTATGCAAGAAAAAAACAAACTGATCTGCAGATATGTGGGAATCATGCTGTATACACAGTCCAGTTTTGCTAAACAAAGGCTTTGGGTTTGTGGGAATTTTGTGACTGGTGAGTTTTTGACAAAAACAGTAGGTTTTTGTTAACCAGTCATAGGCTTGTGACTGTGACTATGTTCTATATCCATTTGGAAGGCTATAAATTCCTCTTGAGATTATTTTTCTAATTTTCCTTCAGTTAATGGATACTAAGGACCACACGAAAGTAACGAATAATAAAATTGTAGGGGGGAGGACAGAAGATCACCTTGACCTGCTGCAATAGTTTTTACAAGAGAAGAAATTCTTAGCAGAAAAAACAGACTGTACTAATGGTGTAGTTTTGTTATCATTAACTGAGTTTAGTCTGTAAAATCCACTATAGATACTCTTCAAGATAAAGGACAAGAATCTATTTACATTGTAATGCTTTAGTGGGAAATAGTTAAATAGAGATAACTGTGTTTAAAACGACTTCTGAGTTTGTTTTAATATCTGTACCTGCTCCCACAGCCCAGGTAATTCAGAGCCAAGGCTAACCCTCCTTCTTAACTTATCTCTTTCTGCCAAGGTAATGTCTCACTCTGTCTCAAGTGGTCTTGGGCAATTTCACAGCTAAAGAACAGAGTTAATTACAGGACCTTCCTGAAGCATGTCAAGTCAGAGGTAGTCTTTGTACTGGTTTTAATTCACGCTTTAAACTGTATAAATCCCTTGCAGCCAGAAAGAAAGTGAGACTTAGGGGTTTTCTTAACTGACAAATATACTGTAAGTCCAATTTCAGATGGAAAGCCGGGGCGGGGAGGGGGGGGGGGAGCCTAAATCTATCTGTCTCTACTGTGCTCTCTTCATAATTACATTTCATTTTTTTAGTGTGAGTCAGGAGTATAGTTAACCTAATTGCGACAGTTCAAAGTGGAAGCAGCATACATTTTTGGTTTAATCCTTTTCAAAAGGAAAGCAAGTTTACAAGGAAACCTTATAGACTAATATTCGAGGTCTACAGAGCAAAGCACTTCTTTTTCCAGTTGTTGTGCTGTTCTCTGTCATTCAGCAAAACACACACATTTTCCCTAGTGAGTAGATTGAGAATGTAGAAACCTCTGAATTGTGATTATTTGTGACCTTCTTACATGTTTCCAGAATTACCCACTATAAACATCTGAAGCACTTTTCACCTGCTGCTAAGTGTTCAGAGTCCTAAGTTTGAAAATTGAAATATCTTCATTGGTAAGATAACTACAATACTTGATGCTTGAAATAATAGTGAAATTATCCTAGTTGTAACACTAGCAAGTGTGACTTTACAAATCACAGCAGAAACAAATTACAGTCAGAATACTGCAAAATTTTTAATGCAAACTGCTACTGTGATAACCTCCCCCAAAATGTCCACAGTTTATTGAATATTTGATACTTAGGAAATAAAACTACTGTCATCCTTACTACTAAATGTATTAAAAGCAATTATTTAAAGATCACTTTGCAGGAATACAGCATAATATTTTTCCAGCTTGGCTGTGAGTTTCTCAGATAACCATTGAAAGAGAAAACAGACCGTTTATCCTGACAACAGAATTTACACAAGAGCCAACATATTTAATATTAAATCTTTAGACCAGTGTAATGTTTGAAACAATTAAACTATGAAACCATGAAAAATGGGAGCTAATATGCCACACATGAAGGTTTATTTTGCAATTGCAAGTTATCAGTTTCGGAAGGATGTGAAAATAAACATCCTGAAAAGAATCTATTTTGCATTTTTGTGTTGCCAACTGGTGGCCAGACAGTAGAGCAGACTTAACCATTTAGCAGCTGAGCTTGTTCTGTGTAAATTTTGCATTCTGTTGTATGCAAAAACAGAAATTGTGACCTTGGAGGTCTGATTGGATAGTAGGAGCTCACCAAGCATAAACCCTGAGTTAGAAGAAACAGTGTTGAATTTATCTCATTTTTACAGCATTCTTACTAGTTGCTACTTGAGCTAATGTATCTGGATTGTTTCCAATTCCTTTTTGAAATCCTTTAAGAAGCTCTTTGTCCCCCTTACTTCTCCCTTTCTCTCTGACTTAAACAAAATACAAAATCTTACTTTTTTTTAAATTGAAATCATTAGCCTCTAATGCATGAGCTTTTGGGATGCATGTATAGCCCTCTAAGCTGGTCCAGTTGTAAAAGTCTGCTACTATCTTCCACACTGGTGGGCTGAGCACAAGGAGACGGCGTACACAAGGATTTTTCCCTTGGACATTGTTCGAGTTGCCACCCCTGGGGCAGAAGCCTGTCTCTCAGGCTATTTCCTGGGGCACTGGAGTTTATAAGTATTAGCATCTCCATCAGGTAGGTACTGCATGGAGACATCGTTTGACCTCTGCAATCTAGAAGGAAGGGAAAAGATCCTCTCATGTTCTATTTCTTTTAATAATTTCCCCCCACTCTTCAACACTTTCATCTTGCAGATCACCCCCCAGAGGCCCTTTTGGGGTATTCTTAGGTCAAGTTGAGAGAATGAGTCTATTGCATGTTATGTGGAAATGAGAGAATCTGGGGATACTTTAGAGGATGCTGAGGTGCTAGGGATGGCCTTTATATCTCATCAGGGCAGTTTAGAATGTGGGGGGAATATGACTCCTCCCTCCTCTCTACAGTTTGTGGGGGAGGATGGATACAGGTGGCCACGTTACAGATTTTCTTTTCCATAATATTCTGCTTAAAGGTTTTTAGCCATTCTGCGGTTATAAAGTTCTTTCTCAGGACAAGTAATCTCCATTTCAGCAGAGCTGAGGAAGAATTATTTCTTGCCACCCATATTCCCCAAAGAAAATTTGTGTTAACCCTTGGGGCCCATCATCATTCTGTGTAAAAACAGAGTACATGTAATGTCAAAAGCAGAATATTATTTTTACAAGGCAATGTTTTAAGTAGCCACAAATCTTGCATGAGTCATGGTTCTAGGTACTTATTGACCAAAGCCTTCATCTCATAAATACAATCCTGGCCTCCCTCTGATTGCAGATAAATTACAGTTCCTTAAAGCAGTAGTGGGTTGAGTCTCAGAGGTAGTAAGATAGTAAGCCTTTCTCTTGAAAGACTGGAGAGCCCTGCTTTGATGGTGTTTGAGGACCAGTGAATCTCCTTTGCAAGGAGTTCTGGATAACACCAACTAACATGAAACTTTGTGGTAAAGTCCTAGAGTTTAAATGCATGCACGTGCCATATATCACCACCAGCTTTTATTTTTAAGCTGGCAAAATTTGAGACTTAAGTTGATAATCTTTGTGCCAAGTTGCATTTTAACGAAAGTAAAACTGAACAAAATAATAAATGCAATCCTCTCCTCCCACCCCCGCAAAAACCACCATGGAGGAGAGTTAATGGAAACCCTGACACTTAAGTATAACTGCACTTCCAGGCGCCACTGTAATAATGGAGTAGTAAACCTTGTCCTGATAAAAGCTGTTCTGAAAGCAACAGCATTTATTGTACCTCCTGTGCTATTTGCAGAGCAGAACTGAAAAGTAGTTTGTTTTGCCTGGAATGAACTACTTTATGAATTTTAATGTACAATGTAATATTAAAAGCTAAACCAGGATTAAAGAAGATTTTTGTTCCCTAGCTAAAACAGTACTTATAAGAATGTGTTATATAAGTTTTTTGTTTGTTTGTTTCAGTTTCGATGGGGAAGGAATGAGCTTCCATGTTCATGAAAGTCTCTTCATCCTGGTTATTCCTTGTATGACAACTTACCCTTTTTTAGGAAAATTGAATTAATCCAGAACTTCTTGCTGCTGTAATCAGTCTTATTTGACGAGAAGATATATCTGGGTAGGCCAGGAGGAGATGGATGTGCTATTTTTTTTCAAGTATTCTTAGAAGACTAGATTGATTGGTGATAGGAAGATGGCCAAGAGAACTCCTGATTCTCAGTGCGTTACATTTGTAAAATAATGCTCCCCTCTTTGGTTAGTATTTGCAAAATTTGCTTACTGTCAAAAAAAAAAAAAAAAAAAAAAAAAATTAGCTGATCTGTGGTTTCTTTCCTAAACAGAAAATGTAGCTGTAGATGTGGGTGGGGTGGGAGGTTGTGCTTCAGTGTAGATGAGATTGGAGATTATGTTTTGTTTTGTTTTTCTCTCCAAAATGAATACGTTTTCCACCTCCTCTCCCAAGTCCTGAAGTTGCACCGCTGGGAGCTTTCTTGTTTTCTGTTGGGTTTTTTTGAGGAGGAGGGTGTTTTTTCAACCCAGCTTCAAACAGCCTCTGTCTTGAACTTAATTCTAAATTCAACACGACAGCCTAGATGTTTGCTTATGTATAAATTATGAAACAGTTTTATGTATGGATATTCTCCAAGAGGTTAATTGGCATTACTGCATGGAATTCATCAGACTAGAGCAGACCAATAGTCCATCAAGACCAGGCAGAGTCTACACCTGATCTTTGAAGAGAAATTGTTAAGAGACAGGAAAAGAATTTTTATACTTGGCCAGTGAAGTAAATTGGAGAGGGAGAGGGTATGACTGTGAACCACAACTCCTGGTTTATCAAGAGTTGTGGTTCACAGTCATTTTATATCCTGTATCCATTATTTTATAATTGTAAGATTTTATTCCCCTGAAGATCTTTGGGCTAATACTGTTTTTTGATGCAGATATTAGTGTTTTCTGAATTCAATTAGTGTTCTCTAATTAAATATCAACAGAAGGCAATAGGAGTTTTTGTGTTTGTTTTAACTTTGGTGACATATTAGATGCTGTTGAATTTATTGTACCTGTATAAAGATGGATGTGATTTGCAAACCAGAATGAGGATTTTCAATAATTCCCTTGGGTTAAATGCATATCTGTATTAAATTGGACATTGAAAAGTCCAGTGGATTGAGTAGCATAGTTTAGATTATGTCTACAGCATGGTATGTGATGGTTTTTGATGATCTGGGTGTTCACAACTCAGTTATGTGATCTATGAAGTACTGCTACAATATGAAGCTGTCTTTTGAAGCTCAGTAGCAATCAAAAAGGCAGTGTGCTTACAGATGAGACACATTTTGATCAAGATCACAAGAGGAAAGTGTTTCCTTCCCAAAAGAAATGTGTATGCTAGCCAAATACCTTCATCTTCTCATCTTCCCCTTGGGTCCTTCAAAGATTAATTACAAATTAAAATTATTTTTGGGGAGAAGGACTGAAATTTGTTTCCCAAAATTTAAACCCAAAGTTCAAGAAGGCATATGGACAAAGCCATCACTTTTCCATTCTCTAATTTAGCTTAGGCTGATTTTTACATTCAGATAAGTCTGCCTTCAGTTGTATGTTTAACATCCCCACCAGCTGTCAGTTATCTTCTGGCAAGACTTTCTTATTTAAAGGTTATAAAATTGCCACTGATTTTGTATTTTTAAATGATTTCACTGAATGATGTTCAGGAGATGCACCTGCTCTTGCAGTCCTGTATGGTTTTTTCTGGTGTGAGGCATACTTTCTCCTGCTCTGCGGTGGGAAGGAGAGAGTTTCATGATGCTGCTCCTCACTGCCTGCTGCCAGGTGCCTCAAATGTTTCTGAGCAGTCTTTGGTCCAGGCTTGGTCATCCTCTGCTGCAGTGTCACTGGTGAAATGTCACACTGCAGAAAAGGGCATGGCTGCAAAGTACTAATTGTTTTCAGATTTAAAAAAAAAAAAAAAAAAAAAGATCATGATTAACTGTATGCCACATTTTGGGATTTTTCTTTCCATTTTTACTTAGGACCCTTGTTTTCAGACACCAGAAAGTGGCAGTGCCTGCCAGAATGGGGGCAAGGGAAAGTGCTTGTGGACATCTCGTTCTTGCTGGAGTTTTGCCCCTTGTAGTTAATGGGTGTGTATTAGCACAGTTCCTGAAAAGCCTGATGGACAAATCAGGCTCAGCAAAAGTGGTATGCACTCCCAGTTTCTGGGCTAGATTATTTTATATTAAAAGTACCATGGATGATAGCTAACAAAAACTGAGCATAGCATTTCTAGGAAAAAATGAGCCGTTGATTTGCCTAAGTGCATCTCTCATCCAAAGCCTTCGACTCCCATATCGTGAGACCTGTGACATATGAAAGCTCATAGAGAGTGAGATTAGAAGATGAATTATCATGTTGTCATGATTTCCTTTTGAACCTCAAGGGACTTCAGAGCACAGGAAGATGCTGACTTGCACTGGATCAAACTGATAGTGAAAGTGTGGGTTTAGACACGTACTTAAGAGTAGGCTGACTCACCTTCTGAAGTGACAGGCTCTGTCCATTAGATTTAGAATTAGGCTGAATGACTGTCTTAAACTAGATGTGCAATTTCAGAATAACTAAATTAATTCAGTTCTCAATAACCTCAGTATGAATCAGTCGGTTTGAATTGAATTTTAAGGTTTGAACCCGCTAGGTCATGTTTGCATTATGACCTTGTGGATTCTTGGCAGAAATCCAGTTTACCTTTCCTCTAATCCACTTTAGGATTAGTGGCCCATTAGGTCCACAAATCTTGAGCAAGCCTTGCAAGAGTAACTGCGAAAGACAGACGTTATCCTTAACTACTGAGAATATTGCAGGATAAGCTGCTGATTTTTTGTACCTCTCAACTGATATTGCAGAAACTGCAGTCTAACCTTGGTGGGATGATGCTTGGTGTTGACACATCACTTCCATCATTTCCAGAGGATGAAGGAAAAGATAGTCTCCTGCACATCATGTCGCTACTGATGTATTTTTTTGTTATTTTCCTTAATGCTGCAGATGCAGCATAAAGGTGGTACTGTAATCATTCTGTCTTGTTTATATGTTTGGTGTTTATTTAATCTGGACTGCAAGAAGAATAAATATTTGATGTATGTAAGTGAAATACAACTAGAATCAGTAGCTTTAAGAAAGTCCTATCTTGGTTTCATGAAGGAGTGGTTAAAGTATGTCTCTTAAAAACAATTTAAGAACTAAACCGATAAGATAAATTCTTAAAAATTCAATCTAAAGCCACAACTTCTCAACATTATCATGCATTTGAGTGTACTGAGCATAAGACATTAATCAAGATATATCTGTCGGATTTCTATTTCATTAGAAATTCTTTTATGTTGCATTTACAATTTTTATTTAATTTGTGTGAGGCAAAGAAATCATGTAAGGATTCACAAGTCTCTACAAGACTGTTTGAGAGGTTTCCACCTAATTTATGACATTGAAGTTTGCAGTGGTCTGTTAATGGTAACTCATATTTCAGATGCACTCACCTGGTACAAGGCACTGAATTTTCCTGTTTCCCAGTTGCTTGAACCATAGATAACTTACAATGTTTATTCTGCAAAATGCTGAAAGAATATCAGAGAAAGATGGGATAAAAGGAAAGAAATGCAGAGGGGGACTACTTAGGGAGGGAAAGAGAGTAAAATAATTTTTTCATAATGAAAAATGTCTCATATTTTCTAGGTCAAAACTGCTACTATTGCTACAGAGAGGAATGGAAAACCAGAAAACAATTCCATGAACATTAATGCTTCCATTTATGATGAGATTCAGCAGGAAATGAAGAGAGCTAAGGTCTCCCAAGCACTGTTTGCGAAGGTTGCGGCAACCAAAAGCCAGGTAAAACTCTCAGGGCTCAAAGAGCTCCAAGTCCTGTGCAATTATTCCCCCAGATCAGTTTCTGTGTGAGTTAAAATGGGTAGCTGGGTTAGTGTATCAGCCCAGTACAACAACTCAGAGCTGCTTGCTGAGTCTGGAAGTAATCTCTGGTTTCCCTGGACCAGGCAGGGTAGAGAAGCAGCTTCCTGAGAGCTCTCACTCCCTTTTACCCATCAGCTAGACACCTTCCCTGTGTGCCCACGGGTCTTGGTGAGGCTCACAAGGGTTCATCAGTTCTTAGCTGGTGTGGATGTGACAAAAGCACGAGGCTTTGGTATTTTGCAATTAGATGTGCTACGATGAGGAATGCTGGGGTGCTGGTTTTTGCAAAAAAATATTTAGTCAGACCCTGGTGAGACTGTGCATGAGTGGTGGACTGTTAAAAAAAAAAAAAAAAAAAAAAAAAAAAAGACGACCCCAAAAAATTACAGTTGTACAAGTAATAGCTGAGAAAAAAAGCATACTTTGGTGAAACACAGTGTCTGCTTGGTTACCTGCTTGTGTGCGTACATATGTGTTGCCTATTCAGTTTTAAGTCTTTGTTTTGTGGTTTCCTATTCTGTTTTCTTTAACTGAAGATTTTCTGTCAAGTTTAGCGGCAGGAGGGAAATCAGCAGCCACTTGTTGGGTGCGATTATCATAAATGACATGTGTTCTGAGAAAGATCACTGGAGTATGCGAAAGCATTGATTTAAGTGAGAATGTACTCAAGAGGTAAAGGGAAAACATATAAAAAATGGGAAAGACTGTGGTTATATAAATGCTTGAAAGAAATCCAAAGCACCAATGGTTAAAATGTTGAATTTTCATATTAGATTAAGTGTTAAATCTACTTAATCACTACTTCTTTACTTTTCTAAAATTACTTCATAGAAAATTCAGCATCTTCCAAGGAAAGCTAGTGAATCTCAGACCAGTGTTTCTTGGGCGGTCAGCATTTTAGTACTGGTTTTCTTTTTAATAGGCTTTAACTTTTGACTCCTCTGCTGTTCACATTTTGGAGTTTACTTCATTGTACAGAAAGGATGTTTTCTCTTAAGTTATATGGTGTAAGGAGAATTTAAAGGGATATTTTGGAAATGTTGTATCAAAATGATTAAACTCAAGCTGTGGACTGTAAAAATTATAGCTTTATAGGCCACATGCCTGCCTACCCTTCAATCACTGTCAAAGTGATAATTTCAACAATAATATGTTTCTTTTATTGTGGGATTCTAAACACCAAGTGCTGTTTAAACATTAAACTGAATTGTTTATGTTAGTGCTGTACTCAGTGTGTCATACATCAGGCCACTATAATCTCCCATGGAATGTAAAAATTCTGTCATGAATCATGGCTTGTATATCGGAAATTACTGTAATTTTGATTGGAAATTACAGAGCTCTTGAAATGTTTCTAATTATGATAGAACGTTACAGCAGCTTCCAACCTGTGTGCTCCTCAGATGTCTTTATTTACATGTCAAAACTTGGTGTTAGAGAACTGTCCATTTTTCTGCACTTTCCCCTTTCCACTGCAGTCTTCTGTAAAACTAAGGTATGAAGCCAGTCTATCAGCCCACATAATTTTGTTCTGACCTGATTTGTGTGATAGTATATTTATTTCAGTGCAAAGCCTTAAAATTTCTAGGTGGGTCAACTCTTCCAGTGCTGCCTTTCAAAGGGACAGGTAATCAAAATGAAGCCTGAAAGCTTTCAGAGGATGCAGTGTGGGTTTATTTGAGCACAGGTATAAAATCTAGCTTCTTGTACAAACCTTGCTACTAAGTACAGAAAACAACACCAAACACATAGTTCTTTTCCATTTTACTCTGGTGATTATACCTGTGTTCTCAGGGGTTATTTTTCTCCCCAGTTTCAGCAATGCAATGTTAATTTATGTGTCTAGCAAGCTTGCAGGTCTGTAGTTAGATAAAGTGTCATTTGTACAAGAAAGCTGCTTTGCAGAACTAACCTCCTAGGTAGACTAGGATGTGTTGGGTCCTCTCAAACTAGCTGACTGCTAGTAACCAATTAATAATCTTTAAATATGTAGCACTGCCACATATATTAAAGAAGGTACATGTGATGTAAAAGATTCTTCATTGGAGCTCTTCAGTGGTACAAGTTAACATTTCTCGGGGCAAAAAAGTCTCCCTTGCACAAAAAAGAGGCTTGTTCAAATATATTCTCTAAGAGAACCTCTCTTGAGAGATCTCTTACTGATTTTTTTTTTTTTTTTAATTTGGAGACATTGGTTATGTACTAAGAACTGGAAATCCTGAGGTAACCCAAGTTACAGTGAAAAGTCTGAAGGACACATATTAGAAAATGATGTGTTGATTAACAGTTTTGTTTTTAAAAATCACTGAAACTGAACATTGCCGGTTCTATCTTATTTTGGATATAAAAGCTTGATTAATTTCTGAGTGCAGTCTGAGTTGTGGTGTAAAACCATATGTGGCCTAAACCAGCTCTGCAAGGGGATAAAGGTAGTTGTTTGCTGGAAGGTCTTGCCTTTTTTTTTTTTTTTTTTTTTTTTTCATTTTTTTTTTTTTTTTTTTTTTTCTTTTTTTTTTTTCCCCCCCGTAATAAACTGATTTGGGGCAACATTAGATTGGATATCTAGGCAGCCAGTATCTGCAAGGTGGCTGGGCTTGCCTGAGCCAGGAGACTGCAGCTAATATTCTGCTGACTAGAGCACTTTGCACAGAATTGCTATTAAATGATGCACTACAGGAGTTTCTATTTGGGTAACGCCAAGGTAAAAAACAAGCATCTTCCCTTGCACTGTGTTAGTGCCTTTGGCAAGAGTGGAACAGGAAATCCTGGGATAATCACTTCATTACAGTGAAAAGACTGGAGGAAACATATTAGAAAATAATGTGTTAACTAACCGTTTTATTTTTCAATCCTCCTGAGTTATGGAGGACCAACCACATGTGCACCTGATGCTCAACAAAGCAGCCGGGTGCTGGAGCATGGTGTGGCAGAGGTCGTGGGATCAGGCAGAGGTTACAGGGCTGTTAGAGAGATCACGTGTTGACTCAGGTGAGGGATGATTTGCATGCTTGAAGTTTTACGGTGCACTTTGCTGGCAGCTTGTTGGCTTTCCCAAAGGAAAGGGCCTATCTGGTACATGAGTTTGAATGGGTTTGGGGACACAGCTAGGACATTACTTCAAATGTTGAATTCTTTTCCCATACATAATGCATGCATTCAGTATACTTTTTAAGCTTCTATGTTTTTTAAGGATCAATATATTATCTACAGGATAAATTAAAAATCTGTTAAATTCAAAATATATTCTTTAAAAGTCAATATGGTTATACTGAGGAGCTAAGGAAGATATTATAATTCAAATTTCTGGAATATATCATATCTTTGGGAAGTTTTAGAAATTTAATTGGCAAAGCACCTAATGTCCATGTTTAAAATCTTGTGGTTTTATTTTAGGTTGTCTGTCTAATAGGCCTGCATGGGAGTTTTGTTAGATTACGTTGAAAAGAGAGCTTTGCAAAAATATACACAAAAAGAAGACAGAAAGGTTTACCAAGTGTTTTGTCTCTTCTCACAGGCTGTTGGTTATTAATGGTAGAGTGACAATGCCAACAGTATTATTTGCTAAATTTTAATGAGCACACCTGAATAACTCTAAATTAAAAGAACCCACATATAAAATTGTGTGGCATACGTTACTTTTACAATTTCATCATATTGGGTTTTTTATTAAATTTATAACCTGAAAGTCTGATTTGAGTAATTATGGAAGCACATTCTTAATTTAGTTATTTAAAAAAATTTTTTTAAAAAAAAGGTTGATTTGTGTAATGATCATTAAGGCATCATGGTTCAGTAACTGTGCAGTGGTTACAATGTTCTCATGTGGGAGCCAGGGATGAGTTTTTCTTGACAGTGACAGATGCTGAAATCTAATTTTATTCCATAAAAACAGATAAACAAGTAAACAAAACCCCCAGACCTACGAGCCCTCAGAGATAAGGCAGGTAGAGACTTGTAGCATTTCTGTATGTTTGCTCTGTTTTGAGAAGTTAGATTTATGTTATGGATTATCCTGAAAAGCTGTGACTTGCACGTGCTAGTATGAAGCAGGGAAGAAAGCAATGCTTTGTTGAAAATCAGGTTAAATTACTAAAGCTTTCTTAAATTTAGGAAATTAAAGTTTGCAAAAACTGAAGTAATATCAAGCTCTGTACCTCAGAGTCCCATGCGCTACAGTTTAAGGCTGCTGGCCTGCATTATTTACCTAAAGAAGTTTAATTTGTGGTAAAATAAATGGGTTAAATCAGTGCTCTTCTGCAGCATCAATCCTGCCAATGGCTCTTTATGACCCCATAGGTGCCGAATGCCATCCCCTCTCACCGAATGAAAATGCCTGTATATGGAAGGTGAGACACTTGATTCTCACAGAATCATGCTTTGATTTTAAAATAAATCTGATGGAGTACTACCCGTACTCCAGAAACCTCATCTAATGATGTAGAGTTCTGACCTGTTACGTCTGAGCTGTTGTGTTGCCCAGTTTCCTGTCCTTCCGTCCCTGTCTTTCGTTTTGTTTAGTAGTAGTTTCACATACAAAGTGTGGAGGTAAAATCATGGGTTTCAGACTGTGCTAGAGACTCCGTCCTGAGCCATCAGGCAAATATTTTATACAGTGCTATTTAATTAGAAGCATTTGACTTTGTCTTTGTACGCACCCGGAGTGTTCTCCTCCAGAAGGTTGCGTGAGGAGATCCGATGGGTAGGCACCAGGCAGAGCATCTAGCACTCATGAGTAGATGGGAAGGAGTTAAATGGGAAGGAAATGCTAAACATTGGCACTAAAAATGCTTTTGGCATGCAAATACCATGCTTTTCCTGACATAAATATTTTCAGAATAGGCCATTAGAGTTCAGGTATATAAAACCCTGCTTTTACTGGAAATTTTAATGTTGTAGTAAACCTAGAGATTTATAGTGAAAAATTGATGTCTGTTATCTCACTTTTATCTTTTCAACCAGCAGTTTTATAAATGCTATATCTTTGATCTGGCTTTCTCCATCTAGAGACTAAGCTATATACTCTAATAGGAAAGTCATTTTTAAACAGCTTCCCACACTGAACAAGCACGGTATTGTGGATCTGGCACAGAGATGTAACATGCCATTACCACAGATATAGAACAATCTATTCAACTATTTTCCAGCTGGAGGAAAAGTAACCTTTTTATCACCAAGAGTAACCCTCTGGTAACAATGTGGCTTTAGGAGGGGATCTTGAAATTAATTTCCAAAGCTGTTTCCTCAGGGCACTGCACCTCAGGCTGCCCAGAGGGGTGCAACCTGCAGGGTAGGAGGGGGTTCGGTCCTTCGCCCATCACCCTGCTCTCAGTCAAGTTCTCTCCTGCCTTTGTCTCCCTCAGAGCAGCTGAGTCACTTCCTGGTTTTAAATCTTGGCTTAAAAACCTTCTTCCCCCCATCCCCCCCCAACCTCAGTGTACAATGGATTCTCTGTGGAGCAGGGAGGGATGCTGCACAGAGAGACGCGAGGTGGAAACACAATGTACTCTGAGGTCTGCTGTTTCCCAGGTCCACCTGGAAATAAACCCCTCGCCCTGGTGCGAAGGCTAGAATACAGTAGTTAGAAAACATTAGCTGCAAAAACACACAACAGCAATCTATATATTTTTATTATTTTTAATGCTATTTTCCTCCTCCCTCATTGCCTGGGGGTGATTGCTCTGGCAGTTGAAGAGGTGCCATGAGCAGCAGGATTCAGGGTGGGATCGTGTGTCACCGGGGATGCAAGAGGAAGAGTGTGAACTGAGAAAGCAAGATGGGCTTTTGAATGCGATCAAGAATTGCCCCATAAAACGGCATGTCATTCAGTGAAACTGTGAAACTTGGCAGATAGAGCTGATTTGTTTCTTTCACAAAATATCAGGTTACAGAGTCGTAGTGTGTTCTGTCTTGCCCAGGTCGGAGGAAAAAAGATTTTCAGGTTTCTGGTGGGGGAAAAAATGAATGTTCCGTGTCCTTCCTTTGCCCCATGTCTTAGTCTCTTTTACATCTCCTCTCAGAAATAATGGTTATTATATATAATCAGGAAAATTCCTTAGCTTTTTTTAAAAAAAATTATTACTCAGAAAGAAGGTAGAAAAATTGAGTTTAGTTGATTCTCTTCTCTCTTAATCATGGTAGACCTAAGAAAAGGCTGGCATTGATCCTGACTATATCCCACATTATTGATATGGCTTTTGTGGAGTGGCTTGACTTCAGTGAGCCTTGGGTTCCCCCTAATAAAGAATAGGCAGTAGCTTCATGAATCAACAAAGATGCACTGAAGAGAAACCACCTGAAAATCTTCAAGGTGGTTCGTATCAGCATGCAATTGCCCACATAAATCTACATAGAGGAGGGAAAAAAGGCATTAAAACCTGAAATAAGAAAACAGGAAATAAGAAAAAAGAATTCGGTACAGAACAGAAAATACTTAACTGGTAAGAGGATTATATTGACCTCTTCAAACCTCTCCTTGGAATCAGGTCGCCCTTTCAACATGTAACTCAGAAGCTAGATTTGTTGACACACCGATGAAAAAGTGTGCTTCCTGAGCACGCTTTACATGTGGGGTCACATTGGCTGAGGCTGGAGGTTCCCAGCCAGGCAGGTGGCAGCAGGAGCTGTTCAAATGCTGCCGTTTAAAGGACTGGTAACAGCTTCAGGAGACTGAGTGTATTTGAGCCCTGAGGAGAGCTTCCCTGGAGGGATGTGGTGCACACCTGCCTTGCTCTGGTTAGGAGTTAATGCTTAACGCTCTCGTGGCCACAGCCTGTGGCGCATCCCTGGGAGGCCCTGGGAACGCTGAGTGCCTGGCAGGATGCGGCCCACAGGTGTCCAGAAACAGCAGAGTGGGGGGTTTTGGTTGGATGGTTTTTGTCTGGTGGAAAGAGCATAAATGAGTGAGAGAAGCTTGGAGAAGTACAAGTTTAAGTCATTAAATGTACAAATGAAAAGAGAGAGCCAAGAAGAGAAAGCTCTTTACAAAATACAAAATTATGTTAAAGCAGCAAGACGGCACAACATAAGGAATGTTTGGTACATGTTATTGAAACTGAAAAATCAGAGTATGGAATGAATTATAATTTAGCACAATCCATAATTTTACAGTTTTCATTTTGAATTATTTATCTTATATAATTTGATTAAAGAAAAAAACTGGCTGACAAGAGCTCTAACATCTCTGCATGTCTTAATGTCAAATGAAAAAACTCCATATTATAACTTCACCATTTTAAATTTTTTATTTGTATTGTTTCTATATAGCTCCCTTTTATTTTTAAAGCATATTTCAGCTACACATTGTGTACACGCGATTCCATAACCCATCAGGCTTCAGTGTTGCCTCAGTACCTCTGATTCAGTAAATCAGATCATAGGCAGCATGCTGTCATATAATAAGGTGTCTGATCCTTATTACCAGTTTGTTGATGCACAGACTCCTTCAAATTGACCATTGCAACACATGGTTTCCCCTGAAACTAGCTGTGATAATTAGCGTGGCTCTAATGAGACAGAATGTCACTGATCTTGTGCTGAACTGTCGAGTATCGACGCTACGGATGGGAACTGTCAAAGCTTGCCATCTGTGACAGAGCTTGGCATATTCCATTTGCAAGGTAGAGCATGCTCAATAGACTGTTTTTAAACAAATGGTCCATTTCTTGATTAGGGCTCTGTGTTACTGTGGAAGACTTTATATCATAGTTAAACTTTTTGCTGTTTTCTCCCATTTTCTTCTGCTGGGGTAAGCTCGTTAGGAAATGAAAACACTACTAGTTCTCAATCCAGTCCTTCAGTCTTCTGTTAGACTTTTGGGGAGAGGTGGGGAGGAGCTGATCACATATTTATTCTTCTTCCTTTCCCCAGTTATCTTAATGTATTTCTTCTAGGGCTTGCACTCCTACAAACCTTTTATCTGATTTTTTTAAGCATTGAGGGGTAGGGATGGCATAGCTTTGAAAAATAGAGGAACAAAAATTAAAAATTCTCAGGTGATGTGCAGCAGGAGTATGTGCACCTGGGATGAAAGACTGAACTGGTCAGGAGAATCAGGCACCCAGGCTCCCGGGACTGGCCCTGCAAAATGCCGTGCAAAAAGTCTAGCGCTGCTTATCATTCCAAAATATGCTTTGTTGCTTTTTATTTCCTCCTTCTCTGGCAGACCACACAGGGCTTGTTCTGAAGAACATTTTCACTAATCTGATCAGGCAGCCAAATACGCCGGGAAAACTGCTTTAATGATCCCACTAATTACCTCAAGTCAATATGAACTGTATTATTAGACTGAGGGAAAATATTCCATTAGGTCTCCCCCTTGGGAGTTTCTCCGCTTTGTGATGTCACCGAAGCCTTCGCCCTCTCGCTTGTAATTAATTTTATTTACACACGCAGGCACGCACAAGGTCACACCTGCACAACCGGAGCTGGCCAGGGAGCTAGTGGCACTCAGGCTTAATCAGATCTGTCATAATTACCATTCTGCATGTTTCTGACACACGCTGTGAAATATTTCAATTTAACTGCCGCTACCAGCACAACCAGATGTAGTGTGAGTGTGGCTGCATTGGAAATATTATTCCTCAGGATAAACTCTCTCCTCCTCCTTTTTCCTCCCACCCCCTCTCCCTTTTACAGCTAATGTGGCACAGAAGCTGATGTATCCTGTAAATCTTGAATGCAGTGCTAGATTGATAACAGCAGATTAGACAGTTTAACCACAAACAGCTTGTTCATTTTTCACAAATGAAAACCACATGTGGTGTAACTAAAATTTCAGGCTTTTTTTTTTTTTTCCCCCTCCTCTTTGGTTGTTGTTTCCTTTTGTGTGTGTGCGTGTGTGTTAAGGTCTGCCTTTAGCTGTAAAGGGGTGAAATAGAAGAGTAAACATACAGAGGGAAGAGACACTGCTGTCTTTGGAGATTATTTCTCCCTGACCTTTATTAAAAACCTCCCCTGTTTTGGCAAAGAAATCAGATACTGCACAGGGGTTTATCACTCACTCTGAGACTTTCTAATCTCTGGGGTTTATTCCCATTTAGTAAAGAAGTCATCCTACTGTGCTGGTTTTCAAAATAACATGCCAGCAAACACCTTGCTTTAACAAGAGCTTCTAACCAAAAAAATGTAGTCTTACTGCTACCTAAATTTAGCAGAAATAAAATTTTCTGCCAAAGTTTTTCACCATGGGTTTTGTCTCTTTGCTAACCCTTCCCTGTATCTCTTCCTTTGGGGAAAAAATTCTTTATAAAAAATAATTCTCAAAGTGTTTAAAAATCTGGCCAAATGAAAGATTGATTCATTTTTTTATTAAAATATTCCCATATTTCTTTTGAAAACCGATCATGAAAAATTAAATATTTTCTTATGAAAACACTTTTTAGGAAACTAGAAATTTCTGTAAATTGTTTTGCTTTTTTTCATAAATCCATTTTTTCAGATAAATTGTTCAGCTTTCCCTAATTAAACAGCCATCAGTACTTAGGTGTTTTTTAAGCCATCTACTCTTTAGTAGATCACAGTTGGCTAGTTTTCCAACACAGAGAAAAAATTATGCTATTTTGATAGAAAGTTTTAATTATAAGACTCCAAAACAATTTTTACATCAAGGAAAAAAAAAGTAAGTGTGCAGAATGGAACTGAGCAGATTCTCCGAAAGCTGCTCCAGGTATTGTCAGGTGGCAGGAGTGGTGCAATGTATTGGATAGAAATTCATCAGATCTAATCTGTAATAAGGCTTCCAGGAGGGGTTTTAAAAAAAAAGTAGCTTTAGTAAGAGGTTGTTTTATCCTTTGGCAGTGATTTGTGACGCAGTGGCAATAGTGAAAGTGTAAGAGTCAGGGAGCCAAGACTCAGTGTTCGAAGTCAGTCATAAGAAGGTGAATACAACAGGTTTTGAAAGCCACTGATGGTGCCGTTTGTAGCAGGAAATTTGGCTATGCAGATGGCCCCCCAGGCTGCTGCAGACAGGGTTAAAGACCCCTGCTCATACGAGTTGGCCAGCAGCTACTGACTGCATTACTGGCTGCGTTACTAGTTCCCCAGAGCTGAGTTGCTCGGTGCAGGTGTGCCATCAGTGTCCCTCACTGCATGGCAGTGCCATCTCTGTTAGTGACTCCCCCAGGATCCATGCAGGCCCCAAAAAAAGTGAAAATCTTATTCTGGAGTTGCAGCCAAAGCCCTGGAAGTGCTGTGGCTGCAGATATCGCAAAAATAAGTCTGAAGTAAGGTGAAGAGGAAGACAGGAAAGGCTCATATTGGATGAAGCAACACTGAGATGAACTGTCAAGATTCTTGCAAAGATTTGGAAATACAGCACTCATTCCTCCAGAAAGCTATTCAAAAAATGTCATGCAGTTGGGAAGCACTGGATTGCCTAAAGAAGAGAGTATGGCACCCTCTCCCACTTCCTCTGAGTCTTTTATTTTTAGTTTTTCTTTCTGAGGTAGGGGTGTTCTGGTTCTTGCACTCCAGATGTGTGAATCAGCTCTTCCCCAGGCAGCACCTGCTGTCTGCCTGACAAGAGGTGCTGTTTCTGGCAGGATGGATTTTCTTAATCTCTCTTCCTGCTTTCTATACCCTCTATGTTTTGTTTTAATCTCACCACCTTCTCTTATTCCTCTCAGTATGGCTCTTCTCTTAGTTCTCCTTGGACTTTTCCCACCCCTTCCTGCCCCTTAAACACCCTCACCACCCGCTCTTGCTCCATCTGCCTCTTTATCCTGTCCCATCCCTGTCCCCTCCTGCTGGAATCCCACCCCAGGCACATCCCTGCACAGGTCATGATTTTGTATACATATTCCTTTGTGTGTGGGGCACAGTGTGGGCACTCCATGCTCTTGTCCTTTGCTGGACTGGTTACCAGCGCTGCTGGCTTTGGGGGTGAAGCATTGTTCCTTTCTCTGTGTGGATTTAGGCAGGAAAAGACCCTTACTCTTGATTTCTCAGGTTGCTTGTGCCTTCTGTGAGCAGATCACTGATTCAGGAGGCTTTTGAAGATTGAGTATATCAGTGGTTTAACTATTAATAAAAAGGGGAAAAGTTTAAGTGAGCTGCATGAAAGTTAACTAGGGGCATACAAGAAAACAAAGCTGTGGTGGCAGAGGCAAGGAGGAGGCTGAGGAGTTAGCGAGCAGCCTGTGGTTCCCGGCTGTGTGGGAAGCAGGGTACCAAGTAAACAGCACAGAAAACAAAAGCAAGCTCAACCCGTAACTAAACAGGAAATGACAGGGTAGAATTTCTGCTGAAAAACCGAGAGCTGCTAAATATGTAACTGCAAAGAATAAAGGCATCTTGTGCAAACACAAATATACAGTAACGGTCCGAGAAGAAACAAACTCCAATTTTTTAAAGGAGCGACCAGTTACAAATCAGGTGAAGGGCTGCTGGGCAAAGGCAGGAGTAAGAAATAACAGATGTGTGTTTTTTCCCTTGATGTTAAACTGCGTAATTCAAAACACATTACACCCTGAAAGAATGTTGCAGAATTTCTAGATGCAAAGTGAGAAAGGAGATGTTATTTTTTTCCAGATAAATGTTTATTTTGCTGTTCCTGGTAATTTCTCTTTGCATCCATTTTTTTATTTTCTTCAAATTTAACCTCTAAGTTAAACTTCAGATTTTTGGTTACGCATTAGCCCAAACTGTTGGCATCTACTGAATAGGCTAGAGCAGGCATGCAGCTAGCTAAGTGGGGAAAATTCCAATTTGCAAATATTTATCTAATTTCAAACCTGCCAGATTCTATCTGAAAGTGCATTGTTATTCGGGGGGCATCTCATTTTTATTCCTGTGCCATGTTACGTTCCCTTACTTCAGGATGGAATTATAGAAGCATATAAATACAGTTTCCAGAATCTTTGTAAAGCAAAGTTGTTTGGACTGAGAACTCTGTAGAACAACTCTGAAATTTTGGACCGCAGCTTAGCAAGATTTGCAAACATATCAGTTAATATCTGTAGGTTTACTCAGGTGACTGGTTATTTTGCTGAGCCTGCTGCTTAGCATCTTTAGTACCTACAGCATGCAAGAGAAAGTTCTACTGATGCAGGAACTTTCCACTCTTCATGTAAGACCAGTTATTAAATATATATATATATATAAAGGTATGAAGGGCTTAAATTAGTTTCTTGATATTTTTTGCTTTAACAGAGCCAGTTTGCTTCACCTCTGATAAATCATTTGCTACTCCTATTTTATATAAGGAGAGAGTCTAAAAGGATTGATCTTTTTCACCTGAGGAACAGGATGGGCAGGATCAGGGCAGGAAGACGTGTGCTGCTCCGTGCAGCCCCTGACTTAAGGGCAGAAGGTACTGCCAAAACTGCTATCTGGAAATACAGCTGGGACTGGGACTCAGCTGGGCTGGCACTCTTCTTGGCCAGCGAGGAAAACTGTAACACTAAGAATTGCTCTCTCGAGGAACTTTTCCCTTGTGGCTGTTCTTGACCTCATCCTGACGGCAAACTACCTGGAAGCATTCTTTGTTGGTTCCCACCCAGGAGAGAGAAAGCTGATCTCTCCAGCTTCCCTTTTGATCCAGATTTCCTATTGTTTTAAGTTTCTGCCGCAAGCAATTGTGTTCCAAGTAAGGATATTTTAGCTTTCTGAGGATTTCGCTGCCTTTCTTTTTTCCGTGGGTGAGATACATGCTTCTGGCTGCTCCCGTCTCATTTGCTGGGAGGCATCAAACTCTCACAGGTGTGAATTTTAAAGATTTTTTTTTTTTTTAATCTGCTTTGAGATAATGAACATCATTAATTTTTCTGACTGTTTCTGTGGTTAACAAAATCTGGAGGAAAGTCAGAGAAAATTTTCTTTTCAATTTCCTTGAGACTCCCCTCACCCTTGGCTGTATCTGGGCATTAAGTGTTCTTCACAGTGAAACTGAGAGCCACAGAATCCAGCTTAACTGCGAGACAAGACATTTTCTCGGAATATTTAAATGACTAAGTCAAATCTATATGAAAGCTTTTAGTTAGGCTGGGAAAATCTGAAGGGATGTCTGAGAATGGATTTGAGCTGTGTATGTTTTGGAATGATGTCACTTGTTGGAATATCTTGTCAGCTGAACTGCATTTACAATGAAGTCCAAATATCTGTAAGCGTGTGATTCCTCAGTGTGTGGTAGATCTTCACCTGATCCAAAATGAATTCTGGAAAGAAAAAAACCATGTGACTAGAAGCCACAAAATTAAATTGCTCCATATGGGATTTTTTTTTTTTTTTTTTTTTTTTTTTTTTTTTTTTTTTTTTTATATCTAACAACATGATGGGTAAACATATAAGTAATTACAAAAGTGACACTTTGACCCAATGGCTCTTTTACTGGAGGTCTTTACCCCCAAAGCAAATGTTAAATCTCTTTAAGCAATGTAATAATAAACATTTGCTGTTCACTGTAAATTGGTAGTAGTAAAAAAGATTTTTAAAATTGCCAGGCTCTTTCTATTAAAGACTCTAACTAAACTGCAGATATAGCTGCCATACAAAATTGATTGCATGTTTAAGAATAAATAAATGTGGGCTGTTAAGGGTCGTGGCTGAATTTAGGGTTGTATTTACTTTCAAGGGACACATTGATATTGCAGTGAAATCAGTACTTCTTTCTGCTTAAATAAAAGATAAAGGGTTATATATTATAAGTCACCCTCTGTGAAACCCACTGACCCATTTTATATGACTGTACTATAAAAAGTAATGTACCAGACTAAAACTGGCTTATTTAATAATTAGCAGGTGCTTTTTTTTTTTTTTTTTTTTTTAGGTTTTTTATTATTGTTAAGTCCATTTTTTTCAGATATTCTCTCACAGTTACAATGCCAATTGAATCAAGTGTGAAAGAGGAAGGATCTGGAGTAGAGGAAGGCAGGGTAAAGCTTCACCCATTATTTTTTGCATCAATTGCTTTTTTCTCTTTTTCACGCATGTATGTAGTTGCATTTTATAGAAGATTTTCAAAGGTATATATATTGTGGTTTTGATGAGGGATTGTGCCTAACTATCATTGCTAGGTAATTGAAAGCAATGCTGTAAAAAAATGCATTTGAACAGGGGAATGAAAAGGTGAAGGAAGCTCAGAGCACGGAAACCAAGCTTGGGAGAAGCCCTTCATTTCGGTTATTGAATTTCCTCTGTACTCAGCTAAAAAGTAATGATATTTATGTTTTCAGTCAGGTTTAGAGTTACAGGTTAGTTTTTTTCTATCCATGAGCTGGTGGTATCTTCAGTGCTCATACACATGGGACACACAGACCAGTTTTGATCCAGCCTCAGACCTTAATCTAACTAGGTTTTTGCAAGCACTGGCTTTTGGCCATTCACCATGGCTCCGTGTAGAAACAGAATTGTGGTACGACAGACAAGGCTGTGGGAACAGCTCAACAGTTCTCCACGTCATTTGGCTTCTGTACTTGTTGGATGCTTGTCATTGAATTTTAGAGGTTGCTTTAGCATGTCTCCCCTTTCCTATTTATTTGTTTGGATGCATACAAGAATAGAAATATGTATTTAACTTTGAAATGCTGCAGCTAGGGAGAAGAAAAGACAGAGGGATGAAGAGAATTTAGGAATCCTTTTCCCCTAAAATATGACTGAAAATTTACCACTGCTAAGTATTTGGTTGTTTGTTTTTCACTACACAGATGAAAGGTGGAGGTACCATGCAGATAGATGGTGCAGCTGAGTAACAGGTTGGATAAGAAGTTTAAGTAATGGCATAATCTGTCTGAGTATTCTTCAGAGGAAGTTTTTTTTCTGCCAGTGAGGTTTACCTTCTGAAAAGCCCTATGAGGTTGTGGGGTTTTCAGTTTCAAATCTCATCTATGATGATGGTAGATACAGATTTACTTAAAATCCACATCTGGCTTCCCTTTTCAATGTTCTCATAATGGAAGCTAGAATATCTGGAGATAAAGGACAGATTCGGGTTTCAAACTTTCTCTGATTTAGGACAATGCTCAAAGGCAAGGCCTGAAACTTAAGGCTGATTAGTGTAAATAAAATACTAATGCAACCATTTTTCTGGGGACATTTATTATCACTTTAGGCCATGTGTCAAGAAGAGAGTTCATATTCTGGTATGTCTACTCATCTTCTGGAACCAACTGAAAATGAGCTTTTGCTTCCTAAGTTCAAGATGCACAATTTTCTTGGAAAAATAAGGAAATCCCAAAGTATTGAATATTCACTGCAGTTTTAAAAATTAGTTAGAACTGTATGCCTCGCAGAAGGAAGTCAGTGCTTAAAATTTCCTTCAAAAAATAAGCTAAAATGTTTTGGTCAGTATCAAAAATTGGTAAGTCCAGTAGATTATTAGTTTTCACAGATTTTTATAAAAATACCCTGTGGCCTTTCTTTTAATAGACTTCAGTTCTTCTGTGAAGCACTTAGGTCTATTCAGCTTTGCATAGAAACTACCTAGGACACTTTATGTATTTTAGGAAAGATAAACCTGCAGTCAGAACAAATTTTCCTGCAGCAGGAACTTCCAGAATAACATCTAAGGGTAAAAAGGACTACTCTTGTCATCTAGGCTTGTTCCCACATCTGAACCCACAGGTATTTCACACAAAAAGAAGTCAGATTTAAGGGATCTTAGTATGAAAATGAATTTTGAATTAAATGCTCTGTTCTTACCCTGCAGCGGGTGTTCCTTGTTTTCCCTGTTCTATTTTTTTCAGATAATGTAAATGTAACACAAACAACATTTCCCAGAGAAATTAAAGCAGTGTCTATTGTTACCTTATGGTCATACTTGCTTGTGCTGTAAGTGACATTTGCTTATTTTTGCTTCTCAATGCCATATACATGAGTTTGCTGGTTCAGGACTCCTGAATTTTTGATCCTGTTCAACACTGTGAGAAATCTCAGTTGAAGGGTTTAATGCATTTTCCAATCAATGTGTAGGGGAAATTTGGCCTTATCAATTTAAATGCTGGAGATCCTTTCATTGCATTATGGAAGAATCTTCTCTAAGCAGAGATTATTCTTAAGAACTTCATAACATTTAAAGGTTAATATGTTAGGTAAAGAACAATATCTTAAGACAAACATTTTTATTACAGGACATGAAGGGATAGTTCTGATTAAATTACATGATTATTTGAATGGGAAAGAAGACAAAGTGCATCATTTCTTGCCCTCAACTTTAATGCCTTTAATCAAATAATGACCTTCTGGAAATAGTTAATTTTAAGCATTTGGAAAGATCAATACCACTTTGCCACCAAAAAATGGCCCAGATGATGAAATTTGATGTATTTAAAGTACCATTTCACCCTTTTAACCTAGTAAATAATTTAAAATGCTTTCAGTACTCCTTTGCTACCATTATGTGTCTCGCCCAAAGTATTATGACTTTTCCAAAAGCAACCTATATGTGCAATGTGCAGCTCACAAGTGTAATACTAAAGACTAATACTATATGCATATATGGTAGTGGTTGTGTTGGCCCTTTTTCTTCCCTTGTATATGTGGAATCTGTTGTGTAAAGAAATAGAAGTATCTAAGATGAGTACAGCCCTTTGGAACAATAATGAGATTGTAAAGCAAGTTGGATGGCTTTTGAAGGGGAAAAAAGTCAGTATTTAAAGTTTAGTCCATGAGTTCTTTTCCTTTGTTTTGAATATAAGCTGTCCTGTTAAAGGTGAAGGATTTGGATTGCTCAGACAATTAAGAGTCCATTTTACCAAGTGTAATTTCATATCTGTGTTCTATAAACTGGAGTGCCTTCAGCATTGTAAATAATAAAAAATTGCCCTCTATTAGCATGTTTGTGGGCAGATTAAAAACAGTCTTCATTAGCATAAGTAACACTTACATATTCTTTTAAAAGTAGAAAATTATTTGTTGAATGATAAATTGCTAGCTTTCTAGTTAGTTGCTGAAAATGTGCTCATTCAAAATGCCTACTTTAGTTTAGTCTACAATACTCAATTTTTTTTTTTTTGTTAGAAGTACTGTTAATGGATTGTGTACTTAGTCTTTGTTCACGGTGGATGCTGAAATGCAATTCACATTTTCTGCTAAAGTGTTGGTATCAAATACCTCCCTATTTAGATTTATTTCTTTTAACACTATATATTTTTATTATATTATATGCCCCAGAGAATGATACAAAATAATCTTAAATATACTATAACAAAAAAAAAAATCCGAACATGTCCTAGCATTGATACTCTAAAATGTTTTCCCTTCTTAAATTTAAGCTACAGCCTTTCTAAAAAATGCTGAAGTCATTGTTATTCTGTAAGAAATATTCATCATTTGGCAAATTATTATCACTGTAATAAATTGACCAAACAAGTTCAATTGCTTCACCTTGTAGCTTTCCCTTCTCAGACTAGACGGGTGTGTTGCTGATTTGGAAAGCTTTGGCCAGAGAACATTTTTCATGACTGTAATATTATCCTCTTTGATGTAATTAGGGTAGGTATTTAGACTTTAGGTGTACATTTTTTTTTTCCCTTCAATAAAAAAGAATAGAAGAATATTTTATTAGAAACTCTGTGTGAAAGAGCAGAAGATTTTATTTAAGCACAGCAGAGGTCTACCTATAAAGAATAGAATTTGGATATATAGATAAAATGCATAGATGCTTTCTTTAAAATAAGCATGCTCATGGGCATTGCAGAGCCTAAGTTTTGGCAGTTATCCTCTTTGCGCTTTTCCTGCAATAGTTTGGCAGTTCAGCTTTCACAGGTTTTTTCCTCTAATGTCTTGTGTTTCTTTACTAAATCCCTATCAGAAAACCAGACAGAAGACTCTTATTTATTTTAAATATCTTAGGTTTAGCATCTTTTTTTTTTTTCACCATTTTCTTGCTTACTGTAGCAAGACCTTTGCAGATGGTACTTGGTTACTTGAAAGTGCATTAACAGTATTTTCTTTGTAGCAGATGGATTTAAGACTTTTAGTTCCCAATAAATGTAGGTTTACAATACATAACTTTACAGGATTTGTGTTGTATATAACAGGTTTGAACATATTATCTCAGAATTCATCTGCATGGCATTTTCAGCTTATCCAGGGCCCATGCCAGTATTTTAAGTAATAGGGAGAGCATAGTGATTGATAGCAGCTAAAGGCGTGATTTTGAATAGAAACAAAGGTTTTAGAACAGAAGGTGTCAAATTAAACTTTGTCAGTTTGAAAAGTAGTAACATCCTGAAAGTTCTCCAAACATATTTACATGTGGCTAATGTTTATATTTTGCTTTGTACTCTCTTTATATTCAGTGTAATGTTGCCTGGCAAATTTACTCTGTTTTAAAATCAAGGTTGTTCCCAATGTCATTGCAGAGTTTTTGGGGGGTTTGCCTTTCTGCATAAATGTATCAACTTCATTATATTAATGTTGATTTCTTAACAATGTACTCTATATGCTGTATAAACCAGTTGTGATCTAATCTGATTTATAAATATTTCCTTATTATTTTGTGGTCATTTCCGCTTCCTGTAAAACTAAAAAGACAAGAAAAGAAGGAAGCTAGGCAGAAATTGCTCTAGACTTAAAAAAGCATGAAAGAAGAAAACCCAGCCATGTTACATTCACTTGTAAATTCAATTGCATTATCTGTAGCACTTCATACTTTTTTAGATCAAATGGAAACAAAACTTATAAATTTTACAGAACTTCAAATTAACCATTAGAAAAATCTGGATGATTACTTTTTCTAAATTTTGTAAAAGCATTTCATACTTTCTCATGTAGGTGACTTTTATGAATGAGATTTATTTCATGTACAGAATTCTGAACCGGAAACTAAATTAAACACTTCGATTTTTATTTGTTTGTCTTGAACCAAAACAAAGCATATTGGTGTAAAGTTCTCACTCTCTTAACTAAGTAAGCCCCTACAGCCTCTCTTGCTGTCCATCCACTATCTTTTCTGAGAACATTGGTGAGATCAACTTTCATAAATATGTACAGAAATAAACCATGAAGACCAAAAAATTGTTTCTATCCTTGTAATTATAAAAGAATTCACTTGTTTGTTTCCATGTTTTCTATCAGATATTTTATCAGAGTGTGTCTACTTCTTTAAAAATGTGCCAATTGGAATAGAGACGTTTTGGTAGAACAGTAATCTTTTCTGTGTACCCTGTCAGAAGTATCTGTCTTCATTATCTCAAAATCCCTGAAAGGCTAGTGGAGACATGTTTCAGGTTACGATTCATCAAATAATTTTTGTTAAGGAACTAGAAGTATTATTTCAGTGCAAAAATTGAGAGAAAAATATTGGCAATATGTTAGCTATTAGTAGTTAATAAAAATAAGGTCTGACCTAGTAAATATGAAAACAGAAAAGACAGTAAGGGCAGAAGTTATTTCATAGGGAAATATGTTTAATCAACAGAAAATGTTATTGCCTAGGAATTCTGTTTTTCTACTGGTTATTTTTTAATTATAATGGGTTTCTACTGCATTTTTAAAAACGAACAAACAAACCCTGTGATTCCCATGGTCAGCAGACAAAACATGTGCAGCTTCTAAATGCATGGTGCAATTTCTTTTCCAGCCTGGGTGTATGCCTTGGAGAGGTGTCATAGGTGGAGACAGGTGTCATCTCTTTTTTTTCGGGGTGTTGTTTTTTTTTTTACTTCCACCAAACTGTCTTGATAGACAGCTCTGCTCTTTGTTTCACCACTATTAGAAAGAGAGCAAACACTTTCAATGTGAAGCAGTGCAGATTCCAGACAACCAAAGGACAATTTTTACACTTTGGCATAGGATGGTGGTTTGTGGCCTTTGGGTTCTTTAATTAAGAATTTTGTGGCTACTTTTCAGTTAAAAAACCTAGATTGGTTTCCTTCCCCAAAAAGCTACCTCTGCTTTCTGAGTGCACCACTTTTAACTTACTGCAAGAAATTAATATTTCTGTTGAGCATAATCCAGCACTCAGTTTCCCCATGGATACAAGGTGAGCAGAGAGCCATGACCAACATGATGTTTTTGTTAGGGGCAGGGAGAGCTCACCCTGCTAATACATTCCAGTGAGATTCCAGAGACCCTTGCTACTGTTTTGAAAACATGCCATACAATTCCAGCCAGGACAGGCTGAGTGTTGTTCACTGTGTGTGAAGGCATTTGGCCACATTTCCAAGTCATGTTGCTAAACCCTGGAGCAATACTCAGTATCCCCACTTAGTACATGGTCAAGGAATGGGGGGTGCTCCATCCCTAGGGAGCTCTTCTGCTGCCCTTGCTTTTCCACCTCTGCTCCCTCCCTCGCACGCCTCATGAGCACCTGGCAGATTTTTGGCCCCATTTAAATTTTTGCTTTTCAGCTCTGCTACCACCATGTCTATAACATTTGTCATTTTGATAGTTTCTTGGGGGCATTTTCTTCTGTGTCATTTGTTCAGTTTTCCACTTATATCCAAGCAAATACATTTCAAGTTTTTATACACACCTCACTAAATATTTTCATATACAATATGAATGCATTAACATTATTTGTTTACTTTTGTTCTTCCTGTTGTGGCAATATTTTTACACCGCATTTATTAACTATGTTTATATATAAGCATTTATATTTATTAACTATTAGCTAAAGATATGAGTGTCTTCAAAAAATACATATCTTTATCATATCTATGTGTCTATTGTATCTGTTAGTAAACCAGTCTGGATAAACCATTAATCCACTACTGGTACATACAAAAAGTATCTAAAAGCTTTTGTACATCTATATTATCTGTTGATTCAATAAAATGTCACATTATCTTTCCTACAGCATTAAGAAATAAAACTGCATGGGCCTATTTTTGAAAACAAATCCTTGAAGCTAAAATAAAGGAAATATGCATGTTTTATACATGTAATATTTTGTTCCTAAATTTTAATATATTAGAAAATTTCTGCTGATGCACACTGTCCTAGCTAGAGGGTTTACATTCTTCTTTCACAGCTACCAGTGCACAGTAAAAAAAAAAAAAAAAAAAAAAAAAAATCCTCAATTAAATTTTAAGAAGATGTAAGGAAACATTAAATTTTCCTGATGAACCCATATATCTCTTTCAGAAGCAAATTATCAAGCGCTTCAGTTCTTGCAGGGGATTCTGTAGCCAACTTCATATTATGTATCACAGAGACTCTTAGGCACCTTGCTCTCCTTGATGTGGAAATGTATAAAGGGTGTATCAGAAGCTAGAGCACATCTTCCTTGCCCCTACTCCTAATAATCATGTATGCAAAATTGAGAGGGGTTTTTTCCTGGGTCTGTGAGGACAATCTGGAAACAGTTATATATCACTTGAACTAAATTCACCTGCAGAGAAACCTCTTGTAGCAGAAATTAAGAAGTTATTGCTTGACGGCATCTAGTCATAGGATTCCTCTCTTTTGAAAGGATATTAGGGAGTTCCTCTGCTGCTGTGATTTACGTTAGGCAGCCCTACAGTCAAACAAACAAACAGCAGCACTGTGGTGTGAAACCAAGTGGAAGGTGCTTTCCAAAAATGCCTACGCTTGGTAAGCGTCTGTGAAACGGCTTGGACAGCCCCTCAGTGTATTGGTGTTTGCTTTAAGCTCAGCCTCTGCAGTGAAAGCCCTTTCAATCAGGTGAGAGCATGAGAGAATGCAGTACCTCTAAAGTACACATTTCACCCTCATTTTGCCCCTTGCAGTGTGACAAAAAAAAAAAAAAAAAAAAGAACAAACCTAATGTTCTGCTGGTTTTGTCTTCAAGGGGTGGCTCTGTGAGCTGTTACGTTGGAAAGAAGATCCATCACCAGAGAACAGGACCCTCTGGGAGAATCTCTCCATGATCCGAAGGTTCCTCAGTCTTCCTCAGCCTGAACGCGATGCCATTTATGAACAAGAAAGCAATGCAGTTCATCACCATGGTGACAGGCCTTCCCACATTATCCATGTGCCAGCAGAACAGATTCAGGTTAGTTTACCTTGGCCAATCCCACAGAGTGCTAAGTAAATAAAGCTTTAAACGGAGCAAAGGAAATTAGTGTTTCTTCCCTCCCGGTCAGGCTAAACACAGGTCTCCTGGTGCAAGATAAGAGTGTGCTGCCGTCCACCACCACAGTTCAAAGGAGACCGTGCGACCACCCACAGTTCTTATTTCGGTTCGCTGGTCGTTTGCAAACGTGTGTGGAGGCAGCACAGAGGCAGCTGTGTGCAGGGCAGGGCAAGCCCCGTGCTGGCTGTGCCTGGCCAAAAAGGCACCAGGGCCAAAAGGCAGGGGCGTGTGGCACCGGTTTCAAAGGTCTTCCCAACAGAGCAGGTCTTGTTGTGCTGCTGTTCAAAAACTAAGCAAGAACCCTCAGCAGTGGCAGCTTGTCCTGGGTAGGAGTGAAGGGAAGGGGATTCCTCATCCCACTTTAAACCCCAGTTGAGACTGGGGTGAGTCAATATTTGTTTGTTTTTCCTTCAGAGCCCCTCTCCCACCACCCTTGGGAAAGGAGAGCATAGAGGCGCTTTCCTACCAGGCCTGCTGACCACTGGACCTTGGCTGGGTGCTGCTCCACAGGTGAGCTGGCACAAGGGCACCATGTCAGGGACAGAGAGGAGGGGATGCAAGACTCACACCATGAGGCTTGGAAAAACTGCCCCCTGCTTCAGGGCAGCCCCAGCAGGGCCTCCTTCAGGAGCTGCATGCACCCTTTCTGCTGGCACGGGCACTGCCAGCCAGGACCAGAGCTGGCTGTTGTGCTAAGCTGTGTAGCCCAGGCTGTCAGTGGGGACTGCTGTCTCTCTGAGCTGGGGACCCTTTAATCGCTTCTCACAAAAGGCCTGAGGTTAGCCTTGTAACTGCTCCTTCTTAAAGGGCAGATATTACCCTATGCTTTCCCAACCTCAGCTGAGACCCTATGTATCACTTGTATTACCTGTACAGAAAAATATTTACAAAGCTAGGAAGGATAGAGCTATCTCTCAGCCAGAAACAACACGAGTGTATATTAAAGATAAAGCAAACTGAATAAGACAATCCCTTAGGATATCAAGTACAAAAATAATTGTGAAAGCCTGGAAACTTGCTGTTTGATTTAGCAAAAAGAGAGAGAAGGATCTATATTAAGTAATAAAACAGCACTTGTTTGAAAATGTACATTGTTTTTAATAAAATCGCTTCTTAAGGGGATAAAAGCAGAAGCTTATGCACAGTATAAACATTCAAACACTATGCCACTTACTTAGATTTTCTTGCTTTTTTGATAAAAGTTGTGTGTTTAAGCTCATAAATATTATTCACATAAGCAGTTGCATTGTAATCTCTTAATATGACTTGCAAGAGTAAGGATTGGGAGATTGGGCCTGAGTTTTGTCTCCGCTCTTCTACATGGCAGTTGTTGTAGATGCATAAATACGTAGCTCGGACACAAGTTTTCAAGCTGTATATACAAAGCCTCCAGTCTTGTAAGAATTGAATGTGCTGGGAATAGTCTTGAATCTCTTTAGGACTGGAGCCTTGAATGGAACTGCTCACAGACCATAAAACATGGAAGGACCTGAACAGGGATGAGGAAGGAGCCCTAATTCCAGGGTGTTTGTGTCAGATCTTAAAATATGAAGATCACTTGAAGCAGTGGCTTCTAAACTGTTTGTGGAGAAGCAAAGTCTCCACAACCGCAAGAGTCCCTATGAAGTGGATAGAATTATAATCCCTCTAGTATTTATACCATTTGTGCAGCATTTTATGCTTTTTAAGGTCTCAAAGAACTGCCACTAGAAGCATGGAAACCACTACCAAAATACAAAAAAATTGTTGAAGGGAGACTCTCAAAGGGAAATAAAATGCAGTGATAGCAACTGCTTGTTTTGCTGTGGTTGTTTTTTAATAAGAACTGGTGGTTTGTACCATACGACAAGAAATTTGCTGATGCAAAATATCTTACTAACCAGTGCTTCCTGTGCTGTGCAGCAAAAGAACTGTCAACACAAACAGTAACTGATAAATTTACTTTTGATTTTAAACATGATCTTATAGTGTACTGTACTCTGGTGGTAGATGGGAAAAACATTTCTGTCCCTAGGGCTCAGTGCCTCACCTTTTAAGAATGTTTCTGAATCCATGCTTGCAAAACTTCATTTTAAGCGCTTGTTAATTATTTACATCATGATTTGCTTTATCTTATTCTTCTGATGTGCATATTGGCTCATTTTTTATTGCCTGAGTTTTTGGAATGCAGCATGTTCCCTTCTAATAATAATACTGCAACTTATTTAGAGCTTTGCATCTTAGTACTTTATAAATATTAACTAAATAATCCCCAGCACAAACACAGATGCAGGTAAATAGGTCTGTTTCCAGTTTATTTGTTGGGATATGGGCAGTGCAGGCCTGCTCAGAGACCGCAGGCAAGAGAAGTCAGATCCAGCAGGGGAAATACAGATTTCCTACCTCCAGATCCCTTTGTCCTTGCCGAGGCTGGGTTTGGCAGTGTCACATTAGGCGCTTCCAGCCAGCACATTCTGTCATAATGTTTGCAAGTTTGACGAGGCTTCAGTGCATGCTGAGGTCAGATCAGCAGTGAGATATTTCTGTACTTAAAGAGGTAAAATGCTCTCCTTTCCCCTGACTCCTCAGTTCCTTCATCTAGCTATTGCTAGAGATTTGCAGTCCTTGTTTTTGGGCAGCAGCTGCTGTTGCTGGCAGAGCTCCGGCACGTTTGCCCTCATCTGGCACTTTTCTCACTTTGCCCTTGCTACAGTTCTGGCTAAGCTGGTCAAGTTAATCCTATACTATGTCACCTACTTAGCATTTTGTCTTGTCTGCACTTGACTCATGGGGCATGTTCATTAAAATTTGTCAGCTAAACCGCACTGATGTTGTATCATCAGTGTTTTTGGTCCAGCAAAACTACAGTGTTCTTTTTGTGTTTGTGGTGTGGTGGTGGTTTGTGTTGTGGGTTTTTTTTGTTTTTTTTGTTTTTTTTTTTTTTTTTTTTTGTTTGGTTTTTTGTTTTGTTTTGTTTTGTTTTGTTTTCCTTTTTGTTCTTTAAACTTACTAAGCCTTTGTTTGTAAGCTCTGCAATTTCTTCCCCCGGCTCCCTCCCCAGGATATCAGTAACAAGATATTCACAAGAATAAATGTACAAAAAAAATTCTGTTCTTTGTCTTGCAGCAGCAGCAGCAGCAACAGCAACAACAGCAGCAGCAGCAGCAACAACAACCAGGTCCCAGACTACCCCCAAGGCAACCAACAGTAGCATCACCAGCTGAATCTGAGGATGAAAATCGTCAGAAACCCCGACCGCGAACAAAGATTTCTGTTGAGGCCCTAGGGATCCTACAGAGTTTCATACAAGATGTAGGCCTGTATCCAGATGAAGAAGCAATCCAGACTCTCTCTGCTCAGCTTGACCTGCCCAAGTACACCATTATCAAGTTCTTTCAGAACCAGCGATATTATCTCAAGCACCATGGGAAGCTGAAGGACAATTCTGGTTTGGAGGTGGATGTTGCAGAATACAAGGAAGAAGAGCTGCTCAAGGATTTAGAAGACAGCATCCAAGACAAAAATGCAAACACGCTTTTTTCAGTTAAACTAGAAGAAGAGTTATCAGTAGAAGGGAACACAGAGATTAATGCTGAATTGAAAGACTGATCTAAAAGTATTATTTTCTTTCAACAGTGCCGCTGGTATTTACTAATGAAATGAAAATTCCATCTTGCGTTCTGTCAAAAACCCTTATTATTCATTGTTTGGCCAATGAATCTTCCAAAACTTGCACAAAAGTTGAAAAAAAGGATAATGCAGACTGCACTAGATGTTTTACTCTGTTTTACAAACTGCTTCGCAGCAACAGATGAAGCGTTGAGGATTGTTTGATATTAATTTGTGTTCACTGGATACACTGTGAGTGTACCCAATAAGCATGTACCAGTGATTTTGATTCTGGAGCCTTCAGACAAGCATTACAACTTTTGTGATTTACTGTTTTTTTGTTTCTGTTTTGTTCTTGGTTTTTAATTATTACTGTAGCACTCCACACTTGATCTTTGAAAAATCACATTTATTTAAAAAATAAAATAAAAAAGAGTTTGTTACTCTTGTTCTATTGTATGTTACAAAAGAACTATAGACTGTGGAATGCAGTTTAAAGATAACATATGCCAACAAATGCCTTGTATTATATGGCACTGCCGTAATTCAGATTTGTTTTCTTTTGGAAATAAAGGTCACTGTATTTTTTTTCCATTCTCATTGTTACATGGTTTTAGAGAAAATGAAAAAGAAAATGTGAAACACAATTTAGTCCTCATTATTTATTTGTAGATCCTGCAGCATCATGTTGTAATTAATTTTTTTGGAAGTTTCCGTTAAATGTAATATTGCTTCTCTTGTTACCATACTGATTTTTTTTTTTTCTATTTATAAATGTATTTTGATGGGCAGTAAAACAAAGTGTCTTAAAAGTTTTAAATAGAGAAAATGTGCTTTACACAGTTGCCTATAAAAAGTGCTCTATGTTATCCAAGCAATTCATACTATAAGCTTCACTCTTATTGTTGTATGCAATTTTTACTATCATGCAAATAAGCTTAGGTAAATAAAACTAATAGATCACCTTAGAAACTTATGCAATTAATGTGAAAATAATTGATGTTTGCAATGTGTCTTCCTTTGGTTTACAATCAATTTTAAAGCTACAGCTGTATAAATTTTCTGTATAAAGGTGTATTTCTTTTTTATGAGTTTATTGCTATGAAAACACCAGTTATTTTGTTACAGCTGGCTGTTTTTATAAGTGTATCACAATTTTCTTTATGCAGAAATGTTCTGACTAGGAGTGGTTATTGACTGTAACTACACAATTAAAATTGTTTGTATGGTATGATATGGCAGGGTTTGTCTGCGTATGTGTATATCTGGGAGGAATAACTTGTTCTTAGTGCACATCATACCTTCTTGCCACCACTCTGTTCTCCCTTAAAATCACAGGCAGATTTTTTTTAATGACCTTCTTAAAATTTGAATTTAGATAACATACTTCAAAAAGAAACACAGTTTGGTTATGAAAATCATAACCTGTCTTTTCTTGGTTTAAAAACTTGCCTGCCCAACAGAGATAGCAGGATATTATTGAGTCAGAAGGCTATCAGGCATAAACATATTTACAGTTCCTGGCAGTAATGCACTTATAATGGATACAGCTGGTTTTATTTTACACTAGAATTATGCTAACACTGTTCCTTGCACTAATGTATAAACATTAAAAAAAAACATTAATTGTCATAAAATAAATAGGAAAGATGGTATTTGCCCATAGCAGTCTCCTTCTAAGTTAGATTATTTTTAATGATCACTAATAAGGTTCTTGATAAAGCCATAACAATTGGTGACCTCTGAATTTATGCAAGGCTCATGTCTAGGCTAAAGAGCAGTCTGCAGCTAAAAGTTATGGAGTACACACTAGGAAAGAAAGAGCTCACACACAGTGTGACTCGGGATGGGGATTCAGCTCAGGTCTTCCCAAAATGACTAAAAGTTTGCAAAAACTCAACGTGAACTTTAAAGGCACAAATGACTCTTAGCAAATTTCTTGGTTTAGTTCCATTCAGTTCATAAGGAAATCTAAAACTGCTGCAGGTTGTCCTTTGCCTCAATGTCCTTGTGGGTCCATTGAGTAGCTCTCAGCTGCGGCACCTCTTGGCTTCTCCCAGGACTCTGTTGGGGCTGCGCCATGGTTTGGGCTTGGGATCCAGTCCAGTTAAAAGAAAAAGCCTTAGTACCACTCTGGGAGGGAAATAAGCCTTAAGAGGGACACATATATGTCATTTGGCATAGTATTCCAATAAAAAGGCAGTAAAACTATGTTCTTGCTTAAGGGACTTGTAGTAGCTATAAAATTATTGATAGCCCAAAGCTATGCTGGTCACTAAAGGGCAAAATTAAGCCTCATCCAGGGAAGTCACTGTGATCGTGATTGGATTTCTTCCCTTATTTCAAATGGCACTGTTGCTTTGTACAGCCATGCAACCGGTACTAGGACTGACCCCTGTACACAGCTGAGGGGCAGGGCATGCAGCCCAGGCAATGCAAGGTGATTTGGTGGGCAGGACAATACTACTGTCACCCTTGGGTACACTATAACTAACATTGTGTGCCTATACAAGGCAGAAGGGGAAGTGACAGAAGGACTTTCCTGGAATATACCTCTCTCCACATTAAACGCCAATACACAGAGCACACCAAATACCAGAAAGAGGGCAACCCTACAAAAGCATAAGAAATGTTTATAAAGTAGTCTTTGCTATTTTGCAAGCAATTTTCTTTTATCATTTTTAGTTTTATGGGTGCTGAAGTAGAGGCCATGTGTGCTTGCAGATGGTTATTATAGCTGTTTCTTTTCCATTATCTTCGTTGTTCTTTCTCCTACTGTAGCTGAGGTTATCTTCCAAGTAGTTCAGCCTCTGTAGTCACACATTACCTGTGCTGGAGTTCGAATCGTTACCTTTTGTGTCCCAGTGGGTGGGCTGAAAGTACAGTCTTTAAGCATGGCCTACGTGACCAAAAGCATTTTTGTTAAATCTTTGGCCATGTTTTCAAAGGCGATACGGGTATTAAGGATTTCAGCTTCCTGTGAATGCAAGAGATTTGAACTGTTAGGAGTTCAGGTATATGCCACCTTGACTCATGGACCAGTTAGACTACCTAGAAAATTACCTTATGTCCTTTTCTGTTCCTTAAGTTCCTTTTTCTCAACATCTGGTAGGAAAAAACAAACAAACAAACAAAAACCAACAAAAAACCCAAAACCCAAATGATCAAACACACCTTTCCACTTCAGCAAAGGTTAAGAAATCAGACTGGAATTCTGTAATGAAGCACAAAAATTGAGACATAGAACCACTATTAGTTGGGAAGCTGTTAGTAAAACTCACTGAGTAGGACCTCTCTGAGTGTATGAAATGAGTATTTCATATATACTTAGGGAAGAATGGGGAAGGAATGTTACTAGGAATAGAATTTAAGCTGCAAAGAAAGCTAAATGACTAAAAAAGAGGGACCTGAGTGCTGGGAGGGTATGGTAAGACTTAGTTTTTACTATAAAACTGAAGTTAAGTATTTACCATGTTTTATGGTGTTTACCGTAAAAAGTGGAGTATTTTTACTCCCCGATGATTCCCATTATTCTATATTTAACTGACAAGATTTATATGTATATGCTAGAATCCCTGGTGTGTGAAAGAAACCCAAATAAGCCCCAGATTTCGAGAGGTCTGTGGCCTGGGATCAGTCTCAAGCCCACAAGTTGCTTATAAAGACTCACTACCCTACGATGCAGGGGTTTAGGTTTGTGTTTCGTATAACTACTTAAATTGGTAAGGTGACCCAGCAAAAACTGTCTGTGTATAAAAGTAAATTATTGCACTTAATTTTTGATTTTAGTTGGGAAGGTGCAGCACATGGAGAAAGGAGAAGGTTCCTCCAAACCAGTGATTTTGTTGCAATGATTTACAAACTCAGTGCTTTGATTGTGTGCTGGGAAAGCACCAAATATTACTAAGTTCATTTGCCAAAACAAATGCTCCATGTTAAGAGCAATATAAATTAGATATTATAGAGGCTCTACTGAACATCAAGTATTAGCAATTCTGCTTAACTTATTGAACTTGTGCTTTGAAGTCAGGCACATTGCAGAGACCAAAGGTATTTTGATTTTTACATAATGATTTATATTGTGCTTTGAGTAACAGTCCCCTAGCAAATCAGGGATATAAATATACTCCCAGGCCTTTTTTTGCACACAGAGGTAATTTAGGTTGGTCTCTTCACAGTGCCTTGCGTCCACACACTCTTTTACTACAACAAATAAGCTAATAATTCAAACTGCAATAAGTGATCCTCCTTGGAGCAGGAGTAGTGCTACTTGGCAGTGAGTTTGTTTGCTTTCAGGTTCATACGGGAGCCTTCCCGCCCGCTCTGCTGCTGGCAGCCCTCCCACTATCTCACACTGTATTGTTTCATTTTAGCCTGACCCGGGCACTCTTCCTGCTCCAGGTCATCTTGGCCAAATGTCATCTCTCCTGGTTATACACCATTACGCAGCTATATGTGCCACAGTTTAATATGAGGCAGCAAGGACTCTGTGTGTCTGATGTCACCTACCCTTTGTCATCATCACTCATGTTGTGAGCCCTGCAGAGCTGCTTGAATAAGTGACTCGCACTGGAAAGAGAGAGACACCTGGAGCAAACCCACCAGGACATTGGTTGCTTCTGAGCTGAGGGAGTAGAGGGAACAAGGGGACATGCATTCCAGAGGGGAGAAAGAAGAAAGGTGCCAGAGAAAGATGAAAGAATCAGAAAGGTCACAATAGTTACCTTTGCATGGGGGACTGAGTTTTTTTGCAAGTTGTGCTGTGGCAATATTCAAAATACTACAGAGTATTGCCAAGTCCCCACGGAAAATGCACAATTGTCTCCAATTGTGGGATTTGCCCTGTCAGGAGATACCTAGTTTAGCACACAAACCTCCTCAGCTGTACATGGCTAAAGAGGTCCCCTATCAGTTTGTCCTCTGGTATCGTCCCTGTGCGTAAGATGCAGTATTCTTTTTGCCAGCTGCTGACATGTTACCATGGCAGGTGCAGCTGGGACTCTCTTTCTAGTCTACTTGTCTAAGTACTTATAGATGTGCTAAAGTAATATCCAGGCTGTAAGCCCTCTCATTTTCTTTCAGCATCACATCCGAACACAAGCAGTGTGCTTGCAGGCTCAAACCTCCTTTTTGGAGCTGTCTCCTACAGTGCTCCTTCTCCTCAGATCAGATGCATTGCAGCAAATATGTTGTATAGCTCAGATGTTTATCATAGTGCAAGAGAACGGAAAACATGACTTTTGTAGGTACAGAGATGTATAAAACACACAAAGTTCAGAAGTTCTGAGCAAGTAAACTGCCCTAAGAGGCTTCAGAGAGAGATTTCATACTGCTATAGTTGTCTCAAAACATCAGTTGCAGCGACTGGTAATTGTTGGGGCCAGAGAATTTCATGTACAATCCTACTATATTTGCAGAGGACCTTCTGCCAGAACAGAATTTGAAACAAAAGGCACTCTGTTTTGTTATTTGAATTACAAAACAAACATTCTTTGCAGTGCAAACCTTGTTGCTCTTCCACAACTACACTAAAAAAAGACCCTGTCCTGATAACCAGCAGCACTGCCTCAGCTATTTGTCCCTCATATGTGCCCCATCTCCAGGGAAGTTCTCCTAAACGTGGCATGCCCCAAAACAGCTTAACTCTTCTTCACTCTCCCACCATCAGCCATGGCCTTGCATCTGCAGTCAACATTTTCACCTGGGGAAAACAATTTAGAAAACAACATACCGCAGAGCAAACCAGGGCAGGGAAAGGTAAACTAGGCTGTCTTTTCACAAGGGAAGGAAAGGATTCTTTATCAGGAACAGCATGGCAGCTTGCACAGTGAAGGAAGTTGAGGTGCTAGTAGGAAAAATGCTATATCCCCAACTTAATAAGGATTTAATATCAGCTGGAAGAAGAGTAAATGAGACAGCAAAGGAGGAAAAGGGAGTGAGAAGAACTGTCTTGATAAAATCTTATTGGGGGCAGTCATGCCTAAAGATGGCCGGAGAACTACAAGACTAGGTTAAATTAAAGGAAATCTAAGTTAGCCACAAAGAAAAACTAAGTGAGGACCACTTTGTGGTTCACATACTGGATGTCCTGTGAAAATGGGGTAAGAATGAACACAGTAACAGAGTTGTTTCAGAGGAAGGATCAAGTGAAAATACTCGTAAAAAGATGGCTCAGCTTGCTGCACAAACATAAGTGATGCATGGAAGGTATAACACAGAAAGAAAATTCAAAACTTCTTGTAACACAACTAGAGGCAATGTTTGAAATTATCAACTAGCAGGAAAAAAAAAATCAGTAAAAGGGAGCATTTTTCTGCACATCTGGCTGCTCAACTTACTGCTATTCGTGCCCCTTCATACCAAAAAGCACAAATGGCTTTAAAAAGGTGCAAAGAAATTGTGTAAACAAAGGGTTGATCTGACCTTCTTTTGAAGAGGCCAAGGCCTGTTTTCCACTCTTGTACTGGACAACTGGCAACCCAGTGACGGTATCCTTATGGACAGTGCCCAGCATCCAGCCCATTGCTTTGAATCCTCCATAGTCACATGTGTGACAAATTTGAGGGGGCTGAAATTTGCTGTCTTCTTGGTCAAGTATGCTAAATGCAGATTGTGTACTTTATTCTCTATATTCTTCATAACCAGATTTTTTTAAACTGATTTGAATAATTTCATTGAGGAGTAGGTCACCTGATATTTACAAAACATTCCCTCCCACGCATGCCAGCATGAAAATTTATACCTAAATTATTTTGGTCATTGCCATGGTACCAGTACAGCTGCTGCTCACATTTGTGCTCCAACTGCAGCAAGAGTAAAGTAGGGCTCCTTTGACTCCATTTGCCTACAAACCTGGGCCATTTCTTATCACTTGTTACCACCATTCTTTTAGCCTTCCCTCTGTACATCCCACTTCCATTCAGGTTTAGCTGACCTGTTCCTTTCTCTTCTTCAAAAGCCCTAAGGAAAGGTTCACACAGGATTAAAATAAAACAAAGGGAAAAAAAAAAAAAAAAAAAAAAAAAAAAAAAAAAAAAAAAAAAAAAAGAGGAAAAAGAAAAGTGTATATATTTACATCATCATCTCATAAGTCATCACTCCCAAGCTTTTTAAGGATGCACTACAGGATGGCCAGAAGAACCAGAGGAATGTACTGGTTTGATTCCAGGTCTCCTCCAGTTCTCACTGGGCTTTCTGGAACACACTCTGGGTGATGGGGTGGTCACTGCTGGGGGCACCTCCCCAGGACATCACACAGCCCATGAGCCTGACACCACCTGCAAACACTGTTGGACGAAAAGAGCGCTGTGGGAAAGCAGATCAAAGCAATGTGATTGCATTTCACGTTTGATGCAGCTCATTCCTGAAGCCAGAGTGAATTGCCTAATCCAATGTATCATTTCTGTGCAGGCAGACCCTTGGGCTGGCATCTTGTCCCATGGAGCACTGCTCCAGTGTGCAACATCTGCCACCATCTGCCCAAGGGCTTGGCTTCAGCTTGCCCTCCTCCTTTCCACCTCCTTTTGGGGATGCATTGCACAAACTTTGAAGGCCAAAACTCAGGCTGTTTCAGACCCTTCAGGGCATTTATTACCCTCCCACTTCCTCGATTACTTGATCTTTGATCCACACACCTGACCTTTAAAGATTCAAAGGTGCATATTTCCAGTGATTTAGCTTCAATTTCACTTGCTATTATTTTTGGAAATAAAAGTCTATCTGCTTACCCTTTGTCTCTCCTCTTTAATCAATATGACAGCTGTTGATCACAACCTCTGCCAGCCAGCCAGTAGATGGGACAATTATTCTCACAAGGACTTTTAAGTCCAGACTTTTAACCCACAGGGTCTAACGCAGAGCAGCTGCAAGAGCTCTGAGTAGCAGCTGCCCCTTTTCTACTGCAGCTGCTGAGCCGCTCTCCTGATGGTCTCTGGCTACTTTGCTAGGGCTAGGGGAAAGCTACTTTGTTTTCTAGGCATCGTATAAAAGCTTAGTTCACTGCTGCTGTAACAAAGGAGGTTAAAAGCCACGGTCAGCTCTCACCCATGGTCATGATGCAGATTAAGGTATCTGGAGTAGTTCTTTCTGCCTTGTACCCAGCCAGCAAATGAGCGAGAGGCACGAGACACAACAGGAAAGCTTTTCCTGGCCTTATAGTCACAGAGCACCGAGGCTGGGGATAAAAATATTTAATTTAAGGCCATATGACACCACACCTCCTTGGTTTTGCTATAAGCACTGGACATCAGTATCAAACCATCTGTACTGCCAGAGTTGAGGGATATAAAGCTATAGCTGCAAAGTGTTACTGCTGATAGTAAGAAGTTATGTGCCACATGCAAGTCAAGCAGCTCTAACTGCGGGTTTCTGCCTGGACATGTGGTCTTTCATCCACTCCTTTGGCACTGTCGTCTGGCAGGGTAGGCAGAAGGGCATTCCTGACTTCAAGGAAATTCCCTCCTTCTGCTGATTTCGCCTTCCTGCATTCTTCCAGAGCCTGGTTCATGTGATTCATTAAGGGAAAGCAAGACACAAAGTGAAGTCATACTCACATGCCCAGTTCCTTCACAATACCTCGAAGTGAGTTACAGGGCTGGCTGTAGGGTCAGGAAATTGTTTCAGAGGATTTGTGCTGACTTTTTTCAAATGCTCTATCCAGCTGTGTAATCAGCTGTCACATCAAGACACCTTGATGCCCCACAGAGGTGTCCCTTCCAGCAGGCAGATGAGAGGGTCCTTCAGCACAGAGCAATGAGTCTGCTGGGTCGGTGTGACAGCGTGTTAATGGCCCACCACTGAAAGTGTCCTAAGAGAACAGCATCAGAGGCAAGTGAGGAACAGCACAGGGGAGCAGTCATGTGAGTGGGGAGGATTTCCTTGATACTAAAAAAGTGGAAGAAATAATAAAAAGAGGAGGGGAAAAAAAGCAATGAAAGACAGACAAAAGAAACACACACTAATATCAGTAAAATGTCTTACCCTTCATCTCTACTAATGTTATTCCAGTATTTCCTCTTATCTCTTGCACAGACTTGCCAGTTTTACACTCAGACAGAAAAAAAGAAACAAATAGAAGCTATTTCTTCCCCTGTCAAGGAAGTGTTTTAAACTTTGATGGACTTGGATTCTTCTAAACTAATTTTCTTTACTATTCTTTCTTTTGGGTCCATACACATGATGTTTATCTCATCCACGTAGGGGAAGAGGGGGAGGAATGGGTAGGCTTAACTTGTGCTAACTGTTGACAACAGTTGTTTAATTTTTTGCAACATGCACCCAAGTATCATGAGACTGACTAAAATATAAATAAATATGGTCTTTGGAAACCCCATACATCTTTATGGCCTACAATACCTTCAAATCATGGGAAAACACATGTTTATTTGTTTGTTTGTTTTAAAAAAAAGATTTTGGCGGCAATGCTACCTCCCATCGCTGTAAACAAGGTCAGAAGGCCAAAATTAGTCTGTCCTATTTTGCACAAAATAGTCAACAACTTAAGATGTTTTTGCAATAATCAGAAAATTATTGACCGGTGTCAACACCCCCTTTCTGATAAACTGTTGAAATGTTAATATTCTTGGCAAAATTGTTTTTGCTCTAATTACTGTATCCATCTGGTCTATAAGATTGATTATACTGTGAGAATGTTTGTTCTCTTGTCTCCTGCAATGATGGGCCTCTCCTTGGCGCAGAAATAGTCCTGCCTCATCTTTACACAGAAATGAACATGCAGCAGAAATCAAACCAACGCTCAGATCCTATAGAGTTGAATAAAAATTCCTTGAAGGAGTTAATACAGTGGACATCAACTGCCTCTTGGATGGACCAACCCTTGGAAAACTATTGCCCTGGCCAGATGAAATTAGCTGGCTTTCACCCAACATCGGTATCGGTGACCAGGAAAGCCACCAAAAACCTGGGAGCCCACAAATGCTGGCATTTCTGCAGCATTACTGATTCAGCTGAGGAGAAGTTTGGCTACTCGGCAGTGCCAAACCCCTTCTGCAGCAGCTCCTTGGCAGTGAACAGCCAAGCTGTCTGAGGAGCAAAGCGTTTCCCATCAGATCCTCCATCAGCACCTGCAAAGACTAATGTTACCTGGATTGGATTGGTTATTTCTGGAGCCAATGTGTAATATTTGTGCTAACTTTGGCACGTGCCAATAAAGACACGGTAAAAGTAATGTCAAGTATTAATCATTATTAAATCTGATTAAAACAAAACAAACCACAACAAAACCCCCATATGTTTTTTTCTGGGGAAAAAAAAAAAATACAAAGCCAGTGGAAAAATGATTGCTTTACTGGAAAAATCTCCTTTCTTAGGGCAAGTATGGGAGAAATTTAAAACTGCATTTGATTTTGTACTAGTATTTCAAAATACGTGCACAAAAAAAGTCATATTAACTAAAAAGAAAATATTTTTTTTGTGTGTTATTGCACAGCACCTGAATATTTTCCTTAGAAAGTGATGCTTTTCTCACACACAAAAAATGAAATTCAGCAAAAGCATTTCTTTTAGAAATACAATTTTCTGTAAAAAAATAAAAATGCAGCTATTATTTTCCAGGTAATGAACTGTGTAGTCATGTCTAAAGCATTCAAAAGCCACTGATACTCTGGCCGAGAGTTTTTCTAGGTTTTTCATTTTAAAAAAGATTTAGGGTCTTTGTAAAAATATTCCAAGTTCTTGACTCCATAGGGTGTACTCAATGCATATGATTATCCTTGCAGAAAGAAGCTTAAGGGCTAGAAACTTCCCAAAAGGAAGGAGGAGTTTCTAGATATTGGAGGGATGGCTTTTTCATAGTTTTAAATTCATGATGTATGAGTACATATAACTTTTCTGGAACTGGAACTGCAACGCAGTCTAAAGAGTGTTTGCATTCATTTGCACCTTTGTGTTAACCCTTCATATGTGCCAGCAGGGAGTGTTAAGTTTTACTTAACTAATAACAGGCTGTTTCCAGTGTCCCAGCTACTGTACCATGGAAGAACACTTTCAGAGGAGTTTAAGGAAGATGGGGGAGAACTTACAGAAAAACTGTTATTAGATTTACTGGAGATAGTTTCAGTCAAATTCCTCCTTAGAAAATGATGTTGTATGCCTACTTTCTTAATCTGCTGTTACACTGCTTAACAATTTTTTTTAACACCTGAGAAATATTTCAGTGGGAAGAGGGTGACTATGGTCCAGCCTTTACATAACTTCTCTCCTTTCTTCTTCCAGGCTGACCTTTTCTTCCCATTTCTCACAGCAATTTCCAGCCTTAAGAGCCAGCGTGTCTCATCATTCCTTCCATAGTGTTAGCAGGAGAAATGCAGGAAGACAACCTGTAGGAGAAATGTAGAAGTTTCTGCAGAGTTCTTGCATTGAATAGGGTTTCTCAGGCTTGATATCATGCACCCAAGGCTTCTATTTTGCCAGTACTCCCTCCTGTCTTTGTGTCTGGTGACCAACATTCGAAGGACTTCCCACCTGGCAAAGACAGGTTCTGCCTATTGCAAAAGCTGGGGATTAAGAAGATTCCTTTCAAAATTAGCAAAATTGTAGTTAGGTACTCGGCAGATACAAGTCTGGGGCAGCTTATACTGAAATCAGAAGGGACTTCTGATCAAAATTTGATCTGGCAGCTATTTTTAAATTATTTTTTAAATAACTTTTTCAAGATGTATGATTCTAGCAAACAGCTTGGCAAACATATCCCAGAAAGTTTTGACACAAAAAATCTCTAAATCTCAGAACGGAAAAGGATTGAAACTTACAATCCTTACCTAGAACAAATACAAAGAACTCAGAAAAGGACAACAGCAATAGTGAAGATCCCACATTCCATGAAGAGCAACTGGGAAACCCAGAAATTCAGAGATAAATTAGTGATTTTCTAAATATTAACGACTATGGTTACTCTTTGTACAGGGACTTGAGCACTTTCTCACTGTTCCCTGTGCAAAATACATGGAGAATTGCAGCGACTGAATTAGGCTTAATAATTTCCTGTCTGCCTGCAGACTCAGACTGACATCCTGATGCTGTCCTACACTGGAGGGCTATTTTAAAAGCTGCCTTTACAGGCATGCTGGATGAAATGCATTCCTATTTTTAAATGAAATCTTTGATTATGGAGAACAAACCAATGGCTAGGGAAGCAAGCTACAGAACCACAGTCTGTGGGGGACCATGCTTATCACAGCAAAATCGCCTTCTCAGTGTTCATCATTGCTGCCGTGTCATGTTACAGTAATAACTGCAGATGAAGAGCTTTTAATTCATTGATAAAAGCAGAAGGCTGGAGTAGCTGGCTAGCTGTAATGAAGCTTATTATTCTGCAGCTAATTTGCCGATTATGTTAGAGTTTTATTTCTGAGCACTTGTACCAGAAGACAGCATTATCAACATAACATCTAAGCCTAGAAGGTCCTGGGAAGAATGTTAATGAGCTGTCACCTATCTCAGCAAAGGTCCCCATTATTAATAGTGAGTATCCTAAGTATAGATCAGAAACTCTCCCTGAAGAGTGTGCAACCTGTGGGAAATATGATTGCTCATTTGGAACATAACCAGAAAGTAATGGCAAAGTCATGTCTCATTTAAAAGATTGTGGTTTCTTTAATGATGGTAAGTGGGTAAGGGCTCAGATGAAGAACCCTGGTGTGGCAGAGGGATTCCCACACACCCCAGCATCCTCAGCTGGAGACTTAACCTGGGAAAAGGGCTGCTCATGAAGGAGAACTCTGTTGTTCCCTATTTTTACTTTCTTTAACACTTCTTTCTCCTTTTTCTTACTCTCTGGAGGCCAGGAGCCTTTGAAGACTACTGAAACACAGAAAACCAACCTTCCTCTTACTTCTACCACTCCAAAAGCCTGAAAGAGGATAATAACATGTCTATTTTTGTGTCAGGGAATAAAAGCAATGTCATGATAGATGCACAGGTAAAAGATATGTTGTCTGGGGACCCACCCATCACCTAGATCCAAGGAAACCTTTAGTCAATCGCATACAATCATGGCATCTTCACAGGAAACTGAGGAAGGGTTTTGTTATCCTAAAATTCCTTCAAAATCTCACTGGGAAAAGGAATTCTTTCATATACTCTCTTGCTTTGCTAAGGCTGGTCTCCCACCATTCCCAGATGCACAAGTCCAGCTCCTTCTGTGTGCTTAGCAGAACATAACATCATATTAAAACAGCACCTCCTTGGACCACCCCCTGTCAGGAAAAAAACCCACCACTGAGCTTCCTTGTGTCTCAGGAGTGAGAAAGAGCAATAAGTGCTTTAGCTCTTTGGAAATTTTGTAAGTATGTCTACTTGTCACTAAGCTGATCAGAAAGTCATATACTGAGTTAGACTTTAGCAGGTACAAGCTGGACCAAAGCACAGCAGATATTGCTGTAGGATATACTTTGAGTCAGTATGTAACAGCACTGTTGTTCAGAAAGGTTATTTATACTAACCCACAGAAGCCCCTAATTGCTTTGCAATCTCACTGCCTGTTCAAGGGAGTCGCAGGCCTGAGAGTTTCTTGCCTGCATTGTGTCCAGCCAGAAAAATTGATCTTCTTCCTCAAAGGGGAAAAAACAACAAAAAAACCAAAACCAAACCAAAACAAAACAAAACAAAAAAACATGCAAAACCGGTCTCATTTTCTTTAAAACACAATAGTCAGCAGCAGATACAGTCTCTTTCTCTTTCCTGTGGCAGTGGTTTCACGTTCACTAAATTCTGGTCTTAGTACTCACTCTCCCTCTGTGGGAGAGAGACTAGGAGAAAAACAAAGCAGGCTCAACCTTAAAAATGAACAAATAGTTTTATTAACACACACTAAAAGAATAGAAAAAAGAAAGTCGGAAAAAAAACTAAAACAGAATGAAACTCTAAAAACACTCTTCCTTCCCCTTAAAAACTGTTTTCTTTCTTACAAAACAACATAAAGATACAAAACTTGTAATTTTCAGTCAGTTTCACTATCTCACAATAGTATTTCATTAATTCATTAGGGGAAGAGTCTCTGTTAGAGTCATGGATCCCACTGACAACTTAGAACAGTTCTCTTGTGGGTTTTAAACTGTCACAAAAACAACCGCCCGGAGAAACCTGCTTTTGTGACCCCTCCCAGGAGCAGGTCCCCAAGCTGCTTATGGGTCACGGGTCTTAGACTTTTGCATACTGGGGTGTCACCTTTTAAAGATGAATAACTCTAAAGCAAAGGATTCTTCACCTCAAGGTACAGAGATATCTTCTCTCTTCTTCACTGGCACAGGGGGCTTCTCATCTTTATCTCTGTTCAAGCATCTTATAGGATATTATTTAGTTCATCACAAACACCTTTGCGCAAATCCACACACAAATTAAAACAACCATCTCCCCAAATGCATATCTTTCCCATGATTTAAAGGAATGATCTAAATATAAAGTTCATTTCCATGGCTCAAGTAAGAACGGAACAACCAACTCTTCCACCCTCTGTCCCAATAGTCTTTTCACTCTTGCTCTACTGACTTCATCCTGTTTTTTTCTTTATGTTCACTCTGTCCTTTCTTACTCTCTCAGAGAAGGGCTAAGCTCTGGAAGCTTCATGTTGCTAAGAAAGAGTTAAATCTGCTCAGAGTCTTTGTCTCTCTGTAGCTTGTGGTGTTAGATGTTCAAGGCCACGCTGGTGAGGGAGGAAGAACTCACACAGAAACATCAGAGATTGAAGCACTGAGGCAGTCCGGAATCACAAAAAAAACAGGCAGGATCATAAATGCCTTCTCAGCCCACCCCTTGGAGCAAATTGGGGTGGCCTCAGCCCAAATGGTGCCCACAGCCCTTATCAGGGGCCCGGCAGAGATCTCTCCCTGCTCCAGGGAAGTTTGGAGAAAGTAGCTGTGGTAAAGCAGCAACCTCTCCTTCCCCCTGCCCCCTGGGAGCTGATGGAATCCAGCCAGGCCTCAGGCCAGCTCCCCACAAAAAGGGGGGGAAACAGCAAGCCCAGCTTGATGTTACCTGTCTCTCTCTGGCCAAAGGAAAGAAGGAAAAACACCCACTTACAGGAAATTAAGGGGTTTTATATGGTACTTCCCAAAGCCATAGCTAACAATTTTCAGTGGTCAAAATAGATGCCAATATTCCAACTAACCCTCTGATAGGTCCCTGTCCTTTCTAAAGCAATTCCCAGGTCCTGACCTGGAGAATTATTCTACATCCTTCTATAACTAAAAAACCAAACTGTACTAACCCATGACACCTGTTCATTTAAATATTGCTGTCAAAAAATTTGCTGTCATTTCCTAGTGGCAGTGTGCTATCCTTGTAAAAATCAGTTTAAAATTGTATTTCATGACTGATTTGTAAAAGCATCAATTTCTGGAAATATTAACATCAGACTGATATAGCTGACATCAGATAATCATTGCATGTCTCCACAGATGAAGCTGTGGCAAGCCAAGGGCTGAGCATGGTTGATCCTGTGGGCTTGCTAGCTCACTGGCTGACCCAGAGGAGTTGTGCACAGGGGTGACATGGCCATAGGGGCTGGATGACAGGGGTGTCCCCACCTGATCTTGCTCTTCCTTCTGGGCAGCTGCCCTTTGTTATACTAGGGGCCACCTGGAGCCAGGAGGAAGGCTGAAGAGAGCTGCCTCAGTCGTGAGGTTTACTTAAATCTGACCCCTGCTTTTTTCCAAAAAGGGACATTTGGGGGTCAGTTCCACTCTAAACTGTGCTGCCTGTGCTCCAGCACATGCTGATTAGCCATGAAACACCAGGCTGCCAAGCAGAGCAGGCACACTGCATGCCAAGCAGCTTTCCAGGGCAGTGCCTGAGCTGCATGACCCCAATCCCATGCCCGGGTGCAGAGCTCCTGCATCCCAGAGCAAGACTGTCCATGCACCCACAGGGAGGAGAGACTCACCACTGTGAGAGGTGGGGGTCTGACACGGGATTCACAGCCTTTGCAGAAGGGAAAGACATTATTTGCAAAAGAGTTGAGGAGATGGACAGCAATGGCAAATTCCCCTTCCCGAGCAAATGTCAATGAACCAGTACGACCTCCTGTGCATATAAGATATTTTGTCTATTAGAGACCAATCCACAAAGCTACAGGCAATCTAGACTCCTTAGGGAAACAGAAGGTTGCCTGCTTAGACTTATTAGGATGGGAAATGGCTGAGCAGCTGGATGAACAGGCAAAAATAAACTACCTGATATTCTTCCAAGTGCTATGCAGACACCATCCCCATTTCTCTTCAGACTTTTTGGCTTTGCAAAGCCAAAGGGACTTAGATGCTTAACATTCAGGACTTAGAAACCCAAATCATCAAAATGTAAACTGGCAGCTTTGAAGATCTGTCTTAGGAGACAGTACCACTGATTTTCCATTAGACTTTCAAAAACAGATGTGCTCAGGCCTGGCAAGGGTGAGTGCAATTGCCAAGACATTTTGAAGGTGTTTACGTTCACTATGGCCTGGCATGTGGACAGCAATGTAGAATATAGGACTCACCCCCAAAACCTGGTAAAATCCAGGCAGATCACAAAACCCTTCCTAATAAGATCTAATTCAGTAAGGAAAAGATATTTACCCCTTACACCACAGAAATCCACACAGAACATCAGACATTAAAATCAGCTAGCATCATTGTGTCATGTGCCAATCAAACACAACAAAATTTTAAGTAAGTATAGGAAATATATGTGAAATATAGCTCACATTACTGTGTACTTAATTTTTTATGTTCTCATCATAACATTTTCTTTTTCTCATCAAAAACATTTTCTTAACAAGCCACTCTGGTGTTGATGGCATTGTGTAGAGTTTTTTATCTAGAACAGTTACAAATGTTTTGTAACAAATGAGTATGTATGAATAGTTCAAATAGTTGTAACTCAAATTCTTGTAATTGTGCATTACCTTGAACTCATGTCCCACAACTTCAGTGCAACGAGTGCATTGAATTCCTTTTCAATCTTTTCAACGATTCCTTTTTTTTTTTTTCCTTGAAAGAAAGAAATACACTGTAGCTTACTGTGCATCTTTAGATTGGTGGGAGGTTGAGAAAAACAATTTAATTTTCATTCCATCTCTAAAGTCTCTTATTCTGTGGTCCTTGAGTATGGGGGCCAACATTTTTCCAACAGACTGTGTAATGTTAGGCATTTCAATCCATATCTATACACGTAAATAAAGTTAGGCCTGCTTTTCAGAGGACTCTCAGATCCCATCAGTGGGAGTTTTTATGGACAGAAGACTGAATAAACATTGCAGGATTTAATTAGTACTATTACCCAAAGGAGTGCTTTAAAGATGGCTATATCAGAGGACGCTGATACAGTTCAGCATATAACTGTTCTTTTTTTTCCTGTGTATAAGCTTTCAGAGATGTTTAAGAGGGGAGAATATTGTTCCTTAAAAATTAGGCTCAGCTATGTACCGCTTGAAGTAGTATTTATTCGATTAACCTGTCACGCATTAAGGATGTCAATAGTCAGAAAAAGGGAAGCATAGAACAAGAGTCAGAGTAAGGAAACTGTCTCTTCAGACCTGTGCTTATCTGCTGACTTAGTAGAAGAACAATCAAGGACAGTTAAAAACACCTTTAGGAGTAACACTTAACACAAACCCACACAGCTTCTGAAAAGAAGTAGCACTCATCACACATATCCCTGAAAAAAGGAGGAAGTCCGAAGTCAAAATCCACCATAAAATTTATGGCCATCTTCAGCTGGTGCCTCAGCTGCTGTAAATCAGTGTAGGTCTGCTTGTTTGGAGGGAATGACACTGATTTACACTGGTTGTATTGGACTCCTCTGCAAATGTGCTTCTTACATACCTAGATAAAGGAAAAAAAAAAAAAAAAAAGAAAAAAGAAAGAAAAATAAGGAGGAGGGGAAGGTTTTTAAATCTACAGTAGAAAATGAGCCAGGAAATCTGTACCTATGTTTGCTATATGAACACAGGTATTTTACTACTTAACAGCCCCATAATAAAAGTAAAGTTTCAATTTAGAAAGTATCACAGTGACAATTTAAAATATTTGTGTAACAGAATTAAATTGCAAGCTTGTATATTTGGCATATCTGCCTATATGGAACCAGTGAGTTCAGCTGGATGTTATGAACTCAGCTTACACTCTTGATTTTGCTACATTCTCAGTTTTTACTGTATTACATATTTACTTGCAGTGAGGCTATGAAACTTGAGCCTGGATGTCTGTGTGTGAATAGGTTAGGTATTATATTGCTCATAAACTGAAGAAAAGAAATATACTGAACAGATCAGCCCTAACAAGTACTAGGATGACTTCAACCCAGCTTTATGCAGAATAAGGTTGCTGCAGTTGGTTTTCTTGTCTCAGGAAAAAAAGACAAAGATAAGATATGTAGACTAGACATTTTAAAAGAATTTGTGTAAGGGTAAAGAACAAAAAAGAAATTACTATGTGTAATTTCCCACTCAAGAAAAGAAAGCTGAGCTTAAAAAAATTAAGATGTTACGAAAGGCATCTTCTAGTGTCCCAAAAGGACATCACTCAAAATCCAAAAGCCTGTCAGGAGAAATGAAAGAACAGCTGAATTAGTTTTGTAATGAATTCAGTCATTTTTGTCCTGACCATAATAAAGGGAGCTATACTTGGGAAAGATTCTGCAAAGTGTACAGCTTATTTATTTAGACAAGTATTTTTTCATGAAAGGCTAGGCTGGGAAAAAATAGTACAGCAAAAACCTTTGGAGTGGGCCCTTGAGGTCTTTGTGGTGAATCCACTGGGGTGGGCTCTTGTAGGGGGCAGTGGCAGAGCATGGCAGTGAACCTCTCTGCTGAGGTGAGGCAGGGACAGATGATAGGGCAGGTAAGGGGCTGCCCACAGAGGTGCTGCATGTCCTACAGTCCAGGGCATCTGTCCAGCACCACAATCTCTGCTGTGAACTTCAAAGACCAGGTATGGTCTGAGGACACCCATAGCTGCTTCTCGATGAGACCTCCAGCCACACTCAGAGGGGGCACGGGCTGGTCTAAAGGTAGTCCTTCTCTAGTTCTGCTAAATCTTCCACCTTGCAGATAGCTGAGCCAGTGGGATCATTTCTCAGTTCCTACAGATTTAGTCATTTAGTCATATTCATTTCACCCACTTCTCACATTACAGCCCTGCTTCTCACCAGGTCTGCGTTTATCTGGATGTACAAGCCCCTCCACATGCACTGAGTTCATTATAAAAAAGTAAAGCAAGAAAAACAGCCAATAGAAGAATACACAGAGATTTATGCTGAAAAACTCAATCAGTTCTACTTACATTTTCAGCTTTTTCTAAGGTTTTCGGAGTTGGACTAGACTAAAGTGCCTCCCATGTGATAAAGTATGGAAGGCAAGGAGAGCCTGGTTAAGAATGAGGTAAAAAATTTGAGTAGAAAGTGGTTGAATGGGAACTAAGATGAAAAAGATTTTCCTGACTCTGTCACAGACATCCTGTTGGCATGGTGGGGAAACTGCAAAAGTAAGTATTGCAGCCATAAGTAGTGACTGCAGTGGGTGTTCACATGTGTTAGAGACAGATGAATGATTTAGTAGATAAATGGCAAAACAGGTGACACGACTTATGATTCTGACTTATGGAAATTGATACCTCTGCTGAAGTACAACCTGTTCTCCAAATCCTGACATTAAGATGAATAGCAGCCAAAAGGCAACCCCACCATTTGATATTTGCGGGAGCTCAAATATTGATTGCACTACTTATTAATGAGTTTCATTCATAATAAATACATGGTATGTTTGCACAGAGGAGGTGTTTTCTAGGGGAGGCATTACATGCTGTATTAAACAATGAATAATTTCTTAATCTTAAATGTGAGTAAACAGCAGGATAGTAAGTGTCATGGTTATAGGCAATTTCAGAAAGGAGCAAGTGTAGCAAGTGCTCCAGCACACCTGATGAGGCATCTCTCACTCCAAATGAAGATTTGTTTGATACCAATCACTATGTGAGGTGCTATGTGCTAGAAACCACTGTTCTAACAGATAAAGGGTTGCCTTTTTACATACTAAATTCCATGTTGTTTCATTACTGTATTTACTTTGGCAATTTTCTGTGTCACCCTTTTAGAGCTTCTCCTACCTTAATAACAATTACTTCTACAATATCTGGTCTTGGCCAAACTCCCATTTTTTTTTATTCTCCATGTAGATCTATTTCAAAGAAAGTGTTTCCTTTGTAGGACGGATAACACATTTGAAATCCAGAGAAAATAGTGTATTACAAAATCTATGTAGAATGGACTTTTTAGAAATGGATGCTCAACATTGCCTTTCATAATGACTCTCTTCCCCAAGTTGCTGGTCAAATTGCCATTTACTGTAATGAAACAGAAAATGAAGTCTTGTATTTAAGAACTGAGACTCCAGAGTCCTCAGCGTTAACTCTTGCTTTTTTTCTATGTATTTTTCACTACAGTTCTAGGTGTTAAATTTCTGTGATCAGCTTTTGATACAACAGGCAAAATAGATGAGTATGGATAAGCAGAATATCCAACCAACAGTAAAAATTATCACTGTTTTATACTAAATGTGCAGTTTTTCTTGCACAAATATTCTCTCAGAATATAGATAATTACAACTGGGCTACTTGAAAAATTTAATATAAAACTACTCTGGAATGTTTCCTTTCCTTCACAGCTAATACCCACAAGCCTCTGCTTGTATAGGTCTCCAGGAGTTCATTCCAAGATTCCCTGAAGTAAAAGCAAACTCAGTAAATGTGGACATACCTACACTATCCTGCCAGCTCAGTGCTCCAGCTCAGCCTCTCCAGAGGCCCAGCCTGCCTAAATCCGTAGCCGAGACCATCCACCCTTGTACCTGGGGAAATCTCACCCCCAGAGAGGATAGAATATTGGCCCTAGCTGCCACACGAGCCATGGTCATGCAGTGGGACAGCTACAGCTCTTTTAGACCACACAGAGAAGCAAGTCCTGCCTGCAGACAGGCACACTTAAGAGCACAGAGCTCAGCGGAGCTGATCCACTCTGTGCTGCTGCAGAAGGAAGAACTTATATATGAACATTTGTGTAGAAGAGAACAAACAGATAAAACTCTTCCAAGGTTTGATATGATTCACAGAAAAACCAGCAGACTGGTAGAGTATTTGCAGAATGCCTTTAATAAAGTTTCAGCATTTTACCATCACCGTTGGCACCAAATTTCCCATCTAACAGTAGCAAGCAAGATTGTTCTCAAGAGGAACAGACAGCAACTCTCACGCTTGTGCCTGGAGCACTGTCTAGGTCTCAGGCACACAAACTTTGGACTGCATCTGCACAGTGGCCTCTTCAAAGTTACATCATTGGCTCCAGTGTAGATCCACTGAGACCCCAAACTCTTTTATTAGCTTCTTGACAGTGGTGGCAGCTTCTTGGATAGGAGAAGCATCACTTATTTTTGAGAACAACATATGGTACTTAGAATCCAGTGGTTGCCAGCTTGTGATGTAATTAGCCATGATCTCTGAACATCTGCACTCATCAGTTAGCCTCTAAGCTGGTGATCTATTGTTGTACATCGGAATTGAGATTACTCTTTCTTTGGGCATGCTTCCTTCAAGAATGCTTAATACCTTTAGTTAAAGTTCTTAGCTTCAAAACCCTGTGAGTACTCTGTAGGCAGAAATCCTATTACAGATTATCACCTTGTCACACTTGAAAAGTTCTCCTGAGACTAGAAAAAGGGGGCTTAAAAGGCACTGTAGGACAGTGAAGGACCACAATACATGATGGTATTGTCAAAACAGAAATGCTCTCCTCAGAATAACAATGTTTACTCAATCATATTTGTAGCCCGATACTGTCAGACTTACTGTCATGCATATGCATGAGATAAGTCCAGTAGATTTGTTATAGGAAAACTGGAGTTTAAAGAGACTACTCAGAGGAGCCAAGAAGATGGAAATATTTCAAAATTTTACTAAAGATTCTTTTCATTAGAATTAGAATAAGAATTTTCATTAGACTTTTCAAAGTCAAATAGTGACAGCCTCACAAGGCGAGCAAGGTAGAAGAATTTATACAATGGTTTTCTTTCTTTTTGAATTGCAAAAGCAAATTAACCTAGTATTTGTGAACAGTTATAACCTAGGATTACCAGATGGATTGAAAGAGATGGTAAGGCAAGAGAGAGAAACTATTAGTTAAACAAGTAATCTCACTGAAGCCATATGGGCTGTTTAGACAATTAGGATTACTCATAGAAAAAGTGACTTAAGGACTCTTTCAGAAAGTCCATTATCTTTGATAGCAAGGTTACACTGGGCAATGTGAACTATCTGGAAGAGAAATTATGATGGAAGAAAATTGAAAAGAAAGAAAAATTTTGAAAAGAAGAGTGAAACACTGGGAATAACAATTACATCTAAAATAGCAAAATCAAACAATAAATGAATTGATACATAGTTCCCCTCGATGTCTAGAAAATACTGTTAATTAGTTCTGTGGTAGCAGAAGGTGAAAAGAAAGAGTTACTGCCATGAATGCTGGGCATTCAGCAATAAATCACTTTTTTTTCTAGTTCTGTATTAGTACTACTCATGTACATATCACATACATGTAAGACTTCTAACGCAGGTCAAGGACATTGTTAATATTTGAGATTGTCAAGCTTAGTGCAAATAATAGTCCAGCTTCTCAGTAAATAGAAAGCTACCGTGTGGCCTGTATTGAATTTTCTTAATGCAAGTTGAAGAGTTTCTGTCAAGCTACATTCCCTGACAGATTTTCTCTGCAGCTCCTGCGAAGTAACTAACATGCACTGAATTTTGCATTGAAGCTTTATTCCCAGGCTGAACACACCACTTGAGCATTCCCCAAAAGTTACACACTGGACAACACACCCAGAAGATAAACTGATACATTAAAAACAGCCCAGACACAGACTGGTGCAGACTAAGTTGGCTGAACTTTCAGCACAGTCAATCCTGTTGGTTTGCCCAACAGTCATTAAGGCTTTCTAGGGAATTCCAAGCAAGATTATCTTCCATCACCACATTACACCACCCCTAACAGGTTTAAGCTCTCATCCTGATTCACAGTGGAAGCTCATTATGAAGCATGAATCCTGCATGCTGTCTGGTATCATGATTAAATCCTTCCATGTGTGAGGGATGAAAAATTCTTCCTTTCTGAGAAGTTTTTTCCGGAGTAAGCAAGTTCCTTCAGGTGAAGAAACAGTTGAGCCATGTAATGGGGCCTTGCAAAGTGTCATTCAGCTAAAATCAGATTAAGATAACCTCATATGACAAGCAAGAAGAAAATGTTTATTTTCCCTGTTTTGCAGTGGCTTTGCTATACTTGGCCATGACACAAAGGATTGAGCACTGATGAGCATTGTGAGAAGAGAAGATGATTGTTTTACCAGCTTGAAAGGGAAGGGAATCTGGGGAATTCATTCTTATTTATATTATTGCAAATATCTTTTGGTTTTTGGCCTGAGGAAAAAAAAAAAATACCAGAGGACATTTAAAGCCTGCACTTTTTTCTGTAGCACTTTCATCAGCTGACACAAAGCTGGCCAATTTATTGCTCTGACTGACAGCAGCTGATCAAGTGCTCCCACAGCCACTATCACAGTGTGAAACATTGGGTTCAAAATGGTGATGGGTTCATTTGCTGTAATTCTAAATGGGACAGAGCCCAAAACCAAGATCCCAGCTCCCTTGAACTCGAGCTGTTCAAAATTCAGATCCATATCAAAATCTTACTGCTCAGGCCCATCACTACTTAATTTACCAAGGCTGTTCCTGGCACAGCACTTCATTCTGGCTGTCTTCACTATCCCTCACATGGCAGCCACAATAAATTATGCAGCTGGGAACGCAATAGCATGCGAAGCAATTGACCTGTGCAAGGATAGCGATCTCTCTCACGTGGCGTTGCTGCAGCCCCATGCTGGGCAGAGCAGCACTGCCCTCTGCCCAAGGGGACCAGGGGTGGATCCCCGACTCTCTTGCGTGCGAGTAAATCTGGCCTATTCAGCAAATGCTACCTCCCTCCTGTTAGGTAGCAATAGCATTGGATATTGTTGATGAGAAAAGGTTTCCCTCAAGCAGGACTGCCTCCATATTTTTTAAAAACCCTGTTAATGAGCAATGCTGTAACCCATAGGAGGCCTTCTCCCATAGGGACTCAGGTGCCTTTAATGAAGCCTTTTCTTTAGTCAGCTTGTATACCTGCTGGAGGACTGGATGCAGACTCAATGGCTAATGGGATCAGTATTCCTGCCTCTAAAGCCAGCAGTGTGATGAAACGAGACTATGACTACCTGAACATAAAGCCCAGAGGATGGCTCATTTGGCTGAGACTCAGGAGTTGCATGGCAAATACAGCAAATGTGGGTTAGAAATGGGAGCCAAAGGAGCCAGCAAAGTGCACCTCGTGGCTCTTAATAAAGGGTATGCAGCAGTAAAGGCCTGTCCTTAAGCACTAAGCAGCCCCAAACTGTTTCTTTATCCTGGCTTTTATGAGAGAGAGCCCCACTGCAATGGTCCAGATGCCATTCTGTGCTCCATGACCTGCAGTCTAAGGTCTTCAGGAGACAAAGCCAGTGCAAGATCTCCCTACCCTGGAGCTAACCTGAATTTTCTTCCAAGGGTTGCACTGCACAACTTCAGCAACAGCAGTCACGCACGGTTCCTGGTAGTGTTTCCAGTTGACAAAGCCCTCTATGGATGGGGACTCCTCTTTCCTCCTCACCACGGCCCTGCAATTAAGTGCTCCCAAGCCACTGTTCCTACATCCTCAATCATAAAAACCTCCCAAAGGAGCAGAGAGGGACAAACTACAAGTCCCTGGCTTAGCTCCAGAGCCTACTAGAGTTGCTGGCTTACAGATCACGGAATGACCTTCTCTCTGCAAAGGGAGAATGGGGGCAGCTGTGTTCCCTATGAGATTGGGAGCTTTCCCTCCTTCAGAAACGGGAGCTTCACAGCCTGTCCTTATGTCCATGCAGAGATTCCCAAGGGACGGACACTGAGCAGCATGGCCTATGGTAATGCTCATAGGTATTTTGCACCTTGTTTTCTGTCTGAAGCATCAAGTATTCACCACGAGTGCCGAGCTACATATGGTGCTAGGTATACATTATTCCACTGGCAGCAGTTATATGACACTGTAAGTAAAATAAAGTAACAGGTAGATATATTTTTCTTGTTAATCACAAACCTAATTTTCTATTAAAATGTATGAGATGACAAAATCTCAACAAACTCTTTAAAGCTATTACTAGAGGATAAAGTATTCCACCAAAGTATTAATATTAACATCATTAAGAGTTTTATCAAGTGTGCCTTTATCTCCAGATTGCAAACAATAGCAGCCTGAAGGAGAGATATGCCCTTGAGTATTGTGGTATGAAAACCAACAGCAGTTTTAGAGCCACATAAAGTCTTCTTGTGGCTTCAAAATTAGGGGAAAAAAAAATTATTGGAGCCACAATTATAAGAAGTAATAGAGTAAATGAATCTATTTTTCATCACCTTGGGCTCTGAAAAGAAAACATTTGAGAATTATATTGATAAGAGAAAGAGCTGAGATATTCAAATGCATTTAATGTTGTTTTAATTGATTAAACTAAATCAGCAGCGTTTGAAAATGCATAAAGGAGCTGTTTCTGCATAAATATTCAAAATATATCTGGTTCAGAAGATAGGTGATGCTTTGTACATGCAGGTGATACAAGATATCTGTCTTCCATAAATCCAATAATGTCTTAGAGTCCAGGAGATTAAGGGTCTTACATTTTAGGGTGCATTTCTCCCCCAGACATTTGTTCATATCACAGAAATCTTTCTCCCTCCTTGTGGGGAGGGAGTTCCAGAACTTTAGAAAAGGGATTTTAGAGATAGGAAGACAAGGAAAGATTTTAGTTCTACTGTGACAACCCATGCTAGGTTTGTCCAGAAGTCTGGCGGTGTGAGTGAGTTACAGACCAAAGCATGTGAAAGCCTAGACAAATCTCCCAGCTGCTATTTGGAAAACTATATTTGCTTCCTAACATCCGATTTCCAAGAGAGATCAACACCTTTTCACCTCTGAGGATGAGGGCTCAGTTTTTGAAAGCACTAAACCATTGACCCGTGGATATCAAGGGCACCCTATTTGGTATCCACAGCTCTCAGATCACACAACACAAGTTTAGTAGAGTCTGCAATGTCCACTGCTCCTGCCCAGGTCCTGGCAGTCCTGTGCTAATGGCCCAGAAGAAATTCTTCTTCTTTTGGCTAAGATGAAGGTTTTTTATAAATCCCAACATGGAATTACTTCAACAGAATTACCAAATGGGCCTTGTGGGCATGCAGGGATGGTCTAGGAGAGAGGACAGAGGTAACCAAAAGCCAGTCCACTGGAGGGCTTGTACCAATATCAAAATTACCAGTCTTGACAAGGTCCCTTTAAAATGTTTCTTTGTTTCATGATCATAAACTCAAAATAGTCCCCTTTGCCACATCACTATAACACTGCTCTGAGATGAGAAAAATAGAAGAATATTGTACTGTAGATGTCTGTCTCCCAGCTGCATTGAGTGATGAGGCTCTCTCTTCCCTGTATGTTCATAAGAGGTAATTTCTTCTAGAGTCTCTCCATAAAAAACTCCTTACAGGGAGCCCACCATTAATCTTGAGCACAGTAAGTATTAGCCAACATGGTAAAAAGAACATTAAAAAAAAATCTTGTCCCTAAGCTGTGGAAGCCTAAATAATGACAGTAATAGCATAATCTCACGCTCACACACAAAGTTTTAACAGTCAAAACCAGAGTTCATGCAAAGCAGGGTACACAAGCAGAGCAGAAAAGCACAACTTTCTTCACTAATTCCCAAATAAATAATACCAAATATATTGCTTTTAAGTGCTTCATTTATTTTAAAGAAATACTTCTAAAAGAAGTGTTCCAATGACAGGCCAAGAAGAGCACTTTATAAAAGATTAATTATATCCTGAAAGTCACAAGTGTCACAGAGGAAGAGGACTGCTGTATAAAACACAGATATACCATCCTGCTCAGCCACCCATTTAAGCTAGGCCTGATCCTGAATTTCCAGCTGAGAACTGGAATTATTTAGCAATTATTTAGCTTAACATAAATATTTAGAGACAGATTCTGCTAACAAATGTTGCCTCTAGGAGCCAGGCCCATAACAATATTCTTGGCACTAGTTTTCCACACATAAATCACCCCTCTAACTTCACACCTTCCTTATTTCATTTTTACAATTTTGTAGAATACCTAGTCTAGTTTATTTATGTGATGCTGCAGCTAGGAGTCTCTATCCAAACGCTGTTATTAGATCTAATTCTGGCTACCTTGTCACCATTAAAAGCAGCCCTATGGTATTAAAACAAGAGACAAGGGAAATAGGATTCTTAGAAGCAGTGGTTGAAAAAAGTGAAAATGGTTTTCTAGCTGAGGAATGCACAGACAAACAAAATATCCTCCTTCTCCCTGAGTTCTGCCACGAATCTCTGTATGGCTTCCCTCTATTATTTAGATAGAAACCACCCAATCACCTGATTCCCCTTGGGGGACCAGCAAAGTGCGTGGCGGACTAAATCTGGTAAATTAGGCGCTTATCAAGCATGTGGCTGGGGAAGGCATGACTCCAGCTGGAGCAAGAACAAAGCAGCTGGTGGCCAGTGGCTACCCCTGCCCTCTGAGACTTGACTTTTCCAAAGGAAAGAGCAGTGAAAACAGCTCAACCTTTGCAGCTCCATATGAATCATGTTGCAAGGAAACCAGTAACCAAGGAGGTCTCTTAAGCCAGGACAAAGATTTACTGCCTTAAGTGGCCCAAGAGGATCTGCTGGAGGTGACGTTGAAGAGTCAGGAATGGTCTGCCATGAACCTATAACCACCCACCCTCCCTGCCTTCCTTCCTTTCTTCCTCCCTCCCTCCATCACTGGGAAGGGTGCAATGGAGCAAAATTATAGTAATTCAGCAAAGAAGTGGCATGAAAATATTCCCCACAACTAAAGCTCATTTTAAATGCATCATTCCTGGCACAACGCTCTTTCTATTAAGCTGCAGAATTTAAGGAATCCTGCAAGTTATTCCTTGCATCTGTTGCAACCTGGACATATTTTTCTTCTGTGGAAAAGCGCCTTTGTTGACAGCAAGCCCATAGTGCTCCAAAAAATTGGCTGCTTGCCTTGTTTTTTTTTTGTTTTGCACTTTTTAGGTACAAATGGAACATGCCACAAGTTCATTACTTCAGTTTTCTAGAGGAGAGCTTGAAGTCTTAGAAGAGGAAACAAGCTTTGAGGATGAGCTGTTTAAATGCAAGTGGGGAAATGTTGAGCAGGCAGGGAGAGCAGCAGCCACAAGGAACAGCCCTTGGATACAGGTGATCTGCCTGTTCCTGATGTGGTAAAGCTCTACCTTCCTTACCACAAAAGCTAAAAATGTGACTCTTCAGGCCTTCCCAAGGCTCCACAATATATTAGGGAGAGAAAAATCACAAAGCCCCCAAGCCAACCTCTGCTCCATGTGTTTGTTCAAACAACTGTTTCACATTGCTGCAGCTTGAACCTTGCAGTTCCAAGTACACTTTAATTCATGGAAATGTGCCCCAACAAAGAGCTTACCAGTTTTCAACTCTGAATGCAGAGGGAAAACTAGCAATAGCAACAGCACCACAGCTGAGTTCTCCATAGATAGTAAATAAATCATGGGAACAACAATCCCCAATTTCACATTAATTGTTTGGAAATCTCTACAACATCAAACATTTTGTTAAAAATCTAGAAAAAAATCAGCATGGCTCTTTTGTTGTTTCTGTTGTTGTTTTGCTTTAAAATGATTTGTTCTAAATACAGCTTAACATGCAGATGACTGCTTTGAGACTAGTGTATTTCTTCAAGTCAGAAAAAAGCCCGCAGTAATGGTTTGATATGGGGATATCAGCAAAGAGACTGTTTAATAATATATTTAATAGATATCTGGAAGTACACTCAACTCTTGCACAAGGATGGGGACAGCCAGGCCTTGGGTTGGTCCAATGAACTTGGCTCTATTTAACTTAATTTGGGCAAGAGCAGTTTTCAAATCAGAGTGAATTATGAGGCATTGGAGGACAACAGATGAAACAAATCTGAAGTTCCTCACAAAAGAATGAAAGAAGTTAATGACTTGCTATGTTTTGTTTGGTGGGGGAGGGGGGGTGTTTTTGATTTTGCTGGGGGTTTTGTTTGTTTGTTTGTTTGTTTGGGGGTTTGTTTGTTTTTGTTTTTAACTTTGCTACTGTGACATTCAGAAAGGATGAGTCAATCCACTTTTTTTAAGAACCACTGTATCTGCTCATGTTGCACTTTGACATATTCAGCCTGATCTCGCCCTTGTCCTTTTTTCATTTGTTTATTTGTTTGGCTGATTTATTTGCCATTCAAACCCATATCTAATTACTGCCCAGTAACAACATTTCCTTTTTTACAGAGCAATTGCTTTCCATATTTTGGCTTTCCATTGAATTTCAGTGTTCTGGATCACTTGCCTCTATTGTTCTATCTGAGCTACTGTTTTTCCCCACACTGAATCCCTTTATGCTGTTTTTGCCAATGATTCTAGCCTCTCTATAGCCTATTGTAATTTTTCTATCTTCACTCAGATTTGCAACTTCTTTTGACTTTGTATCATCTGACGATGAATTACATTAGCATAACTATTTCTTTCCTCTTCCAAATTTGATGCCTAACTACCAGCACTTTTGTGTTGAAAACAAAGAAGTAGTTAAAATATAACTCTCCAAAGTGTTGATGAAAGCTGTCACAGGATTTCCCTAATTTATTCCCAGCAACTACCTGGCCTATATTAATAGATTCACCTAAAAGGTAGGCTTTTCTAGCCCAGTCCTTCCTCAATGGTTAGCAAAACAAAACCCTCAGCAATATGAGAAAACAAAACAAAACAAAATAAAATCATTAAATTTCTTTATAATCTTCATTTTGCCCCGATTCATGCCGTGTTCCTCATTTTAACCTTTCTGGCTAAATTATTAATGGTGAAGTGAAAATAAAAAGCAGGCAAATTGAACTAAAGTCTAGTGCTGAGTCACTGCTCTCTTCCCACTCCTTTCAGCTGTGTCTGCTACAGATAGATGGCTTCAAAATCAGCCTCTGAGGGTTGGAAATTATGGGAGATGTGGGAATGGGACTTAGGGACGGGATAGGTAGTAAAGACACGAAGTGGCTATATCTGGGAAAGACTTTTTTGGAGGAACAGAGCATAAAAAGAAATTATTTACTAGTGATCCTTAGCTTAAGTTGCTTTAAGTGGAAGCAGCCATATTGTATTAAGGGAGCTTTTGGTATGACTGTAAGATGTGGGCTTATAGCTATGCTGAAATTGAACTGCATTTTAAATCTTTATGAGATAGTATTAAAGATTCACTGATATCAGAATATCTACCATCTGGGCTATTCTCTAGTAGTTGGGAAATGGCTATTTCTTGGAGCCTCCAGGTCCATTTTAACCTGCCATCGGCTCTAACACCTGTTCCCCAGACCATTTTGTGGACACTAATGTCTTTTCCTATTCTCATGGTGTTGCACAGGCAGAAATGAATGAAATTCAGACATCATGTTCTCCTGGAGGTTTCACATGGTCCTCAAAGTTCCTTCTACTCTAACAGCAAATCCTCAAGTTAATGCAGCCAATGCTGCAATTCCAACCTTTGTTTCAGAACGTGTACCAACAAAAGGTGTTTAGGAAAAGTACTTCTGATTAATAAAGTATTTTTCTTCACTACCCATCAGTCTGCAAACGAGTTGGTGACATGAGCCAACTGTGTCTTGGCTGCCCGTTGCATGCAGTAATGTATGGCCCCAGTGTGGATAGGAGACCATAATTCACTTGCAGGACTCTGCTGATGTCAGACAGTGCCTGAGCAGTTTATGAACAGCCGCAGAGCCTTGAGAATGAATTACGACCCTGCATTCACTCCTAGGACATCTGTTGTTGTTCAATACAGAGTATACTTTCTGTAAATTAAAAAAAAAAAAAAAAAAAAAGGCAAAAACAACTCACAAACAGCAACAACTGCACTACTTCTTCACTCACTCTTCAGTTTCCAAAGTGTCTTTTTTTTCCACTTTATTTGAAACCAAGATTCACTAGAAAAACTGAGGTTTGCCTTGTTATTTTCTCGCTGGAGCTGCAGGGCCATCATTCAAGACTCTGGTAGCTTTGTAGCACAGGTAGAAGGATGATTTCCCTTTCATGCTGGTGTATGCATAACCATTGACTGTACAAAGCCAAATTCCAACTAAATCAGTTTAATGCCACTGTTATTTGAGAATTATGTATTCCTTTTGTCTGATCTGAATGTAAAAGCCTCTTGCCATGTCACTTTAATTCTATTTCCATAGTAGGTTCAGCTGCACTGGGGCAAATCTGAGGTAATGTGGTGCATTTTGTTTCTTTACAAGTACAAATGACTCAAATCCTTGGAGTTATTCCAGTTTTTCAGATTTTGGCCCAGAGAAGCTAGTTACAGCATGTGACATCAAAGAGGCGTTTGTGAAAAACTTTGTTAAATGGTCTATTTATGAACACTTCTGGCCATGTGTCATGTTTTCTGTAGGTTTCCCCCCTCCTCCTATTTTATTACTAGGGACATTTGCCTGAAAACAGACTATTTGTTACTTAGCAAGTTCATTTGCTCCTGCTGCTTATTCCTCACTTGAAGTCACTCCTGTGATTGTGGCATCATAATTAGTTGCTCTGGAGATGATTATGATGTCACAGAGGACTGTGTGTTATATGGCTGCAAGTGATGAATAAGCAGCAGGAGCAGATGATCTCTCAAGCAATAAAGACCATGTCTTTATGAAAATATCCCTGGAAACAGAAAGGCTGAAATTCCATATTAAAGCAATGGAATGTCTTCTAGTGTGTCAACACTTTCTACAAAATAGCAGTATTTCTTTTAAGAGTGGGAAAGTTGTTGGAGGGGAGGGGTTATGCCCTTCCTGTCAGCAATGTGCATCACCTTAAAACTACTTTTGAAATATTTGGCCTTCACTTGTCCCTAGTGAATTACAGAGAGATTGAATGAGTTACACCTATCAATAAAAAGATGATGTATCCTACATAAAACAGCACATTCATTTCTGAAGGTCAGTGACCCCCTTTACTACCTCTCAGTCATCACAGGATATAGTAAATTACGTGGGCACAGATGCACAACCTAAATCCCACCACTGTCCTGCTCCAGCCGGAAGTGTGTTTGCCAAATGGGGTGTCCTGCAGGGTAGGCATGATCTACACACATGCTGCCCTGTACATGCACAGGTACACAGGACACTTCCTCACACAGAAAACTGTCTCCCAACCAAGCACCTCTTGGCACATCAATTTTCTCCTGAAATCTTTCTGCTGGCACAGTGCCCTCAACTTTGGAGCTCTTCTTGAGTCTGCTCTGGGTCAAGAAAATAGTTCATCTCACCCCTTTCCTTTTTCATACTGTTTTATTCTCACCTCTACCTCCTTCCCAGCTGCCTACAATGGACAGGAGGCAGGAAGACTGACTGCAGGTCACTTACATAACAATAACTTACATAATACTTAAAAAAGAGACATCTCTTGCAGACATAGTTGAAGGTAGCATGCCACCTTGTTTGCTTTCTTCTCACTTGGTTTTGACCCACCTGCATACTAGAGTTGCCCTCTCTAATCCTCTAAACCCCATAGGTATAATTCCCAGATAAGACCTTATCTCCATCACAGCATTTCAGTCTTTCCAAGTGTCAAAACGAATGAATTAGGCATTCCTAAAAAAGTAGGCTTTAATTTATTGTTTAATACGTTTTGGTGTTGCTCATTTTATCTGATTGGTTAATCTAACTTAATCTAGTGGGACAAAAAAAATCTGCTTGGCGCCACAAAATACAAGGGAATGCTTTTCCTACTCTGACTACAAAGCCTGCTGTTTAATTGTACAAATATTTGTGGGTTTGGCTAAGGTGAGCACTAATTTGTTATTTTAGCAAAAAGCTTCAAATAATTTAGAACATGTTAAGAAAACATTCACTGTCTTTTTGCAAACAGCAACGTGTTAAATGTTTAAGAGGAACTGCCGTGCTGTTGAAAGGACTTTGCAAGTAGACACTTGCAAAAAAATAAAAAAATAAAAAGCAAAATTTTCAGTGGTTATTTTCTGGAATGTTGAAAAATACGGCTTGCAAGAACCTGCCTTGTGGGCAGACACTCTCATCATTGTGTCCCTAGTTATTTATTTTAATTAGTGTTTTGGGCTTTTTTAACCTCTGACATAGGTTTTTGTTTCAGAGGGCTTTACCCTTCTAGTCTTCAAGAAGAAAAGTGTCTGCTGCTGCAAAAATAAGAAAGGCAGTGATTGAGCATCTGCACAGTCCTGTCGCCAGGCAAATGGGGACCCACTGAATTCAGATAAATACCCCTGGCTCTTGGGGAGGGGAACTTCAATAAATCTCGGCTTCATCCTGATTGCAGACCCTGCTGTAAGTGATCGTTTACAGCAACACTTGGTGAGATCAATAGCCGCATGCCAGGAGAGTTTCTCCAGGAGCGCTTCCCTTGCCGGGCAGGGTGAGCCAGCAGCACAGTGGCTGCTGCTGAGGGGCAGTGCCAGCGCCAGGAGGCATTGGGGTCGTGCCGTGCCATGCCACGCCTTGCCTTGCCATGCAGGCTTCTCCTCCCACTCCTTGCATCAAGTCGTGGAGTTGCAACCCATCTGCCAGGATGTTTTTTGGCAGCCGTGAGGGGCCTCTAGGGAATTCTTCCTGAAATGTTTAAACCCTGGCATAAACTCCAAGCTCAGAAATCTCAGAAAACCCATGGGTTTGGGTGAATATGGAACACTCTTGATTTACCCCCTCACACGCCATGAGCTAAGTGCCTGGATTTAAATGGCAGAGTATCTATTGAAAAAAGGAGAAAGGAACCAAAAAAAAAAAAAAAAAAAAATAAAAAAAAAAAAAAAAAAAAAACAAAAAAACAAAAAAAAAAAAAAACAGGAGAACATATTAGTACTGGCTAACTACCAGCCTCCAGAGCATGCTGGCCACAGTCCAAGCCTTCCCTCGGCAAGGGTGAGTGACAGCATTGGTGACAAGTTGCTGCTTTCCTCCTCCAGCCATTACCCTCATGGAGGTGCAGCATTTCCACAGCTATTGCCTCTCTGGGCGTCGGGCTGCACCACCTTAGCCAAAGTCTAGCACCACTACTCCCAGTGCTCCCTTCCACTACTGCTGCTCACCTTCCTTGCTACCTGTTACTCTCACTGCCAGGTCTGCCACACAACCCTCTGGGAGCCCTGTGCTGCCAGCATGTCCTCCACCAGGCCTTTGTCATGCAGAAATGATTCTTCACAATTCTGCTTTAATTCCCTCTAGCTGGACTTCAGGGCTGCCTTTGCTTCCCTGCTCCCCAAGGCTTCCAACCTCTGGCATCAGGCTGTGGTGATGAGACTCCTCTAGGAGTCTCAGGGGGAGATGAAGGTGTTCAAACTTTTCACAGAGTCCCTCCTTGCCTCTGCTGTGAGCTTTAATAGAAATAACCTGTCTGGAGATTAAACCCATTTTCCTTTCCTTTTTAATTCTCCAATAAACAGTGAAAGAGCTCTCCCACCTCTGGGGCCTTGTGGCTTTTTCTGAAGATCTTCGCCAGAAACTGCTGCCGTGCTGTGGCCTTGGGCCCTACCTTTCCACTACAGCTGGGTTTTTTCGTGGTTTTTTTGGTGTTTTTTTTTTTTTTCCAAAAGCAGATAAAATACACATCAATTTCTTTCTTGAAAGAAAAAAGCAGAGAGATTATCAGAAATTCACCATGGCTCACGTCAGCCATATTCAGAAGGAGACATGAGGTTAAGTCTTTAGCTGGTTGGAAGAAGTTGCTGAAAACCTGAGCATGAAGGAGACGTTTCTAATGTCTCTCTCTGTGGTGCTGGAGGGAAAAACAGAGTCTGTGTGCTGCTTTCTGAGCTATCTGCTCAGATCAACAGCAAGGTTTTAGGTGAAGAAATGGCTGGTTGATTGAATATGTTTGAAGCACATAAACTTCACCCAGCTAAAAAGGACATGGAGAGGAAAATGCTGGTAGCTAAAGGAAGGGGCGGAAATTAGGAATGACAACCTTCATCAAGAGGGGAGGAAAATCACAGGTCAAACTATCACAGGCATTCAAAGATCCCCTTGACAAAACGCCTACCTCTAAACTGGGTTATCCGTCACCAAGAAGTAAAAGAACAGGGCCATCAGCTCCACACCTAGAAGAGCTTTGCTCAGCTACAGGACATACCTACACGCCTTGTGACTTGCTGTCCTCTGCAGACCTGTGGATGTGCCTGGAAACCCTTCAAAGCCATCCCTTACCTGGGACCACAGCAGAAACAATTGCTGTCCTTCATGCGCTGACCTGCATAGATGCCCAGATGGTTTTGAAAACTGCCTATTCACTAACCACTGTTTATCTCAGAGCATGGCATGATGTTGAACCTCAAACAAATGCCCTCTCTTCAAGAAAAGTTGGGGGTTGTGTTGCTCCAAGTTAAACAGCGTTAAACGTTAAGTGTTACAGAGGATGTAGGTCCTGTCGATCCCCCAACTGATGTTTTTTATCTCCTGGAGGACACAGTAACTGCTGAGACTGCGGAAGTATTATCTTGCTTTCAGAGAGCTCTCTGATGAGGAATTCAGTGCTGTAGCTGTGGCAAGGCACGAGACACGTGGTTGGGATGTAAAAAAGTGAAAAATAGGGCCCAAAGAGCTAGAATGTCTGTGATGAAGCTCCTCCTTCAGCAAAATGGGAAGTGTTAAAGCTCTGAATATCAATCAGCACTTCCCACAGGCAGTGGGATTCACTGGCAGGATCTGCCAGTGTCTCTGAGACACTGAATCCTTTCCTTAAATGAAAATTGTGACCAACTAGAGGCAAAGCAAATTACTAAAGTAATCAAAAATGAGTGACATTACTCTAGTAAAAGAAATCTGCAAAGTAAAATTCACTGTAGGATGCATGAAAACTCCTTCAGTTCTTTGTTTTATGTAAATGAATCCCCCAAACACTTGCAAATCACAGAAAATTGTAAAAATGCACCACAGAGTTCAAGTTTACAATTCAATAATAATAGTGTAGAGTATAATAATAATAATGTAATAGCAATAATAATAAACATCCACTGTTTTATTATAACTACAGATTGTGTCTGATTGAAAGTCATTAAAAACGTACGTAAAAATATGGAATAAAAAAGCAAGTAGATTTTGCTCTAGCTGTTTATGTATAATACACTTAGTTTCTCTAAAACAAATCAGTGGAGAGAGGGGAGGAACAACAGGAAAACCCAAAATAATAAACAAAAACTTTTAAGACACGTTATAAAGCTCCTGAGATTCAACTGTAAGGACACTTTCTCCTAGAAAAATGACAGCCATTATCTTCCTGCAAAGAAGGAGAGAAAAAGAGGGACACTCTCCTGCAGTCCAAAACACTAGCTGTGATTTTCAGCCTTCCTTTTTCTGTCCTCAAGAAACTCAGTTAAAGGAAGTGGCGTGCACTACTAGGTATCACCAGAAGAAAAGGTACACAAACTATCCAGTCTTAGTCAATACCAGTGGCACAGAACAAAGCCCCATGGCCATTAAAAGGACATTTCACATAAAGGTTTTGCCTGTGCTTCATCTGTTCACACTCAGGGGCAGATCAGAGCCCGTAAGTTCCTGAATGCTTGTAAGGGGTGATTGCAGAAAGGATGCATAGAAAAACAAATTATTCTGGATTTCAGGCACATGAACAACTCTTAAACCTCAATCCCATTATCTCACATTTCTTATTTAAATAAGACACAAGTGAAAACCAGAGGATACCAACAGATGTGGTTCCTCTGGAAGTTAAAATGAGAAGCATGTTTTGAAAGCTAAAAAATTTATAAGGTATATTTCCCAATTTATAGTCCATCACTTTTTTATATATACAAAACAATAAACATTTATCTTGGGAAAAAATTCTACAGATTAGTACAGACAGAAAATATCTTTTTCTAATATTTAGCCTTGGTTTTCCATTTCCTATAATTATCCCAGGATTCTAAACTGTACCCTAATTATACCCTAGGTATATAATTAATACCCTAGGTACTAGCCTAAAATAATCCTCTCTATCCTTGCTGTCTGCACCCATCTAATTCTCCTGGGAAGAAAAGATGTTAATAAAATAGATGAACTATTGTCATTTTTTTTTTTTTCCCCAAAGCTTTAATAGAAAAGGGAGGACAGCTGAAGGGCAAATGGAGATTCTTACTAATTCTAGCACCTTTTTACACGACTCTTACCTTTTTCTCCAAGCTTTCATAAGCCATAAGTCTTTTTCTCCCAGTTCTCACTGCCCTCAATAGGCATGCTACTGAACTTTACTATTATAATGAAAAATAGCGTTTACCCTGTGGACAACATTACAGCAGAGATGCTGCTCAGTAGCTAGAGAGATCCCATATGAACCATTCGTTTCTGTCCTCTGGATCTCAAGGGAGTGTGAATGGATAGTTTCTTTCTGAATGTGCTATGGTCCAATACATGGAGTAAGTTTTCTACAAGAGAAAAACTTTTGTACCTCTCTAGTCAGCCAGGTGTTATCTGCAGCTGTAAGTAGGGAGAAGTGAGGAGGAAGCTGGAATGATCTGCCTACTAAAGCAGACAGGTGAAAACCTTCCTTGTGCTTCTTTTTTTTCATTTGGTCAATCAGCTCTGCAAGATACAACATTGACAGGTTGATCAGTTTCCAGAGCAGCTTGTGAAACAATATTTTCGTTTTGACCAGTCTCAGTATATCTTATCTGCACTAGGTCACATAGTCTATCAAACATATAACTTAAAATAATGGTAATGGTAATTTGGAACTGGCAAATGCAATGTTATGAAAGGTTAAATTTAAATTTCCCTGGGGTCAAAGGTATTTAAGGATAATCTAGGCACTGGTTTGAAATACATCATAGTTAGCTACCAGATGAAAATGATTTTTCTTGCAGCAATTACCATGGTAGTCCCAGAAGGGGTTTGTTATGTTAAAGCAGCACTGAGACTCCAGAACTGTTCACAGGCAGGTTTTTAGGCTGCTTTGGAGGGCCTGTTGTTTGCTTTTGTTGGCAAGCATGACCTGTATGTTTATTTTATCCTTCTTACTTCACGTGGTGAATTTTGTTCTCTGCGTGTATGAGAGGATTACAGGCAATAGATGTTAAAGTTTCTGTTTACCTACAAGGCATGTACAAACAGAGGGCCAGATCCAAACCCCGTTATCATCAGCAGAGTCATCATCTCTGAAAGTCTAGCCGCCTTTGTCAAGGTACCAAATGCAAATATAAGTTCTTCAAACACCATGTTTGAAAATTTAAAATATATTCTTTAGGGAGAAAAACAAAAAGGAAATTTCTTTAATTTCCCCCTACTTGGGGGGGTACTTTTTTTTTTAAGGGAAAATTTCTGTTTGACTGAACTTGAGTTTTAAACTTATATGTCATCAAAAATTATACCACAGCTGTGGCTGGAGATCAGTTTTCCCTGGAAAGATCTATGAAGCTGGTTTTTTAGTTACTCCTAGCAATGTGAAAGACAATTCTCTGACCCACACACCCTTATGGTGTGCGTACTGCTCATAAGATGTCTTTTCTTGGTGAACCTAAAGGATGCAAAACAATGCCAGCATCTCATTTGCCAAGAAAAGGAGTGAGAGAAGACCATATAAGAAGAGGGTCAGCCCTACAGCAAGGGTAGAAAAGAAGCACACTATATCATACATGTTATGCAGCATGAAATTAAGTCTTCACATGGTGCATAGGAGACCTCATCACATTCCTCTCCAGGGAGTCAGCAGGAGGTAAAGAGCAAAACAGCCTTTGTGAAACACATGAGCACATCCTGTAAGGGGCATATATAGATGGTGAATCTCTCTAAAAACTGATACTTAGCATGCTAAGCAAACAAACAAGCAGCTGAATACATGTAAATTAGATGAATGGCTTGGGTATAGGAGACAGGAACCTCATAAGTCAAATGATTCCCAGCTTCCAGAAGGATTTGCATATAGCATAAGGAGGGACCTTCTGCAGATGCAGGTTTGCTAGCAGGGTGTGTGCCTGGGGAGCTGTGCCTTTGTGGAACTGGCTGATTGGTACAACAAATTAATAGACTGGAGAAAAAAAATCCACTTTCAAAACTTCAAAATGCAAGTGCCTGGATGCAGTGTGTTCATTTTCTTGCCTTGTGTGTTAGTAGGTTGCACTTTTCTGGTTGAAGCACCTTGCTTTCCTGCTCAGATACTTTAAGTTAGCAATCAAACAGTATTTCCTACCAGTGGGAGCTATGAAAGAGACAATTCCTGTGGATGGGCACTGGAATGGGATGCAGTCCCCCAATCATTGCTTGCCTCAGTTGCTTGTTTGTTAAACAAGAAAAAAATTCCAAGTGGTTTGTAAGGTCTTTAGAGTAATAATTACCCCCTATGTTTGTCAGCACAAGGCCTAGCATGCTACATGACGTGCCTGCTACGTGACTCTGCTCTGCAGACAGAAATAATAACCTTCAGGAGGAGGGCTCTCTCACTGTACTTTTCTTTTCACAACGTACTGAGTTGTAGTCTGTTGATGCTGAGTCAAAAACATGCACTTTTCTTCCATATTCATTACTGTGCTATTTGGAAGGCTCAAGGACGTGAAGCGAACTTTAAGCTGAGAAGATGTTAACAGAATGTAGACATGAAAATCAGTGTTTCTGCCTCCATCTGTTTTTGGGTCTCAAAAAACACAAGTGCCTCTGTAGCACAGTTAGTACAGTGACAACTTCTGGGCCCAGTGGGCAGACATTTTCACATCCTTTTTTCAGAAAGACTGCCAATACTGAAAACCTTGTCACTGCTGTTTGTAGTACACTTTTAATTTAGCACATCAAGATGAAATTGTTTCAGCCCACTGCCCAGCACTTGCCACCATGATCTGAAGCAATGTTCTGAAGCATACAGAAAGCTGTGGCCCCAGTCTTTTGGTCTTTCACATGCTCATTTAACCAGGATATAACCAGGATAGAAAATACAGCTCCAGCATGGAGAGAAAAAGAGGGAGGGAAGATTGAGAAGGTGGATGTACAGCTGTGTGGCATCATGGTGTCATGTCAACCACCTTGTAACCTCAAATCTCCATCCTTGCATAGATCAGTGCCTGTTACTTAGAAATGCCCATATCTGAAAACTGATGTAAAGTCCAGCCTTTTTGCAGGGTGCTCTCTGGAGGCTTGGAAGAAATCCTGCTGAACTAAGGGACTCTCTCCTTACTTCTCTGTCTGACCTGGTTTGCATTGCTGAGAAGTCCTTCAGATACTTGAGTAAACAGTCTCATCATCACGTTGAGATGTTATCCATTTGGGCTGTCTTCCGGCACTGTGCCACCTCCACCATGCAGAAGGCCTGATAAAGTGAGAAATTTAATTTGGTTTAGAAAAGGCTCCAAGTTTTGTTGGTTTTGTTGGTTTTTTTGGTTTGTTTTTTTTTTACCAGACCCTGCCACCATCACAATTTAGGTCAGCCTGAAATTGCTCTAAATTGTCAAAAAACTGTCTTGGACTGAAGCTGTGGCATCAAATTATCAGTGATTTCACTGCTACCCACCTCTATTCGATTGAGGTGTCATCACAAGGTGGACAGAGGAGCCAGAGTGGACATGCAATTTACTACCAGACAAGCCAGATGAAGAACAGTTTATAACTTACCAAGTGGGTTCTGCACAATCCTTTGATCTGTGTTACCCGTTCTATTGTTAACACCTGTGCAATGCTCAATAAAACACTCCCACAAGCCCTTTTTGGTATCTCCAACGTGCAGTCTGTTATATTTCCCGTTGATGATGCAGTGCATAACTCATTTAGAGGGGCATGTGAAGTGTTCATGAATGACAAATTAAGATTTAGTTCAAACATCCCTGATGGGGTCTTGGTGCATTTACCAGGTTTATAGATCTGTTTCCTGGGAATGTACCTTATAAAGTTGCATTTGTGGGTTGTTTATTCAATGAGCAAAGTGATCCATTATGTTTTTGTCACTTTTAGACATGAATGGAAGGTAGGGAAATGAGTGCTGTAAACACCTCTTCTTTCCAATTTTCACAAGAGTGAAAGTTGAAGTGCAGCAAATGGAATAATCTGTTCAGGACTGCAAACTGAAGCAGGAGAACATATAGTCAAGTGCATTTAACTGTGTCCTACTTCTTCCATCCTGAGCATTTGGAGTAACAAATTTTTCTGAAAATCTTTGGTTGATAAAATGTGGTGTGGGAAAAAGGAACACCTAATTTTGAATGGAAAGAAATTCGTTTTAGTTTTAGCTATTCCAGGGGTTGTGAATGGTGATTGGAAGAATAGGTTATCCCTCCACCGCTTCTTTGAGCAGTTCTCTGGAATGTCTCTTGCTGTCCAGTGTGGAAAGTGGTTTAATATTTCCAGACCAGAGGGGAAAAAGAACTGTCTGTCTCATAAAAGCATCCTGTTCTTGATAACTTCTATTACAATTTTGAAGACCAAATAGGTTTTGATAATGTGCCTCTGGCCTTCTGTAAGCATCGAAATCTTCTGATTTTTCTCTACTGCTACCTAGATTTCTGCTATTACTAAACATCCGTTACTAAACAGTAGAGTAGGAAACTAGATTTACTTTGCAATGTCCACTGTGAATGTTTGCATTTTTGGGGGTTTTTTTAACCAGAATGTCATGCCACCTCTGTTAGAAGGCCACCAACCACAAGTCCTATGATTTCACTCACAGGCTAGCTATCAAATAATTCTTTAAACTAGAACAGAGAAAGAATTTTATTGAAAGTTCTCAGCTCCAGAAAGGCCAATGAGCACAAGCAGAATGAAGAATGAATTAGTGGCTTTAATTCTGTGTGGACAATCAAGACACTTTTTGGGAAGTCCAGAAGAAGCTGAGGACAGGTCCATGTTCTTTCACCATTGCTGTGTACCATGTTTCTAAAGGAAAAAATCTGTGTTTGGATGAATTTTCCATGTATGATGGCCTCAAGGACTTGAAAATCCTTTACAAAGTCATTTCCATTGGAAAAACAGAGAAGGAAAAACTTTCCAGGCTCCTTCTTGCCCACTGAAGGGTAAGCACTTGCTCTTGAGTGCTGTGGGAATAAATACGCCTATTTATGTACGCAGCACAAGCTGCAATAGCACTGGGATTGCTCTGAAGGTTGTGTATTTCACAATACACTCTGCACTTCAGGCTTGGCAAGATCCAATCATTTTCCCCTACTTCCCCTTTCCAGCACAGACACAAAATATTCATTGATGTGGGTAAGATGTGTCAGGAGGCAATGTGTTCATTCGCTTTGCCACGGGGAGTTGTTTCTGCAAAGTTGTTAGTCTCTGGTAGCTTAAGTTGATTCCTTTCTCCTGTGTGTTGCAGGAGCATCCAGAAAAGCTTAGAAGATACTTAGGGTAAAACCCTTTCCATTTGCAAGCATAATCATGTCTGGCTCAGGCAAATTCACTGGATTTAATGCGGTAAAAAAGAAACTTTCCTTTTCTGAGCTCTCACTCTCTCTCAAAACAGATTGATCAATAGAGGCAACACAGTAAGAGCGAAGACCTGTTTTCAAAGAGGAAAATATCTTGTGAATAAGCCACTGGCCTGAAACTCAAGAAATGTCTTTGCTTATCACATGTTTGCTGACAGAGAATCCTTGCAAAATGCTGGATTTCCAAGAACAGATTGCTGAACTCCTACTTTCATCTCAGGAAAACTGCAGCCAATAAATCATAAAACCAGAATTACAGAGACTTTGTTTTGGGGTAAATCAAAATTAGAATTAAACATTCCACTTTTCAGAAGATAAACCTCTAATCCTGGACTGTAGAGCCACTGAGACATAGCCAATAAATAAATTTTGCCACTAAAAATAAAGGGCAAATTATTTGGCCCTATTGAGCTGTCAGATTTTTCCCTTTTATGCACTGTTCCTGTAGAGCCCCAGATCCAGAGGGGGCTGTGGTCAGATATTTCTTATATTCTGTTTACTCTCCTCCAAGCTCCTGACAGTTTAGGGTATCCTCAGGGTGAATGCTTAAGAACAAAACTTAACTCTTTGCTATTGATGAAATTCAAGGGTCAGGTAACATCAGTCTCATTCCAGATAGTACTGGAATGAAGCATTTTGAAATACCATGTGCTTCAAATCTTTTCTGCTTCTCATTAAAAGAAAGGTGAAGGACAATAACGCTAAAAAGACAAAGGACGTAGAAGCCTGTATTTACATCACTTACTCTTTACAAAACTTGGAATTTGAATTTGGTCTGCAGTCAGAAAGGATTTTTTTTCCTCATGTAAGATTGTTGCAGAATTGGGAGGAATTTTGCTTTCCTGGTAGTAAGATATAGCTTTTTCCAAAAGTATATCTTTTAAGAAATGCACTCAGAACTGGGTAGTGTACTGGTGATATCCCTGTCCTCTCCTGATCTCCCTTTGTGACACATTACACTTCTGTGGATGCTGCCTTTAAATAAGTGTAGAGAATATAAAGACTTTGCAGGTAGTGAAACACAAAATGGGTGTTCTGTGACCACTCACCAGACAAAATGTCTCCCAGAGGTTCCTGTGACTATGGGGAAATTAAGTCCAACATTCCTATGCAGCCTTTAAAGTGAAATTTTGAAATTTAAATATTACTTTGTTTTCCATAATTGCAGCAAACAGCTGTGATCAACATTCAAGTAGACCAAAGAAAAAGATCTTTCAGTCTTAACATTTTTCTTAACAAGTTAACTATCTGCGACAAATTTCAGATATGTGCTACTCCTGTCCTCTCTATTAGAATTCATTCCATACTGTGGATTTTAAACTTATGCTGTCAAATTTAGTCATACTGTATTTTACAAGAGATTTGATGCTTATTTGCTTCATTCTTAAGTAGGCTCATTCATTCTTGGAGATAGCCTCTTCTATCAAAAAAGGAAAGGAATGTGAACTTTTTGTAGTAAGGGTCTCCTAGGCATTGCTTTGAAAATAGATGCAGCAAGAAATTTAAAATTACGTCGGGAAAAAAAAAAAGAGTCTTGATGGTTCTTCTTAATAAACCAAAATGGCTTGATTCCAAGTCTGCAAGAACTCAAGTTTTGAAAGGTTTGTGTTTTGAGCTTTCTGTGTTCCAATCCATCACAAACATGGAGCCCAGAGTGATGATCCACTGCAAAATACTAATTTCTGGGGACATGAAACATAGGTGTCTCTGATGAGAGTTGTATGAAACCCAAAAACCTTTAGTCCAGTGGGGCGATTGCTTAATATCCTGCTAAATTATACTCCTGCCTCTGAGTACGACTATTAGAAGTGATCCTTAAAGATATTTGGAGACTATGGTTTACGTGTAAGGCAAACAGATTGCATTTGTAACATTTAACACACAATAACGATAATAAAACACACTGACGTGGGTTTTCTCTGTAAACAGTCTCTTCTGAAGATAGAGCCAGTGAAATGTTTTGAGAACTTTGACATTTATAGCTGTATTTATAATCTCTTTTGGATCATTTCCTCATGGAATCACATGTTTGTGTATTTTAAATTCTCTGGAGAAATAAAAATGTTTAAACAAAATAATGATGTGATAGGGCACTTTATGAGGGCTTGTTCAACACGCTCACATGTACAGCAAGGTTGGGTTTGTTCTGAAGTCAGTGAGTGGGAGTTTTGGAAGTGGATATCAAGGAGAGAGCCTCTTCACTGGAATGATTAGAAAGAGAGGGAAAAAGCAAGTGTACCCAGCCCTGCCACAGAAAATGGGACTCGCTGTCTGAGAAGTAACATGGCAGTTGTTACGCTCGCTCTACCAATATGAAAAAGAGGTAAAGAGAAAGGAGATACACTTATGTTCATATGCATACATATGCCTCGACATGTGTAAATGAATTCACACTGGCACACATCACATAGGCACTTGTATTAGTGCGTAATTCACAGTAGATAATTTATTTGCCAGTTTTTCTACTAATGGCACATACGTGAGCAGACTGCTTTTTTCTAAATGTGACTCTCATATCACTGAATAAAAGGAGGCTTTTACTGTATAGTGAGAGCACAGGTATTTACTGTGAATATTTGACACTGGACGTTAAATTCTGGTTGAGTATGTTTTCACACAAATCATGTGTTTTTTTCCTGTTTCTACATCAATGCCATAATAGTAAAAAGTAAAAATATTTGTTTCATAGAAAAAAAGAGAAAAAAAATGGAGAACTATTTCCAAAGGGAAGGTACAGAGGAATGGGATTTGACTTGTATCAGTTGGGTGTATTTTTCCTGGGCACCCTGACCTTACTTAAGGCATCATTCAGCTGCACGGTTAGATTGTCACTCATGTTCCTCAGCCCACAAGAAAGAAATTAGTCATTACAGCAGGAGACAGAGAAACTGCCTGCCCAAATTCAGGAAGAAAAAGCCCCGGGAGGCCTGTGCCAGTATTGCCTTCAGCATAGCTATGTTTTCACAACCCAGACCTGTATCGCCTGTAGAGTCTGGTGGAGGGGGATTGAATGCCACATTCCAAGAGCAATCACATATCTCAGTTCTTCCAAAGTGCTAAAAAATTGTATAAGCACAGAGAGGCAAGTTCATTTTTAAACTCAAGCAAACACTCACCCAGAATGTTTTACAATGCTCAGTTTAGCTTTCTCTTCTATTTTTTTCATATTCAAACAGTATCACAAGCGTGTCAGGAGTGTTTCTAAAAAGAAAAGAAGATACAAAGAGCTTGTGAGCCCTGGAATTTTTTTTCTATGTCAGCTTCAAAATTCTCACCAAAGCTGTGTAAGAAGCTTGCTAGAAGAGCACCAGATGCTCAAGTGTCTTCACTAGTTGGAAAATGATAGCAATTCGGGAGCTACACATAGCTCCCATTGAAGTCAGTGATATCAGATCCCCACTGATACAAGGAGTCACTGGATGAAACCCCATCTTTGTTAAATAAGTTCCCTGTCCTTCCAACTAGAGAAAAAAAAAAAGCAGATACGGTAGAAAATAGAGGCTCTTCCAGAGGAATACTGAGTTTTTCAAGTCTAATTGATGCTCTTGTAATAACAGACCCTTTTCTTCTGGGGATTTTCACAACACTTGGAAAGAAAGAGCTGTTTGCAACTCTTCCCTGAAAAATAAAAAACTCAACTGTTCTTTCTCTCAAATGTTGATTTTGCTCCTCTTCCTAGCAGCAAATACACATTTTGTTCTGTGGTATCTAGTGAAACCTAGGAAAACCTCGCATAGCAGAGGAAAAGCACACAGATTCTGGGACAAAACGTGTCATTATTTAGCATACTACCACCCAAATATGTCTTAAAAGACAAGAATTGCTTTAGCCCTGGCATGTGGATGAAGAATTGTCATCAAGAAGTAGTTCAAGTGATGGAATGACTTAAGCAGAGATCTCTGGGGAAGGAAATAGAAAGCAGAGGGTAGAATGCTAGTGTAAAAAGCTCATGTAAGTAAAGCATTGACCTTTACTTCTGACACTCTGTTTTAAGTCCAGCCTTCTCTCTTAAGTAGAAGTAGACAAAGGTTGGTGGAGAGGTTTATTCTCCTGGGACCTACGTTAGGCCCATCAGACATCCCAAGGGAAATGATTTAAAAGGTCACAACATAGCTGCTGGCTATCTTTTATCTGTGGAAGGCCTCCAAGCTTCACTTATTTATAGAGTCCTCCTGATTATTAAAAACTATCATTTGTTGTTTTTTTGACCTCTTAACAAATACTCTTCTGGGTTCCAGACTGTTTAAAGACTAGGGAATTTCATACAGAGCCAGAATGAGCAAGAAGATAGTTTTTGGCAATTGCTTGTCAGCCATACCATGCTAGGTACTTTTTGCAGTCTGTAAAATGAAACCATATTCCTCCTTCAAGCTAGTGTTGCCCCACTACTTGTATTCAGTTAGTGAAGTTCCCAGCTATGACTTAGAAAATAGACCCAGAATTTTATAACAGATTAGAAAATCCCACTGTAGCTCTCAGAAAACTATAGGAACTGTAATTGTGTAAACAATGTCTAGGTAAGGAAAATAATTCCTGTGACTCATAGATACTGTAAGATATTTAATATTTTTAGATGGCACACCACAGGCTTTAAAGGAAGCCTACATACACCACTATCCACTAAAAAAGGTATTTTCTGAATTCTTTCTATTTCTCACCATGCGTCAGATTTCTTTTTTTCCCTCATGTATTTTCTCTCATGTATTTTCTCTCTTACCATTCTTTTTCCCATTGCATTCATGTTCCTACATCCTTTTCCTTCTCCTTATCTGTTCATCCACACCAAGGATCTGCTACAATAGATTGCATATTTTTGGCAGAGAGCATGCAGTAGGCTAAAAGAAGATGTGTTTTCCTTCTGGTCAGATCTACATGTCCTGAGTGACTCACAGATCAAAACCCCAAAATACTTTCTATAAGCCACTAAACAGTGTGCAGTTTTTATTAGAGATGTAAAATGTCTCAGTATTACAAACTCGATTCTCCAACCCCATCTTTGACCAGAAGAAAATATCCCAACCTTTTTTAACTAGAATATATCCACTTAAGTGTATCATAAATGACTGAACTAAGTGAATCAATAAGCAAGGGGAGTTTTCATTTATGGATAGAAAGAACTAATCGGTAGTAATATGATTGTTCTCTGTAGAAAATGGGTAAGGTATAGAGTGCTGCTGTGGAGCAGTAGGCAGCATTAGTCACTGTCAATATTCTCAGAGAGTTCTACCCATTGTGATGAAGCTTTATAAATCTTTGTCATGTCTTCAGTGCAATAGACACAAAAATCTACTTACAGTTCAGGTAACATATTAACATAAATGGCCAAGTACCAAATAGGATATCTGACAATTTCATTTCAGGGATGGGGGTTAGATTATTAGGTGATATCGTGCTGTATTATCTTCTGTTTTTTTCTTCAATGATCAGTGTATACAAGGAAGAAAAGCAGATTTAAGAGATACTCACAGATGGCACTAAAAGTAGATTGAACAATATGAGTCATTTAAATATAAATATCATGTGTCCCATTCATTAGAGGTGCTACTCACCTGAATGCTTTCTGAATGTTGTTCTAATAACATGCTTTTTCCTTAAAGATATTTATAGTATCCAAGCTGATCATAGTCTTATGAGTCAGTTCTGGGTCTGATCCTGCCAGCTGAAACAAACCTATTGACATTACATAAATTCACACTACCTGATGCTTTGGCCCCTTCTCATCCAGAGCTTGGATGCAGTTGTTTTACTTATTTCTACACCAATCATGTCAATGTCTAGGAACGGATGCCCAAGAGGAATAGGAGAATAACTGGTCTTGTCTAAGCTATTTTTGAGTCATATTGCAGAGTTATTAGGTTTGGTTCCAATTATTAACTGTCACAAGTGCTGTAAAAATCCACCTACCGTGTCAGTTAAGGGTTGAGACTGGGCCCTGTTTTACATTGGCATGTTGAGTGACTAGTATTATCTGTTTCTCTCTCCTCTCTCCAGCTCTTGTCTTTTCAGGCAATGCTACTCACATCTTCTACATCTTGAAATGTCATCAACGGGGTACTTGTCACTATGGAAAGAAGATGAGCAAATAAGTCAATAAAGAGTATTGTAACTCTCTGGGCCCATCTGTCAACAGCACACAGTGTATATTTCTGAGTTCCTGATCATTGTAAAATATTATTTTAGCAGATGTTCCCAGAGGCAGAAGGGCACCGTCCCAGCAGGCCTGGGATAAAGACATACGATGATGAAGAAACATGAGTTAAGAAAAGTAAATCTAGGTAGACACTGTGATTCTTTTCTGGAAGAGGGGAAAACAAGTAAAAACAAAACAACAAACACACAAAAACCCCCCACTCCTCGAATATTTTGTTATTATGATCCTATAATATTTGAGGCCAATGTATCGGGAAGCAACTCTTTGATTCAGGACTTGAATAAGACACAATGATAAATAACCAGAGTAACTGCGCAGTGAATACATCAAACTGTGTGCATGCAGAAGAGACACGGAAAGAAAAAAAGTGTGCTTGTACAATTATACTTATGCCCAAAAGTAATTATTGAGTGGCCTGCACTCTGGTCTGGAGGACAAAAATAATCATTTATTTTCCCATAAAAATAACAAGGTAATTACCATGTAAACACTATGTCTCTACATGGCAATTACTGCAGGCCAGGTTTTGCTCCCCCTATTCATACCTGCTGCTGCTACCAGGTGAACTGGCCCCCACCTCCTTTTACAACAGCAACTATTGGGAAACTGTGTACTGAGTATGAGTAAAGGTGACAGCCTTGTGTAATTAAATGGTCAGTGAGCAATTACTGTGTGAGTAAGCATAATGGAACACTGCAAAAGGTTCTCTAAGCAGAAGACCAAACAGATTTAAATACTGCATTATTAGAGTCAACATGTCCTGCCTCCATTGTCTGTAAAAATCTTTCCTTGCATCATTTTTTTGTTCCATTTCTATTCCCTTTTTAAACAATTCTTGGGTTTAAGACCAGAACCATAACAAAACCACAGAATCCAAAGGTGCATGAGAAGGGGTACGTGCATCTCCACAACTCTGCTAAACAGGTACATGTATGCTGGCAGAGTCATCTCTGAGCCCAAGCCAGGCCTGTGCCGGGAGCAGGAGGACCACTAGCCAGCAAACAGGGGTGGCATGCAAAATTTTGAATTCCAGTCTAATTTCTGAAAGCTGTTCCAACTGCTATGTGTGTTGGTTACCCAGCCACAAGATCAGAATATATCTTCTTTTTTGTCGGGGATGCTATGAGAGTGAAATTCATTGCTTAAACATCAAGCACCGAGGACCTGAGGGGACAAGGACGCCATCCATTGAAAGATTTTTTCCTTCTCTTCAGTGAGCCTCATATATATTTATTTGAGCTTTTCAATGCTTGTGTAAATACTGTGCCTCTGTTTTTATTTGATTGCATTTGTGGATCTCAAAGCACTGTAAGAACTTTAATGATCTTGGTGATACTGTTCCTGCTCTTGTTAAAATCAATAGCAACACACCCTTTGATATTAGTAGCAACACAGTCATGCTACAGGCTTTATAATATGTTGAGGAGGAAGGTATATATCTCATGTTTTTTCCAGCCAAAAAAAAAATATGTTTTTCCTTAGGAGCAAAAGGAATGGAGAAGTTTCTTGGAGATTGATTATCTTGTTACCAAAGCAAGCAGAATTGTATGTCTTGATAACAGTGGTATGCCTGAATAACCACCCTCTGCTCCTTATGCTGGGGTATGCAACAGTGGTCAGTTGTCACAGAAGTTAAGATGAAGAACCAATAGACCAAAAATTTCTTAGTATAGAACTGAGACATTGTAGTGTCTAATTGACAAGCTGTCCTAAAAGGTGTTCATGTTTTCTGAAGCATTCTGTCACAAGACCATTGTCAGGCTTATTATAGATGTGACCCACCAGCACATAATCGGTATTCCAATATCTTTAAGCTGTGACCTAGAAAGAAAGAGCAGAGCAGAAGAAAGCAGTAAAAAAAAAAAAAAAAAAAGAAATAATAATCTTGTCATGGTCCTAGAGTGGTAGGGCAAATGGCTGTTCCTATACTGTACAAGCATAAACAGCTCTTTCTCAGCTGCGATTTAATGTTGCTATACCTTTGATTGCAATTACATTGAATCACATTGCAACAAATCTTTGTAATGCCAATCCCATCTTTCCACCTCATTGACAGCTCTGGAGATGCATCTGAAATTCATAGTAGCCTCATAGCCTATGGCAAGAGAAATCCATGCTGCTAAAATTTTATTTTAGAATTCAAGCTGGTTTCTCTCAGCCTAGGATGCTCTGGTTTTAATCTTTTGCTGCCTAGCACACTGTATCAAAATAACCAGCCAATATTGTTAAACTGTCAGGGGTCCTCACTGCCGCTGAATTTTACCAGTATAAATAAATATTGCAACTGAAGGAAAAAAGCATCCCTCTGGACAGAATTTTTAACATTAATAGAATTAAGAAGACAGTGAAATTGTAGATAAACTTCAACTTGACAACAGCCTTCTCCTTTCCTTTTTCCTCTTTTTTCTTTTTATTTTTTTTTAAAGAGAGAAAAGGCTTGAGTGGAATATTCAGGCTGATTTACTGCACAGGCTGATAGGGACTCCAGGCTGGATCCCAAAATTTGAACACCGTTCAAAGGGAGAGATATTTAAAAATCCCAGAAAAAGAGATATTTCCAAATTAATGGCATTGCCCAAATGCCTTGGCTCCTTGCACCCCACCAGGAAGGTTTATTATTTTCTGGTAAAATGTTGCTTGAATGGGGAGTGGTAGTCAGTGATGCGTCAGTGCTGCTCTTTGAAGACATTAAAAAGCTGAATGCACAACAAAGAACAGATGTTCCAGCATGCTTTATTTATGCACCCATCAGCAATCTTCCAATGACCACAAAACACAAGCTTTTTTTTTTTCTTTTTGCTCCTCACAATATTATTTTCTGATCAACTCACACTCTATTTTTCCTCCAGCTGAAGTCTTACGTGAATTGGGGGGGGGGGGGGGTGTGGTATGTGTGTGCATGCACGCGTTTGTGTGCGGGTGTGTGCCTGTGTGTGTGCGTCTGCCTGTGCATGAGCGTGTGTGTGTTCTTGAAAGTCTGCTTCCATCAAAAGCAGGCTTCTATTGAACTGTCGAACAGGTGTGGATTCTGCAATTAGATCACATTTCAGAGAGAGAGAGACACTGAGGGTAATAATGGCGGTGAATTCTTCATAGTCAGATGCAGCACCATAGCGACCAGTAACAATGAAGAATAATAGGTATTAGTATTAGGGTGATTATTTTTAGTTTATAGAATCATTTGATTGAATACTGCCATAAGGCACCGTTAACGTGTGCACAGCGCTTGCCAGCTGTAGAGCAAACTTGTTTTACTGGCACTTATCTGAAATTCTCATCTCTCCCCCACCCTCTCTGCTCACAATTGGAATGAAAGTAGCGATTAGGAAGTGAGATGTAATGCAGATTAAATGTTATGATGGACTAAGATCCTGATAGGTTATTAAAACTCACTTGCATTTGGTGTTTTAAAGGCAAAGTGTTTGCATATTTTTTTCTACCAGTCTACATCTTTTGGAGATGAAACAAAGGGAACATTTTAAAAATACACTCATAACCAGGAGGCTTTTTAATAGTGAGTTTCTGAATTTATGACCTTCCTGTGAGTGTTTTACACCTGTGTGTTGTAAATATATATTAAGTATGGAGCAACTGTGTTACCAGTAACCATGGATCTGATTTAAACAGAGCTAAGGCCTCTGCACTGCAGTGGGCCAGATCCTCAGCTGATGTAACCTGGCATCTCTCCACCAAACTCAGAGGTGCTACATAAAGTTGCACCAACAGAGGATCTGCAGTGAGGGGAGAATGACAGCCTTAATTTGGAATTTCCCTGCATCTGTTGGTATAAATCAGAGGCCTAACATTATTGTCACATAATATTCTGGTGTAGCAGAGGTGCTGTGAATTTTTAAACATAGAGAAAACTGTTGATCTATTGTTCTTCTCCCACCCTCCTCCCTCTCTACTTTCGGCTGGCATTGTAAGGAAACAAGAATATTGCAGCATTGGACAACATGGAAAATTCTGATCTTTATTTTTAATAGGTCTTGATATAGATGATTTGTTTTCTCCCTACACACAGAACTTGGTTGTTTAGAGACCTTCAGAAGAAACATAGTTCTTCCTTTGATGTCACCTGACATCATAAATATGCCTTCTAATCATAAATTATTCCTTCTGCAATAATAATTGCTATTAACAACAGTAGTAGAAGTAGGAGTATTTGATAATATCAAATAAGCATGCTCATGGCTTCATCAGAGAGGTGAATGTTGTAATCTATTTCTTGTAGACTAAGTAAATAAAGACTAAGTCTCACTCAAAGACTTAGCATGCCCTATGCAAATACCACATTCCAATTTCAGTTCTCTTTTGTTTGATAATTAGAATTATTTTTAAAAAACCATTAAAAATATTTTTTAAATGCCTTCAGTGTTAGATCATGGTTGTTTTATTTGCATTTGAGCCAAGGAAGCAAGAAGGGCGTTAATACTTCTTTCCTTGACATTATGACAGTGTCTATGCAGATGTTGCAGTACCAACTTTTCTGTATGATTCTGAATTGCAATCATACTGTGCATTTATTCATCTGATTGAATACTGCCACAAGGCACAGCTAACGTATGTTAGCAGCGCACAGTATGCATAGCCTAGTGCTCTTACTTCACAAAAATGCTAGCAATACAACAGTGGGTACAAACTCAAAACCAGGCGCTGAATTTTGGCAGAGGTTGGCGTAAAAACAGCTCCAGAAGTTACATCCTGTGATGTAAATCTCAGTATGCCTTACACAAGTCACAAAAACAGCAACGGGAATCTGTAGCGTATGTATGCACACATAGTGTGCACTGACACTGTAATAAAACCACTATTGAAAATACTATTTCACATAAGTCTTAGTTTATTTCCATATACAAACCATTCAGGGTTTTTTTTTCTGTTAATATTTTCTCAGATTTTTGTTTCAGTGTTTGGGTTGATGGTTTGAAAAGCACAGTGCTAACTCCACTACATTTTTTTCTTTACGCTCTTCAAAAATATGCTATAGTAATTCAATATGCTTTAAAATTTCAGTGCTGATGAGGAGTTGCATGCCATTTTTTAGCCCACTGAACAAAAGGCTTACTGAGTCACACATAGCCTATTCAAATAAGAAATGCAGATGCCTGCTAATTTATCTTCTCACATAAATTCTGTTTACCAATCCATACAAGAAATGCCCCCATGTCTTTGTAGTACTGCAACCAGAACGGATGCTGTCACTCAGGGGGGACATGTGACCATTAGTGCCACCACCTTGGGGAGCTCTTTAGCATACTGTCCTCCACTGCTGTAATTAAAACTAACAAGAGCAGTCTACAAAGGAAAATAAGAAAATGAAAAGAAAATGCAAACCTGCATATTACAGCTTGCAGCAAGCAGGAGAAAGAAAGTTGGGGAAGCATTCCTATGCATTCTCAATATGCAGAGGAAAGCCAGATTTCTACCAGAGGTTACCAGTGAGGAGAAAAATAAATACACAGACAAGACAGACCACTCACTACCTAGGAAGATTATTCCCGAACCATTAGTTTAAGAACACATTGGTTAGAGAAAAAGATCCATTTCTTAAAGGGAAACGAAGTGAGTGCTTTTGCACTGGGAGGAATAAATAGAATCAAAATTCTAATATTTCTTCCCTTCTGTCAAAAGGAGATGCTAAAGAAGAAATTAGATATTAGAACTAGGGTGGGGCATTTTCCCCTGGGAACAGTTTAGCAACCAAATACACAGTTTGAGGTTGACCACAGCTACCCAGTTTATTTTAAATTCAATGAATAGTTTCAGTTATAGAAAGACTCAAAAATAGAAGATGAAGTAAAAGCTCTTAAGATACACTGTTTTAAAAAGCAATGTTATGCAGTTCTGCTTGAAATATTTTGCTCTGAAATTTAGCAAATGAGAGTTCTAATGGATCAAAAATGCACAAAATAAAGTGAAATTTTATCTTGGATTAAAATGAAGCATTTTTAATTTTCCAATTCATGCACAGCAAAGGGAGAGCACACCTGCATCTGGTCAACTGAAAATAGATTTTTACTCCTGGTTTTGCAACTCTGCCTCTGAATCAAAACTCAATACTTTGCTTATGATTTGACTTAAGGGCAAATGCTGGATGCAGCACATAGACTTTCAGAAATGCCAACTCCCAGGTCTCTTTGACTAAGTGGTTATAGCTTCACGTTTGAAAGCAAAGGATGCAAGAATTGATGGGCATGGGAAGAAAAGTGGCTGCTTGTGTTTGCCCAGCTTAAGAAAAGACCCAATTCCACTGCCACAGTGAGGAAGATCTGCAAGGCTGGAAAGCAGAAATGGAGCAACAAGCTTCTGAAAGCTACAGTTCTGCTTAGCTAAATCTTACGTTTCCACCCTACTCTGTCAAAACGCCTTTGGGATTTGACAGGGGCAGAGTGGTCATGGGATTAGCAGGGAGTACCTTTGAGAAATGGTGTTTTATATAGAACAGGTGATATTTCTCCTCTAGTGACAGGACACCCTACCCCCACATCTTCTTGTAGACCTAGTTCTCACCGTGGTTTTTCACCACAGTCTGATATATAAAAGCAGATGGATAAGTCTGTAAAGAGTTCACATGGAGGAAATGGAAGTGCTTGAAGGATGAATGACTTATGACAGGCACTTAAGATCTTGGCTGATTTAAAGAAACTTGTCACAAGCCAGATCCCTGAGAACCACTGGGCTGTCATCACTGTCATGGTCAAGAGCGTGCTGGGCTTTCAGCACTCTCCAGATCCAATGTGTATATGTTTGGGCAGCAACATATATTTATATAGCACAGGGTAGAAGGAAGGCAGCTGAACACCAGCATCCCCTCAGTACCAATATCCAAAGCTCAATAACTGCACAAAAATGCAATTGGTGGTGGTGATGGAGAAAGGACATGGGGAAGAAGAGAGGGAAGGAGGTGGCTAATGAAAGATCAGCAGATCTCATGAGATGGTGTCTTTTCAGCATTACAGCAGTTTAGGGTATCTGGACAGGGTTATGGAACCAGATCTCACTGCTGAGGGTCCGTAAGGAATATGGGGTAAAAAGAGAGATGTATGGGGAGTGCACTCTGGCGCAGGATGCCTGTGGCCACAGCGGAGCTAAAGTTTGACTAGAATTTCACCTCTTCAGTTCTTTCTACTGTATTTTAAAATAATGCCTTTGAAGAAATAAGCAGAAAGGGTCACATAAACCTAGAAATAAATGTATTTGTTAACGGTTTCACTTTCTTTTTTTTTTTTTTTTTTAATGGAAATGTATGCAAGTAGAAAAAAGAGGCTGCCATGATGTTTTTTCTTGATGGAAAATGACATTGTTTGATAAGCCTCATTGCCTTGCTGGTGCTTAGAAAATTAATTCCTTCTAACTCGCAGATGAGTTGACCTTTGGCTGAACCAGTCTGCTGTCATTTTGGGACTCCATTTTTCATTTATTTCGGGACAAATTCTACCATCTTTACTTCTGGTATGGAGTGCTTTACATCTCATGATGTCCCATCAAAAATATGCTACTTAATGTCAGTAACTGGACTTCCTATTTGTTATTTTGAGAAAACACTGCTTTAATTGCTAAGCACTTACTTTCTCATTCTAAAACAGATCTGGATACTGGTGTCTACAGACATGCTTCCACTTTATCTACTACCTCTCAAAATAACTTGATGTAAAAATGTGCTCTGTGCCCCAAAGGACTTGTAATTTGAATTGAATATTGAATGCTGGAGGCAAATCAGAAGAAATAGGCTGAGAAAGGACTGGGTCACAGCAGTGGAGACATATATCTACTGTTTTGCTACATACAACAATATTTTGCTCCTACTCAGGTAAAACATGCATGTGCAGGAGGCACCAAATGGAACAGAAACACAGGAGAGTAGGAAGTAAAAGAACATGGTGAAAACAATGTCAAAAGGAAATGATGATGACATCCACCACTGTGAGAAGAATATGCTGTGAAGTCAGATAAAAGAGTTTGCCTGTTTGAAGTCAGAGGTGTTGAGTAAATATATTTAATATGAGCGTGAGATGGAGCAGCAGTAAAATACTTGATAAACAGACAATACAAGCCACCTGGCACTTTAAAATCCTGTTATAATTACATTTATTTCACACTAATAATAAAATATGTAGAAATGATCTATATTATTTAGGCTTCTGATGTATCATTTGCAAATTCATGTAATACCCAAAAAGCTCTGCCATCACCGTGTCATTTGAGCTTTTAGCATTGCCACACATTGTTTTCACAGCTCGCATTATTAATGTGATCATCCTCTAACAGCTGTCTCATGAATCAACACAACCTGACTCCCTGGCAATAAAAGTGGTAATCCCGACCTGTCACCATTTCACCATCACCACCACAAATTTGGATATCATGTGCGTGGCTGCTGTGCTGTGCAATGCAGTCTGGCCTGGGGTGCATGCACACAGTGTTTGTGATGACAGAAAACTTTGAATCCACAAATCCATTCTGAGGAGACAACAAGGAGGGGATTGCCACAAATATATGTGTATTCACATGTAATGTTCCCCTATCGCATTAATTTTCTGTACAGGACCACAAAAGTCAAATACCTACAAATACAGTAGAAAAAAAGAAGCCTGTGAACTCTGTGCAATAGATACAGTCTGACACAAAAGTACATGTACTTTTTACTGTCAAAAACTAAATTTAAATCTTAATAAGGATGCAGAAATTTAGCTCTGGTTGCTATTTCCAAAATATCACTGCCGGACTCCACAAAAATCTGGATTTTACAAATCTTTTTTTACAGGGAAATGATGAGATACTCAGTGGGGGAAAAAAAGGAAATGGAGAAACATAAGAATTTCTTAGAGTCAGTGGAGAGGCCCTGAGGCAATTTTTTTTTTTTTAAATTTGGATGAAGAAAATATGTAAACTATTTTTTTTCCCCACTGAGAGACAGTATGAGTTCTGGGAAAGCAAAAAAATCCAGTCCAAGAATACTCAAAAATTCTGAAGGTTCTTGGGATGAAGATTTTGTTATCTATCCCTAGGACGGAGCATCCTTTATGTCAACTGATGTTGGTTTATTCCATTTCCATACTCAGTCCTCTGTCACTAACAGAATGTAATAGTAGGTCATCCATATCAAGATTCCAAATTTTATTTATTCAGGAGCAGTTAGGTTTTATGATTTAAGGCTCTTAATGGGTGCTGGAAATTTTTGCAGAAGAAAAATGATTGATGAGCTGTAAGGAAATGTATTGCTTTACAGGCAATTTAGATTTTTTGTGGAAAAGGTTTCGAATAATTAATATAATCCCCTACATGTGAAAATGGGGTTTGAAGTCAAGACATATGATACCTGGAGCTGTATAAACCTGCACATACTGACAGCTTTGTTCACAAAAAACCCCAAGCCAAGCTGTTTTTACTGCATGAGCAGTACCCCAAAAGTACCCAGTCCCAAAGAGACACCTTTTTTTGGGAAAATATACAGTGGTGTTAGTTCAACTCTGTAGTAAAAAGAAAGGAAACAAGAGCAGGGCAATGAAAGAAAAATGAGAAGACAGTGGACATTCCCTGTCTCATACTACATAGTCTCTCTTCCTTTCTTCCTCCCCCCAGCCAGCTAAAGCAACTAGCAGGTGCAGTATTGCTCTGCAGATGGACCAGGAGTGGCACACATACAGTTATATATGCCTGGCACACTCATATTTCCTGCTTTATATCACATGCCAGCTAGCCAGGCAGTAGCCAGATTTGAGAGGACATCCCCAACAGTTGTTGCGCATGGAGAGGAACCAGTCTACTGGCAGTGCACCATTAACCCGTCTCCAAAAATAGACTATGCACTTAAGGCAGGGCAATAATTCTCATTTCCCCCCGTTTTTTCACTGTCACTCTTCCTTTGTCTTTCTTTCCTTGTCATAACTACAGTGGACATCTATTTGGACTAGACAAGTCAGTACTGGTGATTCTATGGCACTGAGTTCCTCAAAACTTTATACACATTTCTTACTGTTCTTGCTTGTCTCCAAGTCCTAAATCAGCTCATTTTAGTTTGGGAGTAGGGAAGAATAAAGAGAAGGGGAGACCTAAATTTGTTCATAAACTAACTCACAGATCACATTTATAAGAAAGTTTTGGGCATGTAAAAATGCGACTAATTATTTGGTAAGATTTACTAAAACATAGATTGAGACTGAAGGATCAAAGTTTGTGTGAATCAGACAGATTTACGAAACCACTGTTTCTAGGAACCTAAATATTTTGTTAAATCTGGTCTGGTGTCATTATGGAAGCGTCTATTTTGCTTAATATCTCATCCAACACTCTTCTTAATTTCTGCCATTTCAAGGGCGGGAAAATTGTTGCTGTGTGCATCTGTGAAAATATTGTGGACTAGGTTGTGCTAACAAAGGCACTGGAAAAGCAACGTCACCATCTCCCTGCTGTTCTCCATCCAGTGGAAGCTCTGAGTGGTGGAGAATCAGTGGACCAATTCTCGCAGCCACTCCACTCCCCACAAAGTATGTAACCAAGAAGAAAGTACATACATCCATCAGGGATGTTCACAGGCATCATAAAGCAAACTCAAGTTCCCTTTGCGTGGCGTGCACTCTTTGAAAAAATGAGTTCTCTAGACAGAGAATATTTTAAGGAAATATCCCACTAAAGCAGTTTTCAGCCAGTCTCAAGGCAGGAGAAATACTGCTCAAAATACTTAGCGTTGCGATTAAAAAATAAAATAAAAAATAAAAAAAAATGCAAAAACTTTGAACATAGCAATAAAAAAAGAAGAAAACAACTACAAAATTGGGTTCCCTTAAATCCTGACATTTATCACACTGTGGGATTTACTTTTACTGCAGTATTTAAAGGATTTTCTACCCTTAGACTTGGGAATACTGCAAATAGCACAGTAAATTTAACTACCACGAGCAGCAAATGTCAAGATTTTAATGGTGCCTACTGTATGCCAGTTGGTTAGAGTCACCCATATATGTTAACATGTAAGATCTGATTCTGCCCTCAGTTATGTCTGTGTAAACCAGGAGTAAGAGCACTTAATTCAAGTGAGTTACCGTCACATGAAACCTATGTGAAATCAGAATCCAGATCTGTATGCAAAATCTTGTTTTGAAGAAAACCGTTGGTCTAAATCAGTCCTTTCCAGAAAAAAAAAAAAAAAAAAAAAAAAAAAAAAATCTTTGTTGAAATCAAAGAACTGGGATGGGACATCAGGATCCAGCACACAGTTCCCATGCAGGAGTGCTAGTCGTGTGGGCAGAGATTGGCTATCACTTGTTGTGCATTTATGTTTCTTGTATGAAAATATGAAAACCATGAGGGCAGAGCTGATACTCCTTTTGTCAGAGTAAGACCCCACATCTACACATTATCAATTAGGGTATTAAACAAAAATAAATTAACTTCTCTGTATCCAGAGACTTTTTTCTTTGAGTCTTGCAACAGCATTCTTGAGTCGAACAGCATTCTTGTGCTTCAGAGAAGCTCCTTTAATACACTCTCCTATTTCTTTCCATAAAGCAGCATAAAGTCACAGAGGATACTGCAATAATGTGGAAACAGGGGCCACAGTCTGCAGCTCCAGTTGTGTAAAAAGTGTGCTTAACTCTGCTTGACAGACCAAAACCTTACTGAATGACAGCTCTGTGAAGGCAAAGAACCTTCTTTTTATATCAAAAGGGCTCTTTTCCAGAACATCCTCTGACGCCAACAACAAAACCAAGACCTTTGCAGTTGACACTTGCAGAGTTACGGTGCAAAGCCACCGGCGCCTTCCTGCAGTCCCACATGCTTATATCCTGCTGCCTCTCAAGCCAGCAGCCAGCAGCACACACTCCCTGCAAGGCTTCCATGAGACAATTCACCATAACAAATCTCCAGTCAAAATAGGTAACAATATGGAAAATAATTTTGAAGTATCTTAAACTTTTAAAACATCATGTCACTTTTTTAGAGGTATATTTCCTTCTAACGCTAAAAAGTAGATGTTAGGTGGAATTTTGAGATTTGATTCTGGGTAAAGGATTTCAAAGTTTTGGTACCTCTATCTAACCACATTCTCTTAGACATACCCCACTTTTATTAACCAACAGAGGTTATTTCAGATCCTTCTATTTTCAGTCTGCCACACACTAAGTACCCATCATTTTATGACACATAGTTACATGGACTAAGATAATGGTAATTATATCTCATACTTCAAAGCAATTACCCAGTGAGGTGAGGAAGGGTTCCTTCTTCCACATTCCACAATAGAGTATTTGCAGCATGGAGTTATTCACCTTTCTGAGATGCATTAGCTATTGGTCAGAGTCAGAAGCAAGATACCAGATTTAATGGATTAAAGGTCTGATCCATTATCACACATCTTATAATTATCCAGAAGCATAAGTCTTTACAGTAATTAATCAGTGAGAGATTAGTGAATATTCCCGGTGGGAAGATACTAAGTCTGAGAAATAAGTGTAGTTTGGTGATGTCCTTAATTAGATATTGACTCATTATCCAGAACACTAGTCTTTTTGGACGTGATGGTCACACGCAAATAATAAAAAAAATCCTATTTTCTTGTAGTCCTTAAAAAATATAAGGTAATTATTCCAGAAATTTACATATGAACTCGAGATACTCTGTACTAGGGGATTTTGTTTTCAGCTTCTCTGTAGGTATGAATATATTCTTGTAGCTGCTCTGGATGCAGCCAAAAAACGGAGGGGGTGGTTTGAGCAAGGCAGTTGTTCTGCCACTCTGACCTCAGAGGAGCAGAGGCGCTTCTAATCAGAGAAAAAGGGGTTGCCAGCCCTGTTACAGGGCCTGGACCAACCTGCCAATGCATAGAGAGCTCGGGAGCCTCAGTGCCCATCAAAGGAAATCTGAAGGACCAGGGAAGAGATGATGAACGCATGCAAACAAGGAAAAATAGTTCCCTGAATTTTGACTCCTGACTGTTAAGATCTTGAAACTCCACATGAAGATGCTCTGGGTTTTGTCCCAATTGCCTTCATATCCAGCAGCTGACCTCTGTGAAACACCCTGGTTTGCATGCTCTCAGTGCAACTGTCCTGCAAACAGCAGAAATTGGAGCCCAATGAGACCTTACTAGTCTGTCTGTAGAGGTGGGGTTTCCTCCTTATTAGTTTACTGTATCCTAACCTCATGCAAGGATTATTGCACTGGGTTAACTCAGCTTCGACCTTCCTACTCTCAAGGTCTGAGCAGAGAATCATCTATGTCTGTGCTCAAATTCACAAAATCCTCTTTTTCACCCCAGCAGGTAGTGCCTATGAGGCGTCATTTCTATTAGGCCTAGACATGATGTATGTGTCCTTTTCACAAAAACAGAGGTGCACAGTCATTTCTACTAATATCTTACTTCATATTAACTTTATTTGGGATTTTTACACAACTCAACTCCAAAGGAAACAGGTTTTCATAAGATTTCACAGCCCCTAAGGAGACAGAGAGCTAGAAGCGCGTCTCGAGCCTCCTCCACGCCTTGTCTCACTTGCAAAGCAACGGGACAACACTGTGATGAGGTCTGTTAAAGGCTCCCTCAGCTCTTTAGTCGCCTCCTCTCATTCCTGACATTGTGTCCCCTTCTGTGTGCAGCACCATCTCACATTTCCCATACTCCAAATAACTTCTCACTCCTCCCTCAACTCCTTCCTTTGAGGAACGTTCTTTCCTTTTCCTTCTCAACACTCAGCTCATCTCTCTTCCCCCCAACTGAGCTGCGAGCTTACTGGAACAGGGAATGTGCTGCATTCTCAAAGTACTCTATAAACATGTTTAATAACAATCTTTTTCAACCCTTGATCTTTCCTGGATGAATCCCACTTAATCCTCACTGAGATTTTTATGAATGGATTTTCCTTACCCTTTGAGCAACATCTTTTTGCTAATATTTTTATGTCAGCAAATAAGTGGGAGATAGACTAGAGCTGCTAAAAATAAAGAATAAAAGACAAAAAAACACTAATTACTCAGATCAAAACAAAATCTGGAGAAGTGAGTCATAACTCAAAAGAAAGGGAAGAATGTCTTGCTTTTCACTGGGAAAGAGGAAAAAAAAAAAAAAAAAAAAAAAACTACAGAGAATTAAATTCTTTTCCTCCTCTTACACTTAGGAGATTATTGTCATTAAGTTAACCAAACTAGATCATACTGCAGCTCTCACTTCTAGGCTGCAAGTAAGAAATGAAAGATGTCACTAAAACACATACGAGTCACAAGGCAAGAAAGCCAAACAGCTTGAGCTTTACAAATGAAAGAGATGAAACTGCCACAGTACTAAATAAAAGGAAGAATTCAAAGCGGAGAACACAAACTACTTCTGACTATGCAAAGCCGTTAAGATAGTACAACTGGTAGAAGGCTGGCTTCTTGTACGCTGTGCCAGTTACTGAACTAGCATGCACCAAAAAATTTGTAAATAGATATCTTTTGCTTTGAGCTCTTATTTTAAGAAAAAAATCAGTAGCATGCAAGCTATAAATACTTCTGGATCCATCCTTGATGCAACCACACTGTGGTATTTGGAAATAAGTCTTTTATGCATTATTTAGTGTCTCAACTGTAGAAAAATACTTTCATAATACAGTAACTTAAATGTCTGAGATAATGCTCAAGGGTCAAGGTCGCAGATATTGTGAAGAATGATATAAGATATATATGAGACTTGCTATATCTTACTCCTTCTGTAGCTTTTCTTAATACAAATTAACTGTTTCTAAATTACTGATCATTAATTTAACAGCCTTTTACATGTACCTGCATGCATGTGGGCAATTGTTTTGCTACAGTCAAGTGAATTATCAGGTAGGTCTGTGTCCAAAGCTGGTAAAAGATAGTATTGGATGACTTTGAAGTTGAAAAAATTATCAACACCTGTCCATTAAAACATCAAAAGCAATCCATAATTTTAAGAAATAAAATCAATTCTATTTATTATTTATTTAAAGTTTTATGGAATATGACAGTCTCAGAGAGGCGGAGCCAAGTTTAGCCTCTCACGGAAAATACTGCACGTCTCACAGGTTGGTGGAGAGGAGGATAACCACAGGCTAAATAAACTCACTTTGCACACAACAGCTATACCCATCAGACCATAAGGTGGACTATGTTTTGTATGTGGGCTGCTTATACATGCCATTCCTAGAGAGAGAAGTCTTTCAGTTGCTGAATCTTAGTCTGTTATGCCCTGAGTGCTTTAACTGCTATCATTACAAATGTTTACTCCTTCTCTAATGTATTATCAAATTGCACCAATTTTCATAATAAAACCTTTGCCCCCATATAAATAGTTTATTCATGCAAATAACAAAAAGTAGGAAGAATTAAATGGGCTTTTTAAAAAAAGAGATTATATACATTGTGAAAGATCAAGAGCATAATCATTAAAAAAAAAAAAAAAAAAAAAAAGCTACTGCAACACAGTTTACACCTGTTGAAACCAGAGTTCGGTGATTTCACTCTGCAACCACATCTTTAACCTGTCTTTAAAACTAACTTGGGGAGTGCTTCCATATTGGTAGCTTTAATATCAGGTACAGACATTCTCCTATCACTGAAAAAATACATCAGTCCTCATGCCCTCCCTGTCTCTTAAGCCCTGTTAAGGGTGACGGTTCTGCAGCAAAGAATCTCTAATGGTGCTTGAAGGCAGTGATCATTCCCGGTAACAGGATGGTCAAAGCCAAAGTTTGGAACTACAGACAAGCTGGTCGAAAAGGAAGGGTATAAAGACTGTTCACATGAAAAGGCCAGCCTCAGGGGAAGGCACTATTAATCATGTTTTGAAAGAGCAGAAAGGCTGAGAGTGAGCACTGGCCAATCAGCTATATGGAAAGTAGCTGTATAGGATATACTCTCCAATGCATTAGTGGAGCAACTGAACAGTTGTTTTATTAAATGATATTATGAACTCTCTGATCACATTCACAGCTGCTACTTGTATCCCAGTAGACTAATACGCTCTGTTTTCCCTACTAAGGTACATTTGGGACAATTATAGGGGGACAGATATAGGCGAGGAAAAATTGCAGTGAGGAGATGTGCCAGGATTCCACATTTCAAACAGTATGTTACCAAATGTGATGAAATGAAAAATAGTTATTAATTTGGAAGAACGTTTCCTATTTCAAGCAAGTTTTACAAGATGGAGTAGCTTCCTGTCTATATTACGCAACAGATTTGCTCAGTAAAGGCTTTTTAAAAAAAAACAAGTGTGGGAGATACATACCCATAAGTAAATGTTCATAGCTGGGTGCCTTGATCTTATTTAAGCATTCACATGAACACCAGGTAATACAGGTACTTCCAAGAAAGTACAGATGGTGGAAAAAGAAAGAACTAGCCTGGTAAAAAAAGGAGGCCACAGCTGCCATTTTCACCTGCCAAGTCATATTCACATCTCATCATCTGGTAAAGAAATAGCCACATCCCAACACAGTTCTCCCACACCAATCTCATTGTATTAGGTCCCTTATGTTTCACTAGCCATTACTGCATGCCCATATTTGTACATTCATGTGTCTAGCTGCAGTAGACCTGGGTTCTGGATCATTATTAGTTTTGAAAGGGTTTTTAATTTTAGAAAATGCCGTAGCAAAAATATTGTCAGACTGATATTCCAATTCAAATATTAGAATTATGTCTCATTTTCTTTCAGTACAAAAAAATTAGAAGAGATTATGATTTTTTTAAAATGATGCTACTTTTATATGATATTGCAAAGAGAATAAGGCACTTTCCTTTAAGCTGATTTCCAAAGCTATATCTGAGATCTATATCTGCTGTTTATGGATCACAACTAACTTTATAGTCATGTATAAACTGTACTTCTGAGTGTTGTAAGAGGTATCCCCTGTCTCACAATAAAAATATTATGGAACATTATATTTCCATATAGTAATGGCACTCTTATTTTACTAGTAGGAAAGGTATTGTACTAATTTAATTGACTAACATAAAAGTCTCACAAGCAAGATCAATATTTTATTTTCTCAACAGTTTTTGTCAATGAAGATTTAATTTCCCGTGCAGAGAAGGTGTTTGGATATAAGTGGGGTGTGGTCCTTTCTGTTCTCCCAGAGGCTTTGGCTTCCTCTCCCTGCTCCAGTCCCACGAGAGCATCAACACCAAAACACAAGTCTAGATGTCAGTAAGCAGAGGATTTATAAGCAACCATGTAATAAACTTATCCTTTGATCCAAAATCACAAAAATTCTGTATGTTTTAGTTTATGCCTGAGCTAAAGATTTCTGACAGCTTAGCTATTTTGGATGGGATGTGAAGATAAGCAAAAATAAGCAAAATGGAAAAAAAGGCTTAGCTTATTTCACAGGTTGACATCAGAAGACAGAGGCTTCTGTAGAAGGTAAATATTACCCTAATCTCTATTGTAAATCTAGAATGGTTGTTTGATCTTTTTTTAAGTTTAATGCAAGAATGCAGAAACACATACAAGTTAGCCTAAACAATAATGTTTAAATACAGTAAAATTAAAAAAAATTAAAATGCTGCAAATCTGCAATTATAATCCAGAACCATGGCACAACGGACAGATATGTGAACTTTCCCTGTACCTAAAATCAAGTGCTACTTGAGAGAAATTTTCAGCTGATCTGGGTCAGCTGCTCATGTTGTGTGGAAGCCATTGGCAGTCTGGCGGCCACAGCCAGGTCTCACAATGAGCTTCACATTTGCTCAAACCCAAAACACCCTGAAAAGTCAAAGGATGTGAATTAGAGACAGAACTTCGCAAGTCTCTAATTAGACTATAATATGTCCACAGAACAGATTATTTACTGTTCTGTGAATCCTTACAGGCTTCTCATCTAAACAAAAAAAGTATCCTTTCCACCTATACTTACAGCCAGCTCCAGAAGTGACACCACACAGCACCAGACACAGGTTTTCCAGACTACTGCTGTCATAAGCAAGGAGAAATACCAAAATTCATCAAGTGTTTTAAAAATAAAGTCAAAGATGTAAACACAACTTCATTTTACAGTGTGAATGAAGAAAATAGTATTCTGAAGCAAGCGAGGTCTGATGGCGTTAGATGGGAAAACTACAGTCACTTTGGCCATTTCAGTGGATTGGCTCCTCAGGAGAAGACACTCCCTTTTGACATCCCTGTCAAAAGATGCTAATAATAAAAATTATTATAATTATATACATAATTACTTCATACTTATCATTAATATCCAATGCTAATAAAGATGAAGCCTGAATATAATATTAAAATAATGTTGCCATTTGCACCTCCACAGCATATTTGTTTATCATTCCTTTAATTTTAGAAAATTGTGACTCTGAAGGTGGAGATGTGACAGGAGAGAAGGAGCAGTAGCTGAAGAGCGTCTCCCTTCTCTGCTTTGTGGTACTGTGCTGGTTTGGGCTGGAATAGAGATGGTTCTCTTCACAGTAGCTAGTAAGGGGCCGTGGTTTGGATTGTACATGAAGCAGAGTTGATAATGTAGAGACGATTTTGTTACTGCTAAGCTGTGAGAGCCAAGGCCTTCTTTATTCTTCCCGCTGCCCAGCAGCGAGGGGTCTGGGGGTGCACAGGAAGCTGAAGGGGACAGAGCTAGGACAGCTGACCCCAAATGGCCAAAGTGGTGCTCCATGCCATACGGCGCCATCCTCAGCAGTTAACAGCCAGGGAAAGAAGATGGCAGAAGGGCATGCATGGAGGGATGTGCTTGTGTTCCCTTGCACCCAGGGCCCCATTTCAGCACAGCCCAGGGTCTGCCAGGCCACCCCGCTGAGCCTGACTGCCTCCAGGGGCTGGTGGCCCAGGTGGCCCTGGGCACTGCCCCTTGGCCTGCCAGCCCTGGTAGCACCCTGGCTCCACTGTGCAATTCTCAGCTTGGTACGTCACTGGTGAGCAATGGGGAAACAGACTTGTCTCTTCCAGACCTGGTCTTCCTCCCCTGCAACGCACAAGCTTATAGAGCACGTCCAGGGCAAATCCTCCTGAATAAAGCATTGGATTTATGCAGCTGCTAAAACATTCACTGGCTCACAACACAGCGACTATGTAAGTACGGTTAACTAACACCCCTACCTAAAATCTCTGGCTTGCCATTTTTATTCTTCATTTTTATCCTGACACATCACCCTCACATTTTTTCGGGCCAGACAGAGGCATCTGTAAACTACCTTTGAGTTAATATGCACAGAGATTCTCAACCTGGCTCTTAAAAACTCTTTATATCTATCCTCAAAGTTGTATTTTTGTATTCCTGGACTTGATAAATAGCATGTGTGGTGAGGTGGGAAAGGTGTTCATAATTTCCAGCTGAAGTATTGCCTGGTGAAGTGTCAGCTTGGGTTACATAACTCATATATAAACAGACTTTTTGTGGCTGGTAGGAGAATAATTGGTTCACCTCTTCTATTCCCTATCTCACACAGCTGCATCGGCCTCTTATTTCATTATTCAGTAAAGCTTGCAATGACCACCACATTCTTTACAAAATAGCCTATGTAACATTAAGAAAGATCTCATAGATTAAGAAGATAAAGTCAGCATTTAAACCCTAAAAACTCTTTAGGAAGATACAAAGTGTTTATTGGACAACTATGTTCTTCTGAGGCTGGCCAAATCTGAGCCTTCAAGGACACTACCATGGGAGGAAGGTTAGTGAGGAGTTTTTTACTGACTAGTAAAAAAACCCAGGTGTTTTAGGTACTACTGTAATAATAAACCATTACAACTTCCCAGGGAATGAAGTCAAGAGGAGTGCCCTGTCAGTAAGGATTTGTTTCTGAACTCTCTCCCATTCTCTCCTGGATGGAAAGTAAAAGTTACTCTTCAATGATAAAGAAGTATGCTGTTTTTTTCTTTCTCTTCTCACATGGTCTTTTATAGGTGTATGACTTTTTTCATTTTTCACAGAGTGTAAAATTAAGGCAATATCTAAATCCGCTCTATCTTACTGAGGAGGTATGAGATCTAGTTAGGGAATATGCAAAACATGTTCTGGAGGTGAGCAACATTAAATACATGACTGATATTTGTCTAGAAGCAACAGCAGTACTGGTAGGGGTACTGATGGTGTGAGAGGGAACATGCCTAAGTAAAGTACACGTATCTGCATCGACATGGACACATTCCTATGATACTCTGGCTCTCCTCTCTTCTAGAAGGAAGCCTCACCAGAAGAACAAAGGAAAATTATTTTGTCATTGAATCATCCCTCTGTTGCATCTCATTGTACAAGTCTTGTATTAGAATACACTGAAAAATCACTAGGAGACAACTTCTTCAGGGGCTTTGTAAATATTACTGTTTACTTTACCTGAATTTAAATCCTAGTAAATTTTCTTACACCCCATGTTAAAAGAGTGGATAGAACAATATCTCCTTTTGTTAACCTTCAGCTTAAAGCTTAATTCTGTCAAACATTTGAGAGAGCAAAATTAAATTGTACAAATGTCTATGGAATAGGAAATGTAAACAGATGTCTCTGAGGCCATGCAAATGCGTGGAAAACCCCAAAGTTTCCTTCATAATTTTCTTGTACTGAATTGCACATATAGTTTGTAATAGGAAATTATTTTCTCATTCAGATGTCCAATCAAAACTTATATGAAGTCCCCCTATACCAATTCCCCAACTGCATCATAGAGAGCAATATAATAAGGCCCCATTGACAAAAATATTCCTTGATTGCAAGGATCGTCGATATCCTGAAAATGAGTTTTCACAACACTAGAGGTGCACTTCAGCTCACTTTGCCAGGTGTTTGCATTGCAGTGATAATTTCCAGCACTGTGCTGGCTGCTGAATATACCCCAAAATTGGAATCACCCCCATAGGAGTATTCAGATTGCATAGGAAAACCTGGGCAAAGAACAGAACAGACTACCACCACAAAGAACAGAGCTGCACACTCTGAATGCAAGCTGCATCAGAGCAAGCATGCAGAAGTCATTTTTACAGCTTTATAGCAGCAGAAGTTTCCATATTTATACATACACAGGAAAGCTCAGGGAGAATCTCAGAATGAAGTCTCCTCTCCAGATCAAATCTGTGTTTTAGGGGACTCTAGAGTAAACACACGCAGTGCCTCTTTCCTTTTTACTGGGGTGTTTCCACAAATGCTTCCCTCCATCTGAATCTCTCTCCATGCAGGAGTTCAGTAGTGACTCTCCATCATCCTACGGAGCTGGTGAGTCCTGGTCTAGTGTTTGGTAATGAAGGAAGATTTCCTCCATTCCTCACTTAAAGCACAGCCTTTCTTTGCTTTCCCTGTGTATGCAAAGGGAGAGATAGAGAAACAGGTCAGAGAGAGAGGCTCAGCTCATACGGTATAAAGGACAGAAGTATCTGACTCCTCAGAAAACTCAGAGGTTCACATAGGCATGTGTGGCACTCCAGATGCTGTGCATGAAGCCATGACTGTTCACACTTGCACTGAGTGCATGCTGCCCATCCAAAAAGCATCACATATGTGAAAATAGCTGCACACACAGTAGCTACTGCCAGTTCCTTTACTCTGCTCTTCTTTGGTAATCACTGCTTCAGCTGTCCACAGTTTTAAAACAGTAATGAGAGAGAAGACGTTGTCCTAAAGTTAGAGTGAAGAAAGGAAAATTGTGCTTCTGTGTTATGCTGTGAGGACACCAGTGAAATTGCTCCTATTTGCAATTATTTTAGAGATTACTGTGACAGAGTACCAGAGAAAAAATACCACCTAAACAGAGACTTGCTCTTAATATCAATTTATTGAGAGAAGGTTGAATTTCGACTTTCTGCTGCCAACTATCCCATATCTTCTTGATATGATCATAACTGTTTTAAGCAGTGTTCACTTCTCTAAAGCCAAGATGACCTAAAACATTCTGACTCCAGGTGTCCTTTCTTCCAGTACCTGGTTTGAATGATAGGAAGCTTGATGTTCAGTAGCTACTTTTACAAGTTTCCAAAAAGTAGAAGCTCCCAAGTTGAGCAAACAACAGTTGATGGTAAAAGTACTAGTCACATTTGAAAATGTCAGCCCTTATATGACAGGCAAACAATGACCATCAACTACAAATTATCTCTGAGGTTCTTTTTAAAAAGCATTCATGATGCTAAAAAAGGGATTTAATTGATCATTACCCATTTTAAGGGAGTTGGATCTTTTCACTGATTTAATATGGTTACTTCAATTTTGGCAAAGACTTAATCCCTAGTAAAGGTGAGGAGTCTTGGGCTTATTTGTGTAGGCAGCACAAATCCAGACTGCTTCCCATTCCCTAAAGCACAGCTATATTGCTGGTGTAGCTCCACTGCACCAGCTGCAGGAGCACTAATCCTCAAACTGTCAGTGGAACACAGACACCCCAGTGCTGTCCATCCCAAGAGCCCTGCAAGGAGAAATTTGATCTGACTGGGTCTCCAGGCCACTTGCTCTGGGAGCCATATCCCATTGCATAATGGAGCGGCTCCGCATGTTTATGAGACCTTCCTTAAAAAAGTGAGCATTGCCCTTAATCACTGGTATTTATGATTCATAAAGAAATGGAGGAAATGTGAATAAGGAATACGTGATAAGAACAAAAGATGTCTGTGCCCACTGACATTGTCGGTAGAATCCTGCTGTCATTGCACTCCATTGGGACTGCAGGCCTGGCTTAATGCAGCCTGATTGCAGCTGTGTCTGCTTTGGTTTCTTGAAAGAACTTGCAAGTCTAGCATGGTAACTTGTCATCTGCAAGCCAGGAGTTTTATTCACAGTTTGCTAGAAGCCACATTAAATAGCAACATCAGTCTGGAGATCAGCTTCTGCAGCAATGTTCTTATCCTTAAGCCTGTGCAGATGGGTGATTCCCTGTGTGCTTGCTTTAATGGCTGTGCTGCTGAAGACACTAATATCGTAAGACATATCTCTCTGGGGGGCTCTTGATATGAGAGTAAAATGAAATCTGTGTCCAGTTTCCAGGGCCTCACCAGTGCCCTAACAGCAGGATGCTGTATTAGAGAGACACTCTTCACAGACGCACCTTTACAAAAAGACTGTCAGAAAAACCTGAAACATTGGCATTACTTAACCAAGTTCATAAATAGCAAATTCTCCAAACAACTAGAAATATTTATGCTTCCTATATTCTTGGAGTTCAGGAATCTGCAGCTTTGTTACCAGTGCCGCCTGCGAGGTTATTGAGAAATTAATTCTACTGTCAATGTGTATAGACAGAGCTTTGCTATAAAAATGCACCCAAATACTATGTATTTTGTCTTCCTTTCCTCCCTCCAAGCACTGTGCTAACAATATGACTCTTTACTATCAGAGCAACGTGTGATTATGTAGTGATAAGCCATCCACACTCAATATGCCATCCTATTAGGCAGCGTTAAGTTATTACAGGTCGTATTGCTAAGCTTAAATAAGACCTGACAGAAAAGCTCATTAAAGCTGAAAAACACTCAAATTAAAAAAAAACCAAAACCATTTCCTTTCTTCCCTCTAACCTAGATTGAGGTACTTAGCTCAAAGGCCTCTGTCACCTTTGTGAGAGAAGCCTCCTGCGGCACAGGAGTCCCTCACAGAAGGGCTCTGCAATTCCCAGCATTGGATTAGCACCAGTTGCACAGATCCCTTCCCTTAGCTGACCCTGAAACAAGTGGGGTGCTAACGTAGTAATCCCTTCTCCAGACCCTTTGGCTTTTATGGTCTCATGAGCAGGCCTCCAATCTCTGGAGCACAAATGACACGGAGAATTCCATTTCATTCTTGCTAAATATAGCACCTTCCCACTCATTTTTTTTTTTTCCCAGCAGACAAACACAACCTGTAGTGGCTTCTCTGCTACACGTGCTACACATGCCTACATGCCCTACATCCCATAGAACAAATAACAGCCTAAAACAGTGATGAAGAAGCTGAAATGCCAACTTATGCCACCCTTATTATTAGGCACTCTTAGAAACAAAGCCCCCCAAAACTATGGCTCATTCCCATTCATAATTGTCTTTACCACACTGATGAAAATAGAAAATTAAACATTAGGACTGGTGCACTGATTACATGATTCCTTTTCATTGGGTAAAACTTTCACTCGTTTTAATTCAGTGTAGCTGTGGTCCACGAAGGCTACCGAAACCACTGTCTTAGCCTGCAGCCTTTGGTCTCCACTACAAAGTACAAGGAGTCCTAGTGATACATCCAGTAATGTGTCTTCATCTCACAAAGTGCTTTAAGGCCCTGGTGAATAATAATCAACTAAGTAATCCAAATCAAGCCATCAGGATTAGGCAAATGCCTAAAG